>NC_060121.1:446239139-446949764 GCF_021461395.2 Schistocerca americana
TGAATGCCTTCTGGTGGCAATGCGGGTACATGGTGCGATAATGGAAGTGTAAAAGCGGATCAGACTACTTCCAAAAACTATTTGAAGGACAGGATGGAACAAATACAGATGATGAGTTAGAGAGAGAAGACAGAAATAACACCATCACAGAGAAAATAGAAAGAGAATATCTGCAGATACTGCATGTGGAGAAAGCTGTATTAGAAATGAAAAATGGCAATGCTTCTGCTGTAGATGACGTCACAATAGAACAATCAAAGCCGCAGGACCTATCGGAATTCAGCGTCTGTACGGAATAGTGAGGATAGTGTAGACACACGGAAAGATTCCTCATTATTGGACAAATAAAAATTATTGTACCTATGTTAAGAAGGGTAGCAAGGAGCTCTGTGAGAATTACAGAGGAATAGTACTACCGTGCCACTGCATGAGAATTATGAAAAGACAGTTTTACAGAAAATCAGGAATAAGAGAACAACGAGGATTTCGAGCTGGGAGATCAACTATAGATGCCATAATTACAGTTAGAGAGGCCGTACAAAAGAAATGAGAATTTGGGAAAGACATCGTTGTTGCATTCAGAATTATAAAAAAACGCTTATGACACTGAGAACTCTTAACATTGTAGCGCGTTTACCTTAGAGGCCGCGGCCCACCGAACGTTCGCTGGGGTGAGGAAGCACGCTTCTGACGTTTGAGCTAAGTACAGCTACTGACATGGTGCATACGTACCGTTTATTTTACATTTTATGCGAGTCTTTTCCCTTTTGAGAGTTCTGTATTAATGTTGGACCATGCCTCTTTAGACAGTTAGTAGTTTTAGTGTGTTCCGAAGAAGGCGTGGTTATCCGCGCCGGAACCGGTTTCAATTTACAATCGAGGTGGATTCTTTATAATTATTAGCTTATGACACTGTTAGAAGGAAAGGGATATGGCGAATAGACTGGAACTGTTAAAAGGAATGCAACTGAGAATCAGAAACATGTACAAAAATGCCTGGATACTGTTACAAAAGACGAGAAAAAATCAGAATGGTGCTCCCTGTCGCCGTTGGATAAGCAGCTGCCAGCAGCAACTCATACACTCTTAGCAACCGGTGGTGGCGTGTTTGTCGCTGTTAGTAGTAGTTTATCCTGTAGTGAAATAGAAGTGGATAGTTCCTGTGAATTATTATGGGTGGAGGTTATACTCAATAACCGAGCTAGGTTAATAATTGGCTCCTTTTACCGACCTCCCGACTCAGCAGCATTAGTGGCAGAACAACTGAGAGAAAATCTGGAATACATTTCACATAAATTTCCTCAGCATGTTATAGTCTTAGGTGGAGATTTCAATTTACCAGATATAGACTGGGACACTCAGATGTTTAGGACGGGTGGTAGGGACAGAGCACCGAGTGACATTATACTGAGTGCACTATCCGAAAATTACCTCGAGCAATTAAACAGAGCCGGCCAGTGTGGCCGAGCGATTTTAGGCGCTTCAGTCCGGAACCGCACGACCGCTACGGTCGCAGGTTTGAATCCTGCCTCGGGCATGGATATGTGTGATGTCCTTAGGTTAGTTAGGTTTAAGTAGTTCTAAGTTCTATGGCACTCATGACCTCAGATGTTAAGTCCCATAGCGCTCAGAGCCATTTGAACCAATTAAACAGAGAACTCATGGAGATAACATCTTGGACCTACTGATAACAAACAGACCCGAAATTTTCGACTCTGTAAGCGCAGAACAGGCCGTTGCAGCATCCCTGAATATGGAAGTAAATAGGAATATAAAAAAGGGAGGAAGGTTTATCTGTTTAGCAAGAGTAATAGGAGGCAGATTTCAGACTACCTAACAGATCAAAATGAAAATTTCTGTTCCGACACTGACAATGTTGAGTGTTTATGGAAAAAGTTCAAGGCAATCGTAAAATGCCTTTTAGACAGGTACGTGCCGAGTAAACTGTGAGGGACGGGAAAAACCCACCGTGGTTCAACAACAAAGTTAGGAAACTACTGCGAAAGCAAAGAGAGCTTCACTGCAAGTTTAAACGCAGCCAAAACCTCTAAGACAAACAGAAGCTAAACGATGTCAAAGTTAGCGTAAGGAGGGCTATGCGTGAAGCGTTCAGTGAATTCGAAAGTAAAATTCTATGTACCGACTTGACAGAAAATCCTAGGAAGTTCTGGTCTTACGTTAAATCAGTAAGTGGATCGAAATAGCATATCCAGACACTCTGGGATGATGATGGCATTGAAACAGAGGATGACACGCGTAAAGCTGAAATACTAAACATCTTTTTCCAAAGCTGTTTCACGGAGGAAGGCCGCACTGCAGTTCCTTCTCTAAATCCTCGCACGAACGAAAAAATTGCTGACATCGAAATAAGTGTCCAAGGAATAGAAAAGCAACTGGAATCACTCAACAGAGGAAAGTCCACTGGACCTGACGGGATACCAATTCGATTCTACACAGAGTACGCGGAAGAACTTGCCCCCCTTCTAACAGCCGTGTACCCCAAGTCTCTAGAGGAACAGAAGGTTCCAAATGATTGGAAAAGAGCACAGGTAGTCCCAGTTTTCAAGATGGGTCGTCGAGCAGATGTGCAAAACTATAGGCCTATATCTCTGACATCGATCTGTTGTAGAATTTTAGAACATGTTTTTTGCTCGCGTATCATGTCATTTCTGGGAACCCAGAATCTACTGCCGGCCGCGGTGGTCTAGCGGTTCTAGGCGCTCAGTCGGGAACCGCGCGACTGCTACGGTCGCAGGTTCGAATCCTGCCTCGGGCTTGGATGTGTGTGATGTCCTTAGGTTAGTTAGGTTTAAAAAGTTCTAAGTTCTAGGGGACTGATGACCATAGGTGTTAAGTCCCATAGTTCTAAGAGCCAGAATCTACTGTGTAGGAATCAACATGGATTCCGGAAACAGCGATCGTGTGAGACCCAACTCGCTTTATTTGTTCATGAGGCCCAGAAAATATTAGATACAGGCTCCCAGGTAGATGCCATTTTCCTTGACTTACGGAAGGCGTTCGATACAGTTCCGCACTGTCGCCTGATAAACAAAGTAAGAGCCTACGGAATTTTAGACCAGCTGTGTGGCTGGATTGAAGAGTGTTTAGCAAACAGAACACAGCATCTTGTTTTCAATGGAGACACTTCTACAGACGTTTAAGTAACCTCTGGCGTACCACAGGGGAGTGTTATGGGGTCATTGCTTTTCACAGTATATATAAATGACCTAGTAGATAGTGTCGGAAGTTCCATGCGGCTTTTCGCGCATGATGCTGTAGTATACAGAGAAGTTGGAGCATTAGAAAATTGCAGTGAAATGCAGGAAGATCTGCAGCGGATAGGCACTTGGTGCAGGGAGTGGCAACTGACCCTCAACATAGACAAATGTAATGTATTGCGAATACATAGAAAGAAGGATCCTTTATTGTATGATTGTATACACTGGTAGCAGTTACTTCTGTAAAATATCAAGGAGTATGCGTACGGAACGAAGTGGAATGATCATACAAAATTAATTGTTGGTAAGGCGGGTGCCAGGTTGAGATTTATTGGGAGAGTCCTTAGAAAATGTAGTCCATCAACAAAGGAGGTGGCTTACAAAACACTCGTTCGGCCTATACTTGAGTATTGCTCATCAGTGTGGGATCCGTACCAGGTCGGGTTGACAGAGTAGATAGAGAAGATCCAAAGAAGAGCGACTCGTATCATCACGGGGTTATTTGGTAAGCGTGATTGCGTTACGGAGATGTTTAGCAAACTCAAGTGGCACACTTTTCAAGAGAGGCTCTCTGGATCGCGGTGTAGCTTGCTGTCCAGGTTTCGAGAGGGTGCGTTTCTGGATGAGGTATCGAATATATTGCTTCCACCTACTTATACCTCCCGAGGAGATCACGAATGTAAAATTAGAGAGATTAGAGCGCGCAAGGAGGGTTTCCGGCAGTCGTTCTTCCCGCGAACCATACGCGAGTGGAACAGGAAAGGGAGGTAATGACAGTGGCACGTAAAGTGCCCTCCGCCACACACCGTTGGGTGGCTTGCGGAGTATAAATGTAGGTGTAGATAAAGGACAGAGGTGTTCAGCAAGGAAGTGCTGTTTAATATAATCGTGGACACATCATAAGCAAAGATCGCCAAGGGTCTACAGCATATGTTGTGAAAATGACATACCCAGTTGATGTGACGATTTAGGAAGGAAATGAAGAGAAATTGGAAGAGCAACTGGAAGAACACCTGGAAGAGAAAAATGGAAGAAGCATTCATGGAAACAAACTTAACAAAACGTGAGGTAATTAAAATCAGCATGGAAAATTAAAAAAAAACAAAGGATAATTTGCTTTGTAAATAAAAACGCTTCCTCTTGCTGTACTGTATTTTATTCTCCCAGACGAATTTCACCTATTTTTCACTTTGAGGTTCCATCAGTGGACATCATCATGATGCCTTAAAATGAAAAAAAGGCCAAAAGCATCTGAGAGAATAAGATATAGTGCAGCAGGAGAAAGCGTTTTTTATTTAGAAAACAACTATTTCTTGCTAGCTGCGGAGGATGGCCACGCAAACAAACTCTTGATTTAATTTGCTATTGCAAAATGCAGAAACAGTTTGCATCTGAAAACACAACAACCCCCACCCTGCCCTCCTATGTGCTCTCGCTTGACACCACTGAAGTCGCAAATGGCGGTGGTTGGGAGGTCAGTGGAATGGCCGCTACAGAGCGTCTGGCTCGGAGCTGTCCTTGAAGCAACGGATTTATAACAGTTCGTTGTGCCATTGTACTGCCAATTGCTGCTCAAATTGCTGCTGCAGATGCAGTACGATGCACCAGAGTCACAAGCCGAACGCGATGGTCTTCCCTCTCGGTAGTGTCACGTGGCGGTCCGGAGACTGGTCTTTTGCAACCTTACATTCTCGTGATCACCGCTGCAAGCAGTCATGTAGAGTGACTACATTCCTGACAAGTCTTCCTGCAATATCGCGGAAGGATCATCCAGCTTCTCGAAGTTCTATTACACGACCTCATCCAAACTCAGTGAGGTGCTGATAATGTCGTCTTTGTGGACTTAAAGGAACTCTTGACTAACATCAACTTTCCTCGTTAGATCTCGAATGTAATTAACGCTCACGGTCATTACAGCGTGTATTTAAAGCAAACGTAATTTGCATCCTCATAGTGGCACGACTAGCGCCACTCTTACGCGAGTGGCGCAAAATTTGAATCGACATCATCTTTCAGATGTAGAAACACGGCTACCAACTTTCCTTTATGCCGTACAACTACTTCTTGGTGTTATGATTTTTTTTCGTCAGTGTAGATACAGTCGTGTCAAAAGTATCCGAACGACCCGAATTGCATTTCGTCTGATTCTCAGGCAACCCAAATAACGCAGCTGTCTAGCAGGTCCTCTAATCGCTCCTTGGTACAGTCGTTTGGCTATTGAAAATGGTTCCAACAAGTCACCACTAGAAAACACTGCTCTGTATCGCAGTAACTCAAGATGTAAAGTAATACCACGATACAAGAAATATCAGGGAACACCTTATCACAGATAAGACTGTCCTTAAGGCTTGTAAGATCACATTTACTGCAGTAAATGACATACCTGAAATGTTACCACTTGCATTATTACGTCAGATAGGTAATGCACGCAGTAAGTTCGTCGTATTCATGATTTCCTCTTCAAAGTAACATACCATACTTGTTATTTAACACAAAATGACATTAAAAGTTTAAGTTATTCACGAGCAGTTAGATGAGAATATGTATGAACTTCAAATGACACGACGAACCGCCTCGTTCTGCACATGGATTCAAACCCAGGTCATGCAGACTAAGATTTCGCGACTGACGGAAACTAACAGTCATTCCTGACTAGGTATACAGAGAGTGATATACCTCGATTTTAGACAGTATCAGTTAGCAGTTATCAACTTTAAATTACATAACGTAAACATTTTTAACGGACGCGAATTCCTACGCAGCATCTACTGTCCCTGTTAGCGAACTACGAGAGAAGTTAAAGTTTGCTTCTTCACAAGTAACTTACTTGAAATTCCGTGAGGTAAAGCTTTGTGTTGGACAGGGATTTGAACCCAAAACCTAATAGGATTGTTATCGAAGCACAATCAACTGTGACATATCGGATTTTTTCGGCAGTAGCTAGATGTTTTAACTGAAATGACGAGACGAAACATTAATTTTTTCTAGGCGCAAGTAAATGAAGAAAGGCAGCGCGTTTTTGTTATCAAGTAGCGTCTTCATCAATTACTTTAGTTTTAATGTAATCCACGAGTAATTGCTGATGTCTGATATTAACATGAAAAGGATTCTGTAGACAGGGAAAGAACCTGTTCTTGGGCAACTACTTCTATATTGACAAAAAGGCCTTAAATGATCTTCAAGCACTAAGAAATTTCCTTAATTAGTGAAAATTTCAAAATGGCTTCACATCGAGGTTCGTCGTGTCATTTGAAGTTCATACATATTCTCATCTAGCTGCTCGTGAATAACTTAAACTTTTAATGTCATTTCGTGTTAAATAACAAGTACGGTATGTTACTTTGAAGAGGAAATCATGAATACGACGAACTTACTACGTGCATTACCTATCTGACGTAATAATGAGAGTGGTAACACTTCAAGTATGTCATTTACTGCAGTAAATGTGATCTTACAAGCCTTAAGGACAGTCTTATCTGTGATAAGGTGTTCCCTGATATTTCTTGTATCGTGGTATTACTTTACATCTTGAGTTACTGCGATACAGAGCAGTGTTTTTTAGTGGTGACTTTTTCAATAGCCAAACGACTGTACCAGGGAGCGATTAGAGGACATGCTAGACAGCTGCGTTATTTGGGTTGCCTGAGAATCAGACGAAATGCAATTCGGGTAGTTCGGATACTTTTGAGCATGACTGTACAAAGAGCAGATCGTATTTATAAGAAAATCTTTACAAACTGGTGTACCATAACAGAAGAACGTGGAATGTTAAAGGAGGCTAACACAAAAGTAGGCTCAGTATTTGCCACTTTTACTCTGTTTTTAGAAGTCGTTCTAACAGAAAGTATTTCATGAGTAAAGTAACTGAAGTTCGCTGTGGTAATCTTTACTACTTGCCATCACTATCGGAAAATGTTTACTGTAGTATTCACTACCATAAACTCAGATTAGTATAGTAATTTAAGTTTCAATCAAAATGTACAGGATTCACAAAGCTGCTGACGAATCGAGCAACGACGTAATTTTTACGCCAGCGATGTGGTAATAGGGGCCTCCGGTTTTCTCTTATCACCAGTCGACAGCGTCTCCGTTTGAGACTGGATCTGACAGTAGCAGACAGTTTTTAATTTGGTGGTTCGTGGCCTGCACATCGAGTTTCATTACGTCACTGCCGCCTCTGCCTCTGACAGATTCCAGCGCTGACCGGCTGAGCTGGCGGTCGTTCTGGAAATCACTACACTGGATGGCCGTGGTGTGAATTAAGTGGTCCTTATCTGTTCTGGTGCAGAGACAGTCCGAAATATTTACAGTAAAAGTAGGCAGTTTGTCAATAATTTGCACTTACTATATTTATGTATAACATATTTACTTCAGTCTGAGACGTGCCGTATGAAATATGGGGTGTATAAATACTTCCAAGGTTAGGCGTATAAATATCTCCAACATTGGGGCTACTGCACGAGTGTTCGTTATCAACAAGCAAATGGAGGCGAATTGAGCTATAGCGTGGCTCTGAAGCTGTTTCATTTATTATTCTTATAGGTCCAGGAGAAGAAATGTGACCAGATAGGCTGTCACAAACATAGAAATGTTGGTTGCCGTGTTTCATGCATTTTATCAGCAGCTAAGCTGAGGCATGCACTGGCGTGAACATGACTAAAATCAGGTGGCAGTTAAGATCGTAAAAAGAAGTGGAAATATATTATCGTGACAACCTTCAGCTGGAGTACAACGTAGGAGAAACGCGCAGCGGTAAAACATACCTTTGAAAGAAGGCAACTTAACGACTTATTTTGTTATTTAACTCTTGGATTTGGCAGCGGAAGTTATGAGGCGGAAACGCACGGAGATGGATCAAAATATATATTTTCGGTTAGGTACGGTTAATTTATTTATTTTTATTTTTTTTATAATTTTAAATCCACCCCTGCTTCTGGGCCACCAGCGAATCCTACTGACATTGGTAGTCGATTTCTGAAACTAGTATGGATTTTGCCATGGTATTAAGACTAGAGTGGCGTCCACTCTGCCCCTTTGGAGAGAAGTGTGCTAAGCACGTAATACTGCAGTAGTATCATCCAATGATCCTTCCGGCAAATGTGTGGTGCATTCACTCTCCAAGTATGTCAGGTACAGTCTTAGTGTGCTGCAGAGCTCTGTGCGGCATATCATAAATTCAAATATACAACACGAAAACTACCGGGTGGTTATAATTAAAGCGCATCTACTCACAGAGGCCCAGTATGGGTTGTAATTCCCGTATTGCAGCGAAACTTGGTAGATATACTAAAGTGTTAATGCGAAACCGACTTACACTGGAAAAAATTAGTTACACTTTTGGCCACCAAGTGCAGGTCTGGCGCTGTGAATGCAAGGAAGACGTATAGAAATGTTTCCATATGTAACGGATTAGGAGCGGGACGTGGGCAGAAAAGGTCAAACCAGAGAGAAAGGCACCCTCGAGTGTAATGTGTGCCTCGTCACTCTATAGAATATTGTCCGGTCACATATCATTATCTCGATCCAGACCAGAAAGGAAAGAGCAAATTCAGAACGTTACTATGGATCATGAGGTTTCAGTTTATGTCTGGATCTTATACTGGTAACAGCGTAAAGCAGACAGCAAAACTTTCCGTGCTGTTGACCATGGGATGGACGATTCTCGTGAGACTGCGCGAGCAGTTGCGCTGTCCGTGACATGTGCTGCATGGTAAATTAGAGCAATGGAAGCCTCGTCAATTGTTTAGCAGAAGAAGAACTTCTTAGCCGAGATCGCTATAAAAAACTTTACTGTGGATAACCGGTTTCGGTAAAACTTAGTTACCATCTTCAGACCTTCATAAAGGTTTTTACAAACATCTTGTGTCGGCTACGCACAAAAACTTCCCATTGAATTTCCAGGTACGTAAAACATGAAATGAGCGATGTGTTGGCACCTCAAAATTAAAATTACTATATACATCCCAACTCGCCAAACAAGACTTTATGTATCTGGAAATCCAATGGAAAGATTTTATATGTAGTTGGCACAAGAGACTATCGTAATAACTTTGTGAAGATCTGAAAATAGTAACTTAGTTATCTAAAACAAAGTTTTTTATAGCGATATCGACTAAGAAGTTCTTATTCTCCTAAGTAATCCCTACAGAACGCTCTTTCGAACCCAACATAAGTAAAATAACCTCGTCAATTATTTCTACAGGCGTAGAACGCATTCCTCTTCCAGGTGTCACACCAAGCTCAGGCGTGTTTTCGAACTTCATCATCATCTTCTTTAAAACATTTAATGACATTGGGCATCTCTTCAGCCCTTGCAGTCTGCGATACTTAGTGCAGCACTGTAATTGCTCTGTTTCACATAAGACACTTTCAATAACAGCTCACGGTCTCCCCTCTGAATAGCAGTGCTGTCCATTACTTTGTGGGTTGTCAAATGACACCGTGGATGTCGTACCGTTATACAAACAGTGGACGGCGCCGGATTTGCTGCTGAAAGAACTGTTCCACCTGATGCGTAAGATACAGCAGACTTAGAGAAGAATGTAACGACTGCAGTTTCAGGATTGGTGCTGATAGCTTTGATTATTACCAGTCAGTTAGATAAGTAGTGGTTTCCAAATACTGACACAAATTATCTACAGAAGAGTGGGAAAAGCTTGTACAGGCCCATTTCAGGGAAAATCATTTTAGGTTCCAGAGAAATGTAGGAGTACGCAAGACTGTACTGACCTTACGACTTATCTCATACGGTAGGCTGAAGAAACGCAAACATATGTGAACAGCATTTTTAGATGTAAGAAAGCGTTGACTGGAGCACACGGAGTGAAATTCTGTAAGTTTTAGGAGTAAAATACAAGGAGTGAGAGCCTATATCTTCAAATTGTGCAAAAACCAGACTGGAGTTACAAGAGTCGAGGGACACGATAGGGTAGCAGTGGCTGAGATGGGAATGTGGCATGGTTGCATTCTACACTCAACCTTAATAAATGTATGGAATGAGAAAGCAGTAAACGAAACCAAGACGAAATTTAGAAAGTTCACGGATAAGAAAAAACAGATTTTATGGCTGGGAGATGACCTTATAGCTCTTTCGGAGACATCGGAATTAGAAGAGAAGCTGAACGGAAATGAGTGTCTTGTAAAGAGTTTATAAGCGAACAAATGTAAAGAAAGGAAAGGAATGTAGTTGAATTAAATCAGACGAGTCTCAAGCAATTAGATTAGGAAATGAGACATCAAGAATAGTAGATAAGTTTTACTATTTCGGCAGCAAAACATTGTTTGGTGATGGCTGGGGCAGAGAAGGTACAAAACGCACACAGGAAATAGCAATAAAAATATATGTGGTACAGAGGAATTCGTGAACAACTAATACAAATTTAAGTGTTAAGAGAATTTCTTAAGCTATTTATCTGGAGTGCAGGCCTGTACAGAAGTGAGACGTGGACATTAAGCAGTTTAGACAAAATGAGAATAGAAGACTTTGAAACCCAATGCTACAGAAGAATGCTGAAAATTAGATGTTGACGGTGGCTAGATCGAACAACTGATGCGGAAATACTGAAACGAATTGAGGGGAAAAGAAATTTGAAGCTCAAATTAGATAAAAACTAGAATGAGGGACCGGTTGCTATGACAAATCCTCTAATATTAAGTCAGTTTGGGAATGGAGGGAAGTGTGCGGCATGAATACAGTAAACAGACTCAAACGCATGAAAGGTGCAGTAGTTATTCAGAGTTGAAGAGGTTTGCACAGAATAGACAAGAATAGAGAGCCGGATCAAAAGTCTTCAACTGAGGACTACAAGAACAACGTTTTGACTGTATGACTGAAGAGTCATCTTGGAAGTATTTCTTCTGGTGTGCTGACACCCATGGGCCAGTAACGATCTACTTGCATGCCAATGATATCTCGTCTGTTCTGTCCTCCTGAACCATTTGTTTAATGGGCCAGCTAGTGGGGAGATGGGAGCGGTAAGGTACTGGGAAGTAAAACGACATTTGCCCCAAGAGAGACATTTATTTGAAAACATGAGTTAAAATTAATTATCATAAAATTTAAGATATTCCATTTTGCTTTTTTTTTATTACAAAACGCTTTCTTATGCTAGAAGAATGAATGACTTTTATAGGTCAAAGAACGTTAAAAAAATTTAAAGATTGAGAATCTATTAAAACAGTATTCAAGCAAATAAGCAACAATTTAAAAACATTGAGATATCAATAACATAATTAAAGGTGGTATGTAAAGGTGAAATTTATACAGTTATTGTCTTAGTGCCCTTGGTTGAATCTCCATTAGACAAAGAATACTAAAATGAGAAAAAAATACGTTAGACATATTGATGAGCAGCAGCACTCAAGAAGGTTTAAGAATTGCCCCAGATCGAGCAGTGAGCAGTCATACCCAATGACTATAAGAAGAAATGGATGCAATACAACTAAGTACTATTAAGAAAATGGGGCCCTCGGCTATTCCACAAACACGTGTGCTCAAAGTAGTGCACTTAAAACAAAGCCCACACTATGGGTACATGGACAGAGTGGAGCAGCAGACGCTTATGGATTTGTTTGGTGAGCATCTTGCTTGGTGCTTTGGTCTACGTGTTCTCAGTGGTTAAGTGCACCCACTTCCAAGGGGAGTGTACCGGGTGTGGCATTACCGTGTTCTTTTGCCAAGGTGAAATGGCAGCACTGGCCATCTACCGTGTATGTGTTTAACAAGTGTCTGTCACACGTGTGCAGTGCAGGATAAGCTCAGGTTTCCTAGATTTTTTTCTTTTTGATAGCCCACTCAACCGTCTGTGTTGGCCTTATTTAAGTGCACTGGTCGAGGCTAAGTGGTTTTACTACTTGAGTCTTTCTGGATTTAAGTCATTGGTACGTTTTTAATTTGTTGTTTATTTGTTTAAATATTGCTTAAACTGAAAAATCGTTTTTAGTGTAAATTTATTTGCCCAGTAATTGCTGTTTTTAAATTTTTTTATGTAATGTGGAGATTTTCTTTACGATTGTTGAAAAGATATTCTTGAATGCGCGAAAAAGTAAGCGAAGTCACTAGTAATTTCAACTAACACTGATGTAATATACGTAAGCAGACCAGACATTCTGAAATTTGATGATTTTTAAACTCTTAATTTCGTAGAAATAACAGGTATTTTGTGAGAATATTGACCAAAAATGTTTTTTGATGTTATTTTGATCCACAGTAACAACAATACAAACCGTATTTCTAACAAAGGAAAATAGTCAATTATGAGCTCACTTTCCACTCAGATGCGTCCTGGTGATATTTAAGTAAAACATAATCACTAAATCCGAAACTAAAACCAGTCAATAATTCTAAAATTAAAAGTTCTAGCTGTAAACAAATCACACCGAATCGAACGAGTGGCCATATCGAAACCTCACTATCTCTCGGTTCAGTTGTCGGAAAATCAGCGGTAGGACCGATCGGTAACAGGTCTCAGAAGCTTACAGAGTAGCAGCTTCGGATAAAGAACCGAAAATGACGTCACTACTGAAGATAGCCTAAAGCTGATCACTATGAAAGATACAGAATAGGGCCCCTGGTCACGCACAAAGATGCCACGAAAGAGTTGCTTAGCGATATCCATGGATGTACCCTCGCACTGTCGATGAGGAATCAATGGTGCACATGGCTCAATTTCTGTGTCAATGACCTCAAACCGGAACATGTTAATACTGCCATTATCCAGATGGTCAAATGGGTGCAAAATGTAGTACTGAAACAAAATCTGAAGAATTGAAAGTAATTTTAGTATCCCACCAAAAATTAATTATACTGACATCTGTGAACAATTGCCTCCTATTCTTCCTGATGGTATTTCAATAGCGAGTCAAAAAATCGTGAAGAACTTGGGTGTAACATCGGATAAGCAGATCAGCTGTGCATAAATTATTGCTGCCCCATGCAAGATGACTTTCGCTTGCCTCTATGCCCTCCAGAAATTTCAGAATCAGTTTCTGCAGTACGCGAAATGTAGCTTGTGCAATCGTTCATTCTGCTCAACCTCCACTACACTGTTGTTGTGGTCCCAAGATTGGTTTGATGCCGCTCTCCATGCTGCTCTATCCTGTGTTTGCCTCTTAATCTCCAAATAACTATTGTAACTTACATTCTTCTGAATCTGCTTACTGTATTCATCTCTTGGTCACACTCTACAATTTTTTCCCCCACACTTCCCTTCAATACTAAACTAGTGATCCCTTGATACCTCAGAATGCGTCCTCAGTCACTCCTCACTTCTAGTCAGCTTACAACATAAATTTCTTTTCTCCTAAATTAACTCATTAGCTATGTCTTCTACGCATCTAATCTTCAGTAGTCTACTGTAGCACCACATTTCAAAACCTTATATTCTCTTTTTGTCTGAACTATTTATCGTCCGTGTTTCACTTCCACACATGGCTACACTCCACACAAATAGCTTCAGAAAAACTTCCTAACACTTAAATTTATATTCGATGTTAACAAATTTCTTTTCTTCAGAAATTCTTTTCTTCCCACGGCCAATCTACATTTTATATCCTCCGTAGTTTGGTCTCCATTAGTTACTTTAGTACCCGACTAACAAAACGCATCGACTACTTTAAGTGCCTCGTTTCCTAATCTAATTACCCCAGAATCACCTGATTTAATTCGACTACATTCCATTATCTTTGTTTTGTGTTTGTTGATATCCATTTTTATCCACATTTCAAGACACTACCCATTCCCTTCAACGGCTCTTCCAAGTCCTTTGTTCTCTCTAACAAAATTACAATGTCATCAGTAAATCTCAATCTTTTCTCAACCACTGCTACCTTTCCACACACCCCCAACTCTTATAACAGCCGCCTGGTTTCTGTACAAGTTGTAAATAGTCTTTTGCTTCCTGTATTTTACCTTTGCTACCTTCAGAATTTTAAAGAGAATATTCTAATCAGCAATGTCGAAAGATGCTGTAAGTCCACAGATGCTATAGACGTGGGTTTGCTTATCCATAACCTGTCTTCTAAGTGATTTTTGCTACGTAATCCACACTAATTGTGCAGTGAAAACTCTAAGAATGTTAGCAATAACGATGTAAGCTTCTGTGCGTTACGTCTGCAGCATCTGTTTGACCTCTGGAGTACTTCTAGTTAGGATGTTGTGGCCTGACAACTTTCATAGTTACCATACGTTACTTCTAATTTATAGACAGGTTAGTGTTTATGCATACCAATACCTCAAATAAACCACTCCGTCTTCGGGCCACAAGTGGCCCATCGGGACCATCAGACCGCCGTGTCATCCTCAGCTGAGGATGCGGATAGGAGGGGCGCGTGGTCAGCACACCTCTCTCCCGGTCGTTACGACGGTTTTCTGTGACGCCTTAATTGGCATCACGTGGCTGAGTGCACCCCGAAAAATGACAACAGCACATGGCGGCCTGGATGGTCACCCATCCAAGTGCCGGCCATGCCCGACAGCGCTTAACTTCGGTGATCTGACGAGAACCGATGTATCCACTGCGGCAAGGCCGTTGACATACCAACACCTCAAAATCAGAAATAAAGTACTTGTTGTCTCATCATAATCGCAACACGAGATATAATTTATTAGTATCCTAGCGATAAAAAAATCCCAAACTACTTATTTTTTGCTGCTTTCCGCCTCTGGAACAAGCTACCCTGCACATCATATACAAAGCCAACCGGTGTCACGCCTGCCTCAGTTCACGACCACTTGTTTGGCGATCACTGTTTTTACCGAAATACAGGATACTTCAACAGCATTGCGACCAGGGGACTACGTGACATCTGCTTGCCATAACGATCGATCCTGGTGTATATCATATACATCCCGATGTAAAGTCACGTCGGAGGCCAGCGACCTTAACGTATACACGGTGTTACGAAAACGTACGGCCAAACTTTCAGGAAACATTCCTCACACACAAAGAAAGAAAATATGTTATGTGGACATGTGTCCGGAAACGCTTACTTTCCATGTTAGAGCTCATTTTATTACTTCTCTTCAAATCACATTAATCATGCAATGGAAACACACAGCAACAGAACGTACCAGCGTGACTTCAAACACTTTGTTACAGGAAATGTTCAAATTGTCCTCCGTTAGCGAGGATACATGCATCCACCCTCCGTCGCATGGAATCCCTGATGCGCTGATGCAGCCCTGGAGAATGGCGTATTGTATCACAGCCGTCCACAATACGAGCACGAAGAGTCTCTACATTTGGTACCAGGGTTGCGTAGACAAGAGCTTTCAAATGCCCCCATAAATGAAAGTCAAGAGGGTTGAGGTCAGGAGAGCGTGGAGGCCATGGAATTGGTCCGCCTCTACCAATCCATCGGTCACCGAATCTGTTGTTGAGAAGCGTATGAACATTTCGACTTAAATGTGCAGGAGCTCCATCGTGCATGAACCACATGTTGTGTCGTACTTGTAAAGGCACATGTTCTAGCAGCACAGATAGAGTATCCCGTATGAAATCATGATAACGTGCTCCATTGAGCGTAGGTGGAAGAAACTAAAATGAGCTCTAACATGGAAATTAAGCGTTTCCGGACACATGTCCACATAACATCTTTTCTTTATTTGTGTGTGAGGAATGTTTCCTGAAAGTTTGGGCGTACCTTTTTGTAACACCCTGTATAAAAAAAGCAACTTGTTCAAAACTTCAAAATGTGCATAGGAGGAAAAAAGGAACACTTCTTTATGTGACAAAGTTGTCACTGGTGCACTATTTCCCCACTTGGGATCAAGTGAAGGTTTCGACGCTAGCGTTCTTCAGAGACGGTGTTCAAACTGTAGTGTTTTCAAAATGTTGCCGAAAATGTCACTTGTTTATATTAACGCACATGTTCTAGCAGCACAGGTAGAGTATCCCGTATGAAATTATGTAACGTGCTCCATTGAGCGTAGGTGGGAGAACATGGGGCCCAATCAAGACATCACCAACAATACCGGCCCAAACGTTCACAGAAAATCTGTGTTGATGACGTGACTGCACAACTGCGTGCGGATTCTCGTAATCCCACACATGTTGATTGTGAAAATTTACAATTTGATCACGTTGGAATGAAGCCTCATCCGTAAAGAGAACATTTGCACTGAAATGAGCATTGACACATTGTTGGATGAACCATTCGCAGATGTGTACCCGTGAAGGCCAATCAGCTGCTGATAGTGCCTGCACACGCTGTACATGGTACGGAAACAACTGAGTCTCTCGTAGCACTCTCAATACAGTGACGTGGTCAACGTTACCCTGTACAGAAGCAACTTCTCTGACGCTGACATTAGGGTTATCGTCAAATGCACAAAGAATTGCCTCGTCCATTGCAGTTGTCCTCGTCGTTCTAGGTCTTCCCCAGTCGCGAGTCATAGGCTGGAATTTTCCGTGCTCCCTGAGATGCCGATCAATTGTTTCGAACGTCTTCCTGTCGGGACACCTTCGTTCTGGAAGTCTGTCTCGATACAAACGTACCGCGCCACGGCTATTGCCCCGTGCTAATCCATACATCAAATGGGCATCTGCCAACTCCGCATTTGTAAACATTGCACTGACTGCAAAACCACGTTCGTGATGAACACTAACCTGTTGATGCTACGTACTGATGTGCTTGATGCTAGTACTGTAGAGCAATGAGTCGCATGTCAACACAAGCACCGAATTCAAAATTACCTTCCTTCAATTGGGCCAGCTGGCGGTGAATCAAGGAAGTACAGTACATATTGACGAAACTAAAATGAGCTCTAACATGGAAATTAAACGTTTCCGGACAGATGTCCACATAACTTATTTTCTTTATTTGTGTTTGAGGAATGTTTCCTGAAAGTATGGCTGTACCTTTTTGTAACACCCTGTATATACCTGTATATCACAAGTACACTGTTTCCCCGTTAGGACTCCTTGAAGGATTTATCGCTGGACTTTCATTAGGCCAACGTTCACAGTTATTTTGACTTCTTCGTATGAAAACAGACCCAATTTGCGATACAGTTACATATTATTGTTAGGAAGAGTCAGTTTTCATTACGTGTAGCAGTGTCCATGGCGATGGATAACAAATAGCACAATTACAAAATGGCCCTAAGTACTATGGGACTTAACATCTAAGGTCATCAGTCCCCTAGACTTAGAACAACTTAAACCTAACTAACCTAAGGACATCACACACATCCATGCCCGAGGGAGGATTCGAACCTGCGACCGTAACAGCAGCGCGGTTCCCTCCTGAAGCGCCTAGAACCGCTCGGCCACAGTGGCCGGCAGCACAATTACATATTCCAGATGTATTGTCTTTCGGAACAGCGACCATTCCAATACCGAGAGAGTATATGTTTTAGTCTATAGTTGCAATTTAATCATCTGTCCGATTAGTTACCGTTTTCGGTACACAGTATCATCCTCAGTCATCCACTTGTACACAGTCGTTAAACTCTTCCCAAGTAGATATGTCAAACACATAATTATTGCTTTTCTTAAAGTTGTATTTACGTGACAGTTTCTGCTGATGTTTTCAAGCTGTAGGTGGCTGACTACAGTTTAACCTAATTAGCTAACATTCGTCTCATTTATGGGGAGGCACGAAGCTACAGTCAAGCAGGGAGGCACCTAATGTAGAAATGATTTTCGTGGAGGAAGTTATCAAATAATGCCACATTTCAAAGAAGTGATGGCCGTCTTCTTGAAACAGATAGGCTTAGACCAGACCTGCGAGAAACTGGAGACATCGCAGTGTGTGAACTATTCGGTTTCAAGGAGCCGTGATACAGAGTGTTTAGAACAGCTCCATTTAGGACAGCTGCACCACCAACACAGCCAGCCGGAGTGGCCGTGCGGTTCTAGGCGCTGCAGTCTGGAACCGAGCGACCGCTACGGTCGCAGGTTCGAATCCTGCCTCGGGCATGGATGTGTGTGATGTCCTTAGGTTAGTTAGGTTTAAGTAGTTCTAAGTTCTAGGGGACTGATGACCTCAGAAGTTAAGTCGCATAGTGCTCGGAGCCATTTGATTTGAACCACCAACACACGATATATAGCCAAGGAAATAAAGATCTCCAACGTCAACTTGTGGAACGTCTTAGTCATGCGACCAGTCAAGTATTAGTAGGTTCAAGACGTTTTAGCTGATGACTTTCCCCTGCACGAGGAATTCTGCCAATGGTATCTACACCATACTAAAAACATCGCTGGCCAGGCTTCCTTCAACAGCCACAATAGCCAGCTTCCGGAGCTGGAAAATACTAGCGCAACTTGTGTGTTCCACATCATTAGATTTATCATACATTTGTGGACTAGTATTGTTCACGATCATTTGAGTGGGCCGAATCTTGTGTCTAACACGGACAGTTTAGAAAATTACGGTATCTTCCACCGTGAAGTACTACTAGATGTGTTGGAGAATGTCCCATTAGAAGCCGGGCAGCGATTATTATGTGTACAGCATGACTGGAGCCCACCGTACTTTGCCGTTGCCGTCAGAGAGCACTCAGACAATGTTTTCTTCAATTGTTGCCAACGGCGTTGCCTCAGTGGATACACCGGTTCCCGTGAGATCGCCGAAATTAAACGCTGTTGGGCGTGGCCGGCTCTTGGATGGGTGATCTTCCATCCGCTATGCGGAGTCGCAATTTTTCGGGGTGCACTCGGCCTCGTGATGCCAATTGGGGAGCTACTCGACCGAATACCAGCGGCTTCGGTCAAGAATAACATCATACCGACCGGGAGAGCGGTGTGCTGACCCCACACCCCGCCTATCGGCATCCTCCTCGGAGGATTACACGGCGGTCGGGTGGTCCCGGTAGGCTACTCGTGGCCTGACGACGGAGTGCTTTCTTTAATTGTTGGATAAGATGGAGTGGGCCAGTACCGCAGCCACCGTGTTCTCCCGACCTCGCTCCCATAAATTTCTTTTCGTAGGGGAGAGATGAAGCGTTTGGTGTATGAGACACTAACAGACATTCCCTGTTTGGTTGAAGCTACAGCTGTTAATCGTGGGACACCTGACAGGTTTGAGCGAATTATACAAACATTAGCAGACAGATACAGATGGTGCGTTAATATAAACAAGTGACATTTTCGGCAACATTTTGTTACACTACAGTTTGAACACCGTCTCTGAAGAACGCTAGCGTCGAAACCTTCACTTGATCCCAAGTGGGGAAATAGTGCACCAGTGACAACTTTGTTACATAAAGAAGTGTTCCTTTTTTCCTCCTATGCACATTTTGAAGTTTTGAACAAGTTGCTTTTTTTATACAGGGTGTTACAAAAAGGTACGCCCAAACTTTCAGGAAACATTCCTCACACACAAATAAAGAAAAGATGTTATGTGGACATGTGTCCGGAAACGCTTAATTTCCATGTTAGAGCTCATTTTAGTTTCTTCCACCTACGCTTAATGGAGCACGTTATCATGATTTCATACGGGATACTCTATCTGTGCTGCTAGAACATGTGCCTTTACAAGTACGACACAACATGTGGTTCATGCACGATGGAGCTCCTGCACATTTAAGTCGAAATGTTCATACGCTTCTCGACAACAGATTCGGTGACCGATGGATTGGTAGAGGCGGACCAATTCCATGGCCTCCACGCTCTCCTGACCTCAACCCTCTTGACTTTCATTTATGGGGGCATTTGAAAGCTCTTGTCTACGCAACCCTGGTACCAAATGTAGAGACTCTTCGTGCTCGTATTGTGGACGGCTGTGATACAATACGCCATTCTCCAGGGCTGCATCAACGCGTCAGGGATTCCATGCGACGGAGGGTGGATGCATGTATCCTCGCTAACGGAGGACAATTTGAACATTTCCTGTAACAAAGTGTTTGAAGTCACGCTGGTACGTTCTGTTGCTGTGTGTTTCCATTCCATGATTAATGTGATTAGAAGAGAAGTAATAAAATGAGCTCTAACATGGAAAGTAAGCGTTTCCGGACACATGTCCACATAACATATTTTCTTTCTTTGTGTGTAAGGAATGTTTCCTGAAAGTTTGGCCGTACCTTTTTGTAACACCCTGTATACATATTTTCTGAGAAGCCCGTACGACAAAATACAAGATTGACTCAAGAAGATAAGATGAAACAAAACGAACAGAAGAAAAAGTGCTCTGAATAAGTTAAAAACCCCTTCTCAGTTTGGCAATACCAATAAAATGTACCATCATTGAATTATCAAGCTCTTAACGAGCAAATAATTTTGTGCACCTGCAATCACGGTCACGAGCTGCAGCTTATAGCAAAAGAATAAAATTGTTGAAACAGATGTTTTCGTAAAGGCAACGGATTATGATATTCGGTGGAGCGTGAAACATAACAAAGCTGCCTGCTTAAGGCGATACGCGCGGATAACATATTTTTGTGGTCCTCGAGTAATTAGGAGCGCGGTACGTGTTCTACTTTTGCCTGTCTAGAGCTTTGATATATTAGGTTAACAAGGATTAAAGTACAGCTATAAATTTTTTGCCGGAGGGATGAAACTGGATAAGGGGCAAAAGCAGGCCGTGCCGCCGAGGGCGCTGGCAGCACGGGACTCGTGTAAGGAGAGAGCTCACACTCTGCCGTCAAACTTCACAGGCTGCGCTTTAGCGGCTTCACAGCTGTGCATAAGCCGTTATATGCAGAGACCATCGGCAATAGTTGACCATCACGAATAACAACCGTCATATATCGATCGTTGTCCTTATATTACGCTTTTATGCAATAGTCGAGGGCGAGGAACAGAGAAATACGAGGCCTGTTCAGAAAGTAAGCTCCGGTTGATTGCCAAATTGAAACCACAGTGAACATCAGAAATGTTTTACTTGTAACAATTAACTACACCTTGCAGCTACTTCTCTACGTAGTCGCCGTTCTGACTTAGACTTTTGTCATAGCTTTGTACCAACTTTTCAATAGCCTCATCATAGAGGGCAGCCGCCAGTGCTTTCCGCCAATTCTCCACGCTGGCCTACACCTCGTTGTCTGTGTCAAAATGTTGTCTTCAAAGACAGCGGTTCATGTGACCAGAGATGAAACTCAGGGGGAGACAATTGCGGACTGTATTGTGGGTAATCTCACATTTCCATTTGAAAACGATGCAGGAGCATCTTCATTGCCCCTGCAGAATGCGGCTGAGAATTGTCTTGAAGAAGAAACAGCACGACAGTTATGTAATGTTAGCTGCATAGCTTCAGGCGAAATTTCTCACCAGGCCCTCGTACTTGGCGGCAGACACTATTTTCTAGACATATTTACGCACTCACTGCGAGCTCAGAAATGAGAAGAGCGACGTGATGCTAACTGGGGTTATACTAGAGACACTACCCAACACATCTGTGCAAAGCTTTATCGGATTTTCATAGTCGTTTCCATTTCGCGACCGATCGGAGCTTACTTTCTGAACGCCCCTCGTATGTTTCAGTGGAAGACAGGCAACGATATAAAAACAGAAAATTTGTCGATATACGTCTTTCAGACGTATGACACAGAAATAGCCAAGATACAGACCGAAATGATTCAATACACACTGCAAACACGGATACCTACAGCTTTTGCCTCGTGGATTCATCTTTCCCCCTCCGTTCGCGGCTCATCACTCAACGAAGTTAATTAGACGAATTGGAGATAGCAACACGTCACTGAAGTGTTGCAGCTAACGTTAGCCCAGTCATATGTTAACTATTATTCTGTTGTAGGAATACGCTCAATCTTTTAATTATTTCCGCTGCACAGTATTTGAAATAACAAATTTAGGACTATCTTGTATGCGAAAATTATTGTGATTAAGCTTCACCTTGTTTTGTCAGAACTTTCTTGTGATATATCCAAGATTTTGTACTGTGTAGATCATGTTTATTTCTGAGAAAAACTCAAATTTTACGAAACTCATTGCTTCACAAACAACTGGTTTGAATCATATTCAACAAAGAGAACGCAAAATGTTATGCCGAATAATACAAACAATGTTGCAAGGAGAGAACATTTTGATGACAGAGGATACATCACGATGGATGTCTCTTACACGATGGATGTCTCTCAGGGTTTAGTTCTGGACCTATTGCTATTCCTTATATATACAAGGAATAGGAATGACCTTCAGCTTAATATTGATCAAGCGGGATTGGTACTTTATGCAGATGACACTAACATTGTAATAAATCCCATCAGAGAGAACTCAGAAGGAACTGTTAATGAAGTTTCTCATTCCTTAATTTTGAGAAAACGTACAATATTAATTTCTGCGCAGCAATGACTGATAAATCACATGACTAGGAGTAAGTAAGCAGGGTAGAAAGCTCCAGATTTTTCGATGTTCATATCGATGAAAACTAGAACTGGAGTGAACATATTACTGATCTGATCAAATAATCAAGTTCATCTATTTTTGCTCCTAGTCATGGAAACAAACGAATTAGTTTCATAACAGATTTGCATATTTTCCCTCAATAATGTCTTATGGAATAATATTTTGGGGCAACTCATCACTTATAAAGGAAATATTGATTACACAGAAGCATGCAGTAAGAATAATCTGTGACATCACGTGCAGTCACCATGTAGGTACCTCTTCAAGAGACTAGTCATTTTAATTGCGTTTTCACAATATATATATTATTTGCTAATGAAATTGATCGTAAACAGTTAATCATAAATTGAGAAGAATATCGATAGCCGTAAGTGTGCTTACATCACAAGAAGAAAAATGGTCGTTATTACTGATTACTAAAGCTGTCAGTAGCTCAGAGAGGAATCAACAAAAATGTTCGGCCACTTCGTGGTTTATTACACTTAATATTTTCAGTTTTATTTGTTGTTTTCTCAGATTATGGTTCAAATGGCTCTGAGCACTATGGGACTTCTGAGGTCATCAGTCCCCTAGAACTTAGAACTACTTAAACCTAATTAACCTAAGGACATCATACGCATCCATACCCGAGGCAGGATTCGAACCTGCGACCGTAGCACTTGCGCGATTTCAGACTGAAACGCTTAGAATCGCTCGGCCTCACCGGCCGGCTCTCGGATTATCACCTCGAATTTTTCTGTTAGTCTCCTGATATGACGGCAATTGAAAGTTATATACTATATACCCATACTAGTTTTCTCTTCAGCTGTTTCACCTCTATCAGTTTATTTACTAGTGTGTGTCAATTACAACAGTATTAATATACGTCACTGTGAAATAAAAGAATTACTGGGAACTGTGATTGTGTTTGAGGCAGCGAGCCATAGAGAAAGGAACCAGTGTACGTATTTGGAACGGCTGTTGTGGCCGTGAACAGCGAAGATGGTCGAAATCGATTCTTTACTCTGTGAATCATTGAACTCATCAATGAAATCGTTCGTCGTTACGTAACAGACAATTTCGTGTGAATTGTGAATGCTCTAGCTGACTGTCATTACCTGAGGCTTACTTAATAGCATGAAACTAGCAAATACCGATGAATATCTCGTCTCTTATTGCATAAACTGAAGGCAGCAAAATTTGTGCGATTAACGTTGGAGCACATTTGTAGCTTTTCTGATTTTCTTCTTCTGCACACAAGGGTACGTTGGCTAGAACAGAAAAAGTCAGGAAGGTTAGGGGAAAAGAAGTAGTAGAAATCTTACGGAAAAAGAAGTAATAGAAAGGCTTTTGCTTAACAAGACTGCGTGTTTTGTGGGCTACGTACGTAATCAGTGTTAAAACTGACGACGTTATCAGACCGGAGTAAAACAACGGAGAAATGGACATGTCTTGCATCATTGAAGAGATTTATAGTCCATACAGGCACAATACAGCCAAGCCACATACTGTTAGTATAATACCGTGCTTAATAGGTGCTCGAAAGGATGACTGCCTACTTTATTATACGACTGGGAACTACGCTGCGTTTCACAGGTATTGCTTCGGCCCACAACAAGCTGAACAGACGACTGAGCGATGGAGAATTACAGGCTATAGCATCACTCATAATATCCGCCAAAATTTCACAGCAACATGATATTGGTGGCTTTGACGTGTTTATAGTCTGGCCCCAATGTTAGAAGCTCTTGAGAACTTCCTTGACCATATGAACAGTATATACCCAATAATCCAGTACGTGTCGAGACATAGAGAGAAAGAAGGCTGCCATTAATAGATGTTATGGTACAACGAAAGCTGGGTGGACGTTTTGGCCCCTCAGTGTACCGAAAGCAGAATGAGACTGATTTACACAGAGCGAAAACTGTGTCTGGCGAGTGTCCCTTGGATTCCAAAATTAATCATCTAAAGTACGTGTTCCGAAAGAATAGCTGCGATTCACGTGATATGTAGTCAGCCTTTTGCGAGAAAAGGAAACTTGAAATCGTAGAACCTTCAGATGATGGCCCGTCGATTGTATTCCTTCTTTTCTGCTGCGCTACTTCCAGCAAAATAGGCAGCGTCCTGGGAAGACAAGGCGTAAGACCTCCTAAGAAGATGAAGCAGATGCTACGCTTTGTTAAGTACCATCTCAACCTCAGGATCCCTGGGATTTATAACATTCCTTGTGAGTGCGGACGCAATTACATTGGTCAGTCTAGGCGTATCATTTCCGACCAACAACATATTAAAAATCGAGAAGTGGAGAAATCTGCAGTTGCTGATGAGGTGTTTTTCTTGTTGGTTTAGAGTTTTACGTAGCTGCTGGCTCGCTCCTTGTAGCTGAAGCTGAGTCAGAACGCTTCATGAAATCTGTCACCCGATGTAACCTCTGACGTATTTACCTCTTTCTTGTACTCCGGTCGCCGTAGTTGTTTCTCTTGAAGTAGAGGTCCTGCTGATCAGTACCTCCGAAATCCGGTGTGCAGCCGAGAAAAGTCTTGACTTCTTCACGTTCTTCAGTTGTTACTGGAGTAGAAGAAGATAACCTCTACTGAAATCACGAAAAAACATGTCATTTTACAAATATATATTTTCTTGATGGGTGTACAGATCATTAGAATGATTCGTGAATTTGAGCTGAACACAACTTGACATATGATTTACGCCTCAAAGGCTCCGCATGACAATCCAGATTATAGTACATTTCGTTTGTCACAAAACATCTCGTAATTTGTTTTCATTCTTGAAGAGTGTGGATGCTCTTTGATGGTCAAACCACCGCGAAACCGCGACGCCAAAATGTAAAAGGCCCCACCCACAGCAGGTGAAGCCGCTCCTTTATCGTCACATCTTGCCGTTTTCTCGTTTTCCACACCTCCCGTTTAATGTTTGCACGTACGAAAAGAAGCATCCGCGCACTCACTGCTTAATATTATTCTGTCACGATTATCTTTCCTTGTACTACACTAGGAGTGTGAAATGTCGTTTACCTTGTAACACTTTACTGAGAACAGCCTCAGAAACAAAACAAAAAAATTGTTCGACGAAACAAAAGTTCTGTTCCAGGCCCCTAATTACTTGAAATATGTAATTAAAGAGGCTATAGAAATGATAATGTGCACAAAGCACTTGAACCGTGACAGTGGATAAAATCTTAGTGGTGCATGCAAGCGAGCTCTCGTTGCAGTGAGGAGGCAGAGATATTCGTCGCAATGTACAGGAGCAGTGGCGCCACCAGTGCAAATGTTGACACCATCTGCGACAGCATTACGTAATTCCCTACCAATCAGAAGCCACCTATGTGCGATATACCAGTACGACAACCGCAGAAGCAGTTTTGACAGTCAGTTGCTCATGACGAAGCCGATGGAAGTGGAAAGATCGAGTTTTACACTGAACTGACGCGGCAAGAAGTCCAGGAATGTTTTATACAACAAAGCCGTCTCGAAAGACTTCGTTATCATTCTAATGAGGAATTCGCCAAGGATATTATACTCAGATTTTGACAGTCTGAGAGTAAAATTTAATACGTTCGACATGCAGCTGCAAGGGCGGATACTGCGACTGCATCTGTGACATTGTTGCCGGCTCTTCCGCACGCAGTGTGGCTTAAACGTTAGCGTCGTTGGTTCGCGTGCTACGTGTCCCCAGTTCAAACCCAACTGTCACCAATTACTTGTTTCTTAGTATTTACATTTCTCCAAAGTTCTTGGACTATATTATGTTTGAAACGTCTGCATACTCTCGAATATTCGATGTTTGTACAAATACCAACATTCTGGAATATTCAATATGGTATTTTTATTAACAGCTGCGCTCTATGCAGACGTTCCGTTCTGTTTTGGCTGTTCGCTGGTGTTTGTAATAAACGTGTTTTCAGTTCTAAGAGGACGACACAGTCCAACAGTGGTTCGAGAACAACGAAGAGAAAGTCAATAGTTGGGACAAATTTCAGGCCGAACTAAAGGGAACGTTTGGCCACAAGCAGCAGCAAAGCCATTTAAGGGAAGAACTGTTGCAGAACAGGGCCCAGCGTCCCGGGGATATGACACAGTACTATGTACAGAATTTTTTGGCCCTACGCCACATTGTAAAACCAAATATGACAGAAGCTGATTATGATGTTTGGTTTGCGGGGCGCTCAACTATGCGGTTATCAGCGCCCGTACAAAGTTCCAATCTTTACACAGTCCAATCTCGCTATGTTCACGACTGATGATGAAATGATGAGGACAACACAAACGCCCACTCCCCGGGCAGAGAAATTCCCCAACCCAGCCGGTAATCGAACCCGGTATCCCGTGATCCGGAGGCAGCAACACTAGCCAGTAGGTGACAGAAGTTGGCGAACTCTCATACTTGATGAAAGCAGTTGATTTTGTGGTAAAAGATGTTACAACAACCGAGGAATGCACCAAGCTGTGGTAGCGCATCGATGAAGCGTAACAGAAGAGAACCAAAATGTTCAAATGTGTGTGAAATCTTATGGGACTTAACTGCTAAGGTCATCAGTCCCTAAGCTTACACACTACTTAACCTAACTTATCCTAAGGACGAACAAACACACCCATGCCCGAGGAAGGACTCGAACCTCCGCCAGGATCAGCCGCACAGTCCGTGACTGCAGAGCCTTAGACCGCCCTGCTAATCCCGCGCGGCAGAAGAGAACCAAACGAAAGCAATATGACGGACCCTAGAATTTGAACGTGAGGCAGTTGTGGAAGACCGTCACAACCTCGCTTCACTCATACGCCAGGCAGTGAGAGAAGAGATAAAGCCTTTTTATGGCAACCACAGCTGTCGATCCGAGTACGCAAGAGATAGCAACCGTGAATGTCGACCCGATACCTCAGGAGATAATAGAGAATGTTGAGAAAAATGGTGAATCGACCTTTAGCACGAATTTCCGCCACCTGCCGAACGTGTCAAAGAATAGACTCGGCTAAAATGGACTTACACCGCAGCAATCAAACGGCAACATCGAACACCAGCAACACAGGTACAACCAATTCCTATACCAACTCCACATAATAGCAACAAACACGTTGGTCTGTTTTCAGCCTGGACACGTACGCTGCTCCAGAGAAAGAAGTCGAGTTTTCCTCTACCATTGCGCTGCCACACGCAATCTTCACAACAGTCCTCTTCACGCCACTCAATTGGAGATGATTACAGTCGACCTGGGACGAGGTCGCTCCCCGATTTGCCATAGCCGTGTCCCGTCCTGTTCAGGAGATAGCAGCCGCTCGCCTCGTCGTATCGGGATGCGCCTAAGTTGAATGCTCGACGGAGCAAATGGACCTCGATGGACGATAGAGGACCCTGTCACCGCAGCGCTGCAATCACCTAGTGAATGCGCCACCGTCTCGCCAGTGAATGCATCGGCCAATAGTGTTTCTCACGGACAGCGTAAATACGGCCGCACTCTACCGCTCATTCATTCGTGTATTTCATCTGACGGCGTTCGTTACTGTCTCTACCGTACTACTGACTACTGGTCGACGACTTCGCTTTGGTATTAGTTTTTCTCTTTCGTTTCGATTTAGATTGTGGTTTGTACTTCAGACGTTCACAGCGTTGTGTGGAAAGTTGGTTGCACAGGTTGCTATTGACTTGCTCTCGCTGTGTCGGATCCGCCGTCCGATCAGCCCTGTTGATCGACTCCGGCGTGGCTCTGAGTGCAATCCGCCTCGCGTCGTCATCATTTCTCTCCTGTTTTTCTGTCGTATGCACTGTTATCCGGCTACTCGCGGATATAGCACGCCTAGCCACCTACTTCAAGAAAACTGTGAAAGTGAGGCCGCCACAGACGTAAATCGTCCATGGACGACACTCACCAACATGTAAGGAAATCTTGTAGATCTCATCATCGACGCTCAACGTGTTTGAGTGCTAGTATCGGGGGCCTCCTTTTCCGCCATGTCGGATGCTTATCGTCGTCAGCTAAAGAATACTATATTCCGATATATGAAAGCGGTTGTGTTATAAATCACCGAAGGGAAATACTCTCAACCGGCAGGAGCACATATTCCAAGGATAACAATGAATGTCATTTTAACAGACTTTGGTAATAATGTTATTCTTGGATGGGACTTCTTACAGGCATCACTAGCAGTCATAGACTGAGGGAAGTTCAGAGCTCCAGACGACGTGGCTATTCCAACAAGCATACAGAACAAAGGTGGCTCTGGACGATCGTTTGCCATTGAAGACGTTGTTATCCAGCCACCATCAACGAGACGAGTTCTGCTTGTGAATCGAGATGCTTCGTTAAATTTTGAAACTTCTGTCTTTTGAAAGGATCATTCAGTCTCAGAAAAGAAGTCTACATGCCAGTGAACATCATAAGTATTGTAGACGGTCAAGACGAACTTCGGATCACTGTCACAGACAGCAACAACTTTTCCTTAAAAGCACCGGGTGATTGTAATTAAAGAGCAGCTGTTCACGGACTCAGCGCAGCTAATTATCGTACGGCAGTGAAACTTGGTAGGTATGATAATGCGTTGATGTGGAACCGATTTACACTGGAAAAAATTAGTTCCAGTTTTGGGCACCAGGTGCAAATCTGGCGCTGTTCAGCATCTCGTCGCCGTCTCTGGTGCACATATTGAACAAACTGTGTAAGGGTCAGTTAATAATAAAATCAAAGTTATGCCTTTCTCACTTGTTTGATATTTTCTGCCCACGTCGCTTTCCAATTCCATTACATATGGAAACATTTCTTTACGTTTTTATTGAATTCACAGCGCCAGATGTGCACCTGGTGACTAAAATTGGAACTAATCTTTGACACCGTAAATCGGTGCTGCGTTAGAATATCTACAAAGTTTCATTGTCATACCTTAATTACAGCCCACATTGGATCTCTGTGGGTAGCTTAACTTCAATTATAACCACCTGGCATGTGTGTAGTGTGTAGGGACAGCCCAACCAGTCCAGGAACGGCAGTTTAGCTTCTTCGTCAGCTGCTTTGGGTCGAATCACGTCCTTCGTCGCTTATCGGATGCGAGACGTGCAGCCGAGAATTACGACCCTTCATCTAGAAGACAAAAGCTCAGACCCGTCGTCCACGTCGTTCGTATGAAACCCTCCTATAGTCCAGACGCGCAGATCTATGATGAACGGTTCAAGGGAATTTGATGTTTCCGAAAATCCGACGGGAGATGGTCATCACAGGGAAGAGGATATAACAGCACGACTAGAACGCGAGGAGTCCGCCAGCGCCACCATACAGAGGGACATCTACACGATCTAGATCCTGGTTGCTGTAGACGCCTCCAATAGGAATGAAACAGTGGGTTGCTGCTTGTGGCCATGCAGTGTGGCGTAGTGGGTGGCTGGCTGGCGTGGCGTGCTCCAGGCTGCCATAGGAAACCCGACCACCAGCAGTTACTTGTTGTTTAATATTTATGTTTCTGGAAGGATCTATAAATATTTTATGTTTGTAACGTTGCGTGCAAGACCGGCTTGCCACTTGGTAGTTAAGATAATAATAAAGATGCAGATTTAGTCCAAATGCTATGAATTGCCATAATTTACGACGGTCAGGGCAGTTTCTAGGAAATTTTACCTGCGAAACTTTTGGCTTGCATTCTCGTAACTTGTCAGGCCATACTCGAATAGCGTATCTCTGAGTTTAATGAGATCAAGGCAGTCCCTTATGAAGTTGGGAATCAATTCATATGTACCTACCGAGTAAACGTCAGTTCCATGTTTATTCCTTAGATAATTGGGGGCGGGGATGCTCAGTGATAGATGTGCTGTGTCATGTGACTTATGCAATATGCCAAACCAACCAGTCTTACTGTACCTGGATCAGATAGCAAAGTGATAGATGTCTATCTGTTTACAGGGCTACTACCATACTAACAGCCAATCAGAGAACTCGCTTTGTCGCGCCTTCGGTTCCGTTCACCACTGTCAAATCTCTCTCCTACTGCTACTATTCAAGTGCAGACAATGCTTGCGGCCTGTAACCTAAGCAGCTGTGATCCGTTTCGTTGGTGCTTTCTTTATTTTGCGCTACGGAATTTATGGAGCTTGCAGCGGAAGTCTGCAGCAACGTGTGGTTGCTAAGCGGTACGTTCAGTGATCTGCTCATGTTTTGCGTTTCAGACATTTCCGTTTTTGTGACCTATGAGGGATCATTTTGTAATATTAGTATCTGTTTCGATAGCTTAAATAAACTTACATTCGATAATCTAAACATACAGGCTCATAAAAGCCATACAATTTGTGTAAAAATTTCTTAGATCGTCGCTGAGCAGCGACCACCTGATATTTCAAATAATGCCTTACGCGCCACGGCGCGGAATACGAATTGTTCATAAATTTTATCGATAGACATATTTTGTGTTTCTTATTTTTCGACAGCTGAACAATTGTAATCCTCTTCTGTTAACACAGTCGTGATATTTTTTGAAGACGGCGGACGCGTATATGGCGTGGTCCGCAATCACTAATTAGTTATTATAAAAATATTACTATTGTGCAGTGCTATGCAAGAATTTATGTGTGCAGCTAAGATAAAATGTCGAAAATGTTAAAGAACTTTATTTAAAGAAACAGCCAGCAAGATATAAAATTGAAATGTACGGAGCCTATTGTTAGAAATACTGTCTAAGGTAATTACATTGGTTATTGTGCTCTCAAATGCTGTAGTGCCTGCTTATTACTTAAAGTATTTCTATGCTATCCATCTCCTATCAATGGCAACAGAAATAACGGTATTTTTATAGTTTTCATACAGCTACCAGGGTCCGACTGCACGTCGGCAAACGTCGTAGTTAAGGCAGAAGGCGCACTGATATTTTATCTTTTTCTGATTTAAATCCAACTTCTTTTAATGTGTGGTGTAGCATAGCAAAGAAATTTTCCAGCTCTTTCTGGTCCCTTAGGTTTCTCTGTTCGTAGTTGCTATGTCTCATATCCGGTCGGGATCGAACATGATCAAGACACAAATAAATTAAGTGGCAATGCGAACTCTGTTCTTAATCTTGAGAACGCTACGCCTTCTGCAAACGATTTCAGGTGAAATACAAGCTATGACTTACAGTACTTACGTTTTTTGAAAAGTCTTTGGTTCCCGGGTTCGATTCCCGGCGGGGTCAGGGATTTTCTCTGCCTCGTGATGGCTGGGTGTTGTGTGCTGTCCTTAGGTTAGTTAGGTTTAAGTAGTTCTAAGTTCTAGGGGACTGATGACCTAAGATGTTAAGTCCCATAGTGCTCAGAGCCATTTTTTTGAAAAGTCTTTGCTCTTCTCGCCAAGAAGTGGTGCAAAACTCACAACAGATTTATGAATCTTCACAAGAGAATAATAATTTGATCAAAATATAAATATCTTTTTAAAAAAATAAATACTCCACAATTTCTAGAAGCAGAGAGATAATGGTGCTACTCACACACACATGGCTCTGAGCACTATGGGACGCAACTGCTGAGGTCATTAGTCCCCTAGAACTTAGAACTAGTTAAACCTAACTAACCTAAGGACATCACAAACATCCATGCCCGAGGCAGGATTCGAACCTGCGACCGTAGCGGTCTTGCGGTTCCAGACTGCAGCGCCTTTAACCGCACGGCCACTTCGGCCGGCTCAATGGTGCTACTCTGTTGCCTCTAACGAAGGTAGACTGCTTTGATATTACTTAAAAACAATGTCGTCAAAGTTTTTGAAGAAAACACTGTACAAGAACAGGAAGGGCCTGGTTCGACTACGCTACAGACATCAGGTAGAAAGAGGAGGACATAACAATGAGTTAGAAACTTGGAGTTACGGTCGCCATTCAATTATTAAAAAAAATTGCATTACTCTTCGCGAGGCAGAGTTATTCAGTGGCAGCGAGAGTTCTTTGTTAACGGTTGTCAGAGCCCTCGTGTTTCGCGACAAAAAATTAATGGACGCAAAATTATGATAGAGATGATATCGTTGCGTGGCGTTGTTAATTTTTGAGAGACAATATTAAAATGGCGTTTGAAGACATCGTGTCACTCGACGAAAAATGTATAAACGACGGTCATTCCGTCAGGAAAGACTGGACAGATGATAGTATACGTGGAAGATCTGCTGTTCTGGTGGGAAACGGTACTAGAATTATTGTGTTGCATGTTAGAACTTAATCTGCTTTCCTACGGAACTAGCTACTTGTTTACAAACAGTAGAAAACAATATACTATCACGAGGAGACGAACCACGGTAGTTTTCTGATGTGGTTCAGTAGGCAACTATTGGATAACTTAAATAGTCCATCTCTTGCTGTAATGGAAAACGCCCCATTACCACTCAATTATCACCGTTATTAAAGATAAAACTCCGACGTTAAGAACGAATAAAGGCGACGTTGTTGAATAGTTGAAATGCCATAAAGTGAATGTTCAGGACGACTTGTGCAAGGCAGAGCTCATGTAACTAGTGAAAAAAAGAAGCCGGAGTTTCAACAGTATGTTGCTGACAACGTGACTTAAGAATATGGTCACAGAGTTCTTAGGCTTCCACCGTATCACTGCCCCTATTTCACAATCGAAATGAATTGGCAGCACATAAAACATTACGTGGCAACAAATGACAATAAATTCACTGTGGCAGAAAATCAAAAAACTTGTAGAGGAAGAACTGGCAAAATTAGTACCAGTAGCCACACAGAAACGGTTGTTTCAGAAGCATGAGGTGAAATGAGTGTCGAGAGTAACATCGACAGTATATGCTTGGGCAATTCAGGTAACACATCCACGAAATTTTACACAAATAACGACAGTGTCCAGGAGGAAAATGACTCTGAACTACGCGGCGTTTACTATCTGCCGTAATTCGTCTTTATTTGTGTGTGTGTGTTTCATATATTTCAATATGGTATCTATCGCATTTTTACAACAAATCGCATCTTTTTGTTAAGGAATACCCCTCTGCGCAAGTAAGACGGGCTACATGCTAACTGTAGTGACTGTTAACTACTTAAGCAGTTTATACTATTTTCATTTTGTTAGTTACCGTATTTACATGAATGATTCAAATCCAGTTCAGCACCCCTTTCGCATCGAATACTCCCAAATAAATGTGAATCATTCTGATTATTGTAAGACAGGGCACTTCCTGTTACTTTTGTTGATAGATAAAAATAATAGAAACTCGGTACCATTTTATACACAAAAGCGCGTTCGTTAACTGACCACGACATTACGTTACTGTAAAACGAACTCAGTAACACACGATCAAATGCAGCTTGAGAATATGGTACCGAACCGCGGAGCTGTTACTGCTACAGCCATACTGCGCGAGCACACACTGGCGAACCGACAACGCTCCCTTCTACTCTCATCTGTGCTTCATGTCACTCTGTCATTCTTGTTCTGGCGTAACCACAAGCGCCGGAACGAAGATGAGAACGGAAGACCAGAGAAGGCGGTGAAACAACGTCAGCCAGTGGCGCGCTGATTCGGACCGTAGCACGACAAGAGCGCTCCCTGCAAGAAGTGAATGTAAGCGCCACTCCTGCCAGCCTCGGCCGCTCAGATCGGCTCGGAATACAGACATTAGTCGAAAGTATTCACGGAGGGTGCTCAACAACAGCTAGTAGTAATCCTTAACAGTTGCTTGCCTGGACTTGTCTATACCGACGAACATATCTGTCTTCATGTCGCCCATCGTTTGCCACTACTACTTGTAAATCTTCAAGTTAAGTATTGTTGTTCTGCTTTATAGAAATAAAGCTACTAATGTTATTTGCTTGAATTGTTGTATAGCATTCCGAGAACGCAGCATCCCTTAGGCACCCTATACTAGACGAGTGGGCATGACCCAACAATTCTGATACAGGTATAAAGTGCACAGAGTGCGAAGGGATAGTATCCTATGCATATGAGAACCTTCAGAAGACTGGTTATGTGTATTCTGCGCTCTCTTGGACTTGGAGGTGATACGCTCAACTTGAACATTACCCTCTTCGCTGATAAATTCAAGATTACACAAATTTCTTCGGAATATCATTAGCCTAAACAGGGAGATCACCTCATCAGCTTAACGATAGGAAAAATTTCATGAACATTTATCTAGGATAAATGTAGATGAGAATTTGCATTTCTTATGGCACATACAGTCAGTACAACACTGAAGAAAAGATATTAATCTTCCACGCCATGAAATGTTTCTTAATGTTTTGAGGCCTCGTGGTTGTTGCTACGATCTCCAGTCCACAGACTGGTTTGTCACAGCTCTCCACGCTACTCTATCCTTTTCAAGGCGCTTCAGAGCCGAGTAACCACTGTAAGATACATCCATAAGAACATGTTTACTATATACATTCCTTGGCCTGCCTCTGCAATTTTTTTCACCCATTCTTCCCTCTATTACCAAACTGACGATTTCTTTATGCCTCGGGAAGGTGTCCTGCCAAACGATCTCTTTTTTAGTCAAGTTGTGCCGTAATTTTTTCCCCCGATTATGTACAGTACTTCCTCATAAGATATTCGATCTACCCATCTAATCTTCAGCATTTCTCTGTAGCACCACATTTCAAAAGCTTTTATGTTCAGCTCAGCTGAACTGTTTATGGTCAAAGTTTTACTTTTGTAAAAGGCTACACTCCACACCAGTGCCTTCGGAAGAAACTTCTTAACGTTTAAATTGATACTTTGTGTTAATAAAGTCCTCTTTTTCAGAAATGCTATTCTCACTATAGCCAGTCTGCATTTTTATCGTTTTTCTTTGTCATCATCATCTATGTGCTGCCGAAATAACAAAACCTATTTACTGCTTTTTCCGTCTCATTTCATAATATAATTTCCTCGGTATCACCTGTTTTAATTCGACTACATTCCATTCACTATGCTTTACTTTCGTTGATGTTCAAATTATAGCCTCTTTTGAAGACACTATCCATTCCGTTCAGCTTCTCTCCGAAGTCCTCGCTCTTCAATGTCATCGGCTAATCCTAAAGTTTTTATTTCTTCTGCCTCAACTTTAACTCTCTTTCTAAGTACCGCCTTGGTCTCCTTTACTGCTTATTCACCGTACAGATTCAATAACATTGTGAGTATGCAACAATCCTATCTCACTCCCTTCTCAATCACTGCTTCCGTTACACGTCTTTCGACTCCTATAACCGCAGTCTGGTTTCTGTACGAGTTATAAATAAAAGTTCGTTGCCCTTGTTTTATCCGTGCAACCTTTAAAATTTTGAGCACAAACCAGACAAATTTGTTAAATACTTCCTTTAATTTACATATACTATTAATGTAGGTTTGCGTTTCGTCAGCCCATCTTCTGAGATAACTTGTCGGGTCGGTATCGCCCTCTCTATTCCTGCATTTCTCCGGAACCCAAACAGATCTTCTCCAAGGTCCACTTCTAACAGTTTTTTCCATTCTTCGGTAAATAATTCGTGTCAATATTGTGCATCCGTGGTTTATTAAACTAATAGTTCTATAAAATCCACGCCTATTGACACCTGAATTTTTTTGAAATTGGGGTTGTTACGTTATTTGAAGTCTGAGGGTGTTTCGCTTTTTTCATTTGTCCTGTACACCAGATGGAATTGTTTTGTCATGGCTGGCTGTCACAAGACCTCAACAGTTCTGCGAAACTTTTGGTACTCCAGCGCCCTTTTTTGCGCTGTGTCAAATTCTTCTCATAGTTTCATATCTCCAGTCTCATCTTCATATCATTTCGGAATCTCTGTCTTACAGTAATATAATCGTTCTTAAGCCTTCCAAGGTCGCTAAGTCTTTTCTACGTATACAACCTTCTTACGTGATTCTTAAACCAACAAGTATTGGTGGTGAGAAAATTACGTTCTATGCAAAATTCGACGAAATAGTTTCCTCTTTCATTTCTTTCCCCAAGTCCGTGTCCTACAATTTTTCGTTCTCTTCCTTTTCCTACTATCGAATTCCAGTCCCACATCATTATTAAATTTCCGTCTCCCGTATCTACCTGAATAGTCTCTTTTGTATTATGTTCTTTGAATCTCTTCATCATCTGCAGTTCTAGCTGCCGTTTTAATTTTGTGGCTTGTTATCGTCTACCCAAATCGATTTAGTACCTCTTCATTGGTTATCTGTTATACGCATCTAATATTTATGTTTCGTCTGGAAATCCACATTTAGAAAGCTTCCATTCTCTCCTTGTCTGAACTGTCCTTAGTCCACGTCTCAGTTCCTTGCAAGGCTACATTGCAAACAAATATCTTCGACGTTAGCAAATTTCCCTTTATAAGGAATGCTTTCCTTCTTTTTGTCAGCCTACATTTTACACCCATCATCCATCTACCATCGTAAGTTATATTGTTATTATTTTCCATTTAAATCGCATGATTCGACTACATTAGGACCTTTAGTAAATCGTCATAACAATGCGATGATCCGCGTGCATTAAGGAAGTTCACCATGAAGAATGAGTTAGAAATTTATACATTATCCTTCTGAAATCCTGATCAGCATTGAGCATTGAGCATTTGAGAAATCTTTCACGCAGGAGGATCGTACAAACATACCGCCGTTTGAGTCTCGTACAGATTCCCGTATGGAGGACATAGTGATAGACATCCCTGGGGTTGTGAAGCAGCTGAATCGGTTGAAAATAAATAAATCGCCAGGTCCTGATGGGATTCCAATTTGGTTTTACAGAGAGTACTCTACTGCACTGGCTCCTTGATTAGCTTACATTTATCGCGAATCTCTTGCCCAACGTAAAGTCCCGAGCGACTGGAAAAAAGCGCAGGTGACGCCTGTATATAAGATGGTTAGAAGGACGGATCCTCAAAATTACAGACCAACATCCTTAACATCGGTTTGTTGCAGGATTCTCGAACATATTCTCAGTTCTAATATGATGAATTTCCTTGAGACAGAGAAGTTGCTGTCCATGCATCAGCACGGATTTAGAAAGGATCGCTCCTGCGAAACGCAACTCGCCCTTTTTTCTCATATCTTGCGAACCATGGATGAAGGGTATCAGACGGGTGCCATATTCCTCGACTTCCGGAAAGCGTTTGACTCGGTGCCCCACTGCAGACTCCTAACTAAGGTACGAGCATATGGGATTGATTCCCAAATATGTGAGTGGCTCGAAGACTTCTTAAGTAATAGAACCCAGTACTTTGTCCTCGATGGTGAGTGTTCATCGGAGATGAGGGTATCATCTGGAGTGCCCCAGGGAAGTGTGGTAGGTCCGCTGTTGTTTCCTATCTACATAAATGATCTTCTGAATAGGGTGGATAGCAATGTGCGGCTGTTTGCTAATGATGCTGTGGTGTACGGGAAGGTGTCATCGTTGAATGACTGTAGGAGGATACAAGATGACTTGGACAGGATTTGTGATTGGTGTAAAGAATGGCAGCTAACTCTAAATATAGATAAATGTAAATTAATGCAGATGAATAGGAAAAAGAATCCTGTAATGTTTGAATACTCCATTAGTAGCGTAGCGCTTGACACAGTCACGTCGATTAGATATTTGGGCGTAACATTGCAGAGCGATATGAAGTGGGACAAGCATGTAAATGTAAATTAATGTAGATGAATAGGAAAAAGAATCCTGTAATGTTTGAATACCCCATTAGTAGTGTAGCGCTTGACACAGTCACGTCGATTAAATATTTGGGCGTAACATTGCAGAGCGATAATAAGTGGGACGAGCATGTAATGGCAGTTGTGAGGAACGCGGATAGTCGTCTTCGGTTCACTGGTAGAATTTTGGGAAGATGTGGTTCATCTGTAAAGGAGACCGCTTATAAAACACTAATACGACCTATTCTTGAGTACTGCTCGAGCGTTTGGGACCCCTATCAGGTCGGATTGAGGGAGGACATAGAAGCAATGCAGAGGCGGGCTGCTAGATTTGTTACTGGTAGGTTTGATCATCACGCGAGTGTTACGGAAATGCTTCAGGAACTCGGGTGGGAGTCTCTAGAGGAAAGGAGGCGTTCTTTTCGTGAATCGCTACTGAGGAAATTTAGAGAACCAGCATTTGAGGCTGACTGCAGTGCAATTTTATTGCCGCCAACTTACATTTCGCGGAAAGACCACAAAGATAAGAGAGATTAGGGCTCGTACAGAGGCATATAGGCAGTCATTTTTCCCTCGTTCTATTTGTGAGTGGAACAGGGAGAGAAGATGCTAGTTGTGGTACGAGGTACCCTCCGCCACGCACCGTATGGTGGATTGCGGACTATTTATGTAAATGTGGATGTAGATGTAGGTAATCAGAGTTGGTCCATCGTCAAGGATAAGCGTTAATGGTTACCAGTAACAGCAGATAATAACTAAAGCGACTGCTGTCGATTCTAGAGTTCCGTTTGTGTTTGTGCATGGCAGCTAAATTACGATACATCCGAAAGTCGAGCGATGCCTCTTCGATTTCCTGTGACGTCAGCAAGGTAACGAAGTTGGCGAGGCGGCGTCGCGACGTCAGAGCGCTTTCGGCCTGCACCGCCGTTTCCAAAGCCTTCGTGGCGACTCAGGAAGGACACCAGAGTCGAGTCACTCTGGCCCAGATGTCGTAAATAGCACTCCTTCTGCTAAACTCGTCTACTGGCAGTACTCTAACCATTTCTAGAGAAATCGTCCTGTAAGGGAACGAGCCAGATGAGAACCGAGTAATCCGTAGTTAACTTACAGCTGGTCCTCGGTAAACCCTGAAGAAGATAGGTTTGATTCTGATTGACAGTGAAAACTTTTAACTAAATGGCCTTCGCAATCAACTGTTTATTTTTTAACGTCCAGTTTCGCTTGGTCTTTTCCCATTTGATTCAGAACCCGAATAATGTACAACTGAGGGGTTGTTGGAAAACACTCACTAGTCAAAATAATCGAAAAATTAATTAGAGGCATTACGCAAGTGTTAACACAACCGCTTTCGTCAAAAATACCTCAAGTGGCACTATATAAACCTCTAAAAGCAGGTCGATTCTGCAAAAACCCCACAAATCTGGACTGTTGCTAGTAAGGAAACCACTAGTCAGTGGTGCTTCAGGCGGATGCCACGAGAGCGCTCTGCTCAACTCCCGATAAACCACTGGTACGCTACTCTTCGTGTACAATCACCCCTATTCTTCTAGGTTATACTCCTGTTCTCCAAGTTTTTACGTTAAAATGGACACAGACTGTCCAGAGTGACCGCGAAAGAGAGCAATAAAGACGAAAACTCAGAAAAACATTCGTGATGCGAAAATTCGCGGTGAGGGATACATTAACCTCCACTGGAAATTGGTACCAGCTCGCATGACTGGAAAGGACTGTAGGTTCGCAACATTACGGATTTATTGTATTGCCATTATTCATTGGTAAATTGTTCCTGCGAAATAGTATGAGTAGAGGTTAAATTTGACAATCGGACTAAACTATTAACTGGATCGTTTTACTGAGCCCCCGACTCTGAAGATATAGTTGCTGAACAGCTCAAATTAAAATACGTAGGTACCCCATTCATACAATTATAATCGGTGGTGACTTCAATCTACCCTCGATATGCTGGAAAAATTATACTTTTAAACAATTAGTTCATGAGTCCACTTGAAGCGTAAATGGTTGCGAAAGCATACCTGACCTCTTAGCAACAAATTATCCTGGACAAATAGCGAGTATCGTGCCGAATACAGGGATTAGCGACCACAAGGCAGTAGCTGCTAGGCTGAATAATGTAACACCTAAAACCATCAAAAAGAAACGCAAAGTACATCTATTTAAAAAGCTGATAAAATGGTCTTAACGCCTTTTTATGAGACAGTCTTCACTCCTTCCGATCTGACCATGTAAGCGTAGAAAAGTTGTGGAACGATTTCAGAGAGATAGTATCGACTGCAATTGAGAGACATATACCATGTAAATTAATAAGTGATGGTACTGATCCCCCATGGTACACAAAACGAGGCAGATCGCTGTTGCAGAAGCAGCAAAAAAAGCATGCCAAGTTTAAAAGAACGCAAAATCTCCACGACTGGCAAAGTTTTGTAGAAGTTCAAAATATAGCGCGTATTTCAGTGCGAGATGGTTTTAATAATTTACACAACGAAAATCTGTGTCGAAACCTGGCAGAAAACCCAAAGAGATTCTGGTCATACATAAAGCACACCAGTGGCAAGACGCACTGCGCGATAACAACGATGAAGTCACTGATGACAATGCCACTAAAGCAGAATTATTAAACACGGTTTCCCGAAACTCCTTCACCAAAAAAGACGAAGTAAATATTCCTGAATTCCAGTCAAGAACAACAGCCAAGATGAGAAACGTAGTAGATATTCTCGGTGTAGCAAAGCAGCTTAAATCACTTAAAAAAGTCAAGGCCTCCGGTCCAGATTGTATACTAGTCAGGTTCCTCTCGGAGTATGCTGATACAATAGCTCCATATTTAGCAATTATATACAACCGCTCCCTCACAGAAAGATCCTTACCTAAAGACTGGAAAAGTGCTAAAGTCACACCAATACCCAAAAAGGGAAGTATGAGTAATCCGCTGAATTACAGGCCTATATCACTAACGTCGATTTGCAGTAGGGTTTTGGAACATATACTGTATTCAAAAATTATGAAGTACCTCGAAAAAAAAACCCATATATTGATACATAGTCAGTACAGGCTCAGAAAATACCGTTTTTGTGAAACACAACTAGCTCTTTACACTCATGAATAAATGAGTGCTATCGACAGGAGATGTCTAATTGACTCCATATTTTTAGAAGTCCAGAAGGTTTTCGACACCGTTCCTCACAAGCGTCTTCTAACCAAACTGCGTGCCTATGGAATATCGCCTCAGTTGTGCGACTGGATTCGTAATTTCCTGTCAGAAAGGTCACAGTTCGTAGTAATAGATGGAAAGTCATCCAGTAAAACAGAAGTAATATCCGGTGTTCCCTAAGGAAGTATTATAAGCCCTCTATTGTTTCTGATCCATATTAACGAAATAGGAGACAATCTGAGTAGCCCTATTAGATTGTTTGCAGATGATGCTGTCATTTACCGTCTTGTAAAGTCATCAGATGACCAAACGGATTGCAAATGATTTAGATAAAATATCTGTATGGTGCAAAAATTGGCAATAGACCCTGAATAAAGAAAAGTGTGAAGTTATTCACATGAGTACTAAAAGAAATACGCTAAATTTCGATTACGCGATAAGTCACACAAATCTGAGGGCTGTAAAATCAATTACAAATAACTTAAATTGTAGCAATGATATAGATAATGTTGTAGGTAGAGCAAACCAAAGACTGCGATTCCTTGGCAGAACACTTAGAAGGTACAACAGGTCTGCTAAAGGGGCTATTTACATCACTCTTGTCCGCCCTATTCTGGAGTATTACTGTGCGGTATGGGATCCGCATCAGATGGGACTGGCGAATGACATCGGAAAAGTACAAAGAAGGGCTGTTGGTTTCGTACTATCGCGAAATAGGTGAGACAGTGCCACAGACATGATACCTGAATTGTAGTGGCAGTCATTAAAACATAGGCGTTTTTCGTTGCCACAGGATCTTCTCATGAAATTTCAGTCACCAGTTTTCTCCTCCGATTGCGAAAACGTTCTGTTGGCACCCACCTACATATGGAGAAATGATCATTACGACAAAGTAAGAGATATCAGGGCTCGCAAAGAAACATTTAAGTGCTCGTTTTTCTCGCGCGCCGTTCGAGAGTGGACCGTCTGTGAGACAGCTTAAAGGTGGTTCGTTGAACTGTCTGCCAGGCAATTTATTCTGAATAGCAGAGTAATCACGTAGATGTAGATGTACCGCATACATTATCATAAGGTGAGGCGGTGTGATAGCAGCATAGAGAGAAGATTTCTACACTATTTATTGGTATGCACAATACAGGGTGTTACAAAAAGGCACGGCCAAACTTACAGGAAACATTCCTCACACACAAAGAAAGAAAATATGTTATGTGGAAACGCTTACTTTCCATGTTAGAGCTCATTTTATTACTTCTCTTCAAATCACATTAATCATGCAATGGAAACACACAGGAACAGAACGTACCAGCGTGACTTCAAACACTTTGTTACAGGAAATGTTCAAAATGTCCTCCGTTAGCGAGGATACATGCATCCACCCTCCGTCGCATGGAATCCCTGATGCGCTGATGCAGCCCTGGAGAATGGCGTATTGTATCACAGCCGTCCACAATATGAGCACGAAGAGTCTTTACATTTGGTACCGGGGTTGCGTAGACAAGAGCTTTCAAATGCCCCCATAAATGAAAGTCAAGAGGGTTGAGGTCAGGAGAGCGTGGAGGCCATGGAATTGGTCCGCCTCTACCAATCCATCAGTCACCGAATCTGTTGTTGAGAAGCGTACGAACACTTCGACTAAATGTGCAGGAGCTCCATCGTGCATGAACCACATGTTGTGTCGTACTTGTAAAGGCACATGTTCTAGCAGCACAGGTAGAGTATCCCGTATGAAATCATGATAACGTGCTCCATTGAGCGTAGGTGGAAGAACATGGGGCCCAATCGAGACATCACCAACAATACCGGCCCAAACGTTCACAGAAAATCTGTGTTGATGACGTGATTGCACAATTGCGTGCGGATTCTCGTCAGCCCACACATGTTGTAAAAATTTACAATTTGATCACGTTGGAATGAAGCCTCATCCGTAAAGAGAACATTTGCCCTGAAACGAGGATTGACACATTGTTGGATGAATCATTCGCAGAAGTGTACCCGTGGAGGCCAATCAGCTGCTGATAGTGCCTGCACACGCTGTACATGGTACGGAAACAACTGGTTCTCCCGTAGCACTCTCCATACAGTGACGTGGTCAACGTTGCCTTGTACAGCAGCAACTTCTCTGACGCTGACGTTAGGGTTATCGTCAACTGCACGAAGAATTGCCTCGTCCATTGCAGGTGTCCTCGTCGTTCTAGGTCTTCCCCAGTCGTGAGTAATAGGCTGGAATGTTCCGTGCTCCCTAAGACGCCGATCAATTGCTTCGAACTTCTTCCTGTCGGGACACCTTCGTTCTGGAAATCTGTCTCGATACAAACGTACCGCGCCACGGCTATTTCCCCGTGCTAATCCATACATCAAATGGGCATCTGCCAACTCCACATTTGTAAACATTGCACTGACTGCAAAACCACGTTCGTGATGAACACTAACCTGTTGATGCTACGTACTGATGTGCTTGATGCTAGTACTGTAGAGCAATGAGTCGCATGTCAACACAAGCACCGAAGTTAACATGACCTTCCTTCAATTGGGCCAACTGGCGGTGAATCGAGGAAGTACAGTACATACTGACGAAACTAAAATGAGCTCTACCATGGAAATTAAGCATTTTTCGGAAACATGTCCACATAACATCTTTTCTTTATTTGTGTGTGAGGAATGTTTCCTGAAAGTTTGGCCGTACCTTTTTGCAACACCCTGTACACATGACTCTTGTGATCGTTCCGAGTATACAGAGCGTACTAACTCTCACTGCCTCGCGGGGCAGCGATCCTCCATTTACCGAGTCAGAGATGTTACGCCCCCACATCTGTATTTGTGTTTATCTTTCTTTTATATTTAAGAATAATAATGCCATAATATGTACTCCTTTTATTTATATTATAAAAGTAATTTTGCAAAACAAAATGTACATTAGATGTTTAAATGGTACCTACTTTTTTCACAATCGTACCGATTTTGTTTCACAACAATCCAGGACAGTGATCAAAGTGCCAATACTGTTCTGGTAAAGCAGTCCGAATGGCAATTTTAATTATCACCATTGTTATTGTGGGCTGCTATTGTTTCTTTGATTGGGCTACACCTGTCTTATCTAAGGAAAATGCAGGCCCAAATCATTTCATCTTTAAAAGATAATCAGTTTTTCTGTCTGGTTTTGGCTAGGTGTTCTACGCTTCGCTGTTTTGAGAAAATGGGGAAAGAAGACCGGCCATTGAAGACTTTAACAAAATGTTGTCGAAAGGTGTCCAAGATGGCCATCTCAGTGGTTTGATAGGCATGCATGATATAGCAAATTTTCGACCAAGAACGGATGATGAAGACAATATGACACCTTCGACCGCGGCATTCACCTACAAAGTGCTGATAACAGGGGAACACGTTGTTGTTCGCAAAAATGCTTTTTTATGTTTGCCTGGAGTTGTCTGCGACAGATTGGGAAGACTGTAAGATAACTAAGTTTATTGTGGGATATCTCAGCCGTGGTAAACAGTCCAACTGGACTGGCCACGCCAAGCACCAGAATAAGTTGTAAAGGCTATTAAGGCCCAGGCCATACACTTCTCTGCCCGGAAATCCTATTAATCACTCAAAGATAATTCCAATAGGCGCTGTTTTCCAGAAACCTTACTTTCAAGGATGTACATGACAGTTTAATTGACACAAACCGAATAAATATGCCCTACAGACTTTGCTGGCAGATTTCCAAAACTTTCAACGGCCATTTCAGAAGTGCCAGATCTGACAAGAATGCGATTCGCTTCAGCATAGAAATTAAAGCAGGCAAAGAAGATACGGAGAGAAAAGCTATTGAGGCACAGGAAACTGTTCATGTCAGGAAAGTGGAGGCCTTCTTGGATGAGACCAAAGCATTTATTATGAAAACCAGGCAGGGAAAGTTAACTGCATCTCGATTGATTTTGTGCAGAAGTTACCTCTTCCTCATTTACCAACAAGTGTTGCATGCTACATACATCATTTGTGTTATGTCTTTAGGATACACGATTTGGTAACAGGAAATGTCAAAATATACAGATATTTGGAAAGTGAGAGAAAGAATGGGCCCATTGAGGTTTTCCCAACTTGCTACTTTTCATAAACAGCATCCGACACTGAGAATTAACGGACGAGCTAGTTTTAATAAGCGACAGCTGCCCTGGGCAATGTGTGGTGCACATTCTCATAATATTTTAAAGAGTTACATTCCTTTCCCCTTTCTTGGTCGTAGCTACATACCAAACGGCCCAAATTTCTGCTGGACGCAGGAAGACTACCACCGCCAAACTTCCCGCAACAGGGGGTGAAAGGTTTCTGGAGGCCCGAACGCGTCCATCTCTCTTTTTTGGATATATTCACCCAACATGATTTCAAGGATTTTAAAAAAGCAACCTACAGTTTGGTATTAAGAATCTGAGTTCAGGTTTTAGTGTTTAGATCTATGCAGTTTGCCTTCAGGAACAAAGCTGTATGTTTGCGAGACGTGTCCTATGGTACTTGGAGCTGTCACATCATCACAGCTCCGAAGTTCAAAACTCCCGACACAATGAACTTACCAGGAGCTTACAAGCTCCCTCCTGCAGTGAAACCTGTGAAGGCTAAAGACGTACTAAAACTTACGGAATGCCTCGAAAATCGTACAAACGAAAAGAACTACTCAAGACTGTTTGGCACAGCTGCGTCAGTGGATCACCTGCAACTAGTTGTGACTATGGAACAGAAAATACTGACAGAGGTGAAGATAAATGTTTTGAGATGTCCCTGTTCGCTGTATATCAGTTTTTCGTCTTCTGTCTTTAGTAAATGATTGTTTAACTAATACAAGTTAAGATATTACTTCAACATGAAAGTAACATCTACAAGGGAAATAACTATAATATTACACTGAAGCATCAATGAAACAGATGTACGCATGCGTATTCAAATCAGAGAGATGTAAACAGGCACAATACGGCGCCTCGGTCGGCAACGCCTACGTAAGAAAACAAGTGTCTGGCGCAGTTGTTAGATCGGTTACTGCTCGTACAATGGCAGGTTATCAAGATTTAAGTGATTTTGAACGTGTTGTTGTAGTCGGTGCGCGAGCAGTGGGACGCAGGATCTCCGAGGTAGTGATAAAGTGGGGATTTTTCCGTACGATTGTGTCACGCCCGTACCGTGAATATCAGGAATCCGATAAACATTAAATCTTCGACATCACTGCGGCCGGAAGAGGATGCTGCAAGAACGCCACCAACGACGACTCAAGAGTATCGTTCAACGTTACTGAAGTGCAACCCTTCCGCAAATTTCTGCATATTTCAGTGCTGGGCCATCAACAAGTGTCAGCGTGCGAATCGTTCAACGAAACATCATCGATATGGGCTTTAGGAACCGAAGGCCCACTCGTGTGTACTTGATGAATGTACGGCACAACTCTTTACGACTCCCCTGATATGTCTTGATACGACTCTGACAGGTGACACGTACGTAAGCATCCTGTCTGTTCACCTGCATTCAGTCATGTCAATTGTGCATTACGATGGTCTTGGACGATTCCAGCAGGACAATGCGACACCACACACGTCCAGAATTGCCACAGAGTGGCTCCAGGAACACTCTTCTGAGTTTAAACAATTTCCCAGACTTGAACATTATCGAGCATATCTGGTAAGTCTTGCAACGTGCTGTTCAGAAGAGATCTCCACTCCCTCGTACTCTTACGGATTTATGGACAGCTCTGCAGGGTTCATGGTGTCAATTCTCTTCAGCACTACTTCAGACATTAGTCGAGTCCATGCCACGTCGTGTTGCGGCGCTTCTACGTGCTCGCTGGGTCCCTACACGATATTAGGCAGGTGTATCAGTGTCTTTGGCTCTTCACTGTATTACGTATAAAGTTCTGTAAAACCCCACATTCCAATCCATTTTCTCTCTCCACACCCAGAGAATATAATTTCTTATCACTCAATCAGTTATCGTAACATTCCTGATGCCTACAGAATATTTACACAAAGCAAAAACAAATTAGCTACTTATGGGACGATGATAAGCGTTTTTTTCGTTTTCCCATCGTTGTGATTTTCTGTCCAGGGGGTTTTTTGCCAGCAACCCCTCAATTAATCTCATTTGTAAAGCATCTAAATTACTTAATATATATATCATAATCACACGAACACACTGTGATATATTTCATTGAAATCACTGTTCTTTCTATATATCTAAGGCGGCCTGAGCGACTCGATCTATTGCTAATCGATTGCTTTAGGCGAAAAATTCGTTATAAACTATAATCTAAAATTTTACGTATTGAAAGTGAGTTCTGATGTAACGTAATAAACACTTTCGGTCTCTACATAAAATTTGCTTGAAATTATCCATCCCTTTCATATCAACCTCGTTACTAGTATTTACTTTATCAGCTTTCCTCGTGCGGTTCCAGTATTCGAATTTGATTTCTCTTTTGGTAATTATTGTCAACTTTAGTTCAAAAAATGTTCAAATGAGTGTGAAATCATATGGGACTTAACTGCTAAGGTCATCAGTCCCTAAGCTTATACACTACGTAACCTAAATTATCCTAAGGACAAACACACACACACACCCATGCCCGAGGGAGGACTCGAACCTCTGCCGGGACCAGCCGTCAACTTTAGTAACATGTATTGCAAGTGAGAACTACCTGTTACTCACGGAGGTTTTGTGGCGTATAGCTTGCATGAACCAATCCTACACTGCCAGATATGAGAGCAATGTTCATTTTAATTTTCGACACCTTTTGTAGAACAGCCTTTTGAAGAATGAGATATTCCAATCGATGCACGAGGCCAAAATAAATCGATTCAGATAATTAGTTTTACCTAAAAGGCGACGTTGAATTCATTAAAACTTCGGTAATAATACACTGAAAAAACTACTAATATTCAGTCCACCGGTAGACAAAATCTAATTTCAGTTTAGTAATTATCTGCCCAAACGGGATGTTTTGACATACAACACAATAAAAAGGTTTCATTTTTATTTTTTCATTGTTCTAGTTTTTTATATGTTTTTATCCGTTACCGTACGCCTTAACATTATTCAATCAATACGCATTATTATCCACACGATTTGCCAGAAATGAAAACCACTAGTTTGTGAGTGAGGATAAAAAAAGAGTGCAACAGATGAAGGATGGCAGATGCAGGGAGTCTTGACTCAATATCGACGATTGTACCAAGCATGTTTAATAGCTTGGAGCCTTTTAAAAGCTGAATGATAAGTTAGTAGAAACGAGCAGAATTTGTTGTGTGAATGCGGATTTGCCTTTTTTTCAGTCAATATTTCTGCTTCTGTGACGTTATACTGAAACTTCTTTGAGAGTGAATATGGAGAACTAGGAGTAATTTCCGATATTGATAAATTTACCTCTTCGTCGTTTTTCGTCATTGTATGGAAGGGTTTAAGTATTTTTTTCTTCCCCTCGTGTCATATTCTGTATTCACTGATTTATTTGCTAAACTACGTTTTTTCTTGCTGCCAAAATATTTCTTCCACACAATCATTCTTTATTAATGTTGTATCTCACTAAAGCTGGATACACTTTTTCGATAAGCTGCCTTTAGTACGTTGCACAGTTCATCGGTTAAGTCAATTTTACCGGAACGCGATTCAATACGATATGTGTCTTTTCCATTGCATTGTCTTACATCCGAGTATATTCTAGAAGACTCTAAAACATTTGTTATCACTCAAGAATATTCGTAAACGATCTAGAACTTTATAGAACATCCAGAATTTTTTCATTTGAAAAATACACTGATGTGAAAGAGACAGAAAATGAGCTTACCATAATGTGACGGTGCCCATATACATCTTCCCAACCACTGTTGTATACAACGGGGGAACCAAGAGTAGCACCAAACATCAAAACCCGTGATTTTATAGTATAAATTAAATTATATAGACCATACAACAGCACCTGGTGTCAATGTCAAAAATGCTTAGGATTACCTGGACACGTTCTTCTTAACATGCCAACCTTTACGACGGCTTGGATGGTCTGCCGCTTCTCGTCGCAACCGAAAGATCGGCTGGGCCCTTTCACCACTTGGAAAGAAAATTCTAGCATACTCTGTACTGTGTTCGGTTTCTATACTAACGGCAAAAAAATCAGAAAACAATTGATTATTAATGTAGAGTAATGAAATTTCGTGAATACCTTTGTATCGGCAACATATTTAAGTTATTAACATTGCAAGATCAACCGTTAATGTAAGTGCGAGATAAGCCATCGCAAATGTGCAAGACTGGTACCTTAACAATCGGTGTAACCAGCAGAAAGTTTAATATAGGCATGCAAACGTGCAAAGATTTTGTCACACAAGTATCGAATGTCAGTTTATGCGATGAAGTTCCATGTCTGTTTCATTTGGTCGGTCAATGCAGGGACGCTTAAAGCAGTTTGTGGGTGATTTTGGGGTTGTCAGCCGATGATGGCCCATAGTTTCTCGATTGGAGACAGATCTGGTGATCGAGGACGTCAAGGCAACATGTCGACACTCTGTAGAGCATGTTGGGTTATAACAGCGGTACACAGAGCGAGAGTTATCCTGCAGCAAACACTCCCTGCAATGCTGTTTGTGAATGTTAGCACAACTGATCGAACCACCAGAATGATGTACAAATTTGCAGTCAGGGTGCTTGGGATATACGAAATCGCACCCCAGACCATAACTCCAGGTTTTGGTCCAGGTCCTCGCAGGCTGTCAGCTTGGTTTCAGGTCACAGCTGGCCTCCTTCTAACCAACATACAGACGTCACTGACACCGACGCAGAACTTGTTTCCATCAGATAGTGCAACAGACCTCCAGTCTGCCCCCCAACGAGCTTTCGATTGACACAACTGAAGTCGCAAATGGCAGAGGTTTGAGGTCAGTGGAATACACGCTACAGGCTCGGAGCTGTCTCTGAAGTAACCGATTGCTAACAGTTCGTTGCGTCACTATGATGACAACTGTTGCTCAGATTGCTGCTGTAGATACAGTACGATGCACCAGGACCATAAGCCGAGCACGATGGTCTTCCCTCTCGGTAAGTGCCACGTAGCCGTCCGGAGTCCGGGCTTCTAGCGACCATACATTTTCATGACCACTGCTACCAGCAGTCATGTACGGTGGCTGCATTCCTGCTAAATTTTTCTGCAGTGTCGCAGAAAGAACATCCGGCTTCTTTTAACCGTATAAAACGACCTCGTTCAAACTCAGTGAGGTGCTGACAGTGGCGCCCTTGTCGTTTTAAAGGCATTGTTGACTAACATCAACTCACCACGCCCAGTCTTTGAGACTGGACTACTAAGACTCACCACCGTTACAGCAATATGTCTCGTGGTTCTTATCGTGGCGTGTTTATCTTCCGCCGTTAGGTCAGATGATAGAAATGCCACTTGCACACTTAGAGTAGCAGATTGACGGTGACCAACTTTAAACAGAACTTGATTAATTTTCACACACATTTATTAAAATAATAACAAGCGTAAAAATTGCTTAACTTGGTTCTGGATGCTATTTACAATGACAACCTGAAGTTCCTTTGGTATTGGTACGTTAATCTTATCCTCACATATATCTCGGATACCTGACAAAAGCGTCTATACATTTATCTTCATGGCTATGTACAGGAATGTGGTAATCTTATTAGGCGCAGACTCAGACTTGACTATAGACTGGTACAGACAAATGTAGACTGGTACAGACTGGTGCAGACAAATACAGACTGACAAATCGGAGGTCTGTACACTCGTTATAATACCTCGCGCATTCATGTATCACTGCGCGAGTGTGATCCGCGAGGAGAAAAGGTTCTATGTTAGCAGCAATCTCATTGGCTGCGTTACATATTAATACGCGGATCGGCGGAAGCAAAATTTGGTCCGTCTCTAAGGCAGCGCCATCCCATAGTGTGGAGAAGGACGAGCGCTGCGCCTGCATTGTTGTGCTTAGCGGGGTGCGCTCTAGTGGGCAAGTTGTGTACGCGCTGACTACGCGGAACTATGTGCACAACAGAAACCAAACCTGATTTGCATCCTCACAGTGGAGCTACTGGCGCCACTCTTAATGTGACTTTCGCGAAATTTGAATGGACGCCATTGTTCAGATGTAGAAACACACCCTCGAAGTTTCGTTTATGTCACACAATTCTTCTTCGTGTTGCGATTTTCTCCGTCATTGTATCTGCTGTCTTCCATGTACACTGGAACAAACAGAAGTCTACTATGTCTAGGTCGGTTTGTACTCCTAAAGGTACTTGATGGATTCATATTTGCTCCCATTTATGGCGTACAACAAATTCTTCATGAAGAAGTTCTGCAGAAGTTGTTATTGCTGTTTGTCTGGATTTTGACCTGTCAAATGTTGCACTTGGGGCCCAGTCATGAATGAGGAACTGGGAATTGTTTAGTATCTTCTTACAGTCATTGAACAAATCTTCTTGGCTTCTGAGTTAGGGTGGAGAGATATGGCTTAGTGTTGAGAGCCAGTAGGTTGGTACGCTATTTAGACAGACAGTGATAGTGCATACTGGTGTGTTGCGATGAATATCGAGCTTACTGATATGAATGCTGTGTACCCAAGCAGGAGGGTAATGTTCTGTTGTACCTTTCACTAATCCCAACAAAGATTGGGAACATGGCAGCTGTTGATCTCAAAGTGTTATCACACAACTTTTGGTGGATACTGCTCCTGATTAACTGTCAGTTAATTAATTTGTAAATCATATCAAGGCCCTTACGGTTGTTGGCTTAGAGCACTTAGCGTACCTTTGGCACTTCCCCCTAGACAGGTTTAAGTCTTAGATGTTGCGTGGAAAGCAGCCTCCACAATTGTTTGAGGTATTTTCAAGATACGTGTAGGTAAACGCAATATGGTTGCCCGTTATACGACGTGCACCCTACGTCTTTTAAGTGTAGACTGTAAAATGATGAATACAGCTACTCTTTTACCGTCTGCCATTGCAGTTGGGTAGAATATAAAAAATGGCTCTGAGCACTATGGGACTTAACATCTAAGGTCATCAGTCCCCTAGAACTTAGAACTACTTAAACCTAACTAACCTAAGGACATCATACACATTCATGCCCGAGGCAGAATTCGAACCTGCGACCGTAGCAGTCGCGCGGTTCCGAACTGAAGCGCCTAGAACCGCTTGGCCACAACGGCCGGCGGTAGAATATCGGTGACGTATTCACGATAACTAGTCGAACCTGTGACTTCGTCATACAACTGTAATGTATTTACCGCAAGAAAGCAAACAAATTAGGTTTTGTTCCAACAATATTTATTACAAATCAGTTTTCGGCTCAAGAGGCCATCATAGGCTAAAAACCTGATGATGAGATAATAAGCAAAGAATTGCTTTTGTTATAAACAAATATTAGTGGAACTAAGCGCAGTTTGTTTACTTTTCGTCCTTAAAATTAATTCTTTCAACAGCATAAGAGGAATGAGATGATTCAGTGTGACATTTCCTTGTATGAGACCAAACGGAATCACATCCCGGAAACAAGTCACGCAGCGGCCTGCTTCATAATTTGACGACGACGTCAAGTCTACGATAGGTGTAAAGTAAGGCAAATTTCACCATTCACCGTACATTGTATTCCTCAAAGATTATAATGCAGCGTGTTGAGGGAACAGCAAGAAAAAACTATGTACTAACAGATTCATGGAAAGGAACTAGTCATAAACTATTTTCCGGGAATTCTCTGGAAACTTTACCCCCACGAAAGAAAATTTTTGCAGCAGGTACATTACCTTCTTCTTACTTTACTTTATTTTGTTTCCTTACTGATGTCCTCCCGCCACCTATCTCTACGAACTTTTTGGAATATTGTACGCCGAAAAACAGCGATCGATGCAATTATAAAAAATTATTTCAATAATAGCAGTCTTGGTCCATGTGAGTTATTTATTTTATTAGGTGACAGGTTTCGATCAATAGTCGGATCATCATCAGACGATTATAATGTGTGAGAAGGAATAATACTCTTTTTTAGAGAGTCGAAGGACTTGAATACAATCATGGGAATAACTGCTTTCCGGGCGGGAAGCCATGAAAGCATGAATCCGCCCGGCGGATTAGTGTCGAGATCCGGTGTGCCGGCCAGTCTGTGGATGGTTTTTAGGGCGGTTATCCATTTGTCTCGGCAAATGCGGGCTGGTTCCCATTATTCCGCCTCAGTTACACTATGTCGGCGATTGCTGCGCAAAAACATTCTCCACTTACGCGTACACCATAATTACTCTACTACGCAAACATTGGGGTTACATTTGTCAGGTGTGAGACATTCCCGGGTGCCCACTGGGGGCCGAACCGCACAATAACCATAGGTTCGGCGTGGGGCGGCGGTGGGGTGAGTGGACTGCTGTAGCCTGTTGTGGGGTTGTGAACCACTGAGGGCTACGGCGGGGACGAAGTCTCTCCGTCGTTTCTAGGTCCCCAGTTCAATACAGTATAATACAATACAAAGACATGACTACATTTCTCGGGCCGGCCGTTGTGACCTAGCGGTTCTAGGCGCTTCACTGTGGAACCGCGCGACCGCTACGGTCGCAAGTTCGAATCCTGCCTCGGGCATGGATGTGTGTGATGTCCGTAGGTTAGTTAAGTTTAAGTAGTTCTAAGTTCTATGGGACTGATGACCTCAGATGTTAAGTCCCATAGTGCTCATAGCCATTTGAACCATTTTGAACATTCCTCGGAATCCAGTTGTTAGAAGTTACGTCATGGAATGATCAGATCATGATATTTCAAATATTATGTAAAAGACGTGCATTTCAAAAGCAGAGAAGAAATCATTATCCAATGACACTGGCTCATTTAAACGTAATCTGCTTTCTACGGGGACTTGTGATGGACACAAGCGTAGCAAAGGTGGTTGGTAGGATGCCAGTTGGTAATCAGGGCAACGAAATATGACTCGACATGTTCCGTCATCAGTCAAAGAGGTTGCGGAACCCGGTTAGAAGCAAAGAATCCAACCGGTAACCAAGGAAACGATGTTGGAATCGGTAAGTACTGCCGTAAGTCGTAGATGTTACGGCGACAACTGGAGCTACATTTTGGCATTCACCTATTATTCTTGTTTATACGTACAGTAAGCTGCCTGTTATATCGTAAACGCTGAATAGACGTAACGTTATCATTTAATAAGCAAAGTCACTGTTTACAAGTAAAGCAGAAGCATAAAACGTTACAATCTTGCGCACAAATTACGTAAGTAGAGCACATTTTTTACAAATGCGTATATACAGTTACATAGTCAAGAACGCAAATGACCTCAGATCGCAGGATCTACATGAATCTTAGTCAAAAAAGAACGATAAAATTGATAACAATATCTTATTACAGTTAAAAGGCTATGTGCAAACGTTGGGAACTCAATTACGTTACATAAAATGTAACAGGGAACACAGAACGCTAAAATTTTGTAGCAAGAAACTTTTATTTTTATAACATTAGCAAATTGTTGACTTGTGCACGAATAACTTTAAGCTTCAGTATCACGTTACGTTGTTGGCTCTGAGCACTATGGGACTTAACATCTGAAGTCATCAGTCCCCTAGAACTTTGAACTACTTAAACCTAACTAACCTAAGGACATCACACACATCCATGCCCGAGGCAGGATTTGAACCTGCGACCGTAGCGGTCGCGCGGTTCCAGACTGAAGCGTTTAGAATCGCTCGGCCACTCTCGCCGGCCGTTACGTTGTTCTCTGACTACATTACGCCACTCAAATTACTCAACAACTTCAATTAATCACAAGCACAACAAAATTAATTAATGCAAAGAGTCAACACCCAAGTAGAATATACAAAATTAATCAGAAGAAGACCACAGAAATAATTGCTCGATCTCGTTAGTGTAAGGTGCATAAACAGCCCACTCAAAGGTAGCGAACACTGACATCAAGAATTTACTAAGTAGAACATTTACAAAATCAATTAAAAAGGAAAGTCATGAAATTAAATCAATCACTGCATTCAACAAATGATACTAGTTGCGGAATCAACTATCTACAGTCCCTCAATGAACGTCTACATTCGCCGCATGAAATCAGCTTTACATAACAGTTTACAAAAGTATAGCAGGAATTTATAAATCACACATAAAAATTACCACACATGAAATATTACAATAATTCACTGAGTTAATATAAAGCGACCTCTAAAAGAACACCCCCCCCCCCCCACCAAGCTGGGGACTATATGTCACTTTTAACCAACAAACGTATAAATAATTATCTTCACTTAAAGGTGACGAAGCACCTAACTCGCTCAAACGTCCAGTGATCATCATATTGAGCTTAAAAAGATTATCTGTAAAACAAATGACTTTAAACCAAGAAAACGAGAACAGCAATTAAAATTAACAGCTCAGATAATAAAAGATTAAATAGTTACACTAACTGCTAGTCGCTCTGGTCTGATACAAAGTACGAGTAGGCACAGTTGTGAATTAAATGAGCCAGAATACGCTTTAAATTAATAACAGAGAAATAAAAACTGCGCTCGGATTGGTGCTGCTGCCTTACGTTTTCAAAAGGAAAACCAATATCGCTGCACAAGAAGTACAAGGTGCCGTATCATTACACAGAAGCAAGTTCGTAACAAGCCATTATAGTTAAAGCGTAACACTGACCACTTCCAATGAGCTATGTCACGGCGAAGGCAGCAAAACATTTGCATGTAACAGCTTTCAAAATGCAGCGCTGTAGCCTCCACAAATAGGTCCAAAGAGCCAGTTATCTACCTACGGCGAGCGTTCGATAGCCTTGAAGACAGGATTTTGCAGACGACTCCATTTACCCAAATTCAATCCACCAAACTCCTTTTATTTTGGATTGTGAATGCTTCCTCACACCGCAGCTGCACCCAGCGGCCCCAGCTAAAGTCCAGTGAACTATCAGATACTCTATTTTCGTTACATACAATGTAAAAGGACACATATAATGATAATATTCTGTAGTAAGGGACTTCTAAAATAAAATAATATTTGCAAGAAATCTGAAGGATGTAACGTAAATGCTGTTATCGTTATAAAAATATTTTAAATAATAAATAGCACAAGAAGAAAGAAAATAGACTACAATGGTCATCCCGTATTTACAGAGTACTCTGAAAGTGCACTTATTGGTGGCGTAAGCAATCCACGAAATATCTGTATGGCCAAATGTCTTCTGAATTTATCCTATAGAGTGCATAAAAATCATGAGTAGGCAACTGTTGCTCTAATAGAGTGCTAGAGAATAAAATGCACTAATTGACGATGAGGTATGCTTGTCAATGCAGTCACGGAGTAAGCGTAGTCTATAAAGGCAGTTACCAATATGGTACAGGTTTCTTACAATTAGATTAACCAGAGGTATAAGAGCTACAGTTATGGGGCCATCTCACTTTATTCTTCGAGCGAGCGCAATGGGGTTCCGAGTATCCCACTGCAAAATTTGGTAGTACCGTAGCACAACGCAGAGCCCTGTAACGTGTCAGCTTTAGGTATTTGTTTTCTTGACCCTCCTTCCCTCCTCCTTTCCTTTACCGTCCGTCCTCTACTCAGACCCTTCAGTATTGCGTTGTTCCCCAAGGAAAACGGTAGTGGGGCACTTACTACCCCGCGCGCCCTCTCGTGTTATACTTATTTCTTTCCAACAATTTTGAACGTATGCGCCATTTTCACTTTATCCAAGGAAAAGGATTGAACTGTAAAAGAACCTTTTCACGACACCATTCATTACAAGGATCTAAAAATACGTAAGTAATCTTTCTGTCTATTTTTCGCGTTGTAAGAGTCGTAGGGCAATTATTAGGGTTTTTGTCTATTTGTTTCTAGATCCAAAGATTTATAAAACTTATGTCTCGAACAACGCGATGAAGCCGAGAGATCTGCAATATATTTTCTTGAGTTAGCTGAAAGCGAAGGTGATCTGAGCGACGAAGGAGTTGACTTTAGCGACCAAGATCATGCAACTATAATCATGAAACTATAACGCTAAACAGGAAGACGAAATTGGGAGTGTGAAATAAAGATGTTCAGAACATGAGTTTTTCTAAGGGACAGAAAAACTATCAAAAAGGAATAAAAATGTAACTCCCCCACAAAAAAGAAACCAAGAAAATGAAGTATTATGAAAGTTTCACCCGGTCTCGAAAGCTATTCAAACAATAATTATAATGAAACGAGCTTTTGGAAACTGATAGCATAGGGATCCACACTGACAAATGCATTGACAATCTTACAAAAAATTACAAACGTACAAGAGATTGTAAAGTTACAGACAGATGTGAAACTATGGCGCTAACTCGCGTTTTATTGTTGATAAATGTAAAGAAAGGTAATTATGAAAATTGAAAAGAACTCTGGGAGTCAGACGATCCTGAGGGCCACAGTGAGCTATAAAAGATTTTTATTTGTAATGTGTTAGATGCTATTAGAAAGCTTTAACATTCCCTTACAGTCAGCCTGAAACGATCCTATAACCTACTGAAAATGTGACGATCGATGAAATATGAAGCGGATTTAGGGGCTGCTGCTTCTGCATCCAGTACATACTATCAAAACCCTCCAAATAATACAGGATAAAAATGGTTGAAATGTGTAACGCAAAGAGCTTTTCACCAGTAACAAGGAAGCGTATGTGGGAAATCAGCCGGATGGACCATTTCAGGTATCAAATAGCCCAGCGAAAATTGTAAAAAGGCAATTCAGTGGTATCGTAAGTAGACACAGAAATATGGCCAATCATAATTGGTAAACGAGCTGCCAATTAGCTGAAGATATATTAGAGAACATATTGACCTTTCTCGGCACTCCTTACAAGAACAAAACAAAGATCCCGACCAAATTTTTGCCTCCAAAAACCAGCCTGTCAGAATTTCGAAATTTTGCTTTTAAGGTAATATATCTCTTGTCTTATGTTCAACAAGAAGTAGTCGCTCAGTGATACTCCTGTTCACAAGACACGATACGATGACATCAACCCTGAACCAGGAAAGCCAGTCATCATTATTGATTACAACTCACGAAAGGAGGAGTGGATACTGTGAAGAAACTGTAGCAGCATATTCTGTTTCCAGAATTACGACAAGAGGGCGTATGGTGTTATTTTATACTGTACTAAATATAGCTGGGAGAAACGGCCAAATTTTACATTCACTTTCCGAACCAATATGAACCGTCAAAATTCGACGTATTTTCATGAACAATTTAGCGTTTGCATTGAAAAATGAACACTTGAAAAACAGATCGAAAATCTTATCACTGCCGATCGATGATTCGGAATTTCTAAGAAGGAAATTCCCTTCGGAAGCAATCATTGACACAGCAGGGTTATCACGGAAGAGGAAGAAAGGGCGTTTGCTTGCGTGTGGAATGAAAAAAGACAATTCCGCGACGAAAGTTTATGTGGAGTGTAATAAGTTTACTTGTTATGCACATCTGATTACAGAACCTGTATGCATTACATGTCATTAAAATTTGTGCAATTTAATATTTGTAAAGCTTGAACATAAAATAATTTAAATTAAAAAGTATAGTCATTTTTATATTACTTACAAGTTAATTGTCTGTCATATATAAGTTAAAGAATTTATTCCTTCCTTTTGTTACGTATTTGTATAATGAATTCCTTCATTCAGGCACTGATTAAAGATTTTGAAACGAATATACACTACTGGCCATTAAAACTGCTACAACACGAAGACGACGTGCTACAGACGCGAAATTTAATTGACAGGAAGAAGATGCTGTGATGTGCAAATTATTAGCTTTTCATAGCGTTCACAAAAGGCTGGCGCCGGTGGTGACACCTACACGTGCTGACATAAGGAAAGTTTCCAACCGATTTCTCATACACAAACAGCAGTTGACCGACGTTGCCTGGTGAAACGTTGTTGTGATGCCTCGTGTAAGGAGGAGAAATACGTACCATCACGTTCCGATTTTGATAAAGGTCGGATTGTAGCCTATCGCGATTGCGGTTTATCGTATCACGACATTGCTGCTCGCGTTGGTCGAGATCCAATGACTGTTAGCACAATATGGAATCGGTGGGTTCAGGAGGGTAATACGGAACGAAGTGCTGGATCCCAACGGCCTCGTATCACTATCAGTCGAGATGGCAGGCATCTTATCCGCATTGCTGTAACGGATCGTGCAGCCACGTCTCGATCCGTGAGTCAACAGATGGGGACGTTTGCAAGGCAACAACCATCTGCACGAACAGTTCGACGACGTTTGCAGCAGCATGGGCTATCTGCTCGGAGACCATGGCTGCGGTTACTCTTGACGCTGCATCACAGACAGGAGCGCTTACGATGGTGTACCCAACGACGAACCTGGGTGCACGAATAGCAAAATGTAATTTTTTCGGATGAATCCAGGTTCTGTTTACAGCATCATGATGGTCGCATCCGTGTTTGGCGACATCGCAGTGAATGCACATTGGAAGCGTGTATTCGTCATCGCCATACTGGCGTATCACCCGGCGTGGTGGTATGGGGTGCCACTGGTTACACGTCTCGGTCACCTCTTGTTCCCATTGACGGCACTTTGAACAGTGGACGTTACATTTCAGATGTGTTACGGCCCGTGGCTCCACCCTTCATTCGATCCCTGCAAAACCCAATATATGAGCAGGATAGTGCACGACCGCATGTTGCATGTCCTATACGGGCCTTTCTGGATACAGAAAATGTTCGACTGCTGCTCTGGCGAGCACATTCTCCAGATCTCTCACCAATTGAAAACGTCTGGTCAATGGTGGCCGAGCAGCTGGCTCGTCACAATACGCCAGTCACTACTCTTGATGAACTGTGGTATCGTGTTGAAGCTGCATGGGCAGCTGTACCTGTACACGCCATCCGAGCTCTGTTTGACTCAATGCACAGGACACAGAGGATAGTGCGACTGCATGCACATACAGTGCCCGAACTCTTACGGGAATCGGCAACGCGCCGCGAGTAATGTGTATAATGGCCGGGGGCACTACGAATGTAGTGCGGGACAATACGTTGAGAATGTGGGTTTCGCGGGAAGCGTGCCAGAGATAAATCCCTGCAGTCGCGCTATCCTCTGGTTCCTCGGTGGCTCCGATGGATAGAGCGTCTGCCATGTAAGCAGGAGATCCCGGGTTCGAGTCCCGTTCGGGGCGCACATTTTCATCAGTCCCCGTTGACGTATGTCAACGCCTGTAAGCAGCTAAGGGTGTTCATTTCATTGTAATTGTACTAAATGTATTTCTCTACTTCTTGAGGGACTGTGTTATTTTCAAGTCTATTTCTGGAAAGACCATCAGATCATAGCGAAACCCAATATCTCGTATGTGATAACTAAACTCTTTTGCAAATTAAACACACAACCACAGCAGTCATTCTTTAGAGAGTCAACATTAATTTCTCTCATAATCCCACCGCATGATACCTTACGGACAAAAATTGCCTTTACATGCAGTTATTACTAGGAAGAAATTACGTGAGTTTGTATGACTGTTTCGAAATACGCCACAATGAATCATGAACATGATGCCTTCGTTGAGAAAGTCAGGTTCCCCACCACTTACAGCTGAGAATCATGACGACAGATTTATCTTACTTTTCTCCAAATATACTATAACTGTTCCTCCAAATTTCATTTTGAAACGTCTTGCGCTCGGTATCAGATGTCCTTCTCCGTTCTACAATGGTGACAGTCTTTTGGCACATATTGAATGTACATTGTCACCTAGATACTTCAAATTGTGCAACATGGAAGTAGAAGAATCCCTGCTTCCTTGAATTACAAGTAAATACTAAGCAAAATACAAATTTTATTATTATTATTATTATTATCATCATTGGTAGTAGCCTTCCATATTAAAGTTACATATTTTGTAATAGGAAGAACCATGCACTGAGAACAGCAGCAGCGGACTAACTATCTGCTGGTAGCTGTTTTGTTTATGTATCTATTTTCCTGCTGTCTACAATTGCTGACTTGCTACATCAAGCTATGATTTGTTTCGACAGGTTCAAACTTCTTCCAACAAGCAAAAGTGATTAATCAGTATGTCAATACTTCTGAAGTCTCCAAGTGTTTGATATTTTTCTGATTCAACAAAAATGCATGTGCGCTTTTTCTCACAGACAAGCTAGGACAAGTTGCAGCTGTTCCATAAAGCAAAATCACTCAGTCAGGAAGTTCAGACTTGCCGATATCTGCCTGCCAAGGGATCAGCCTGTGTATCACATTTCGCTGAGCTGAGTCAAATGCAGTGGCGGTTTGTGTGAGCTGTGTGACAAACGAAATAGTTTCATCTACTGACCTTGTAGCTATCACTGTTGTGAGGTAGTTACATATTTTATATTATGCTTTTTAACGACATTATTATGGAGAAGACATACTGCTGTTCAAGGAAACGTGAATACATCTTGTAGAATCATGTTAAGTTCCACATTTTCTTTCCTTTATTTCTGTAATGCAACGGTGAGTGCAATCTTAGCAGCCCTTTAAAGTTAAGATACGTAATGCTAGAGTATTATCTTTATCTTCCAATACAAAATATTTGACATTTTCTGCTGATAATATTAACTTATGCTATCAGACAATGGAGAGTACATGACATATTGTCTCCATAAATCATCGTGCTACTGCAAAATTATAACAAATTGATCGAATCATCTTCATGTTAGAGCGAAATCGTAACAAATTACTGCATAAATCACCTTAGTAATTTTTGTACATCGGAGTTGTTCTTGGAACTTCATACAGTTTTCTAGCATTTGTACGGGCATCACATTTTTACAGGTTCCAAAGCTTGAGCATTTGATTTTCTTTGTTCTTGATGACCTAAGTCTGTGGTTGAGAAGTATTAAATGTTAAAACATTGGCATATAGCTACCACAGGTACCTTAAGTCATATTTTTTCTGCTTTAGGTCACAACTGAGTCTTTCATTTCTGACTTATTACTGTGTTCTGGTCACATGGTCTGTTTGTCCGCCTGCTTAGCTGGGTGGTATAGTGCTTGCCTCCCATGCAAGCGGGCCCGGGTTCGATTCCTTGCTGGATTGGAGATTTTCTCCAGTCGGGGACTGGACTGGGTGTTGTGTTGTCCTCATCATCATTTCATCCTCATCACTGACGCGCAAGTCGCCCAATGTGGATTCGACTGAAATAAGACTCGCACTTGGCGGCCGTACATCTCCAGATGGGGCATCTCAGCCAACGATGCCATACGCTCATTCTCTGTTTAGTATACTGACTTGCCAGTTTTTTATATTGGTTGTTTAGTGTACATTTGCAACCACTAGCTACTACTTTGCTGCTTGTGGATCACATCTCCTGTCAGGTGTTGTGTGTCAGCAGCTTCATACAGAAGCCAGCAGACGTATGGTGCAGATACAGCTCAAATAATGTGGGTGACGCACTGTGAAGCGAGGTACGGCAGCCAGCAGACTGACCATTCTACAGCCTCTACTGGATGAACTATCATTTACGTAACTCACAGCAGAGACAAGTGCAATATTATATCCAAATGCAAGGTGATGCATGGTACACTTCCTCTAACAGGCATGAGTGTGCATGAAATATGCTGAGGAAGCACTGTGTGTCTTTTAACATAGGCCTTGGTGCAAAATTTGAGCCCAGTGTGATGGGAACCTGATAGAAAAGTCTGCATTTCACCTTCATTTGTACTATTCACAACAATAGTGGCGGTTCTTAATCATGCATTTACAGTTATCTGACAGAGACATTGTTCACATACTTATGATTAGTGCAATGTTTTTTTACTATCGTATTTTTTAAAATTTATGCCAGTTTTCACTCTCAACTATGGTATTTCTTGTATATATGTAAGATGTAATCTCTGTTTACAAAACTTAGTTACTGGCATGAAGCATCATAGTACACAAACTTTTGCCTCTGACCTGATGTGAATAGGGCATACCTAAACTTAGATCAGTTACTTATGAGGAATAGCTTGTGAATGTGTTTGCCAATAACGAAAACAGAAAACACGCCCTTGACTTCTGCAACTATCTAGTTGATAACGTTGGAAGCTCTGTTAGGATTTCTGTGAATGAAGGCGTTATCTGTACAAAGACATTAACACCAGAAGACTGTAGCGAAATTCAGGAAGACATGTAGTGAATTGATGATTAGTGTGGGGAGTGGCAGTTGGCCCTGAGCATAAAAAATTTAACAAATTGTACATTAATCAGTGTGGCCTACGAATTTATTCCACCCTCCTGCCTTTATTAGAAAAGCTATACACTTATGCTCTTTCGGGTAATAATGACCCAGTATGGTATTTGAAGAGCATGATGATAATAAATTGTCAAAAATTATTGTAATTTTAAATGTAGGTGTATTTGTTACAATATAAATAAATTTTACAGTATTAAATGCCATCAGCTTCAACAACGATGTATGGTCTGGCTCTCAATGACCTGTTGTGCAATAGAGTTTTTCTTAGCGTCTAAACTCTCAATTTCGGCGGTAGTATCTAGTGTGAGGTTTAGAAACGTGTTTGTTACAATTTGAGCACTTCATTGGTGTCTTGTTGTCAGAATTTGATGGAAAGAATTTGCAGCTGGCTTGTTTGCAGTTTTGGTTGCCACCTCTGGAGCTTGGTGTTGGTGGACTTTCTGCTTGTTTTCTTCTAACAATGGCCACTGACCATTTCGTGGGAGCATTTTTCTAACAAAATTTAAGGAGTTACTAGGTGGTTTGCCAAATCGTGGAGGAATATTCTTCTTTTGTGAAGGAAATTATTTCCATACCCATGATTTATTTATCTCCACAGCACAAACGTTTTGTAGGCAGAGGTGTCAATAATATTGTAGAAGATGATCAGTGACCAGCAATTGGTTTTCCTCTTGCAAGTGTAGATACCAATACGCGGATCCAATCTGTCAACTGTTCCCTTACTAGCACTGTAGCCCAGTATCATTTTTGGTTTCTTATCTTCTCTGTTGCCTATTACATTGCGCTCATTAGGACATCCTGTTTGTTCTTCCTTGGATTGTAAGATATGACCTTGGTATCTCTAGGAAAAAGAACTTCGAAATGTGAACATCATCCTTGCTTGATATATTATTAGGGAGCTGAGACTCTTTTTCTCACCGTCCCCAGCAATGCATAATGTCTTTTGAGAAATCCTTGGCCTAACGCATATGATGTAAAGAATTGTCACATGTGACACTTTGTCCTTTTAGCTCATGTATCAGATCCATGACAACCCTCAGGCCTTGATGTTTCTCAGGTGGTTCTCCAGGTTATTTTCTTGTATTGATTTGTTTCTTCAGAACATAATAAGTAGCAGTATCACACAAAGCCCATATTTTTACTCCATATTTTGATGGTTTGCTCAGTATATATTGTTTGAATTGACAACTCCCTCACAAAGCCACCAGCTGTTCATCCAAAGTTACATTTGTGCCATGACTATACAGTATTGAAAGTATTTCCACCCACTTATCCCAAAAACCTTTTATAGGTGTCGGCTTGGTGCTCTTCAACGAGACATGTCACCGAAACACAAGACACGTTAGATGCAACACAACCGTTTCAGCAACATTTCAGCAGGAAAGTTGGCTCTATCTGTTTCTGGATCCCATAGACTCTTTGCTGATTCACCATATGATTTATACACATCAGCTGGTAATAACAGGCTAACATATGTTTCAAGTGTAATTCCATGTAATGCTTTTCAGCTTTCCCCACAGACTCTTTGACCCTCAATATTAGTCATTTCTACCACAATACTCTGAATATTGTCGTTCATCATAACTTGGAAACATGATTTTATGTCATCTACTCTGGCACCAGCATACCTTGTAGGACCAGGAATAAATTTCATAATGTTTGCACTAGATGCTCTCCCAGTTTTGAGAAAAGCTCCTAAGCTCTACGTGATTTTTTTTTGCCTTTAGACTGATTGAGTTGAACAGCATTCACATTGTAATGTAAGGAATCAATATATGAAATGTCTTGTAACTCAGATGAAGGATGAAGTTGTCATCACTGTTGTGATCTTCTTCTTCAGAAGTATTATTCTCGCATTCAGATGTAATTACTATGCTTCAATTGCTCATCAGAGAGAACTCGTTTGATGATAGCTACACAGAAATTACTACGATACATTTATGAACTGTGTTTGCACACAACAGTTGCTAAAATATAACTTTTAACAATAACTTGACATAATAAGTTGAGTGCAGTCAGCGACTTGTATTGTTGTATAAACTTCACACATTTAAACTGTACGGAGGCAGATATTTTCTTTCATAAAAAACCGTTACGCATATACCTGAGGGATGCAGAAATGAAACTTGACTATGATATTTGTACATTCTATGAATTTCTAAGTCCCTTCCCAGGTCATACTGACTTGAGGAGCGTAATTGTAAAAAATTAAGTGTTAGCAAGGTTAAAATGTTTAGAACGTTTAAAAAACAAAGTCACCAAGTTTGAAGCAATATCATTTAAATATTAAAAAGTTACAGAAGAACAAATTTCTATTTGGATTTTTTGATCCGAAGATAGCAGCAGGAGTGTTTTATTGCCTGCTGGCCTAAAACTGCTATGAGTAAAGTTATTATCCGAAGTTCATCTTGTGAGGTTCGGAAAAATCCATCTTTAATAGTGTGTTTGATTATCATGGCAGTATAGTATATACAGAAAATGTGAAAATTCTACCAGGAGTCCTTCCTTTATTTATATTCTTAAAGTAGTGCATGTGAACCTGAAACAAATGAGGATAGTAATTGGACTAATGTTACAAAGACAATAAATAGTTTTTTTGTCAGATACCTAATCCTTGTAAACTAGAAGTCCAAATGACCAGTCAAAATCAACAGATTATTCAAGCCAATATGTTCGATGACAACCCAAGGAACAGTGTTACTATTCAACTGGTACTCTAATTGTAGTATCATGTACGGGGCCAGCACTCGGTGTACAGAAAGCAATGCTGATGCCACTGTGATCAGCAGCATACAACAAAAGGTTAACACAGAGTACTTCTTATTTATGTCTAGATGAACTTGAACATAAAGGATCACAAGTGGAGATATAACTTGATCCATAACAGCAAAATAAAAACTCTCAATGAAATTAACACTCATGCAGAACAAGGAATTCGTAAAGATGTATTTTCTCTGAATTCTGTTACAACACATAGCTTTTTTGCATCACAAATGAAATGGGTACAGAGTTTGTCCAAGTGGTGCATTGGCTACTGCGTTGAGGCCACATGTTTAACTAACTTATGCGATGCACTTTGAAGTCACAGGAAGTGTCTTGGGCTCACTGTTGTCTTCTCAGAATGTGCAGCGCTATCCGTCAACCTGACAGCTTATGTAATGGAACATGATGGATTTGCCCTACAGCTACACTACTTCAGAAGTAGAGGTTACATTCCAGAATCACATTCGATGTTGTTGTGGACTCTGATCTGAAGACTGGTTTGATGCAGTTGTCTATGTTCATTTATTTTGTGTAAATCTGTTCAACTTTACAAAACCAATGCAGCCTACATTCATCTGAAACTGCTTAATGTATCCAATCCTTGCTCTCTGTTTACAGTATTTACCTCCATCGCTTCTCATTATTATCAGACTGGTGATTCCTTGATACTTTAGTATGTGTCATATCAACAGATTTCATATTTTAGCCAAGTTATGCTATAAATTTAGTTTTCCTCCCAACTTCTTATTTTGTTACACTTTTCCTCTAAGATGGCGATGTATGGGACAGTTTTTTCGAATTTTGTTTGCTGATATGGAAAACAATTTGTTACAGTCTCATCTAACAATGGTGGTGTAAGGAATAATTTATTGCAATTTTTGTGTAATATGGAATAACCTGTTACAGTTTTTCGGTAATGTGAGATGTAATTGGTTACAACACTGATGTAACATAGTAGAATTTGTTACACTTCTGCAGTATATAACTTGAGGACAACTTGTAACAAGTATATTATTGAAATGGTGACATATGAGACAATTTGTTACAAATTCCTTTGTGCTTGTCTGTAACCATGATAGTATATAGGCAGTGTATTACATTTTGTTCTGGTCTGGGACAGCATACCAGTGTCACATGCAGTTTCTTGTTATGTATTTAGAAGTGATATTATAAATAGAAGACAAACAGAGGCACAATGACAGGAGACACATTTGGTAAAGCGGCAGAAGAGGTAATAGCTGGTTCTTTAATGCGGACAACTGCCCATTATCATTATAATCATCATTGTCAACACTATTATTATTATTAACATACTTCATTACAAAGAGTAATACTACATATGAGGGTTTACTTAAGAATGGAAAAAAGATATTTTAAATGCTATATCATTTCTGTTACATTTGTTACTGGTTGAAATTAGCACAGATTTTATTGGGTAACTGCTGACTGAAGTTCACAAATTTTGAATTTCTATTGAATAACAGAATTTGTTAGACGTCTTTTAAAACAGTTGCAGCATTTCTTTCTTGCTAGGTGATCAATTTACTCTTTTCAGTACTAAGTTTTTCTGCCTGTCCAAACGGCCACATTGCAGTAACATGTGGTCCTCAGTTTCGTCACCTCCAGTAATGGATACATGGCTTCATTGGTTATTCTGAATCAAAGATAGGGAGACTTAAGTTTTACATGTCTTGTTGATATTGCTGTGCAATAAGAATAGTTTGGTAATTTAGCCGCCAGTCTTAGGTGTATCATTGTAAAATATTTCTTTTATAATGTTCCATTTTGTAGTCTGATGCCTTTTTTCCCTTTCTGACTTGAGACATTTCATGTAGCTAACTTCCTCTAGTGATTTGGATGCCTTGTTTACCAGCTGATCCACATGTTCATTTCCATGTATGCCTGTGTGAAATTTTATCCATGAGAAATCTATAAACCAGTTGTTCTTTTGCAACATTCTTATTTTACTTCTTGTTTCTTCAGTTAGGGTGTTGTGAAGATTTGGATTCCTCAACGAAGTGATGTTGTTTTATTGTCAGTCTGCATTATAGTTGTTCTTTGTAAGCCATCAAGTATGTTTATCTTTTCGAGAGAAAGGTTGCTATTTTATGAGAGTAAGTTGCTAATAAATATAGAATTGATTTAATTTTCTATCAAAAAATGAAAACTGATTCTGCCAACAATAATATTTATAGTTACATAAATTATATATTTCATTAGCTAAGAAAACGTTAGTTTATATAAAATAACCTGAGGAATATTTTAATGTAACACAATTTTCAAATTTATTGGTGCCATCCAGAATAAAAATGGTGAACCATTATGTAAAAGAACGTTATGCACAGTATTTATGTAGTCTTTTACCATCACTTAATGGAGATATTAAAGAGAAATTATATTATTCTCCATTTCAGACCATAATCCAATAGTACCTAATGTTGGATAAAAAAAAGTCCCACCAGATTTTGTCATAGGAGAAGATGCAATTCAAGAAGCAAGCATTTCAGCATCCCATCAGACCCGTTTCTCAACTTCTACAGTGATTGATGGCTATTCTGAAAGGAGAAAACAGACCAATATGAAGAAGATGAAGTCGTTAAAAGCAAAGAAAGCATTGTAATTACGAAAGCAGAGGGTAGAGAAGGAGATGGTAGGAGAAGAAGAAGAAGAAAAACAAGAAGAAGAAGACAAAAATGGTGAGGAAGGTGATGATGTTGACGTTGGTTTGGTGTTGACGGTGGTGGTGGTGGTTACGACGACGACGACGCTGGTGATAATGATGACAATAATGATGATGATGATGATGATACAGATGAAGAAGAGTTATGAAAGTAAATTATAGCAGAAACAAGAGCTATAATGGCAGCTTCGTCCTTTAATATACCAAAAGAGAAAATGTGTGATGCTGTATGCAGTAATTTTAATCGGTATCGGAAGTAGGATGTTTAACGTTTCACTGGTAGACACTGATGAGAATGATTTAGTAAGTCACAATAAAGGATAATTGGGACCAAGAACATTATATAATATATTGTCAAAATTAAACCGAGCAAAAAGAAATCTTCAAAATAAGCTAAAATTGTCAGGCTTACAATGCTCATAAAATATTCTTTGCTACAGTCCAGTGAATTCCAACAGAGGTTGTAAATATACAAATATTTTTAACCTAAAATAAATAAAAGCGACAGATCATTATTGGGAGATTACATATACATCAGCATGGAAATTCTCAGTCTTGGAGAAGATGAAAATGAGCTTGGCATTCGTGATTGGAAGACGCTGACCAGCAAATCATTAAGACGTATCAGCTATGTCCATTGAAATTACCCAAATGAATTGTGCAGAGCGATTACTTTTTTGCCCTAGCGTCGAAAGTGGCAGCCAATAATTCACATGGTAATCAAATAATATCTGTTGAATATTAACTACGGGAAGCAGTGATTATTGTTTTAATTTGTGGCACGAATAAGCCATTTCATGGCACATTTGAATTCCCATCTAACGTAGCAATTTCCACCAGTGCGGATTAGGCACTCCACTCACATCAGAGGACACAGGTACCGGTGAGCTGGTGGATGCAGCACCACTCTGAGATTAGCTGGCGTGGTGTGGTACAGCAAAGGCAGTTGCTGGAGCAGAACTGGCCACATCTTCCGGGTGCCAGCACTGGATCTTTGTGAGAAGCGGCAGAAAAATGTGCTGCGTGTCGCTAGGGGCTAAGCATTGGCTTGATGGCCGAGCTTGTTTGATATCGGTGGGGCCAGCACAGGCTGTGCTGGTGTCTGAATCGTTACATGTGATGGAGAATGGATGAGGGATGAGGCAGCCGTCGTGGAACAAGGAGTTGGAGTCTACTGGCTAAAGCCGACATATTCTGGAGGAAGCTCAAATGTGTCACCTGAGGTTGGAACAGATAGTTTGGAGACAGCAAGGCAGCGGAGGTGCGGACCATAAACATTTTATGTGGCCTGCTGTTAACGTGACACATGGTTTGGCTGGTATGGGAGATGATGTTTGCCTCTGTACATCCAGAGTCACGAAGGCAGAAACGCATAAATGTTTGTGGAAGGAAGATTTCATATACAACGATTGGAAGACTATAATGGCTTTGTGTGTTTTGTCAAGCTTATGACATCATGAAACACGGCAGGGCCAGTATTGTACCTGTATTCTGAGGAGCTGTGTTATGGCAGGAAATGGTGAGGTCATGTGCTGCCTGTACATTGCAGACCAGCAAATTGTCTGACATACTGTATTTTAGTGATAGTCTTTTAATGATTCAAGTTCCCTTTCTCTGTTTATCGATAACTGATGTACGTTTGGTTGTTTTGTCACTGTAGATTGTGTGTGTCGTCCATGCTGTCTGTCAGTTTGTGTTTGCTTAAGGTGTTGGTCATAGCAGGGTGTCCTTATGCTACCTTGTTGCCTAGTGTGCATTGTTGTAGGTTATAGTGAGTGCCCTGTTTCTAAATTTTAATCAGTGAGGCGAATTAGTTACATAGGGTGATACATGTAGAAGTTAAGATTCTCAGACTGTATAAGTATTTGTGCCCCGTGAAGCTTTTTATTATGATTGTTGCTTGAGAGCACATTTTCCTAAATTTATTTGTTGTTTTTTGAGGTATTAAGTTATTTGAAAAATTTAGCACGAATTTCTAATTTGTTTTGCTTATCCACGCACTCTCTTAATTGTGTATTTCATTTGTCTTAAAAAAATAAAATTACAGTTGTTTAAGAGTCCACACTTGACAACCCCCAGACAAACCTCATTACCACCGAAATCATGCGCAACAAAATTTATGATTGCTGTTGAAAATAATAAATTGAATGATTTAATTACAGAGTGGGAAACTGCATATAAGAACATTTTGTCAGTTGAAAGACAGTCACAGAAGTGCAGCCTGACAATTATAAAACTCTGTACACATGCACATAATTACTGTGTGGAATTTTGCGTACTGAACGGCGCTCTTTGGTTCCTGGCAATAGAGGGTGATAGTATTTCATTTCAAAGAACTGAACATACATGTAAAATCACAGTGTCTGTCTGGGTGCTTGTACATACAGGGTGTTACAAAAAGGTACGGCCAAACTTTCAGGAAACATTCCTTAAACACAAATAAAGAAAAGATGTTATGTGGACATGTGTCCGGAAACGCTTAATTTCCATGTTAGAGCTCATTTTAGTTTCGTCAGTATGTACTGTACTTCCTCGATTCACCGCCAGTTGGCCCAATTGAAGGAAGGTAATGTTGACTTCGGTGCTTGTGTTGACATGCGACTCATTGCTCTACAGTACTAGCATCAAGAACATCAGTATGTAGCATCAGCAGGTAAGTGTTCATCATGAACGTGGTTTTGGAGTCAGTGCAATGTTTACAAATGCGGAGTTGGCAGATGCCCATTTGATGTATGGATTAGCACGGGGCAATAGCCGTGGCGCGGTTCGTTTGTATCGAGACAGATTTCCAGAACGAAGGTGTCCCGACAGGAAGACGCTCGAAGCAATTGATCGGCGTCTTAGGGAGCACGGAACATTCCAGCCTATGACTCGCGACTGGGGAAGACCTAGAACGACGAGGACACCTTTAATGGACGAGGCAATTCTTCGTGCAGTTGACGATAACTCTAATGTCAGCGTCAGAGAAGTTGCTGCTGTACAAGATAACGTTGACCACATCACTGTATGGAGAGTGCTACGGGAGAACCAGTTGTTTCCGTACCATGTAGAGCGTGTGCAGGCACTATCAGCAGCTGATTGGCCTCCACGGGTACACTTCTGTGAATGGTTCATCCAACAATGTGTCAATCCTCATTTCAGTACAAATGTTCTCTTTACGGATGGGGCTTCATTCCAACGTGATCAAATTGTAAATTTTCTCAATCAACATGCGTGGGCTGACGAGAATCCGCACGCAATTGTGCAATCACGTCATCAACACAGATTTTCTGTGAACGTTTGGGCAGGCATTGTTGGTGATGTCTTGATTGGGCCCCATGTTCTTCCACCTACGCTCAATGGAGCACGTTATCATGATTTCATACGGGATACTCTACCTGTGCTGCTAGAACATGTGCCTTTACAAGTACGACACAACATGTGGTTCATGCACGATGGAGCTCCTGCACATTTAAGTCGAAGTGTTCGTACGCTTCTCAACAACAGATTCGGTGATCGATGGATTGGTAAAGGCGGACCAATTCTATGGCCTCCACGCTCTCCTGACCTCAACCCTCTTGACTTTCATTTATGGGGGCATTTGAAAGCTCTTGTCTACGCAACACCGGTACCAAATGTAAAGACTCTTCGTACTCATATTGTGGACGGCTGTGATACAATACGCCTTTCTCCAGGGCTGCATCAGTGCATCAGAGATTCCATGCGACGGAGGGTGGATGCATGTATCCTCGCTAACGGAGGATATTTTGAACATTTCCTGTAACAAAGTGTTTGAAGTCACGCTGGTACATTCTGTTGCTGTGTGTTTCCATTGCATGATTAATGTGATTTGAAGAGAAGTAATAAAATGAGCTCTAACATGGAAAGTAAGCGTTTCCGGACACATGTGCACATAACATATTTTCTTTCATTGTGTGTGAGGAATGTTTCCTGAAAGTTTGGCCGTACTTTTTTGTAACACCCTGTATACAGGGTGACACAGAATAACAGGAATGTTTGAACTGAGTAATGGCAGCTATGGGCAGGTGGCAGCACTGCGGGTTAGTGACAGCGAGTAAACAGTCCGCCATATCAACAATCATGGATCAGTGGAACAGACAACAGCGTGCGGTAGCCATATTACTGTTATATTAAAACAAAGATAGTTTGGTAGCAGCGCAGAGGGAGTTTCGACGTTTTTATAATTTAGGACGTCATGATGCCGTTCCGTCGAAACACACGATAAAATGTTGGATTAATAACTTTGTAGAGACTGGATCTGCCCTCAAGAAGAAACTAACAGGACGCCCAAGAAGTGTGCGTCCTCCAGCGAACATTGATGTTGTACTCGAGTCTATCTTACGGAGCCCACGGCGCTCGTTCATAAGCAAGCAGCATTGGTTAAATGTCCCAGGAGAGTGTTCTTAGAATTCTTCAACTGGATTTAAAATTTCATCCTTACAAACAAAATGCAACAATTGAAGGACAACGATTACCGGTAACGATTAGGATTCAGTCAACAAATGATAACAAAAATGAACAATGACGATGAATTTCTAAACAAGTTGCGATGTCAGATGAGGCACATTTTCATCTCACAGGTTATGTAAATAAACAGAACTATCGTTGCTGGGCAAACACAAATCCTAATGACGTTCACGAGCGCCCTTTACACGCTGGTAAAGTGACAGTATGGTATGGTGTTTCATCACATGGAACTGTCGGACCGTATTTTTTCACAAATGAACAGGGAAACACAATAACTGTCAATGCCGATCGTTACGTGGAGATATTAAGAACTTTCGTTACACCTGCTTTGAACAACTTTCCAAACGTTCAAGAAGCCTGGTTTCAACAGCACGGAGCGACATCACACACTGTACGGCAATCAATGGCGTATGTGCAAGAATTGTGATCTCACGATTCGGTAACCTTCCCTGGGCCCCCATGATTCACCAGATTTATCCGTTTGTGATATTTTCTTGTGGGGATGTCTCAAGAGCAAAGTCTACATGACTCGACCAAGAACCCTGGATGAGAGAAAACAGAGAATTAGGGATCCAACTCACAGTATCCCAGCTGAGATGTGGCAGCGGTCAATGAGGAATCTGAACAGCAGTTTTCACGAATGTATTCGTACAGGAGGACGCCATCTAAAGGACATAATTTTTTATAAAATGATAAATTCCATCAGTGTTTCGTAACTGGCAGAATATTAGGTTTCAATTACTATGAATGCAATTTCTTTCCTTCATCACTTCTAGTTTTATTGGATTTTGGAAATGTACCCGTTTTTCTGTGTCACCCTGTATTTATGTAATTTGTGATAAATTACGGAATATTTTTGAATATGGCACCAATTTACGCAACTCAGGTGAAACTTACATTATTTTGGAAATTGTGTACTACGGTAAATACTTGTGATCATGGTGCCAAAAAACATTCAGACATTTTGGGTATGTTGGTCTGAATACTGTCTGGCTGTTTTATTTTAATGGGCTTCTTGGTAAAAATACTGCTCTGTGATTGGCTGTTTCATTTTAATGGATGCTATTTTTTTAAAATTTTTCCAGCCGTGCCATCATGCGTTTTTTTTTAATTTTTTCGAACACCAGCTTTGACTTTTAACTTTCGCTTCAGCATCATCTTCAGTTGTCATTTCATGTGTTTGCTCCTAATATGTTGCCACAATGGACAAGCACTTGCACTCGTCAAGGTCATTCAAGGACAAAGTAAGCCACAAGCCCAATATCTATCATACTGAAAAAGTTTCAGTTTACTCACGATCACCAACTTTCAGTCACATGTAACGGCAACGCCCAGTATACGGGATGTAACAGAATGACTTTTAAAATTTTGGAGACTGTAGAGGACGAAATTTTGAACGTTGTGTTATGAGGAACCTATACCTGGAAATGAGAAATAAAAGTTTCTACAGCTATCACTGTGCCATTGAAAATCTACGAACTACCAGTATGAGAAGTTACCAGATAAGATTTTCAGTGAACATGTGGGCTGGAATTCTTTGCTGTCACCTTAATGGACCGAACATCTTACCGTGTCATTTGAACGGTGCATGATATTTGAATTTTCTGGACAGCCAATTTTGTCAACTTCCGGAGGACGTTCCCTTGCAACTGGGCACTAGTTTGTGGTGCACTTCATCATCTGGCCAAGGCATATCTCACCGACAACTGTAGACAGAGAGTAATTGGAAGCCGCAGAGTCGTACTGCACAGTCAATAAACGTTTTCCAAACTACAGCATTTCTGGTGTTTCATTCATACCATGGAACGCGAAGAAAATGCACAATGCTGTAGAAACATTATTTCACATTTCCGGCTATAGGTTCGTTATATCAAAACGTCAAACGCTCTACACTCTCCCAAATTTTTAAAACGTAATACTGTATCGTTCTGTATAACTGTAGGAGCGCGATCATTTATTAAACTGGTTTTAGGAGTGCTTTCCTCCGACAAACAGTGAGCGGCGTGAATACTTACCTCCTCCCCCCCCCCCCCCCCCGCCACCGTCGCCAATCGGATTTGGAAGTGTCGTCATTAGTCCACAGTAGGCCAGTAGTTAAGTCCTGAACTTTATTCACAAACCAGATGCAGAAGGCTATTACACTCTGCAAGTAACAAAAGAGAACGAGGAACACCAGTAAAGTCTGTGAACGTAACTCCAAAACGTCACTTGTTAGACGCTAGTAATGATCAGTGAGGGGAGGGGAAATGCAAGTTAGCATGCATCACTGGTTCTCACACCATTCGTTTGAAACTCACGTGGCACAAAGAACCAAAACACTTTATAGAAAAGAAATGTTTAACTTCCAGAGCTCTCTTCATCGGTTACAATTTTGCCCCTGTTTCTATGTGAAATCTCATCTGAAGGTGAGTTTGTTTTCTCCACCTCCCTGTGCCTTCCAGACAATGTGAGGTTCAGAATTATATTCGTCCCTATCGGGCTGGCCAAAGCGCATTTCATACGAAAAATATCGACCTTACTGTTTTCCAATACAAGCCCTTGTGTAGTAGGTCTGAAACATACTGTACTGATTAGCCTAGTTGATACTCATACCTCGTTAGGTGGTTATATTGTTATTTCAATGACGAGATAACGTCAAAATTTTCTCTAAGTTAGGTACTAAGAGGGAAATGAACAAATGTACATACAGTAAATACATATATGATTTCAATAGTGCACTGCAATATGTCAGTGGGGACACTGTGTCACATTTTAACATAATTTTATTGATAACAATCTACTTTTTTTCCAAAAGCTGCAACTGTGTCATTAATGGTTTCAATAATAAAACACGTAGCACGACGCGTTTCAGGAATTTATTATTCTTTTGAAATCGAACTATTTTTCTTAGTATTGTATGTGATGTCTGCCTGTATGTTGTCTGCTTCTCTTAATGATTTCATGGTATTGCACCTTCTTACTGCGCAGAAATTCACACACACTCAAACCACCAGTCACCATGTTTCTTTACGTAGAACCATAAAATGCAAAGAAATGTGAGTGATAATTTGTGTGTACTTTGTGCAGTGAATAAGGCATAATTTTTGAAACAATAGAAAGAGTACTGCAGGACAAGAGAACCACACGCACACACACACACACACACACACACACACACACACACACACTGTAGCACTGGAGACTGATAATAAATTCCAGAAGCACTTCGTGCTACCCGTGAATGAACGTAGCTATCGCACTGTTTTACTGTTTAAACCAACTGTTTCACATATTTCTCAACCACATTGTTTACAATAGCTAACAAAAATGTAACACAGGTTTCCATTAAGGGAAAACCATTTTGAAGATTCCACCGCCGGCCGCGTTGGCCGAGCGGTTCTAGGCACTACAGTCTGGAACCGCGCGACAGCTACGATCGCAGGTTCGAATCCTGCCTCGGGCATGGATGTGTGTGATGTCCTTAGGTTAGTTGGGTTTAAGTAGTTCTACGTTCTAGGGGACTGATGACCTTAGAAGTTAAGTCCCATAGTGCTCAGATCCATCTGAAGATTCCACCACAGTTTTACAGAATGCATTCTCCGGACGATAAAGATGGTTGTTAATGTAACGGGTTCAAACTGTAATGTTCAGAGATAATTTCCAAGAAATGCAACACTTTTTTTTCAAGGAACAGATCTTAAATACTAGAGAAGCAATCGCTAGCACGAAAAGTGTATGTATTTTTGACTCTTGTTCATGGAAATGGCGAAATGGTTCATTTGTAGATATCACTATAGTACAGAGACTGCTCGGCATAATCTACTGAACTCATATGATTGACATCGTACATTTTTTGAATGGACTAATATTCAGATGCTTCAGTTTAACATAAAAACTAACGCTGAGGAAAGTCTGTCGGGTAATGGCTTTTATCGCTTACTATTACTCTTGCTTTGTACTTTAACTATTATAAATCTTACAATTTTTTTAATTTTGTGAGGAAAATAATAGAACTGTAAAGAGGAATATATATTGTCTACGGCTGGAGTGCATTAATTCTTTGTTATGAGTATTTATCTTACCAGAAACTTGGCAATATTCCTGAAAATACCACCAATTAAAAGTTGATGGAGGTTTCATGCATATGCATAGAGGTCCTAAATTTAATGCACTCATCCAGAACAGATTGGCAACGGGTGCGAAATGTTAAACTGATGTGGGAACAACTGCCTCTCGTGGAGTGAAATTTATGGCTGAGCACAGTTAATGAGGCTAAAATAACCGATTCCGCTCAAAATGTGGTTAGCGAAGAGAAATAAAAATCAGGAGACGTGAGTGTAACTGACCACATGTTATTTATTTGTTTGACAGTTATCTCTAATAACGCAAAAAATTCTGCGCAAGAGAATGGGATGACTTTTGGAAGAGAGTGATTAAAATTGTTCATGTAGTTTATATTCCATAAGATCCTTAAATCGTTTCAGTGGATTACCACAGTAGTTGTTCCTTATAATGAGACGCGGCCGATTTCCTTATGTAATATCACATTTTATTACGGAAATAACTGTGACAGATACAGTGCTGTGTGTAGGAAACAAAGACGTTACTCCTTGCATAAGAAAAACGAACATTATCATTACATTCTCTCTGATTTTTATTATCTCTGTTGTTGGGTGTAATGTTAATAACTCCGATTTCGGTGTTGCTCTGATTAAGACGAAGGGAATATTACATATTATAACTTGATAGTGAGAGTACAAGTTGTATTCAAGGAAAAAATAAACGAGTACCCATCTCTGATAAATACCGTAGTTAGGTAAAACTCGAACTAAATATTACACTTTGTAGTCGTTCTAATTACTATAGAAAATTTCAGCTACACTACGTGGACGTGGAGTTGAACAAGCGCTGGGGAGATCGTCGAACGAACCCGCAAATAAACTAAAAGCGGTGGCTCGTTTTATTTTACAGGTTACTATCCCTCTGTGTAGGGGCTATAATTTTTGATATTCTTTTTTTTTTTTTTTTTTCAAACCGGCAAGGTAAAACAGAGGCCACTACTTCCACCACATCAAGTGGATTTAGTGCTCACGTACTCACACTAAGCCGTGAACACTTCCCAATTTATCAATGGAGGATAATTGAAAATTATTATTGCTATTATCGGTGCCATGCGTACAATGGTCGTGCCAGGCGCGCTGTTTTGAATCTTGATCCTATCATTAATGGCGCGAGACCTGCACGACCTTGTAGCAACCGTTATAGTTCTTCATTATTCTACTTTGACACTAAGGATGGATTCTCGCAATGAAAGGGAGCATGTACAGATTAAAGGACTCATTTATTTAACAGTTGAATACTGAACAATTATACAATCAAATGGGGGTGGGGGAAGAAAGAATCGAGTTCAGCAGCTTGCCCTAACGCTCGTTCATAATAAGCCACGATAGCAGGAGACAAGGAATTTTAGGGACGATCGCCGTATTATCAAATGGGGTCCAATTTACTAAAGGAAGGGGTTGCAGGCATGCAACGACCACCACCATGAACCAGCCAAATACTAAGAAAGATGCTACTGTGGGTGAATCGCTAGGTAGCCTCCTGTACTAAAGGAATACAACCAGGAAGACGCGAAACTATTCATATAACTTTGGATCGCGGTCCGTCTACGTTAACGAAACATGAAGGGGCGCCAGACACTCACCACGTGGCGTAGGACAAAGGGCACAAGTTTTCAAGCTAGGAAGACATAAATTCTGAGTCGAATTTTACACAGGAGAACTGAAAGAGCTACTGTCGGACGAAGTGGAAAAGTGAGCATGAATGTATGCACTTTAGTGCCGTACTGCAAGCTTCTGTGACTAACCAACACGTCTCGCACATTATGCCCGACTGTATAAGGAAAACCCTACAGTCTTATAACAGGGAAAACATTGCATAAACCGTAATTAAAGGAGCGCACATCAGTACAATGACCTATAAGGTTCCCTCTGGGCCGCAGGGCGCGAATCTACAGTGCACGTCGGCGCTCATGCTTACCGAACTTCATCTCCTGGAAGCAGCCCCTCCGGTCTCAGGCACGCTCACACTAGAACTGACTACTGCCCCTTTGTCCACTATCCATCCGCGGAGGGCGGTTGGCGCCCGCCCGCGAAAAACGGGCGCGCACCTGAACTGGCCAATCACAGGGCCGGAATTTCACAGGGAGGCGACCTCGCGACGGTTAAAGTTGAGAAGAAATATCAGTTACAAGGTTGGTCAGGCAGGTTGGGGAACTGAGAGCAGGAGAAACTTTGGCCACTACTGAACTTTCAAACGCCACCACGTGTTACCCTGGCGATCGGAAAAAGGATAGGAAACGGGGAACCATCGTGGCTGCTAGGAAGACTGCTGCCCTCACCCATAAATAAAGAAAATTCCTGGCGCCAAGCTCCTCTCACAGATCAGTGTGAGACAAGCTGTAAAAATCGTCAAATAAATCAGGCAACCCATAGAAATTATTAATATTACCTGAATTATTAGTTTACCGAATACCAGAATGCGTGGATTAGAAATATGAAATGCGAGCACTGAATTGTGAATGGAGTGCACGTCTTTCAAAACACAGTGACTTTCGACGAACACAAGAGCAGGCGGCAAGAAATCTAAAACAGCTGTTTACCAACATATCAAACACACGACAAAACACACACGACAAAACACACACAAGGCGAATTTGGTTTCAATGGACGTTTGAATACGCCATTTGAAAATCAAGAATACATGTTAATCTTGTCCATAAAACACTAAAAAAATAACAATATACTTGCCCATCTTTGTCCAACCTATCCATTTCTCCAAGCCTAGTGCTCACTGCGTCGATCATCGCATCCCTATTGCCAAAGTTCCTTTGTTATTCTCTGCAATTTCAGTGTTAGCGTATAAAGTCTTACAGGTGGCGTAACACAATAGGATGCCCATAATGTGCTGACTCCGTTTTGCAAGCATTCCTATTTGTGCCTGAATGAAGACGCAGTATTCACTTCCACCAACTTGTAAATCTCTGTTGCGCAAGAGGAGGAACACTCCGTCATTTTTAGTAGAAGGTCGCGTTTCAACTCCGTCACATAGGCACAGTTCGTACGTAATGGCTTCTATGGATTTATGCGTTCTGGTCGACGTTAACACTATGTTTCTTTTATATTACGACAATACATATTCTAGGATTAATTTTACATCGAATTTTCCATTTTCTATATACAATACAGAAATATTTTTGCAGTTGTCGTGTTCTGTGAGGGAATAAGAAGACAGCGAGATGCTTGACAGGAGACCTTACCTCGGGCGACATGCTGATTCACCGACCGCCACTGGAAAGCAAGCTTTGAGTGGTGTAGAGTACGGAACTCGCAAGGAATGCTTAGGAAACGTGGCGGATATGTCTAAGCACAGTTGTGAATACATTTCATAGAAGTATTCCTGGCGATCTTCCCTATTTACACGTTCCCACCTACGACCGACTAACTCTTCATTCTCTAAATCCGCTATATGTCCGACCCTAACCCGGGCTAGTGGAATATTCTGTCTTGTTCCTGCTGACGAGTTTCGTGTAGACAGCGTCATGTGCTCGTTCCCGATACTGCACTCCCCTCCTGTAGTATAGGAAGGCGCTATTTATACGGCTTCTATTGCAAAGTGTCCTTCTGGAGTGTTCGATGATGATACGCGATGCGTGGCTGGGTTAGTTCTAAAATGTTCAAATGTGTGTGAAATATTATGGGACTTAACTGCTAAGGTAATCAGTCTGTAAGCTTACACACTACTTAACCTAAATTATCCTAAGGACAAGCACACACACGCATGCCCGATGGAGAACTCGAACCTCCGCCGGTCTTGGTTAGTGTGTGATGCCAAGCATACTTAGCTCTTCGTTCAACGTCCCCTCATTGCTAACCTGTAAGCTACGGGGAGCTAATAACGGGGACCGGAAGAGTGGAGAGCCAGCGTCCGTTATCGAGTCCAAATATTGGTTCGCTGCCTCTGACACTGAAATAAGCACTTAACTACGTCTGGTCAAGAATTACTTTCTAAGCTGTATTAATGAAATTGTCGGAATATTTTGACATTCGCGACACCATGTGCGTTCTTATTATTTTTTATTAAAAATAGTTTTAAGGTACTGACATACTGCACTAGCGTACATGAAGGTGCCTGAGGATGAGATTTAAATAACTTGAAATAGACTACATATTGATGAACAAGAACATGAAATAGGGGGAAGCAAACTGAATAAACGTTAAGTCTTTCTTCATTATTCACAACGAATACTTTACATCTTTCATACGAAGATGTGCTACACCCGCATGTATATTTATCGCATGTTTATTTATCGTACTAAAAATCTTCCAAAATTTTATCTTCTCTATGTTTGCTGAATAGCTTGAGGTATTCCAGTCACATGGAAAAATGTTTTTCCTAAACTCAGCCGTTTATTCGAGCATAAGAAACTTTATGGTCTTGAGAGTAATTAAAAGTACAAATCTTCAGATTTAAAATGTGGAGATAAAAGATTTGGACAAGAAGGTTCAGTGTCTATATAGAGCAGATAAAAAAAACTTTGAAATACTGATCGCTTCACTCTCTTCAGTGTGTAAAGGAATGAACGAGATCAGAAATTGTAAGGCTATTCATCAAAACCATTTTTCTTGAAACTAAAAGTATGGCTACAAACAAGTTCTCACATAATTGCGATGTTTCTTTCATATTTCTAAAAACTGTCTGAAGATGGGGAATAACCGAAAATATTAAATCTGTTCAAGGAATTCATTGTTTTAATACATTGCCAAAATATTTAAAAAAATACAGATTCCTGATTCACATGTTTATACTTTTTCGAAAATATTCTGTTGAGAAAAATTTCTCAACAGTCTGAAAGAAGACGACTTGTATCTTGTATACTAGCAGAACGTGATGAGCTACGACCTTTATGAAATTCTTCTTGAACCTATTAAAATATGAGAAGTACAATTTTAGTTGGATAGTATAGTCACAATATTACATTGTTTTATTATACTGGTTATTATACTGTGACGAGTCACACAGTTTTCCCAGTTTCTGGTTAAGGGGACAGTCACCTGGTATTTGACGCCATATTTTGCACCGCATGAAAATTTAGATGTAAAATGTGTGCAATTCCAAGGGGGCACCGAACGTCTTCTTAAGACTATGCTTGGAATCACTTTTAATTCTTGGAAACATTTATAATATTCTGAACGTATTACAAGGAAATGCGCATAACGCTCAAAAACACTGTAATTAATAAACATAGTCTTAAACTGAATCCAAAAAATTATGGATAGGCTTTAGATAAGGTAATTTGTGAAAAGCAGCGCTGGTCATGGCAACAATAAACACCCACACTATTATACCCTACGTATCTGGTAGGCAGGGTGCACACTTGTTCAAAATTTCGCCGTCAATAAATCACATAATATGTCCTCGTAAGTAGTTATTCATTTCTGCATAGTCCGTTGTATAGGAAGTTCCACGTAACATTCACCTTTTAACAAAATACTGTTCACTTGCTACGGTTCGCCTACACTAAACAGTCCAAATACACCTTCCACTTCGGAGGTAGATAAAGTTCCATCAGTGCCAACTTGTGACTGCACTTACTGTTACACTCTTATCTCACTCCTGGCACCCTCACTCCTTCAATAAGAGTCGCAACAGTTAATAAGAGTCTTCAAAATTGATGTAGTCACCGTCCGCCATTACATAATTTTCGATCTCTTCAGTTCTTCTCGCCACTCTTGAAATTTTCTTATTAATTTAGGTTCTTCTTTAATTACCCGATCCGCTTCTCTTCTTTCTCGATCTGACTCCAAGATTTTAAATAACTTTATACGTAATTTCCAAGCTCACATACACTTTACACCACGACGCCATTACTCATGTCAGTCTCCGACAGCCCTCTTCGTTACACTGATAATAAATGTTCCAAAATAGCTTCATCACCTTCACGTTACAGTGCTTTTGTCTACAGTATTCTCCCAAAAAACACAGTCTGAACGTTGCTTCAAGTTATTTATTCCTTCCAAATCACATGAACAGTTACTCTCTTAACGTATTATCGTCATCTCACACCATCTTTTCGGTCTCAACTACCTTCTCCTTCATTTACAGAACACAGGCAATGATTAGGACCTAATGGGCGCCGTACGTCGTTATATAAATCACAAAATTTACATTGCACACATTCAGTACCTTAACATTGCACAAGCGGTATGCAATTACAAATAAAGTTCCCGACATTCGAATTCATGTTTTTCATCTGTAATAACAGACATCGGTGAGCCTGCCGGAGTGGCCGTGCGGTTCTAGGCGCTACAGTCTGGAACTGAGCGACCGCTACGGTCTCAGGTTCGAATCCTGCCTCGGGCATGGATGTGTGTGATGTCCTTAGGTTAGTTAGGTTTAATTAGTTCTAAGTTCTAGGCGACTGATGACCTCAGAACTTAAGTCGCATAGTCCTCAGAGCCATTTGAGCCAAACATCGGTGAACACGTATGCAATAATTCTATATGAAATCCGAACATCATTAACAAAAACAGGGAATACTCTCGAACTGACGAAAGTCTGCGTCACAGCACTACAGTCACATTGTAATGGTACAAAGTTAGATAATAAGTATCATACATTGTCAAAGGTAAAAAGGCAGACTGCTGTTCAGTACAGATTAACTGTTTACGTTACTGTTAGTAACTACACTGAAGAACCAAAGGAACTGCTACATCTGCCTACTATCGTGTAGGGCCCCCGTGAGCACACAGAAGTGCCTCAACACGACGTGGCATGAACTCGACTAATGTCTGAAGTAGTGCTGGAGGGAAATAACACCATGCCTGCTGCAGGGCTGTCCATAAATCCCTAAGAGTACGAGGGATAGAGATCTCCTCTGTACAGTACGTTACAAGGCATCCTAGATATGCTCAATAATGTTCATGTCTGGAGAGTTTGGAGGTCAGCGGAAGTGTTTAAACTCAGAAGAGTGTTCCTGGAGCCACTCTGCAGCAATTCTGGACGGGTGGGGTGTCGCATTGTCCTGCTGGAGTTGTCCCAGTCTGTCGGAATGTACAGTGACATGAATGGGTGTAGGTGATCAGACAGGATGCTTACGTACGTTCCAGCTGTCAGAGTCGTATATAGACATATCAAGGGTCCCACATCACTCCAACTGCACACACCCCACATCATTACAGAGCCTCCACCAGCTTGAACAGTCCCCTGCTGACATGCAGGGTCCATGGATTCATGAGGTTGTCTCCATACAATGTGCAAGTCCATTCTCTCGATACAACTTGTAACAAGACTCGTCCGACCAGCAACATGTTTCCAGTCGTCAACAGTCCAATGGTGTTGACGGGCCCAGGTGAGGCGTAAGGCTTTGTGCCGTGCAATCATCAAGGGTACACGAGTGGGCCTTCAGCTCCGAAAGCCCATATCGATGATGTTCGTTGAATTGTTCGCACGCTGACACGTTTTGATGGCTCACCGTTGAAATTTGCAGCAATTTGAGGAAGGGCTACAGTTTTGTCACACTGAATTATTATTTTTACTCGTCGTTGATCCCGATCTTGCAGGATCTTTTTCGGCAGCAGCGATATCGGAGATTTGATGTTTTATCGGATTCCTGATATTCACGGTATACTCGTGAAATGGTCGTACGGGAAAATTCTGACTTCATCGCTACCTCGGAGATGTTGTCACATGGCTCACGCGTCGGCTATAACACCACGTTCAAACTTACTTGAATCTGGCATTGTAGCAGCAGTAACCGATCTAACAACTGCACCAGACACTTGTTGTCTTATATTGGTGTTGTCGACAACAGACCCGTCTTCTGCTTGTTTACATATGTCTGTATTTGAATACGCATGCCTACACCACTTTCTTTGGCGCTTAAGTGTAAATAAATAGTAAGGGCACATTAGAAGTCATTTAATTTATTTTGTATAAGAGATGTCATACGAGTAGCAAGCTAGATAACGAGCTCCCTGACCAGGCCGTGAAGGCCCAAGGGATGTCTACCGGCCGCCGTGTAGTCCTGTGTCCTGTGCCTGTCTGCGTCACGCGGATGCGGTATGGAGGGGCATGTGATTAGCACACCGCTCTTCTGGGCGTTTTTTTTTTTTTTTTTGACTTTCCGGACAGTGGAGCCGCTAATACTCGGCCAACTGCTTCTCACTTCGCATCATGAGGCAGATTGCACTCCTTACCATTCTGCCCATCAAGTAAAAGTCCTTGGCAGGAATGGGAATCGAACCCGGGTCTTCCAAATGGCAGCCTTCTATGCTGACCAGTCAGCTTCGGAAGCGGACCAAATGATACACAAAGATATGATCCCGGCTGACAGTCGTCTGAGAATCAACCATTTGTGGCTTGCAGTTGCAGACTATCTCCAGTACTGATACTCGTTGCGGCAAATGTGGCAACTCGCCTTTAAAGTTTGCACGTCTCTGCTTCTCAGATATCTTGTATGTTTTTTGTCTGACTCTTTTTTTCCACACAGTCTGGTGCGCAACAGATAGGAAAAAGTATTTCGCGGAGCAGGAAGGGAGAATAACAAGAGAGGGCAAACTTAAACGCGCCCGATATCGATTTTCTCCACGGTTTTGAATTGACTTTTACTCCACGATCAGGTAAGCTGAACTTCCTTTCCGTGAGGAAAGATAGAAAACAGTACAACAAATCAATGTCAAGTGTTATCACCCTGGTAGCGAAAGAGAAAACTTGTGTCATAGGTTACTGCTCGGTTTAACAGACAGGATTTTCTGCAGTATTTTCTGTAGAGCAAAGTAAACTTGAAATCAGTTAGTCCAGCACTGCGAGTTTGGTTTTTTTAGTTACCCATCCGCCGATCTAGCCAAACTGCTACGCGTGAATCGTACAAATGACTTATTTACTGTCTACAGAAGGTAATGGCTCACTCCGAGATAGAAGACGTTTCTTTTCAATTCTTCGCTACGTGATGCACTTTTTCATGGAGAGCTCGTCATTTAACACAAGCGGGTAAGCGTAATTCCCGCTACATCACTGATGTTTAAAAGTACGCAATCATCTGTCCATCAAACGGTGATTTGACCAAGCATCGAAACGCAAAACAGGTGTTACCGCCACAGCATGCTGAACGAGACGTCATGAGTGTAAAATTCTGACACCGAATGTGGTAGTTGCGAAAAGCATCAAGTGCTCTCTACAGTCTCCTAATGTCATTTTTGTTAAAATTTTTGTAGAATAGCCTAGAATTCCACATTATAATCCGCCATTGCAAATAAAAGTTTTATGAAGATAACATCTAGTGAGTGGGATGATGTATATATCAAAACAGATGAAGCGAATAAATGTTTTCAAGGCTTAGTTACAAAGAAGGTACAAGGCGCTAAATGTTAGCGTGTTTTCAACACCTCTGTAATATAGAAGCTTGGATATCCTTACACATGAGAAACTTATTTAGACTTCAATAATAGACCGCCCCAAATCACAGCCAGATACAAACAAGGACTGTTAAACGGACGTGTTGCATTACATTCGCGTTTGCAAGGAGAAAATATTGCTTGAAAAATTAGCGAAATTGGTCATGTCAGCCTTCTGAACCTATTCCAAGAAGACACAGAAACTCCTTGTCAAACAGAAAGTGCGATCATGAACTGACGTTTTTGGATGTCCATGTAAAGCAATAACCTCCAACTGGAGGGACCGGACCGAGGAAATTCGAAGCACCATGTATTAACTCAAATAATACTGCTGAATACTATATAAAATTCATATAAGCGGATGTCCAATGCAATCCAAAAGCCGCATACGTGGGAAAAATTTTGTAAGGAAACATGAGCACAATTTACATACACGAGGACAAGGTGAAAAGTACTGATTCTAATTATTTTCTGTGAAAGCTCTTAAAGCGTTTTAAACAAAACAATGTTATTAACATCATACATCTTCATTCTTCATGTCTACATTTTTGTTTCTCAACACAATCACCCCGGCGGCGAAAACATTTTCCCAACGAGAGACCAGTTTGCTGAAACCGTCATCAAGAATGTTGGACTTTGTTGACGAAGTCACAACCTCACTTCTGTTTCCATCGCTTCATTACTATCAAAGTGAAGTCCTCGAAGGTATACTTTAAGTCTTGGTAGAAGATGAAAGTCGGATGAGCCCTAGTCAGGACTGCATGATCGATTACAGTGAACCCAAGGCGCCAGATTGTTGCAAATGCTGCACTGTTCGTGAGTAGTCTGGCATTGTCATGCTGAAGGAGAGAGGTTCCATATGTGGACAGACTCTTCGTAGCCGAAACCCAATTACAGCACGCTGCTTTTCAGGCCCCGACATCCTACAATTCCGAGCCCTCTAGTGGCAGAGGGCTGCAAAACGTAATTCCCTCAAGTTGTTGCTACATCATTGGTGTTTAAAAGTACACATACATCTGCACATCAAACAGTGTAGAATGTTAATAAATCTTGTTTTATTTAAGAAGCTTTAGGAGTTTTCATATACAATTTTGGAGACACTGCTTTTCAGTATGCCCTCCTATATTATGCAAGCAAGAAATTTTTAAAGTAACTATGGTCGCAATATCGCTAACTCTTGAAGACAGAAACCTAAGGTTAACCAATATACAAAACAAAAACGTAGACTAACCAGTCAACTGATTAAGAACTGTCCAAACAGTGTAATTGTTTATTACTTAAGATACTTAATCCTGAAACCTACAACCACCTGTAAATGTAAGAGTCATTTATTAAAACAGTTTTATTCAGAGTAATTTCCGCAAAATACTCCAGGCAAAAGACGAGATGGTTCCTTACAGCGCACGGCCGATTTCCTTCCTCACCCTTGACAAAATCCGAGCTTGTGTTCCGTCTCTAACGAATCAATGTCGACGGGACGTTAAACCCAATCTTCCATTCTTCTTCCTCACTTCTGTTTAAGGGAAACTACGTGAAATTTATCATGGAGGATAGCAGTATTACGGACTGCAGAAATGCGGTAGAGAGTCAAAGGGCTAAATAAACTGTAATGGGATGTAGTTAAAGTCTCCATATAAAATTGGAACTACGTGGAAGATTAAAAATAACGCGGACTAACTACAGATATTCACTTTAAATCGTATGGCTTCTCAGAAACGAGAAAAGGTTTCTTAGGTTACACCGACGCAATTATGTGTCCAGAGTACAATACAATCGATAAATTAAGTATGGTTACCTTTGGAAGATAGATTAAAGAATGGAAGGCAGTAAAAATAACGAGTAGTTCTCCTCAAAATAAAAGATAATAGTGAATTACGTATAAGAAGCTAACATTTCCTGAAAAGGTTTCAATTCATGCGTAAAAAATTATGGCTCGTATTTGTTCAGAAATTACACAAATTGCATAAAAATGACAGCATTCGAGAATATGGAATACTGAAAAAATATAAAAATGGAACACAAGTGTAGTTTGCAGTTGCTAACTATTTTGTTTCAAAAGATCCATACGAAACTAAACCGCACAATGACACGAACAGAATGTAAACGAATACTAATGTAGGGGAGTGTTGTAAAGTGCATTCAGTGGTGAGGCGTTACCGATATGGTTGCCAAAAAGGGCACAACATGTCCCCGAAACCAGCAACGCACTGAAAAACAGCAAATAGAGCCTTATGTAGCAAATGCATAAACTGTAATTTATACGGGATCGTGGGCTGTTCGTTGGACGGAATGGGTATCTAGGTTGTTTTGACTGTTTTCCACTAAATAAGCAATTATTTTCAGATTATTGAAATGTCGTTACAGTGAACAACTCGTCAAATTTAGTACAAATACGCATTGAGGTGTAAATGTCTCAATACGTGTTTGTGCTAAATGTGGATAAACGTATCACTTTATACACTACTGGCCATCAAAATTGCTACACCAAGAAGAAATGCAGAAGATAAACGGGTATTCATTGGACAAATATATTATACTAGAACTGACATGTGATTACATTTTCACGCAATTTGGGTGCATAGATCCTGAGAAATCAGTACCCAGAACAACCACCTCTGGCCGTAATAACGGCCTTGATACGCCTGGGAATTGAGTCAAACAGAGCTTGGATGGCGTGTACAGGTAAAGCTGCCATGCAGATTCAACACTATAACACAGTTCGTCAAGAGTAGTGACTGGCGTATTAAGACGAGCCAGTTGCTCGGCCACCATTGACCAGACGTTTTCAATTGGTGAGAGATCTGGAGAATGTGCTGGCGAGGACAGCAGTCGAACATTTTCTGTATCCAGAAAGGCCCGCACAGGACCTGCAACATGCGGTCGTGCATTATCCTGCTGAAACGTAGGGTTTCGCAGAGATCGAATGAAGGGTAGAGCCACGAGTCGTAACACATCTGAAATGTAACGTCCACTGTTCAAAGAGCCGTCAATGCGAACAAGAGGTGACCGAGACATGTAACCAATGGTACCCCATACCATCATGCCGGGTGATACGCCAGTTTGGCGATGACGAATACACGCTTCCAATGTGCGTTCACCGCGATGTCGCCAAACACGGATGCGACCGGCATGATGCTGTAAAGAGAACCTGGTTCGTCGTTGAGTACACCATCGTAGGCGCTCCTGTCTGTGATGCAGCGTCAAGGGTAACCGCAGCCATGGTCTCCGAGCTGATAGTCCCCGCTGCTGAAAACGTCGTCGAACTGTTCGTGCAGATGGTTGTTGTCTTGCAAACGTCCCCATCTGTTGACTCAGGGATCGAGACGTGGCTGCACGATCCGTTACAGCAATGCGGATAAGAAGCCTGTCATCTCGACTGCTAGTGATACGAGGCCGTTGGGATCCAGCACGGCGTTCCGTATTACCCTCCTGAACCCACCGATTCCATATTATGCTAACAGTCATTGGATCTCGACCAACGCGAGCAGCAATGTCGCGATACGATAAACCGCAATCGCGATAGGCTACAATCCGACCTTTATCAAAGTCGGAAACGTGATGGTATGCATTTCTCCGCCTTACACGAGACATCACAACGACGTTTCACCAGGCAACGCTGGTCAATTGCTGTTTGTGCATGAGAAATCGGTTGGAAAGTTTCCTCATGTCAGCACGTTGTAGGGGTGGCCACCGGCGCCAACCTTGTGTGAAAGCTCTGAAAAGCTAATCATTTGCATATCACAGAATCTTATTCCTGTCAATTAAATTTCGCGTCTATAGCACGTCATCTTCGTGGTGTAGCAATTTTAATGTCCAGTAGTGTAAATGAGCAATGAAGACAAGTAAATTTTAAAGTCTCTGCACTCTACATGCTTGACCATGACAAGTCTTCTAAAAATAGTTGTTTCTAGCTTTCTTTTAACCTAGCTAGAAACTTGCTGTTAGGATGAATTTAGTGACTGCTTAAGACGCCAATGAATTTCACATTTTATTTTAAGGGAATGATTTTATTTTGGAGAGAAAGATACGAAATTATCTATTATTTATTTGTAACATTTGTTTCTCCCGTCGTCGATAATGAGACAATATTTCTTTGGTATATACGGTATTTCGCCAAGTGGCGGTGTTGCCATCACAAGCGCACAAAGTCTGACGATGGAAACACAGTCGTTTACCGAAATGTTGTGCCCCGTTGGGCACAGATATCCGGTCGTAGACACAAGAATGATTCCTCTTCTTCTTCTTCTTCTTCACTTCATGAATTAGGCAAACTGCCTGTTACGGTATTCCATTTCTTGTATGGTCTTCCTACTTTGCTTCTTCCAGTGCATTTATACTGAGAGCATTTACAGGGGATCTTTCTCCACCCATACGGTCTACATTTTCCATCCATTTTCTTCTATTTTTTATATATTTTTTCGTCTAGGTGATACATTTTTGTGCCGGTCGGAGTGGCCGTGCGGTTCTAGGCGCCACAGTCTGCCTCGAGCATGGATGTGTGTGATGTCCTTAGGTCAGTTAGGTTTAATTAGTTGTAAGTTCTAGGCGACTGATGACCTCAGAAATTAAGTCGCATAGTGCTCTGAGCCATTTGAACCATTTTTTGATATATTTGTAATCCTTTGTATAATTTTCAATTTGTCTCATTTCGTGAACTATAACCACAGAACCTGATTGAAGCAGGCAAACACTGTACAGCTTAAGGTTGGGGCTGAAAGGGCAGACGAAGATCTCACCCTCTTCTGCCCCTCCCCCCCCCCCATCCCATAAAAATACTAGACGCCCTAATATTCCTACAAATGGTATCAGAGTAGATTCCAGATATGCCTGCGGCTTCTTCTTTGTTTTTCGCCAGGTTCACCCGATTATGGCTCAACAATTGAGGATTTGTAATGCTCTCCGCAAAGCATATCCAAATGGAATCAAGTTCCAAACTGGTGGCATCGGAGAGGTGTCACTAAGTCAGACATCGCTTATGGTGGCTCGTATGACAAACAAGCGCGTACATCGAAATTCACTGAATGTGTTATTTCACTTTGGCAAGTAATAGTAATGAAATTGTATATCATTAATGAATTAATTTCGTTACAAATCAGGAGAAAGTTTACAGGAGTCGAAAACTGATTATTCAGCCTACGCTACAGCAACAGTAGGAACGCACAATCGCACATGTTTTCTTATGATTTCGTTATTGACCTTTCTTAACAGTATGTGTACGAGTATATTGGTTCTGTAATCAGAAATTGAACTGAGACATTAAGTTAATTTCTAAATAGTCGAAAACTGTACCGCAAACTTATCGAGACGAGATAGTGTCACGCACTCCCCCCTTTTCATCTTGTGGATGGGATGTTGCTGTCCAGCCCCGATTTCCTCTCCTGGACGTTTACACCCGACCTCCTCAGTTATTGACTGGATGTATTCCAATCTATGTCTTTACCTACAGTTTTTACCCTCTACAGTTCCCTCTAGTACCATGGAGGTTATTCTCTGATTTCTTAACAGATGCGTTATCATCCCGTCCTTTCTTCTTGTCAGTGTTTTCCGTATGTTCCTTTCTTCAGCAATTCTGCGGGAAACTTCCTCATTTCTCATATTAATAATCCACCTAATTTTCAAGATTCTTCAGTAGCACCACATCTCAAACATTTCGAGTCTCTTCTTTCCGTTTTCCCACAGTCATTCCACTACCATATAATGCTGTGCTCCAAATGTACTTTCTCAGAAATTTCTTCCTCCGCTTAAGGCCTATGTTTGATATCGCACTCCTCTTGGTTTGAAGTGTCCAGTTTTCCTGTGCTAGCATGCCTTTTACATCCTTCTTGCTTCCTCCGACATGGTTCTTTTGCTTCCAATCTAGCAGAATTCCTTAATTTCGTCTACTTCGTGTTGACCTATTCTGATTTTAAATTTATCGCTATTCTCATTTCTGATACTTCTCATTACTTTTATGTCCGCCCCCGGTAGCTGAGTGGTCAGCGTTACGGAATGTCACTTCTCATGACCCGGGTTCGATTCCCTGCTGGGTAGGAAATTCTCTCCGCTCAGGGACTGGGTGTTGTGTTGTCCTAATCATCATCGTTTCATCCCCATCGACGCGCAAGTCGCCGAAGTGGCGTCAAATCGAAAGACTTACACCAGGCGAACGGTCTACCCGACGGGAGGCCCAAGTTTCACGACATTTTTTTAATTACTTTTATAATTTTTCGGGTTGGTCTCAATCCATATATTGTAGTAATTGAACTGTTCATTCCACTCAACAGATCCTGTAATTCTTCTTCACTTTCAATGAGGATAGTAATGTCATTAGCGAATCTAAGATTAACATCCTTTCACCTTAAATTTTAATACCACTCTTCAACCTTTCTTTTATTTCCATAATTGTTACGTCTTCTCGACTGACTCCAATTTTCATTTCTAACATGTCACTGGACAAGTTCCTCCCTCATAGAGGTCTTCAGTCTACTGTTTCCATGTATCCACTCTCCACTGCATTTAACAGTGGAATTCCTATTGTACTCTTAATGTCACCACGATTGTTTTTAATTTCACCGAAGATTGTTTTGACTTTTCTGTGTGTTGAGTCACTCCTCCGACTGTCGTTTCTTCTTCTATATCTTCACATCGTCGCTGCAGCATTTCACTTTGGCTGATCTGCACTTCCAATTTATTTTATTCCTAAAACATGTATGTTGCTGTATTCCTGTCTTTTCCCGAGCGTTCTTATACTTCCTTCTTTCTTCGAGCAATTAAAGTATTTCTTCTGTTACCTAAGGTTTCTTCGCAGTTACCTTCCTTTAATCTGTCTGTCCAACGACTGTGATTCCCTTTTTTAGAGACTTCCTCTCCTGTTCAAGTGAACTGCTTACTGCGATATTCCTTATTGCTGCATCCACATTCTTAGCGCACTTATGACGTGTCTCATCTCTCCTCAGCACTGAAGTATCCCACTTCTTTTCCCAATGATTCTTCCGGACGATTCTCTTATCTTCGGTCTGCTCTTAGTAATTACTAAAACAGGAGCTGAGCACTTGGTTATGGCTTACAATCCAATACATGATTTCGGAATCGCTGTCTGACCATGATGCAATTCAGCTGGAGTCTTCCCGTGTCTCTGGGTTCAGACGTGGTACCTCGACCCGGTCGATCTCCGACGCGACAAGTTGATTTCTGCCCGCTTTCCGCAACCGGTGAATATGTGGCGGCAGTGGCGAGAGAGCCCTGCTGTGGTGTGTGCAGAGCGGCGTTGGGCTGAGTCGACGGCGAGCTCTTGTGTGCAGAGTCGCTCGGCAAGTGATGGGCCACTTGGGAGGCGTGGTAGCCGCTCCTCCTCCTGTTGTCTATCTGGAACATGACCGATGTGAAGAAGGAAAGTTCACCTTCTTGCTGCTTTTGCAGAGGGCATGAGGCTTAAAGCTGCTGTTTTCTAACCTTAAATAGCCATGAAAGTTTGCCATGATCTTCTTCTGAATGGTCTAAAGATACAACAAATAATAGAATTAACACTTGAATTACATTGTGGTGTGTTCACACAAATGTTAGCAAGACATTTACAAATTTTGGTTAGGAAATAAGATTTTAGACCTAGTATTTAATGTTAAACAAACCTGAATTTAAATAAGAAAAATTTTGCAGGTGCGATGTTGTGCTTTGTGTAATGCGTTGTTTTAAACTGTTTATTTGCTATCAAACCTTGGCTCCCATGAAGGTACATTGTGAATGTATGCGGGCTACAGTAGGCCTGCATAATGGGCGCGGTACATACTGGTTGCATGTGGCGATCTAGTTGTGTATCAGAAATTGCAAGTAGCGATTAAAATTTTAGGCGATCTGTGTGCTAGGTCTCAGCAGATCCTTTGTTGTTTGATTTTCATTCTGTTGTACTTGAACGTAATTTTCTAAGCCATCTTACTCATCTTAGCTGTTATTATTAATAATGCCCTTGCCAGTCAATTGACAGAGTTCAAAATATTATTGCTGGTATTAGAAATAAAGCTGTGAGTACTGGGCGTGAGTCGTGCTTCGGTAGCTTAGATGGTAGAGCACTTGCCCGCGAAAGGCAAAGGTCCCGAGTTCGAGTCTCGGTTGGGCACACAGTTTTAATCTGCCAGGAAGTTTCAGAAATTTAGGTATCTCACACTCCTTGTAAGATGTCGTGGTCTCCTGACTTTCATTACTTACATATTCCGCCCTCACAATTATATTCCACACATCAAGACGCCTCATTCGAACGCAAACTCGATAAGATAAAGTCATTGTTGTATGAATTCATGTAAACGATATGCAAATAACAAGTAAGCGCACGTGGTTGAAATACTTAAGGCGGCGTACACACATACATTCCAGACGCGACAGTCACAGGAGCCTTTAGTTCTAAAGAGGCGGACCGCATGCCAGGGGGCCGGTCCCTTCAGAGGACGACCCAGCCTATCTATGTCGGCCGGTGACCGCCCATAGAGCAGACAGTGGTTGCCCGAGTGAAAGGAGGAACGACCCCGTGTTTGCTTAAAAGCAAATTCCGCTACATTGTGTGGGAGCGGCCAGCCTACACATTCTTTACACATAGCACGCAGTTTCAGAGATTTTCACAGGGAGACAACAAACGCCAAATGCTGATACTAAAGGGTTTCCCGATTGGTCGCCTTAAACGAAACGTCATTCTCCCGTTTTAGAAGAGCAATGCTGATTGGCAGACAATATTTCTGATTCTTTGAGCTGAAGGAGTAATGGAAGAGACCGAAAGATATACCCCTTCATGTCTGGTGTGGAGAGGGGCCGTTCCGTTGTCGCTCTTGGAGCAAGAACACATAATGAGAGCGTGCACGCTCGTACGTGTACTCATTGAGTGAGGAGCAAGTCTCTTCTCAGTACTTCGCTGGGAGAGCACCTCTGTTGAGAGCGAATCGAAGTGCGACTCTATATTGAGTCCTTGCGATTAAGCATTCTTCACTGTGTTGGCTGCCACACTTATTGTGCGGTGTGAACGGACAGAGTTATAGTTAAATGCCTGCGAGCGAATTTTTGAGTGGCATCACGGTGGACTGGTTATCTGACCGGTGTACCACGCCAATAGTTAGACTAGGGGCAAACAGGAGTCCCTGACTTCATCAAGGCATAGGGAGAGTTGGATTGGCGAAGGTCAAGCCAGATAGAACGAGAGTTATCTTATTTGTCAGCAGTGAGCGGCGCAGACAGCAGTCATCGCAGCTTACGGTATTGTGCATTACATCTCTTGCGAGCCCCATATTTCCTCCACAACAGTACCCTTCACTGCATTTCACACGCGACAGCCTCGACCGTACCTAGCAACATTCTAACGGATAATTATTCAAGTTGAGTAGGCGCGGCTCTCAGCCATTCTGCCAAGTCAATAACAATCTTAAACTGTGTATAGAAATTTCATTAGCGAATCCTATCCTTGAGAGGTAAGTTCACATTCCGAAAAGAACCAGGACTTGTTCAGTTCATAACTAAAAGTGCCATTGTGATTTATCAGAATTTTTGCAAAATAAATAATAATTTTCGTTAGTTTCATGTTTTTCTTACACTAATTAGCACTACCCCAGTACCCAAGTATCCCACTAGTTACGTAAGAAATTTTGTGAATTTTTGTGTCATTTCCTTACAGCGGACGACTCCAGAAGATATTTATTGCTGAAATATTTTCAGGCATTTTTCTTTAGAACGTTAGAAGCGTCTGTCTGACTTCTGTAGTAGTGTGGGGGTGGAAATTGCATCTTGCAGGGGCCACAGGGTAATGGGTATATCTCAGATTAATCCGTTGCACAGAATGACAGTACAGATCAATCCCACGCTCACAGTATTAGGCATCTCATACTACTGTGATTAACCATATTTAAGGGCTGCTGTAGCAGTCGGTACCACGGCACGCCGCCGCCGCCTCTTATATGTGTCTGCACTGTGGTAAATGCGTTTCGAGTTGGCTGAATGCCGGGACCGCCCCTTGGCCATTTATTTAGGCAGTGGGATATACTCACTGGCACTGCAGCCGAGTGGGCGTGGTGCATCGTGTGACAGCTTGCCCGTGATACTCCTGTTTCACGCTCGTTGCATTTAGACCTAAATTAAGTTATCTTGTGTTGCAGTGACCAATATGCAATACTATAAATTTTGTCTTGCCCCTTAGAGCTTACTTTGTCTTTCTGTAATTCGTTGTTTTAAACTGTTTATTTGCTATCAAACCTTGGCTCCCATGAAGGTCCTGTAATTAAACTTTAATGTGTTTCAGAGCTGTTTCGTTTCATGGGTCTTGGTTTAATTTTAACTGTTTTGAACTGTTCCGGTGGGACTCTAATTTATACAGGAGGCTTCTTAAGTTCAAGGTTGAAGACCTTTGCGCCTGATTATTCAGGGTTGAAAATGTTGTGAAACTGATTTGATTGCATTTTACTTGGCTTAGGGACAAGTTTTCTGCTGGAAAGTTAAATTAAATTTTCTGTTTAATGGAAATAAGGCTGATTATTCATTATCTTAAAATTTCTCTGAAATTGAGCTTAACAAGTTTGTGCTAAAAATTTTACATGGGGCTTCGCTCCACCGATTCTCGCGTTTTAATTATTGCTTGTGCTGATTATTCGTTGTTTTAAAATTTCTGCAAAATTGAATTTAACTAGTCTGTAGTTATGTAAGGAGCTTTTTGCTAAAAATTTAATTTGTCGTGCCACTCCACAGGTTCTCGCAGTTTAATTGGTCTTCAGGCTGATTATTCATTTCTACAATCTATATAACTGAATGTAATAAATTTTGAATAACCTAAAGGACTTCTCGTTGAAAATTTAACCTGAAAGCCCATTTCATGGGGTCCTTAGTCTATATTAACACCTCTTATTGTATGTTTTGCATGTTGTAAAATCTTAAGATTGTTTGAATAATTCATGTATACTTTGAGAAATTGAAAACGATGAAAGATGTTGCAGATAAAGCTGAATTTGGGGTCCACTCCTTCCACCTTTTCTTTCAAAAATTTTGTTTAAGGGCTGGTGAGCCGTTTCACTGGTCTGTTCCAAGTAGACTGTCTCCAAAGAAAGAAAAAAAAAGTTCAAATGTGTGTGAAATCTTATGGGACTTAACTGCTAAAGTCATCAGTCCCTAAGCTTACACACTACTTAAACTACGTTATCCTAAGGGCAAACACACACACACCCATGCCAGAGGGAGGACTCCAACCTCCGCCAGGACCAGCCGCACAGTCCATGACTGCAGCGCCATAGACTGATCGGCTAATCCAGCGCGGCTAGACCGTCTCCTCTTGCTATTCTTGAACAGATATTCACTTTTACCGTCTGAAATTTATTGCAAATCTCAATTTGTTTCTCTCTTCTCTCATTCCTTCCTGTAAGTCCCGATTCTCCCGTAGCTCTTTCTTCTGTTCCTTCTCCTACAACAGCACTCCAATCACCCACGATTATTACATTTTCATCTTCCTTTACATGCTGAATTACCCGTTCAATATCCTCATATACTTCCCCTATGTCTTTATCTTCTGCTGGCGATTTCGGCATTTATGCCTGAACTATCGTTGTCGACGTTGGTTTGGTGTCGCATCTGATGAGAACAACCTGCTACTGATCTGTTCACATTATTTCACTCGCTGCCCTACTTTCCTGTTCACAACAATCTTACTCAAGTTACCATTTTTTCATACTGTTGATATTACACTATATTCGTCTGGCTACAAATTCTTATCATTTTTCCATTTCACTTTTCTCACTCTCTCTTACCTACTACTTCGAGACTTCTGACATTCGATTTTCAGATTTAAAGAATGTTAACCCACCGATGGTTATTCCATATTTTCCTCATGGTCATATATCCCGTTATTACACGCCTTTTAATCAAAGTACTCATTTCTTGTTACCTGCTGGATCTTGTACATATTGTATATCAGCCATCTCTCCCTATAAATTACAAATATTTTCACTAATATTCCAGTAGATGATACCATACTGTGTACCGAAGTCAATGTCAGTAAGTACAAGATACTGAATTCTGACTAAATTATAACATGTTTGGGAAGTATTTTTAAGTGTAATTACTCAGCTTCAGCGGTCAACTACATCAGAAAAATGAAGGCGTCGCTGGGATTCTAGCTGGCGTTTTCATTAAACCTTTTGAGACCAGTTTCTTTAAATATTACCCCATTCTGCCTAACAGCATCTCATTATATAGACAGCACGTCGATGTACATTCATCATATTCAAAGGTGATGTGACAATGTCATTTCTCTTAGTGATTCTCTGAAACCAAATTTACATATGAATCTGAAAATCAGTGCCATGAGCTCAGTTTTCTCGAACTGAATTTGCGTCTGGTAGATGAGAAAATTAAGTTTTACATCTACAGGAATCCTACCGCAACGGATAATGTTGTTCATGAGTATTTCCTTCCTTCTCTTTAGGCACAAATTGGCGTTTTTTCATGCTATGACTGATCACGCGATTGAGGTTCCTCTAACCCCATTTGCTATTTTCAGCAAACTTAATGGTCTGAAGTATATTGCTGTGAACAAAGGATATCAGGCTACTCTTGAAAAGAAAATAAATAAATTAATTAATTAATCATGATTAACTGGTGCATAAACTATAAATTTTGACTTCTTTTGAAAAAAATATGGAGTAATAAAGTTTATGATGGTTTAGTAACGATGTAGCATTTTACCATATATAAGGTTGTAGGATTAATAAACATGGAATCACTCTAAAGAAATATTTTATAATTTCTTTCCGTTATGATATTTCATGTTTGGTTGCTAAGTCTTTTAGAAAACATGTTCTCAGCGTAACATTTACCACTAATAACGTCTGTAAGCTGCTTTTTATACATACCTGGGATGTATAAAGTTCAGTGCAATCTCAGACTTACAACTGACGAATATCTCAGACCTGGGATTTATAAAGTTCAGTGCAATCTCAGACTTACAACTGCCGAATATCTCAGAACTGGGATGTATCAAGTTCAATGCAATATCAGGTCTGGGATATATCAAGTTCAATGCAGTGGATGTCCATATTTTATAAAGGACAGATAAGGAAGGTTCAAATGGTTCAAATGGTTCTGAGCACTATGCGACTTAACTTCTGAGGTCATCAGTCGCCTAGAACTTAGAACTAATTAAACCTAACTCACATAAGGACATCACACACATCCATGCCCGAGGCCAGATTCGAACCTGCGACCGTAGCATTTGCCCAACAAATGAAGTGAAAATTCCTGCAGAACCTCTCAAAACTGTAAAACACCCTTTCGTTACTATGGCAACTTTCGATATAGTTGACAAAGACTGCAAAACGAATATGTTAGAAGAGCTTGAAATATGTGAACGTTCTCCGTTAACTATATGGATTTATGGAACCATCAGCTCGCGCTGAAGAATGAATTGTTTTTTGATAGTATACCATCTCTTTTAAATGAAGTAAATTAACCTATTTTATATCGAATTAACACTGTAATAGCTAGCGTTAAGACCTGGCTCATGCACATATTTTTAAATAACTATTTCTGGTCTTTCCTTACTGCCTCAATTCAATATATGCTTGTGGCTGTTAATGTAACATGGAAGAGTTGAACTGTCACGTGCTTATTTGCTAAAATGCCTACATTAAGCAAATGTTATAACACTATGCTGGCTTTCAAATAGTTGTTGGCTTTAATCAGTATTTATATAAGCTACAGACAAGTTCTCTGCACACGAAGTCAACATGTAAACAAGCTCTGTGACACGTTACAGGCTACCGGGTCGCCACCGTAACTTGCGTGCAGCTGGCTTACCTTGCGTTTCCGCAGACTCACCCCCAACAGCTGGTCTCGTGTCCAGTAGACTAAAAGGTTCAATAATTTGAGGCTACTCCATCGGTTTATGGCGCCACTATCAACTGTGAATGCAACAGAATTTTTCATGTGCCTTTTACTAGCTCCTTTAACATCTTATTTTATTTTGGTACTGGACTGGTTGTTGAGCATTAAGCCAGTCTTTAATTTTATTTTTGCATGCATATGTCAAACATTTTACATTTCTACTTTGTATACTAACACTAACACATTATAGATGCCAGTGCTTCTACTTTGTATATATGAGTGATCAATTCACTTCAGGTTATCAATCTGGTGATTGCTATTCGTCGCATATCTTATATGTTATCTGTGACGTGACCGTTTGTCGGTAGCTGCTCATTGCACATGTTGTGTACTTTTAACGATTTTATACTGTTCATTGTTTCTGTGACGAAGTTATGTAGGTGTTCTGATGCTCAGCTATTGTACATTCGTTTTAACAAATCTGATACACTTTTTTGTTGCTCAAGCAGTGTACATTTGTTTTCGACAAGCTTTTTACATTTTTCATTGATTCTTTGTAGGACTCCTTTATCGTCTGATCCTTACTTGAAATAGTCTTATCTGTGGTTTAAGCCTGTATTAAACTTCTCAGGATGAGAGATTAATCTACTAAAACCAGTAAAGTGAATACAATAAACTTTTTTCTGCAGCTGACAAAATTATTTATACTTCGCTGAAAAGAATGCTGTGATTGTGTACTGGCGTGTATTGTTCTGCCTTCTTTATGGCCCATGTAGTTGTTGGTTACGTGGAGTTGTCTTCTGGAGCTAATCTGGCATTTGATCAAATCTGATAGTACTGGATTGTAGGTAGCACAGTGAATTGTTTGTTTGTCTTATTTATTCGATGTGTGCGCTTGTAAAGTTAATCAAGGGCTTAAACAAGTTGGCATTTTTAGCTAGAGGCCACTTGTGTAGTTTATGTGACCCAAGCAAAATTTATTATATCTAAGTAATACATGAAAGTGTCTTAGAGAAATTTTTTTTTATGTATGTTATTATTGTCGATTGTAGATAAAATCATTATTTTTTTGCCTGCGTAAAATAATGTTTAATTTTCGTTGTCAGCAGTTTTCTGAATTCATGATTTGTGTTTATTTTCTTATGTAGTCATATGGTGTAATGTGTTATTTAGTAAAGAAGATATTCATTATAAAGTCACGTTGGTCATCCTCCCAGCCAAATTCCACTCAAACGAAATCCTACACAACAATTTGGTTACAGATTGTGGTTATGCACTGTGCTGGCGTGGTGCTCGTAGTCTTATTATTATCTCTTTAAAAACAGTGCCTTTCATTCCTTTGTGCTGTTACAGGTATGGCCTTTAGAGCCGTGAAAGGTACCATGTGATTGCAGGAGGAGGAACTGGCCTGTGAGGTGTCCATTAGAGGGAGGGGCACATGAAAGCAGTGTTGCTGAATTACCCCAACAGCTTCGAGGTAAGTAACGTAATTCAAAACATTGAGTTGCCTTTGACTGAGACTGAGTTGAAACTTAAAGTTTTTTGCGAGTGAGAAACCCTCTCATGTGCAGTTACACAAATCACAGACTAGGGTTTATATATATGTATATAGGATGGTCCATTTATAGTGACCGGGCCAAATATCTCACGAAATAAGCGCCAAACGAAAAAACTACATAGAACGAAACTCTGCTAGCTTGAAGGAGGAAACCAGATGGCGCTATGGTTGGCCCGCTAGATGGCGCTGCCATAGGTCAAACGGATATATATAACGTTTTTTTAAAAATAGGAACCTCCATTTTGATTACATATTCTTTTATAGTTGAATTCTTTTATCTTGGCGGCTCGCGCATGCCCGCCCAGACGCGGGAGATTGCTGCGTTGCCAGTTGCACACGACGCACGCGCCAATAGAAGCAGCGCCATAGTATAGCTAGTTTGCAAGCTTACGTTTAGGGGGGAGCGCGCAGTTCATGAAGTAAAGCCACCTTGGCCGCATTAACCCTTTCGCTGTTAGACAAAGACGTGCTCCCTGCATTCCGCGCTGTGCGCGATTTTGTCACTGCACTGCTCGCCTGTGCAGACACATGGTGTTCCCACTGTTTTGACACACTTGTATTTCGATTCCACAAAAACTATTTGGCCCAAAAATTAGATTTTTACATGTCTTCTTGACTGGTACCTTCCTCCCAATAATGACTTAATTTTATTTCGATGTTCAACGCATTTATTATGCAGCATTAAATGTAGTAAACCATTGCACGAAATTTTGAAGAGTTTGCAGAGGTACAAGTCCATAGCGTATATTTCCGTATGGTAGATTTTAGTTGCCACAATCTTGAGAATGAAATGTGGACAAGATACCTAAATTTCATATAAACTTTACTGTATAACAATATCTCATTTAAGTACCACATAGGTGTCATATGTAATATTGAGAAATATTCCGTCTTTCGTGACTGTAACAAAAGTTTTATTTACACTGAGCACATTTGGCTTTATTTTAAAGCACTTCAATGAACCAAAAGGAAGTCGACAAAATACATTAAACAAAACTGTGGACTTACAAAAACATTAGGACTTGAATATACCGTCTATCAGTGAAGTGCTCTCAGCTATGTCAAATACAATTTTTGTGTGTGGCACACACAAACATCATTTATTTGCTAAAACACTGATCAGCCAACACAAACGTTGAATATTGTGTTACCGCAGCACAAAACTACGAAAGGTGACTTGGCAATGGAGGAGACAAAATACTGTCCACTGAAGATGCTTCAAAAGAGAGAAACGCGTCTGGTCTAAATAAGTCGCTTATTACAGTTGCGGAAGAGGAATATATTTCAGTACCATTGGTGAAACTGCGACTGTGGAACAAAAACAAGAAAGAGATCATGAGTACCATTGTGTATGTGCCATACCTTTCATTGATTGAAGTGCTTTAAAATAAAGCCAAACGCGTCCGGTGTAAATAAAACTTTTACTACAGTCGCGAAAGACGGAATATTTCTCAATATTACATATGACACCTATGTGGTACTTAAATGAGATACTGTTATACGGTAAATTTTACATGAAATTTTGGTATCTTGTCCACATTTCATTCTCAAGATTGTGGCAACTAAAATCGACCACACGGAAAGTATACGCTATGGACTTCTACTTCTGCAAACTCTTCAAAATTTCGTGCAATGATTTACTACATTTAATGCTGCATAATAACTGCGTTGAACATCGAAACAAAATTAAGTCATTTATGGGGGGAAGGTATCAGTCAAGAAGACGTGTAAAAATCAAATTTTTGGGCCAAATAGTTTTTGTGAAATCGAATGATACGTGTGTCAAAGCAGTTGGAACACCATGTGTCTGCACAGGCGAGCAGTGCAGTGATGACAAAATTGCGCACAGCACGGAATGCGGGGAGCACGTGTCTGCAGCAGCGAAAGGGTTAATGAAGAGACAAAGCGCTAGAAATTTCAAAAAATTGCATTCAAACGAATATAATTCATGAAGTAAGGCACTTCGATATTGTTTTTAAATAATTAAAATATCAAGCACCGCACAAGGTTTGAACGCATAACCTTTCCCCGTAAAAATCCAACACATTAACCATTACGATAATACAGATAGTCTGCCTACAGCACACTGTGAGGAGTCTAACACGGCACGCAAAATACCAACACTTTTGGTATGACTATGAATTACTCACGCTTCGTCGAAGTACAATAGGAAATAAACAATTACCGCTCTTCTTTAGTGCGAAAAAGCGGTTCGTGAGATTGATACAAACACCTTTCCTTGCTATCGCCTGAATTAGGAGTCTTATTGCTTGTTTGGTTTAATTAATTAATAGAATGTGAAGCAATTGGTATAAAGAACGCTTTTTCCAAACTTTCTATAAAAGAAAGTCTGCTATCAAGACACTGCTTTTGTTCTATTTCTTTATTTATGACTGAACGTTACTAAAACTGAAGGCACTCGTCCATGCTATGCACTGCAGTCGAGATCTGGCAACATCGTTCTCTGTTCATTGGCTGACTGTGTTTTGTGACGTCAGATGCGCAGAACGAACCTAAACTCGGCCGCCAACATAAATGACGTGCACTTTAGTACGTGAAGAAATATGAATATTTTAGTTGGACCACTTTTTTCACTTTGTGAAAGATGGCGCTGTAATAGTCACAATCGTATAAGTACGTGGTATCAAGTAAAATTCTGCCAGTGTGGACGGTATTTGCTCCGTGATACATTACACGTGTTAAAATGGACCGTTCACCAATTGCGGAAAAGGTCGATATCGTGTTGATGTATGTCTTTTTTTTTTTTTTCATCAGTCTACTGACTGGTTTGATGCGGCCCGCCACGAATTCCTTTCCTGTGCTAATCTCTTCATCTCAGAGTAGCACATGCAACCTACGTCCTCAATCATTTGCTTGACGTATTCCAATCTCTGTCTTCCTCTACAGTATATGCCCTCTACAGCTCCCTCTAGTACCATGGAAGTCATTCCCTCATGTCTTAGCAGATGTCCTATCATCCTGTCCCTTCTCCTCATCAGTGTTTTCCACATATTCCTTTACTCTCCGATTCTGCATAGAACCTCCTCATTCCTTACCTTATCAGTCCACCTAATTTTCAACATTCGTGTATAGCACCACATCTCAAATGCTTCGATTCTCTTCTGTTCCGGTTTTCCCACAGTCCATGTTTCACTACCATACCATGCTGTACTCCAGACGTACATCCTAAGAAATTTCTTCCTCAAATTAAGGCCGGTATTTGATATTAGTAGACTTTTCTTGGCCAGAAATGCCTTTTTTGCCATAGCGAGTCTGCTTTTGATGTCCTCCTTGCTCCGTCCGTCATTGGTTATTTTACTGCCTAGGTAGCAGAATTCCTTAACTTCATTGACTTCGTGACCATCAATCCTGATATTAAGTTTCTCGCTGTTCTCATTTCTACTACTTCTCATTACCTTCGTCTTTCTCCGATTTACTCTCAAACCATACTGTGTACTCATTAGACTGTTCATTCCATTCAGCAGATCATTTAATTCTTCTTCACTTTCACTAAGGGTAGCAATGTCATCAGCGAATCGTATCATTGATATCCTTTCACCTTGTATTTTAATTCCACTCCTGAACCTTTCTTTTATTTCCATCATTGCTTGCTCGATGTACAGATTGAAGAGTAGGGGCGAAAGGCTACAGCCTTGGCTTACACCCATCTTAATACGAGCACTTCGTTCTTGATCGTGCACTCTTATTATTCCCTCTTGGTTGTTGTACATATTGTATATGACCTGTCTCTCCCTATAGCTTACCCCTACTTTTTTCAGACTCTCGAACAGCTTGCACCATATTATATTGTCGAACGCTTTTTCCAGGTCGACAAATCCTATGAAAGTGTCTTGATTTTTCCTTAGCCTTGCTTCCATTATTAGCCGTAACGTCAGAATTGCCTTTATCGTCCCTTTACTTTTCCTAAAGCCAAACTGATCGTCACCTAGCGCATTCTCAATTTTCTTTTCCATTCTTCTGTATATTATTCTTGTAAGCAGCTTCGATGCATGATCTGTTAAGCTGATTGTGCGATAATTCTCGCACTTGTCAGCTCTTGCCGTCTTCAGAATTGTGTGGATGATGCTTTTCCGAAAGTCAGATGGTATATCGCCAGACTCATATATTCTACACACCAATGTGAATAATCGTTTTGTTGCCACTTCCCCCAATGATTTTAGAAATTCTGATGGAATATTATCTGTCCCTTCTGCCTTATTTGACCGTAAGTCCTCCAAAGCTCTTTTAAATTCCGATTCTAATACTGGATCCCCTATCTCTTCTAAATCGACTCCTGTTTCTTCTTCTATCACATCAGACAAATCTTCACCCTCATAGAGGCTTTCAGTGTATTCTTTCCACCTATCTGCTCTCTCCTCTGCATTTAACAGTGGAATTCCCGTTGCACTCTTAATGTTACCACCGTTGCTTTTAATGTCACCAAAGATTGTTTTGACTTTCCTATACGCTGAGTCTGTCCTTCCGACAATCATATCTTTTTCGATGTCCTCACATTTTTCCTGCAGGCATTTCGTCTTAGCTTCCCTGCACTTCCTATTTATTTCATTCCTCAGCGACTTGTATTTCTGTATTCCTGATTTTCCCGGAACATGTTTGTACTTCCTCCTTTCATCAATCAACTGAAGTATTTCTTCTGTTACCCATGGTTTCTTCGCAGCTACCTTCTTTGTACCTATGTTTTCCTTCCCAACTTCTGTGATGGCCCTTTTTAGAGATGTCCATTCCTCTTCAACTGTACTGCCTACTGCGCTATTCCTTATTGCTGTATCTATAGCGTTAGAGAACTTCAAACGTATCTCGTCATTCCTTAGTACTTCCGTATCCCACTTCTTTGCGTATAGATTCTTCCTGACTAATGTCTTGAACTTCAGCCTACTCTTCATCACTACTATATTGTGATCTGAGTCTATATCTGCTCCTGGGTACGCCTTACAATCCAGTATCAGGTTTGGGAATCTCTGTCTGACCATGATCTAATTGAAATCTTCCCGTATCTCCCGGCCTTTTCCAAGTATACCTCCTCCTCTTGTGATTATTGAGCAGGGTATTCGCTATTACTAGCTGAAACTTGTTACAGAACTCAATTAGTCTTTCTCCTCTTTCATTCCTTGTTCCAAGCCCATATTCTCCTGTAACCTTTTCTTCTACTCCTTTCCCTACAACTGCATTCCAGTCGCCCATGACTATTAGATTTTCGTCCCCCTTTACATACTGCATTACCCTTTCAATATCCTCATACGCTTTCTCTATCTGTTCATCTTCAGCTTGCGACGTCGGCATGTATACCAGAACTATCGTTGTCGGTGTTGGTCTGCTGTCGATTCTGATTAGAACAACCCGGTCACTGAACTGTTCAGAGTAACACACCCTCTGTCCTACCCTCCTATTCATAACGAATCCTAGAACGTTATCATTTCGTTGATTATTTAATCTTTTTCTCATGGTAACCTCCCCCTTGGCAGTCCCCTCCCGGAGACCCGAATGGAGGATTATTCCGGAATCTTTTGCCAATGGAGAGATCATCATGACACTTCTTCAATTACAGGCCACATGTCCTGTGGATACACGTTACGTGTCTTTAATGCAGTGGTTTCCATTGCCTTCTGCATCCTCATGTCGTTGATCATTGCTGATTCTTCCGCCTTTAGGGGCAATTTTCCACCCCTAGGACAAGAGAGTGCCCTGAAGCTCTATCCGCTCCTCCGCCCTCTTTGACAAGGCCGTTGGCAGAATGAGGCCGGAAGTCTTCGACCGCCAATGCTGGTTATTTAGCAAAATTTAGGCAGTGGCGGGGATCGAACCCAGGACCGAAGACGTTTTGATTATGAACCAAAGACGCTACCCCTAGACCACGGGTCTTTTGTGCTCAAAATGTTCAACGGGCGTGTGCTATGGACGCTGCTCGGTATCCTGGACGACATCATCCAAGTGTCCGGACCGTTCGCCGATAGTTACGTCATTTAAAGAAACAGGAAGTGTTCAGCCACATGTGAAACACGAAGCGAAAAAAGTGGTCCAACTAAAACATTCATATTTCTTTACGTACTACACGAATATGTAATAAAAAATGGGGGTTCCTATTTAAAAAAAAAACGCAGTTGATATCCGTTTGACCTATGGCAACGCCATCTACGGGCCAATTATAGCGCCATCTGGTTTCCCCCTTCAAGCTAGACAAGTTTCGTTCTTTGTAGTTTTTTCGTTTGACGCTTATTTCGTGAGATATTTGGCCCGGTCACGATAAAAGGTCCACCCTGTATATCATAAATGATTCAATACTTTTAACGAAGGTGGGAGCAGCCAGGAGGCATTGATTAAGTTGCAAGGTAGACTGTTGCTGTTAGATTTAGTTATTAGTGATCAGTTGTCAGCGTCATCCTTGCAGGGTAGTAGTAAGAATATGAATGTTATACACAGGCATGGTGTTAGAAGCACTAGAATGGGAAAGTGGAGAACACAGTTCGCTAGGTTATCACATCCGACAGCAGGCATAATGAATAATTGTGAGTTTTCCATAGATCCAGTACCAAAAATCGTTAAATGATTATACTACGGGGTGCCATTAAGTCAGCAGAAACAAGTGTTGGCTTGAGTGATGTGCGTATCTTACAACTATTGTATCCATATGGCAGAGACAGACTAGTACGAAGAACAGTAAATACTGTATTTAGAGAGGAAATGATGGCAGGCTTCCAGCAACGATTGTTTAGGACTACAGCAGTGAGAAAATTGCTCAATTCGCTTTATGGATGTGAGCAGTGTTTAAGAGAACCGTATGGCGAATACATAAATTGGGTACGAACAGCTGCTCGTGCATTTTGTCTTCCAGGTGCTGACGCAGAAGGTGGAGCCAGTATAATGGCTCATGATGTTTGTACAGCCCCTTCAAACGTTTATGGACTTAGATGAATTGGCATCCAAGACTGAAGGTTCCAGATGGGTTGCCCAAGAGAAGGGTGGGGGTGGGGGGGGGGGTGGGGGGGGGAGAAAGGGAGAACCAGCAGAATAGGACGGGAACGTTTGACGGAACCAAGGGCTAAGATCGAATGGATGTTTCCTCTAGCTATAGGCCACGTTAGTTGATATTAGAGCTACGCTTGCACATCAGTGTCATAAAACCCGATTCATATGTTGTGAGATTAACTACGAGCTCTTGTGTGCCCTTCTTGATACCGATAGTTCAGTGACAGCGTTTAGTGAAAGTTGTACCCAACAGGCGGATATGTCAGGGTGCGATGTCTTATGTCACTGCTAATTCGCGTATGCCGGGATGGGTGTACGTGAATCTGAGGATTCGTGAGTTTACATGGATAATTAAGTTGTAGTGGAGGCAACTTCCACCGATTTCATCTTGCGATCTGATGTAATCAGGAGGAAACTATGAGGTTCCTATAGCCACGCTGCATCATAAGAAAGGTGGGGGGGGGGGGGGGGGGAGGGGGATATACTTGAAGTAGATTACTCAATTACGAGTCGTCGAGAACGGCTAAGTGATGTTTTGAATGAGAAGCAGGAAGTTACCAACCTGACCGAGCATCAGACTGAGCTGAGCGATACGATGCAGTGAGACGACCACCATATCATTTTTCGCCACACCATACGAAGGAATTAAATGGACTAATGGAGAAGATGTTGGAGCAAGAGGGCATTCAACTGTTTGTTACCATATTCTGTCCCTATGTTTTTAGTGCTGATTACAAAAATTTATTTCTAAGGACCTATGTTAGATACGGCTGTGCGGTTTGTTGCAAACGTTAATTTAACCCACGAAGTTACCATGAGTTAAGCTACCATTTTAAACACACCGCAAAGCTGGTTCCAGCGTAGTTTCTTAGAAATAAATTTTTGTAATCAGGGAAACGCTTTATGTACACCCTGTAGTGAACTGAATGTGTAAGTAGTCGTCTGGTCCATACCGTTACGAGATTTACTCACATGTTTTGGGTGGTCTATAGGTGTCCACGTGTTAACAAACTTAGACCTCCACCAGATCGCGTTACATGAGGGATCCAAGCATCTGACAGTGCTCTCCACTGACTGGAACCCTGTAGAATTTTATCGGATACCCTTTGGTCTTTCAACATGTGTAGCAGTCTTATCTGTTAGATATGCTGTTTTTGGGCATGAAGTTAAGGTTTGTGTTTCATTACCTGAACAGTTTAATGATTTATAGTAAAATTTGGAGGATCATCTTGAGCATTTATGGCAAGTATCAACCTTGGAAAGGTAGGGTTAACAGTTAAGGCAGCAAGATAAAGGCTGAGTTTTGGGAAATGAACGGATTGATCTGGAGTGCACCATACATTTACTTAGAAATTTCCTTTCCCAAGGAATGCGAAAGAGATAGCGAGGTTAGTGGGCATGGTAAATTGCTTTAGGCAATTTGGCCTGAAACTTGTTCAGAGCTACGAATGAGATGTGTAAGAAAGGGTGCCAGTTTGACGGGGAGACTCACGACAGGCAGTATCTGAAGAACTGTAGGAGGCTCCAGCTAAAGCACCCCCAATTAGTAATATTGGACTTCGAATGAGAATGTATTGTTCAAGCTGATGCTTCCTTGGTAGAAGTGGTAGCGGTGTTCCTCCATACTACCCGAAGGGGAGACGGCCAGTCTCGCATGCATCAAAGGGGTTAAGGGATTGCTGCTGTTAGAAATGATGCATTCGGTCTATGAGCTTAAAGATCAGGCAGTTTTGTTCACATTAGAGAGCTCAGGTTGTACCTAGAGCACAAGTAATTTCAGTTGGAGACTAACTCTCGCTCGCCAGACTTGGACCCTCTGGATTTTTTCTTGTGGGTATTCGTAAAAGACATTGTTTATAAAGAAGTGCCAACTACACCTGAAGATATGCGAGAGAGAATTGTCAGAGCATGTGCTTCGATAAATGCCGATGTGATAAGGAATACCACTCAGTTCATGATAAGAAGATTGCAGCACTGCATTGATACCAATGGTCATCAATTTGAACGCCTTCTGTAAATGGACGTTCTTGCCACCTTTGTGACCTTCGTTGACCTTCAAAGATCTTACTGTTACACATCATTGGATTCGCCTCGATAGCCGCACTCAGAAAATAAGTACCAAACTACAGCATCCCACTTAAAGAAACATAGTTTGTAAGTAGGCTGTTTAGGTTTTTTTATTGGTAACGCCACCTCTGTATGAAAATCACTGGCTGTGCTGTGTGCAGTCTGTGTCTAGTTTGCATTGTTGTATGCCATTGTAGTGTTGGGCAGCGGCAGCTGGATGTGAACAGCGCGTAGCGTTGCGCAGTAGGAGGTGAGCCGCCAGCAGTGGTGGATGTGGGGAGAGAGATGGCGGAGTTTTGTAATTTGTCATGAACTGCTATATATATTATGACTATTAAGGTAAATACATTGTTTGTTCTCTATTAATATCTTTCATTTGCTAGCTATCCCTATCAGTAGTTAGTGCCTTCCGTAGTTTGAATCTTTTATTTAGCTGGCAGTAGTGGTGCTCGCTGTATTGCAGTAGTTCGAGTAACCAAGATTTTTGTGAGGTAAGTGATTTGTGAAACGTATAGGTTAATGTTAGTCAGGGCCATTCTTTTGTAGGGATTATTGAAAGTCAGATTGCGTTGCGCTAAAAATATTGTGTGTCAGGTTAAGCACAGTCATGTATAATTGTTCAAAGGGGACGTTTCATATGTCGACCCTTAGCCGAGGATACTTCACTGGAATCTTCTGATTTTTTCTTGTAGTTTGTGTAATTAGTGTAGATTTTGTTTATTGCTAGCACGTAATTGTAGAGAGAATCTTCTTTGTAGTTACAGTCTTTCATTGTTGTACAGTAAAACAGTTGTGGCATGCATGTAGATTTGCACCAAGTATTTCGCAGCTGCGCTGGCAATTAAGTAGACGTTATTTCCATTGCTATGTTATTTTATTTTGCTCTTCAAATTGTGCTTTTCTGTGTTATCGTGTGAAATATTGTGACAATTATGGCGTGTGAAAAACGAAATACTAGGCTCCAAAGTAAACTGAGAAATGACAGTGAAGACGAAAGCAGTGTGTTAGCGCCGCAGAGTAATGAATTAACAGACGTTCAAAGTACTAATTTGGTAACTGTGCATAGGGAAATGGAGCGGGCTGCAAACAATGGCGTAGACAGTGAAACAGGTAGTGAACAGGGAAACATTATCGATCGATCGCTCGGCAACAGCTCGCCTCAGGAATCCGAAATGACAGGACACAATTTTGCAAATACTGTAGATTCGGGTTTTGCGTCCTCACCGTTTTTTCAAATGAGTCAAGACACATTTTCTGCTTGTCAAAATGTGAATGTTGCCGGTGAAAATGCACTGCCAAAAAGCATAGAGAAACAGATTCCAGACACTAATACATTATTATTGCAATTAATGCAACAAATGGAACAAAATCAGAGACAAATGGGACAAAATCTTCAAAAGTTAGACACAGTGGAACAAAATCTTAAAAAGTTAGACAGAGTGGAACAAAATCTTAAAAATTTAGACACAATGGAACAAAATCAGAGACAAACACAGCAAAAGCTTCAAAAGTTAGACTCATTGGAACAAACTCTTGAACAAACACGTGAAGATTTAACTACTGAGTTACATAACATTGAATCGAAATGTCAAAAAGTCTGTAATGACGTAAAAACACAAATTTGTGAGCATTTTCAACCTATTTTTTCGCGGCATGAAAATGCATTACAGAATCACGAAGCAGCCATAAAAGAACTGCAAACTATTGTTCATGAAAATCATGAGACCTTGCAAGCTAAATTTGACTCAGTTGCATCTACCGATTCGGTTACGCAACTTGCAAAAACTCAGGAAAACTTAAAGGACACAGTAGATTCGATTTCAACACAAATGGACACTCTGAAACTTGGTTCAGAAAAACGCATTGAGGAAATGTGTTCACTATCGAAGAAAGTAGCCGAACTTTCGGATCAGTTCACTAACTTATCTACGAAGGTAGATGATAATCTCAACGACACAAAACCAGTAGTCTTTAATGACACAGAAGAGTGCGAACAAATTAGGAAATTCAAACAAAATCAGAATCAAATTAATACGCAACACCAAAGAGAAATCCGGGAAGTACAAGATCTGCTGACTCAGGTAATACAAGAATTACGTATTTCAGAGGCCACTCGCGCTCCAGTGCGGGAGGAGGGACTTAGAAATACGGAACAACCACAATTAATAACACAGGACACTTCGGAAATTATGAAAGAAATTGGCAATGTGCACCGAATTTTGAGATTGAACCGCCGACACGACGTAACAATGACCGACATGCGACTCGCCAACACGATGATTTTGACTATAAGCTGTTCATTACTACACGTAAATTCAAAACGTTTAAGAATTCTGGCAACGACATTCATCCACAAGCGTGGCTCCATCAATTCTCTCATTGTTTTCCTCCCAACTGGTCATTAGAGCACAGATTAGAATTTATGTGTGGCTACTTAGAGAATGAACCAGCTGTAAGAATGCGGTCGGTCATTCACGATTGCCACAGTGAAGGAGAGTTTTACCATGCCTTCCTCTCAGCATATTGGTCTCAAGCCACACAAGACCGAGTAAAACATAGCATCAAATTACAGGGAAAGATCACCTCTCCGCGGTAATCACAGAGACAATCAGAGAAACAGACAATATGGGAACCAAAACAATTATTATTACGGGAGACAGAATAACTTTAGACGCAAGGGTCCAGCGTGCAGTTACGATTCAGTGAGAAATTCTCCACCACTTAACCGACAAGAAAGAAACTACAGGAACTACCGACATGACGACAGACGATGTGATCGTAACGACAGACCTGAATTGCATCAGAACTGGCGGGATTCAAACAGAGCAGGGCCATCTCGTCATGGTAAATTTGTAGAAGTTAGGTCTCCAAACCCCAATAACGACGCGCACCAACAAAGAGACAATAGGCAATGAGTCACACCGCTGGCAGCCACAAAACATACTTATGGAACTGACGACGCAGCTGCCGTAGCTAGTAATTACGTAAAAATGGAAGACATTAGGGACATCTTACTCCAGGAACACGACGTAAAACATAACAACATTGCATATCCTGTGATTCACATTACAGTAAATGACGTAAAATTTACGGCAGTACTTGACTCTGGCAGTCCCATTTCAGTAACTAGTGAAACAGCTTTCAGCAAGTGCAACAAATCGAACGTTGCCCCACACTTCCGTTACGTAAGATTAAATTACAAGGTGCAATCATTGGAAAAAGTGTAGATGTACGCCAACAAACCAATTTAGAATTCTTTTGTCAAAGCCACAGCTTCTCTATGAACTTTCTGATTGTTCCATTATTGTCGACGGAAATTATACTGGGAGTAGGCTTTTTGAATGAATACAAAGCAATCTTAAGCTTTCACGATGCTGAAATAAGTTTAGAAAAAGAAGGTAAGTCAGTAGCTTTGAAATTTGAAGATTGGCTCTCAAACCATGACGAAGAAATTAATCGGCTTTACTTCCTGTTAGACAACAGTTCGGAATTTTCAACGGAACTTGACACTAACAATCACTCTGCAAGTACTGACAGGGGTGATATCGACGGCGCATTTGATACTAATGAGTTAATTCAGAATAAAATTCAAACAATTCAGAATTGTAATGACAATGATAGGCAAGACCTTTTTGAGATTTTACAAGCACATTCCACAGTTTTTACTCACAAAATAGGAACAATCAAGGGATTTCAATACCAATTTCGTGTTCGTGAGCATACTAAATTTTGTGTTAGACCATACGTAATTCCGGCGCATTATAGGGACCGTGTTAGAACAGAAGTACAATCTATGCTTGACGAGGGCGTTATTGAGCCTGCAGTAAGCTCATACAACAATCCATTACATGTTGTTGAGAAGAAAAATGGATCGATCAGACTTGTCTTAGATTCGAGACAAATCAATACTATCATTATTCCTGAAACAGACAGGCCGCAAACGTTGGAAGAACTTCTTCAAAATTTTAATGGGGTAAAAGTGTTGTCTTCCATTGATCTCAGATCCAGCTTTTATCAGATCGAACTTCATCCGGAATGTAGAAAATACACAGCTTTCCTTTGTTTCGGCGTTTGTTATCAGTTTCGGAAACTTCCCTTTGGTTTGAACATTTATTCGGCAGCATTCATTCGCGGGCTAAATTCCATATTACCTGAGTTCTTAAAACGTCACATCACCTTATATGTAGACGATATTCTGATAGCAGAAGCCTCATGGGAACAACACAATCGCATCCTCAACAGCGTATTACATATTTTTGTAGAATCTGGAATTACAGTTAACTTGGAAAAGTCTGAATTCGGCAGGTCAAAGGTGAGGTTTTTGGGACATATTATTTCTTCTGAAGGCATTCAGCCGGATCCTGAAAAGTTAGAAGCAATCAGAGCCATTCCAGTTCCATCCACAAAAAGACAAGTCCGCGGTTTTCTGGGACTCGTAAATTTTTACCGTCGTTTTCTGAATATGCAAATTCTTGTTACACCAAAACTATGTTCTCTCACTGGAAAAAATACTATTTGGAACTGGGACGAACAAGCACAGTTGGAATTCAATTCTTTGAAAGAATCGCTACTTAACGCGCCAATATTAGCTCATCCAGATCTGTCACAAGATTTCTGCCTTAGCACGGATTCTTCTAAAGTCGGACTTGGTGCCCATTTATTTCAAGAAGCCATAGAAAATGATACTACTGTTCAGAAAACCATTGCTTTTGCTAGCCGAGTGCTAACAAAATCTGAAAAAAATTATTCCGTTACTGAATTAGAAGCTTTAGCTATCGTTTGGGCATTAACAAATTCCGTTTCTTTCTTTCTGGTAAGCACGTAAAAGTATACAGTGATTATCGTGCATTACAATTTCTTATGTCTTCAAAATTAAATCATGACAGGTTAAAACGTTGGGCATTGTTTCTGCAAGAATTCCGCTTCACAATAGTCTACATTCCCGGCAAGGAGAACATTGTTGCAGACGCACTGTCACGCGCACCAGCTGGGCTTGAGAAAAGTAACACAGAAGGCAACCTCGAAAAAAACTTCAGTATTCTTTACATTCAGAAAGTCGCCTTTGAAAACTTCATCACCACATCTTTAAAGGACATTGCTCATGAACAAGATAAAGATCCGATTTGGAAAGACATCAAAAGCAAATGGCATGAAAAGACACACACACAGATTCGGCATTATTATTTGGTTAGAAACAACATACTGTTCAAACGCTGCACTGTTGATGACAAGCTATGGGTACTTTGCATTCCTGAAGATTTTGTTAATAAGCTCATTCGGTACATTCATTTCAGCTACGCACATTTTGGTCCACGAAAATGTTATCATATTCTTCGAGCGACTTGTTATTTTAACAATATGGAAAAGAGAATTCGAAGAGTCCTGTCTATTTGTAAACTTTGTCAAAAGGCGAAACCATCTACTATCTCACATCGTGCTCCGTTGTTTCCTATCATTCCTTCTAAATTAAAAGAATTTGCTGCTGTTGATCTATTGGGACCCCATGTCAGAACATCGAATGGATTTTCGTACGTTCTAGTCGCTGTTGAACTTACTTCAAAATTTGTTTCTTTCACACCGTTACGTAAAGCCACTGGACGGTCTGTATCCAACGCCTTTGTTAAAAATTTCTTACGTGAAGTTGGACACGTTAGTAAAGTCATTTCAGATAACGGACCGCAATTCAGATCTGCTGTTTGGTCACGCATGCTTCGCAATCATAAAATCAAACTTGTTTTTATTTCATTGTACTCACCACATTGTAACCCATCTGAACGGATTATGAAAGAAATCAATAAGCTTTGCAGACTTTATTGTCACAGAAAGCATCAGCATTGGGACAGATATTTACACTTATTTCAAAACGTGCTGAATGAAATGCCTCATGACTCCACTGCTTTACCACCTACTCTTGTACTGAAGAATGAAAAACCACCGAACAGAATCAGAGAGCTTGTACCTTTCCCGAATACACTTAAACTTCGACACAAAGACATAATTGATTTGGCTATTAAAAATATAAAATCTGCAGCAGACAAAAGGAGAAAACTACACGGTAAAGCAAATGCAAAGAAATTATGTATTGGTCAGAAAGTTCTCATTAAAGCTCATTCATTGTCACATAAGAAGAAACACTTGAGTCACAAATTCTTTCTAGTTTACAATGGACCTTACAGAATCCGACGTATACCACATGATAATTGCGTTGAAGTTGAAACTCTGCGTACTAGTAAGAGTAAAGGTTTACACCACATTTCACATGTAAAACCGTTTATTGAAAGATAAGCTGCTTTTTAACTTTGTCTTTGCCACATAAGTTTTCACTTTACATTGCTAGTATGCTTTGTCAGACTTAGAATCTGTTAACATACAACAATGTTTGAAGTTAAATATCCAGTCAAGAACCAAGAGAACTTATTTAAACAGAAATTACGAATGCATTGTGATTGTGGACAGACGACACAGTGTTATTGTGTGTGTGTGCATTCTTGCTTGTTTGTTGCACGATTACGTAACTACTATAAGGCTCACATACTTAGAACATTTACTAGTACTGCTAATGAGATTTTAATGCAACATTTTGGTTTATTTGAAAGTACATTCTGAATTTAAAGTGCTTTCTGAGAGATACCAGATGACACAGAGGTTAGTTTATGTGACAGCTACACGATTTTTATCACGACGCTACTAATGAGTGACAATTTACAATGTTGCTTTTGCGGTGTATCTGTTTTATATCTGCACAGTTTTCTGAATTCTTCTGGAAAGAAAAACATGTTTTAGTAGTAACTTTTGTGGTATAGCAACAATGAGACAGCCTTTTTCGTGGCACAACAATACGTTACTGTACAGTACTTTCTTCATCACGCCAATAAGCATAATAACTACGATATCTATACGCAAAGCATTTCACTTTTGTTTATCATGAGGTAAGTACATTGACTTCTGCAGAACTTAGCTTTCGGAGGACGATAACTACGACACTTCCACAGAGATTATGTTACAAGACGCACAGTTTAGTGCTACAGTACACATATTTGAGTGATTAATTTTATACTTAAAACATTTATTTTTAAAGATTTTTGAATTACAAAGAAAGTTTTCCGTGATATATTTTATTCCATTGGTGTAATCTGTAACACCTGAGGGTATAATTACATTAATCCTCAGGGGGGTACACGCCTACTTTGTGTACCATGTGTTTGGCAAGCACAAGGAGCCCTAGCTAATATGGTATTTGCTTATAGAACTTTACACATTGGTACCATATTTCTCTAACATGTAAATTACGCAGCTATCTGATCATTTAACTGAGAGAGACAAACATTTACTTTACTATATCAGTGACAGATGTTTACGTAATTACACAGTTGGATAACTTCACACTTATGAAACTGTATTTTGTCTGTACTTTGTAAACTGTTCATATTTTTTCGGAACCATTGTGATACTATGAGAGCTTTGAATGATGTATTTGGTATGGGGTCATGATTTTTAAAGTACGTTTGAGGCAGATGACACTATTGACATTAGCAGAGAATTTTTTTAGGTTTTGAAATTATTGGAGGAAGCTACGACGATTTTGAGAGTTGACTAAGATGTTATGATATTATTACGACGACGATGCGTATTATACTGTTGAGGTATGTTTATGATTAATAAGATGATGATACCATATATGAGGAGTTTGATTATGCTACGTATTTCTTATGATGAAATACTGAAGAAGTGTCGACGAATAAGGTAAGGAATAATGAGTAGTGATTAGGGACTCTGATTTGTGAAAAAGGTTGTTGGAAACCAAGAATCGTACTTTAAGAGTTATGAAATGTGTGTATATGCGTGAATGTATCACAATGCTGGCGAAAATTTTTTGGACGCTGTTATATTTATAGGATTTTGTTTCTACACATTTGTAACGCAAATTTTCGACCTGTGAAATTTTTATATGAGACTGTCACTGTAGCGAAAACTGCTGTCGTAAATATTTCGGTAAGAAAGGTAAGTGACCATGACGTAATTCGTTGTGAGCAGCCAGGTGTGCCAGCCGCCTTGAGAAAAAGCCATTAGGTGGTAGAAAAAAAAAGGGGTGAGGCCATTATCCTCGCTATCGACATTCCTTTGTAGAAAGCATCATAAATACGACACCCTCAAACTTGAAAACATGATTACACTGTAGAGTTCTTAATTTATGATATTTACTAAATTGCCTAATGAAATGACGAGAAATATTTTTATGTCTATACACCTGATTATGACTACTGTCTCTCTAGTTGAGAGATTTTTCTACTAACTTATGAAATGCCTAATGACTACTGAATGATGTTCTTATGCTTTACTTTGTACATAGTTGCTTATTTCATTTGATATCTAGTTACTAGCTGCACTGCAGCATTGGTTAAAATAAAATTTTATATATGTACTAATATAAATATTTTCTGTCTACAGATCGAGTAAATAATAATTTTTTCAAAAAAATGAGGGAGCACAAAATGACGTTTACCTTCACAGGAACTGCATTCATAATTTTCTTTTCAAGTAATTGGTAACTTTTTGGTAGAATAACTTCTTGTGGTGCACCACTTTAATTACATAGACATTAAGATGTGAATATACATTTCCCTTGTCTGCATTGTTGTCTTTAGTGTACTATTTTTTCTGCTTGAGCTATGTCATGTTTAGATATATGTTTTTTTTATTTGCTGCTGCTGTTTGCCAGGCATAATGTTACTGAATTTGACTTTGTATTACGCTGTTAAGCCAGTTTACTACGCATTTATTTTTCTTGTTTGCTGCACAGTGCCTTACATTAGTTGTAATATTGCAATTGCTTTGCCTATTTAAATTTTTTGTCATTGATGTTTGTGTTAATTGTTTTGTGCTGCTGCATTGCCTCGTCCCTTAATTTAGCATCTGAGCTCAGTAGATTTAAGTTAGCTTAAGAGGGGGTAGCCTATAAGAGAATGAGTTGCGATGAATTTGAAGAAATGCACTGAGAGGCTATACGAGAAAAGTACAGAAAGCAGGTATAGATAGGACTTTTGGAAATAATGAAGAACGAAGGGAGATCTCCGAGAAGTAAAGAAAGTTTTGTTTGCAAAATACTGCAGTAAAACAAACCCTGTCCTTTCCTTGTATTATTCCGCTATATGTTTGTGTACCCTTGGGTATTTATGTTTTTCCTGCATTTATATGTTTATCTGATAAGACTTATATTGTAGAATTTTTCTAATACTAAGCTACATTCACTATGATGAGGAATACTGTTATCCTCAAATATAATTTGCATTAATAATATGTTATTTACCTTGTAAATATGCTTAGACATTATTTATTCTGTTTTGTTTTAATGCTCATGTGTAAAGTTGATGTTCCAAAAGTTATTCTGATATTTTATGTATCTACTTATCTCATTATTCCTGTAACATTGATGTGTATGTCTATTTCTATTCTTTTGTAAAGCCTGTTTTACTACAAATGTTATTTGTATTGTTATGTTCTTTAATGATGTATTCTGTACCTTTGTTATTGTTCTCATGTTATAAAATTGTAGTTGACACCAGTTTATCAAACTAAGTAACTTGTAAGCATTCATTTCACTGCACACATTTCCGTTGGTCATAGTATATGGACAACATGTGAGAAGTAGGGACTGATAGTGTTTGCACGTGTGTTAATAATTCAGCAAGGGACTGGATAACAGCATTGCTGGTTCTAAGGACATGTCAAACAAATTTTTTGTGAGTGGACAAGTGGTGGTTTATGGACTTGCTATATTCTCCGCAAGACTCTTCGATGGTGATTGTGCACCTGCACAGTCGCAACAGATGGCTACTGGCCGTCTCTACAAGGACTACAGTAGGTCTGCATCTTTGATGGCCCACCAATACCATTATTTCTACAAGGACTGCAGTGGGTCTGCACCTCTGATGGCCCACCAATACCGTAATCTCTACCAGAACTACAGTGGGTCTGCTCTGTGATGACCTACCTACCAATATTCTTCAAAACGTCGAATGACTCTGCTGTGGGTTTGCTCTGTTGTAGCCCATTACCTGTGTGCATGTCGAGAGTCAGCGCTGTCTTTCCGTTGGAAGGACAACACTACTTCTTCAAGACTGCATGGAAATCCACTACTTCTGTGTGCAATTTCTTTTACTAATGAGACTTTGCCAAAAAAAAAAACTGTAATTACTATTATGATGAATGATCAGGACTGTCTTTATGGACTGTGACAAAATTTAAGCTTTTGACCAACATTGTATCAATAAGTGTGTGCATTTGATTTCTTTGTTATTGTAATCATGAAAAATTTTTTCAAATCTGTGTTGGCCACTGCCCAAACTAATTTGTAAAATTTTTTGTGGGGAGCATGGGGGCTATGTAAATAGGCTGTTTAGGTTTTTTTATTGGTAACGCCACCTCTGTATGAAAATGACTGGCTGTGCTGTGTGCAGTCTGTGTCTAGTTTGCATTGTTGTATGCCATTGTAGTGTTGGGCAGCGGCAGCTGGATGTGAACAGCGCGTAGCGTTGCGCAGTTGGAGGTGAGCCGCCAGCAGTGGTGGATGTGGGGAGAGAGATGGCGGAGTTTTGTAATTTGTCATGAACTGCTATATATATTATGACTATTAAGGTAAATACATTGTTTGTTCTCTATTAATATCTTTCATTTGCTAGCTATCCCTATCAGTAGTTAGTGCCTTCCGTAGTTTGAATCTTTTATTTAGCTGGCAGTAGTGGTGCTCGCTGTATTGCAGTAGTTCGAGTAACCAAGATTTTTGTGAGGTAAGTGATTTGTGAAACGTATAGGTTAATGTTAGTCAGGGCCATTCTTTTGTAGGGATTATTGAAAGTCAGATTGCGTTGCGCTAAAAGTATTGTGTGTCAGGTTAAGCACAGTCATGTATAATTGTTCAAAGGGGACGTTTCAAGTTGACCTCCATTTCTCTGAAGCGATACCACCTAGCAACAAAGACAAACGTCATATTATGGTCCCCGTTGTCCCATGCAACTTTTGTCCCACAAACTTTTCAGCTCCTGTCACACTTTCGGAGTTATTCAAGATGGCAATAGTTAGTGACTCACCCTGTACATCTAGGTGTACGGGAAGCATCTTTGACTATTAATCAAAACATCCTCAGTCCCGGTTTTCGAAACCCAATTCTGCTTAAATTCTGAATAAAAATCATCAGCGGTGGTGGCAGAAGACTTCCAGCATAACAAGTCACCTTCATTGCGCCAGTGCAGTTATCAAAGAGGGAGGAGGAGCGGACAGATGTTCAGGGCTCTCTCTTGTCCTTGGGGTGGGAAGCTGCCCCTACAAGGCGGAAGAATCAGCAATGATCAGTGGCATGAGGATGCAGAAGGTAATGCAGACCACTGCATTAAGGACACATGTTGTGTGTGTACAGTACATGTGGCCTGTAACTGAAAAAGTGTCATGATGATCTATCTACTGGCCAATAAATTCTAGACTAGTCCCCATTCGAATATCCAGGGGGAGACTGCCAAGGGGGAGGTGAATATAAAAAATAGATTCAATAACCAACGAAAAGGTACCTTTCTACGAGTAATGGCGTGGAATGTCAGAAGTTTGAACTTGATAGGGGAGCTAGAAAATTTAAAAGGGATTTGCTAAGGCTCACTCTAGACACAGTGGGGGTGAGTGACTTGAAATGGAAAAAAGACAAGGGTTTACGGTCAAAAGAGTGTAAGGCAACATCAACAGCAGCACAAAATTGTATGACAGTAGTATTATTCGTTATGAATGGCAAGGTAGGATAGAGAGTGAATTACTGTGAACAGTTTAGTGATAGATTTATACTCGTCATAATCGGCAGAAAACCAACGCCGACAAAGATAGTTCAGGCATACATGCCGACGTCGCAAGCTAGAGATCAAGTTGTAGTGAAAGTATATGAGCATAGTGGAAGGATAATTCAGTACGTAAAGGCAGAAAGTATAATAGTCAGGGGGAACTAGAATGCGAGTGTAGGGGAGGAGTAGAAGAAAGGGTACGGGAGAATATGGGCTTGGTACCAAGAATGAGTGAGGACAAAGACTAACTGAGTTCTGCAATGAACTTCAGCTAGTGACACCGAATATTGTTCAAGAACCACAGCAGGAAGAGGTATGCTCGGAATAGGTCAGGTTATATGGAAACATTTCAGTTAGATTACACCACGGTCAGGCAGAGATTCCGAAATCAGATACTGGATTGTAAGCTGTACCCAGGACTAGATATCGACTTAGGTTACAATTTAGTAACGATAACGAGTAAGTTGAAGTTTAAGAGACTAACCATTAAGAAGCAGTGCTCAAAGAAAAGGGATACGGAAATACCAAGGAATTAAGAGATACGTCTGAAGTCTTCTGAGGCTATAGATACTGCGGTAATGAATGGTTCAGTAGTCAGTTCATTTGAAGAAGAAAGGAAATCTCTAAAAGAAGTTGGCAAGAAAAACCTAGTTTCAAGGAAGATAACTGCAAGGAAACCATGAGTAACAGAAGAAATACTTCCGTGACAAATAAATAAAAACACCTACAGCCGTCCTTATGATTTTATTTTATTTTGTCGCTACCAGTTTCAACGCTTCAGTGCGTCAACTTCAGGTTGTTTTGATGCGATGCAGGTTGATATGATCCCCATGCATAACACACCAATTGCCAGCATTACTGGATACACAGATAATCTGAAAACTTACGCGTCAGCACTCCAGCCACCAACTCCCAACTTTTTATTTATATGTCACGATAGTAAACGGTCGTCGTCCCAGAGACCTCCTACTGAAAGGATGGACATACAAAAGAAGAAATGCTTGGTTGATAGACGAAAGTACAAAATTGTAAAGGGAAATTCAGAAATACAGAAATACAAGTCACTTAGGAATGAAATAAATAGGAAGCTCAGGCAGCCAAAGCGAAATGGCTACATGAAAAATATGAAGAAATCGAGAAAGAAATGATTATTGAAAGGACTGACTCCGCATTTAGAAAAGTCAGTACAACCTTCCTTGCAAAATCAAGGGCGGTACATTAATTGTGCAATGGGAATTCCACTGCTAAATGCAGAGGAGAGAGCGGATAGGTGAAAACGGCCTTTATGAGGGGAAGGGACTCGTCTGCTAACGTGATAGAAGAAGAAACATGTGTTGATAGGGAAGAGTTAGGGGATCCAGTATTAGAGTCAGAATTTAAAAGAACTTTGGAAGACCTAAGATCAAATAACGCAGATGAGATAGAGAACATCGCATCGGTATTTCTGAAATTATTGGGGGGAGTGGCAACAAAACAACTATTCCCATTGGTGAGCGGAAAGTACGATACTGGCGATATGCCATCAAACTTTCGAGAAAACATCATCCACATAATTCCGAAGGTTGCAAGGACCGACAAGTGGGAGAACTATCGCACATTCAGTATTGGCTGCTCATGCAGCCAGCTTGCTTACATGATTAATGTACAGTAGAGTGGAAAAGAGATTTGAGGATCTGTCAGATGACTATCAGTTTTATTTTAAGAATGGTAAAGGCACTAGAGAGGCAGCTCTAATGATGCAGTTGATAATGGAAGCAAGACTATAGAAAAATCGACCTGGAAAAAGCGTTCGACAATGTCAAACGGTGAAAAATGTAGAAATTCTGGGAAAAATAAGGGTAAGCTGTAAGAAAAGATGGGTAACATACAATATGTACAATAGGAGTGGAAGATCATGAACGATGTGCTCGGATTAAAATGGGCGTAGGACAGGGATGTAGCCTTTCGCTCCTACTGTTCAATCTATACGTCGAGGAAGCAATGACGTCTACAAAAGAAAGATGCAAGAGTGGGATTAAAATTCAAGGTGAAGGGATATAATTGATAATGTTCGCTAATGAGATTGCTTTCCTCTGTGAAAGTGAAGAAGAATTACAGGCTCCGTTGAATGGAATGAACAGTCTGATCAGTAACGAATAGAGATTGAGAGTTAATCGGAGAAAGACGAAAGTAATGTGAAGCAGCAGAAGTGACAGCAGGAGACACTTAATATGATTTGGTGCTCACGGAGTAGATGAAGTTAAGTGGTCGCAGACATTACTTGTTAAAATCCACAGTGTTTGTCATTCCCGGAACATGTTAAGGTGGGAAGTTTCATTTACTGTAACTCAATGTGTAGCTTATGAGGGGAGCTAACAGCCGACAAAATCACAGGAAGACCGTAGAAACATACTAAATAGATGGAAGGCTAACAGGCCAGAGAAACGTCATGCTGCGTGGACGTACGGCTTTTCATAACGACGTTAATGGGTGAAGGACTCACGTTACTCATTGGTAAAGAGGTAAAGGATTCCAGCCACTTGAGTGTCATTTAGAGACACTTATTCCTGAATTACTCTTCGTGGACTATGATGCTTGTCCATGATGAGTGCTGGAGTACACAAAGAAGTAAACTACGATGTGTCCAGATCTGTATCCTATGGAAAGCATTGACGACAGCGTTTCCACACAGTTGTTTCTATGGAATGGGATCGAAAGCCAGGTCATTTGAACAACCTACACGTCGGCTACAAGTGAATGTGGCACCTAGAGGAAGCCGTATTCTTATTAACTGTCTTGTGTTTGGTAGAGATGCTCGGGTACAGAACCAGAATAACTACGGGTGGTCGACAATGTTGCTGTTATGTGCCGCTCGGATAAACATTGCTTCGTTCTGTAGAACTCCACACATCACGTTCAGGATATATACTCTCATTCCTCGATTAAAATTTACTGTTTGGGTAGAAATAGACTTGTGGGAACCACAGGATATTAGAAACGGAAAACGATAGAAATTCTGTTTATTGTGCTGCTAGCATTTATGTAGTAGCTCTGTAGTAGCGGAGGGTACAGCGTCTGTTCATTTATTTTTCTGTTATTTTCCTTTTCATTAGCGTTTGTCTTAGTACAGAATGAAAATGTATGGAAACATCATAGTATTAGTATAAAGTTTTAAATGTCTTCGTCACCTGTATAGATCATAGAGTTGCATATACACTCCTGGAAATTGAAATAAGAACACCGTGAATTCATTGTCCCAGGAAGGGGAAACTTTATTGACACATTCCTGGGGTCAGATACATCACATGATCACACTGACAGAACCACAGGCACATAGACACAGGCAACAGAGCATGCACAATGTCGGCACTAGTACAGTGTATATCCACCTTTCGCAGCAATGCAGGCTGCTATTCTCCCATGGAGACGATCGTAGAGATGCTGGATGTAGTCCTTTGGAACGGCTTGCCATGCCATTGCCACCTGGCGCCTCAGTTGGACCAGCGTTCGTGCTGGACGTGCAGACCGCGTGAGACGACGCTTCATCCAGTCCCAAACATGCTCAATGGGGGACAGATCCGGAGATCTTGCTGGCCAGGGTAGTTGACTTACACCTTCTAGAGCACGTTGGGAGGCACGGGATACATGCGGACGTGCATTGTCCTGTTGGAACAGCAAGTTCCCTTGCCGGTCTAGGAATGGTAGAACGATGGGTTCGATGACGGTTTGGATGTACCGTGCACTATTCAGTGTCCCCTCGACGATCACCAGTGGTGTACGGCCAGTGTAGGAGATCGCTCCCCACACCATGATGCCGGGTGTTGGCCCTGTGTGCCTCGGTCGTATGCAGTCCTGATTGTGGCGCTCACCTGCACGGCGCCAAACACGCATACGACCATCATTGGCACCAAGGCAGAAGCGACTCTCATCGCTGAAGACGACACGTCTCCATTCGTCCCTCCATTCACGCCTGTCGCGACACCACTGGAGGCGGGCTGCACTATGTTGGGGCGTGAGCGGAAGACGGCCTAACGGTGTGCGGGACCGTAGCCCAGCTTCATGGAGACGGTTGCGAATGGTCCTCGCCGATACCCCAGGAGCAACAGTGTCCCTAATTTGCTGGGAAGTGGCGGTGCGGTCCCCTATGGCACTGCGTAGGATCGTACCGTCTTGGCGTGCATCCGTGCGTCGCTGCGGTCCGGTCCCTGGTCGACGGGCACGTGCATCTTCCGCCGACCACTGGCGACAACATCGATGTACTGTGGAGACCTCACGCCCCACGTGTTGAACAATTCGGCGGTACGTCCACCCGGCCTCCCGCATGCCCACTATACGCCCTCGCTCAAAGTCCGTCAACTGCACATACGGTTCACGTCCACGCTGTCGCGGCATGCTACCAGTGTTAAAGACTGCGATGGAGCTCCGTATGCCACGGCAAACTGGCTGACACTGACGGCAGCGGTGCACAAATGCTGCGCAGCTAGCGCCATTCGACGGCCAACACCGCGGTTCCTGGTGTGTCCGCTGTGCCGTCCGTGTGATCACTGCTTGTACAGCCCTCTCGCTGTGTCCGGAGCAAGTATGGTGGGTCTGACACACCGGTGTCAATGTGTTCTTTTTTCCATTTCCAGGAGTGTACTTACTCGAACGAAAATATAACAGAAAATTTGTACATCCCGCCACTGTTTTCTAGAATGTAGACTAGTGCAGCTACTGCAGTAAGATAAAGCATGATAGCTTACCTGCAGATTTGGAACTGATTGATGTTTTCCGTTGCGATACGAATTTGGAATCCCAAGAACTTCTTTTCAAACAAGCAAAGAGACGAAGTGCACAGTGTTATACATACATGTGATGCTTTGATCGTTATAGTATGCTCTGGAAACTATTCGAAAAATGAGCAAAACTGTTTCTAGATCATTTTGCGTCATTTTTCGCATGTGTCAAAGCTATAGCATCATTGTCTCGATACTACTTGAACATCCTTGTTTTAAGAGTTATTTATAGGGGACTTGAATACGTAATGGAAAAGGGACATCTTACTTGATATTACTTGAATTAATAGTCCTTGTTTCACAGCAAAGAAAAGATTTTTGATATGCGTTCCTTTTTCTTCACTTCAGTTACTTCTTTTTCTTTGTGACCTCTATGAATTAAGAAATGCTCTTTCGTATCTAGTTTTCAAAAGAAAGAGTCTTTTTCATCTCTTTATGGTAGTATTAAACGTTCTCCTGTACAGATCTCGAAGACACCGAATCACATCCCATTTTGGCTAATGTTCACTCAGCACCAAGTATAGCAGGTTGCACTCGGAAGTCCGCCATACATAATGCTGCTACTGGATGTCAAACATGGTGAATGCAGGAGTCTGACGTCTCCTTTTCCCGCTGTATGACTGTTTAATAAAGCAGGTCTCTGATACTAAAGAAAACTGATAGGAAAATTTATTATCGAAACAAAACTAAACATTCTAAAAAAATGTACCTACCTTATGTGTATTAAGAAGCATGAGTGTAGGCCTGTTTAAGTTTTTCACTACTTCTGTATTTTGTGTAAAATTACAAACAAAATGTAATAGTTCAAGACTACAATGTGTTACAGTGGAACAGATGGTGGTACAGTCGATCATATTTTGCTCTACTAATACTGAGAATGCTATAAATAAATATAGTTATAGCTGTAGGACAGAGTCCAGGAATATAAGGCACAAACAATTCTGGAATATCTTTTTATTTAAGAGCTTTGTGACAGTAACAGGTAAAATATATGTACACAAATTCAGCTTCAGATCATTTTGCCCTACGCATGTGGGCCTATACATGCTATTATCATCTTAGGCCTACCAGGAATGTACCAAAATGTTAGACAAAAATAACTTCATGTAACTATGTAGATACACAAGAGATTCTAGTAACAATGTGGATATGTTGGCAATAAAAATACGTCATTTTCAATTTATTTTGCAGTTAGCGGGGCGCTAACTCTCTGAATTATACCCAGGAACACAAAAGTAAAGGTCCATGGCTCAGTGTTACAGGAAAGGAATGTGGTTCATATTTGCTGTTGATGTAATATTTTGTACAGTTGAGATACGTCGATGTGTGTGACACAACTGCTGAAAATATATTTCGCAAATAGTTTCGAGGAGTGTGACGCACAGCATCCTCATTCGTGAGTATTGCGCGAAAGAGAGCTACATTTTCAGACTTACTTGGTTGCTTCGTCGCTACGAGAGAGAGAGAGAGGGTTCTAGTATTGGAAAGTTTCGTATAAATATTTATATTAACAATATCGTGCATTTATTTTCCCGTGAGGTCCAACCGTACACGTTTGACAAGAAGTGTTTCGAGTGGATTCGGAGATTCCTGTTGCAAATGTAACCAGGTTAAGTTTTGTGCATCTCTAAGCGATACCAAATTTTCTAGCTTGTCTGTTTGGTATCATAAATACGGCCTGTCGTATCGCATGCGAGCAAGGAGCTGTTTGATTATAAAATGCATTTTAACCGCCGCTTGTTTTATTTAATTAATATATCATGATGATATACATCTTAAATAAAATAACTGACGGTTAAAATGCATTTTCTAAAGTATTTAACGGGTTTGTTTTCACCTAATGAAAACATTAAGAGTTGTTTCAAGTCCGCATATGAAATGCGACCCGGAAGCTCAGTGACTGCCGCGCCTCTTCAGCAGGAAGCTGTTACGCCGACGCTGATTCACAACTCTGGCGTCGTAACTCAGGAAGATTTATTAAGCCGACGGGAATAAATTCGCCTCCCAGCAAAACCGGCAATTGTGTTTGCTAGGGCATGCGTTTTCAGCCTTCCACGGGCCTTGTGGACCAAGTTGGTGTGCGCGCCAGACGCTGCAGAGTTGAATACCTCTGCCCACTGAAATAAAGACGTGGCAAGCGGGGGAAGTACTTTGTAATTAAGGAAGCAGTAAAAAACGTTTACTTCTTTTTTTAAAGGAGGGTAGACAATTACGTGTGGTGGTAAAGGCGAAGCTGTGCGAACTCTCCATGTCGCCTGGCAGCGCACCAGAAACTGGTTGCTTCCCACCTGCTTCCGTCTGCTACTTCACAGTCTTCAGCGCAGCACGATTATTGCTGACGTTTTAAGTGCGGTATAGTGAGTGGCTTATTGTCTAACGATCAACGATACCAACGTAGTTGAATGTGGAAAGACCTTGGTTCAAATTTCCATGCGGCCAACAAATTGAAGTTTCTGCGACTTTTCTGCATCATTTCAGGCGAATGTTCAGATGATTACTTTAAATAAGCCACAGCAGATTTACTTCCCACACCTTGTGTGATTAATCTAGCGTAAGTAATGGAACATGGAGCAGAATATGTGTTACTAATAATGTTGTTTAGATGCGACACGTGGCTGTGTGGCTAAGCCCATAAAAAACACGCTTAGTAATTAAGTTAATAACTGTTAATGTAATAATTACCATTACACAGAAGACACGTGCTGACCGACGTGAAGATTCTCGAACTATCTGTTCAGTAAGTCATGGCTGTAAAGTTGTGAAACAATTTATTTGCAGATGGGGAAACTTGTAGAACTCGAACTCGGGGAAGATCGGTTTGAATTCCGAATAAATGTAGGAATACGAGAGACGGTGCTGACTCTAAAGCTTGTCTTGGAAGATAGGTTAAAGAAACGCGAACCTACATTAATAGCAATTGTAAATTAGGAGAAAGTTTTTGATCATGTTGACTGGAATATTCTATTTGAAATTTTGAAAGTAGTAGGGATAAAATACAGGGAGTGAAAGGTCATTTACAATTTATACTAAAACCAGACAGGAGTTATAAGAGTCGAAGGACATGGAAAGAGAGCAGTAATTGAGAAGGAAGTGAGATAGGGTTGTTGTAGCCTATCCAGGCAATATCCAGTCTGTACATTTAGCAAGCTGTGAAGAAAATTAAGCTGTCCTTTGGAAACAGCGTTAAAGTTCAGGGGGCAGAAATTAAAATGTTTAGGTTTGTTTACGACGTGGCAGTTCTGTAAGAGACATCAAAAGACCTGGAAAAGCAGCTGAACGTATTGGATAAACGTTATAAGACGAAATAAAATTAAAAGTAAAACCATGTCACCGAAAAGTAGTGTAATTGTATCAGTCGATGCTGAGGGAATTAGAGAAACAAATAAGTTGGAGATGAGTTTTACTATTTGAGCAGTAAAATGAGTACCGATGGCCGATTTGAAGAATGTTTAAAATGCAGACTGACAATAGCTAGAAAAAAATTTCCGAAAATGAATAACTCGTTAACATAAATTTGTGTTACGAAATCTTTTCTGGAGTTACTTATCTGGAGTGTCGCCAAGTACGGAAGTGAAACTTGGACGAGAAACAGATCAAACAAGAAGAGAAATGGAAAATGGTGCTACAGGATAATGTTGATGAGATGGATAGAGTGAATGACTAATAAGAAGGATGATTCGAACTGGAGGAAGAGAAATTAACGCCGCATCTTGACTGAAAGAAGGGATATTTTGAGAGGACATCTCTTTAGTCGGTCACTGGACGAAGAGTGTGTGTGGGGGGAGGGGGGGGGGGGAGGAACTGCAGAGGAAAACCAAGTAAAGAATATAGTAAGCCGGTTCAAAAGGGTGTACGGTAGAGGCAGTTTTGCAGAAATGAGGTTTGCACAGGACAGACCAGCCTAAGAGATTACATCATATACGTCTTCGGACTTGAGACCACAATAGCAGCACCTATGATGCGTTACACAACTGAACAGAGAAAAGAAACATTCCTGAAACCATTTAGCAGTAGGAAATATTTAGTGAGTCCATAGTGGGAAAAGAAAGATAGAAATTAATGGGGGTATTCGCGATTTTGCACGTAGATGCTACTACTGCAGTACACGAATCCTCTGTGAAGGGACTCAACGCAATGAACACTGGCAGTCACGGCCCTCACAATTAACTGACGACATGCTGTGCATGTGATGGTGTTGGCCTTTATTTCTTAAAAGCTATTTTATTGCTACGGGACTCTTTTCTGTGGAATTAAACCTAACAGTAGTAACTTTTTTTACCGCCATGGAGCTCTCTGAATAGCTGTGACTCACTGTCTGGAACAACAGAGAACTGTGAACGTAGCACAAAAAAAATTATGGAAAGAAATATGTACTGATCAAATGGTGTAAATGAATATAGGTAATACATTTTTTTTCAGTTGCATCAGTATCTAGTTAGTTCCATGTATTACTTTGCCAACCTATGTAATGAGAATTAGTTCCCTCTGTAAACAACTTCCAGTGTAATTAACGTAGTATGAAACACCTATTTAAAAAGCCACGAGAGAAGGGGATGCCCTGAGAAAAATTCAGGATACATCGAGAGGCATGATGGAATACAGTTGCCTTAGACAAAAACGATTTGGAAACCAACTACAACGCTGCAGATATGAAGATCTAGTAATATTCAGAAGTATAAATAAAAACAAGTATACAAAAAATGTGGTACTGACAATTCAAGAAAGAATGATACTAAGGACAAATTTGCCGATGATGTGCTCACTAAATAACAGTAAATCTAATAGAAGTTTAGATGGGATGCGCGATGTAACTTTGCAGGTAATAATAACAGAGAAGTAGAAATAAAACTTCAAACGATAGTGGACGGACAGCAATTAGCTACAAAAAGAGACGTGGAAGGAGAGGAGAAATTCTCACATTGAGTTTAGTAATGGAAGTAAATTCATGGAGGTCGTAGCCCTTGCGGTATGAAATGAGGATGGTTTAGAATTGCTAAATGAATTGAACTTCCCAATTAGGACAGAATTTAAATTATGAGTTAACAAAGGTTGATGTAAGTTAAGAAGAGTAGCAAAAACTGTAGAAGTCACAGTAGAATAATATATAAGAGATACATGAGAAACAGAACGGCAGAATTCGTCTTCAGAGCAATAAGTTTATGATATTGTTTGTGTGGGGAACAGCATCCCTTTGAAGCGAAGTGTGATGCCTGAAAAGAATAAGAGAGTTTTTGTGTATGGCAGTACAAAAGGTAGATGAAAATCATGTTGACAGTTTAATTTGGAAATGAATTGCTACTGTAAGGATATGTGCTGGAAGAAGTGAGTCGAAAGCATTTACCATGGGTAGGGATGGGTTGTGAAACTAACAGTACGGTATCCAGGTGTGCTTACCATTCCACGGAAAGAATCAGTAGAAGGTAGTAAATCTAGAGGCAGGGATAACAAATTTATTGCTACACCCAGTCTTGTACCTATTACCATAAGAGATGAACTATGTGTGTCGAATTGGTGATTAATATAAATGTAGTTAATATAAATGTAAGTAACAACTGCTATGTTGCGGTCGTGTTACAGGTAATTTATTATGATTGACTACGGATATCCCTTGGTGAAGGGTATAGTTGGTGTCGACCAGATTTCTTTTCTTAGTATACAGATGCTGTTTCGCATTTTCCGTAGCCTGCATAGTATAAACATAACAGAATATCTGAGGCCTGTTTCGAAGAGGAAGATTTTCTAACATTTCTTCTTCCATTCTTTTATCAGCTTCAGTTCTTTTAGTAAAAAAGAATTTAATTATGGTCACCTACTCCGATTTGTATTTCTCAATTCTTGTTAGAATACAGGCGGTATTTTCACTTACTTTTGTTCAACAGCTGTATGTTGTACGAAAATTATGTACACCCAATAAAATTATTTTAGGAACAGAAACTATTCAGGAAGTCATACTATGAAAAATATTTCATGGCGAAATGGCAGAGGACTTGAGTACAGTGTCAGTTATAATACTAGTGATTGTCACAATATTGTTTTGTCCAGAAAATGCGTCTTATTTCTGTAACGATGAATATCGTAAAAAATGATGATCTAAAAAGCCTTAAATCAACTGCATCTCACCTAAACCTGTACATTTTTAATTTTTTTATCTTTATACTATCTAATAATCAGAGCATGAATGCTAAAAATGTATGAGCATCAGACTGGCTCGAGACAGTCAGCACTCGTCTTACGGATGTAATACGTGGCTGGAGAAACTCACCATTTGATACAGTCAACATGCCAATTACATGAAAAAAAATTGGATGACGTAATTGGAGGTCACAAGGTCTCCAAACCTGAACTCCTTGAGAAATTTGATGCGTCACTCGGAGGCTTAATATTGAGCTTAGAAGGAATGATAACATAAGATTATTAGAGTCAGATTAACTGGGATATTACTTTAACTTAATTTTCTGAACCCAGTAGTAATGATTTATTCGTTTTAGTGCGCTCGGCGCGTCGTAACGATGTCAAAATGGTATGTAATTCTAACACATCGTGACCCACGTAATTTCAGTTCCATTTTGTCTGCCTTGTAAATCGAGCGGATCAACCGTTTTAGATTCTTGCTTACGATAACATGTATAAAATACTCTGTTCCATATTCCTTTGAAGAGCTGTTTATGACTCCTGTCATTTACCTACAACTTTTAATGACTTTGGCACCCGCACTGCTCAATGAATGTAGAAAAATGTGCTGTAACACCACGAAATCGGTATCTTAAGGAAGAAAATGATCGATCCGTTGATGTATGATACAGCAGCAAGTCATTAATTCACAATTATTCTCTTCAGTCATGTAACTCCAGGGGAAAAATCACTTGGCACACTCCCTGCATATACCATGTTTGTGTATGCGTTTTTTACTATACAGGGGTGAAGGATGAGCTCCCTCCTAAACGTGGCGGTTGTTCATGGGGAGGAGCGCTTCATCATCGCTCATTAACTTGCAGGAGAAGTGTTCTTTAATAGATAGGTGACAAAGCAGTCGTTACAGCCGAAAAAGAAGCCCTCTTTCGCGAAAACCTCACCGGTATTTTTCTAATAGTTTCAAGCACTGTTGTAATAACTATTTACAGAAACGGAGACAGGTCTTGCAGAGTTTATATTATGTCTTTCTCAAATACTTTATACAAGAGATTTTAAAGTACTGTGTTGCAAATACCTACGAGCAGCGGGAGTAGATAGTACGGTACTGGGGAAAGGGGCAGGGCGTAGGTGGCAGTCCTGTATTTCTTTGGCGTCTACAGTGAGTCGGTCCGTCAGGCTTCGCATGCCGGGGGCTCTGAAACGGCGCTGGTGGCCTCGAACAGAACCGGCCGACTGTGGAGAACCGCTGAAAAGGCATTTTATTAGGTACTGATAAGGGCTTATGGATGTACCGATCAACTTCTGTGGGGAATGGAAGTGGTTAACGGGAGTCTTTCTAGGAGATCTAGTGGACGAACTTGTTAATAACTTGACATCCAATGCCGATAAGTACAGAATAATGAACTGTGGTCCATCTAACGCACCAATTCTTTGTTCGTTGCAAGTATCTGGAGATCAGTTCAATGGCATCAGTACAAGAACAACTACAATGTGCAAAGAGGAAGAAACTTCAGAAAGCAATACGGAAAAGACCTCCCCTCTCAGTCGTCAATGTAAAAGTGATAATACCAACTCGATGGAGACAGGAAGAGTGGAAGTAAATTTTTCATGCCGATAAAAATAGTCAACGTTTATGAGGCTTTGTAGCGTTAACAACAGAATCTGTCCGAAGGCTATCACAGGATCTACCAATCCCCTTACGACAGTATACTGTAAGTGTTATTCTGCAAACTCGTACAGCTGTAACTGTATCGAAAGCAATTATAACACGTGGTTAAGCTGAAAGCGAGTAATTTGCAAAAGATATCCGTCCACATTGGGATAGTGTGAATATTTTACAAAGAAGGTGTAATTTTGCGATCAATCAGCCCTTCATCTTCGAAGGATAGTCAGACATAATGTCTACATAATCACCTGTTGCACAAGATGTGTTACGTGATACAGCAAAATATTGTGAAATGTTGACTCATGCTGCATCGAATTATTTGAGCTTTCTATTTTCCTAGACTTACTTGTATCCAACGACTACCGTGATGTACGGGAGCTTTATCTGGCATTTCAGTTATCTGACCGCTAAAGACTTTTTCCAGCTAGATGGTGTACCATAGAACATGGTCTTTGAAGTGATAGATGCTCCGAACTATATGTTTTCAGCGTTTGGCCTTGGAAGATGTGGCTGAATTTCCTAACCATCTGCTCTTAGTCTTTTCACTTCCCTCGAAGAACTCTGAGATCTGAATGCCAGAATACACAATACAGCTACATCCGCAATTGAAGCGATGTTACAGTGAATATGAGGACTGAATACAGATTAGGCGTTACACGTACCACTAGAAGTTCATGTACTACATTGGATTGCAGGGTAATGATTCACTTTTTGAGGTGGTGCAACATAAGAGCGACCACTGTTCATTCCTCCATACTATATAAGCAGTTATATTACTAACTTGTGAAATACTGTCGGGACGCTTTGTATTACATGGACAACGCATTACCCGATTCTAATCGAGGAGAAGTAATCCAGAAATGCTACGATAAAAAAACTGATGTGTATTACGTCTGTCAGTATATATATATATATATATATATATATATATATATATATATATATATATATATATATATAGTCGAGTTACTCCGCTTTTCTGTGTTATTTGAAGTACTAAATCACCGTTTTGTACACAGTGTCCAGAAATGGAGAGTAATACCGGAATAGTGGAACGTAATTTGAGCATTGGACTACATGACAGCGAGAAGGCTAGCGTCTTCTACATTCTGCGGTTGAGAGTCTCAGAATTTAGCTTAAGGCGTCCGTAGTTAATTCAAGTGCTTTCACCCCCTAAATAGGCCGTCCTTATCGACCTAAATTATGTACAGCGGCGCCATGAGGGAAGGACTGCATTAATTAGATAGCCACTGAGGGGAGCCGTGTTTCATATTCAAGAACGCCGCGCCTTAATCACAGCACTTTTGCTTTTCTTGCAGCTATGCTTATTGTTTGCCAAACTGTCCGTTGGAGGCGCTTCGGGTCTCCCTGAGGACAAGGCGCTTTCTTCCATTAATGGGATAAGGGAAATAGCTTGAAAACTCATACCGAAGTTTGTTTTTAAATATCCACCTCTAGTCCAACAACTGAAAATATGATGGTGGTTGTTTTTCCGAAATGAAAGGGTGGTTTGAAAAAGACGTATCGAATTTTAAATGGAATAAAGTCACAAGGAAACGAGGACTTGTGAACTTTGGCCCTACGTAAGATGCCGCAGCTGAATGAAGATCACAAGCTTTTTTCCAAATGCTTGAATAAATGTACTAACATAACTTTTCTGTATCCTCATCGAGGGCAAGTAACTCAGTTTTTCAAAAAAGCAGATGACCGTTGGAGATTTTTAGCATTGTATTATTCAACAATGTTACGAACAAAAAAGCTTGAAGAAAAAAAAAATAAATAAAAACATTCTGCTTGTATCTGTCAAATAACTGTGAATGTGTGTAAGTGATGTAAGAGGAAGTTTCCGGGAAACGAATTATTCTTGATCAAATCCTTACGTAGAAGCCATCTTTGCAGTTGGTGCCTTGTTTGGTAGCACCATTGTATGGGCAAACACAATGTGTGCTGGCTGATGTGGTCAGCACAGCGGCGTGGTGCACGAGAGACGTTCTCTGCGTAAACGCGAAATGGAGAGTAACAGTAACTTGTAACAGTCTGTATTATCCTTCGCAGAGATTGAACACAAGTGTGTCAGTATAAAAAACCAACTTGTGTCGAGTATACGGTACTGAAACCAATAATTTATTTACAGAGCGCATATATCGCATGCAGGAGGGAAACCGGCCGTCAGAAATTAAAATTGTTGAGGAGACACAGGTAGCATACAACTTTCCTTTATCACGTCAAATATATCTGGCTCTTTATTGCGCCGCCGTCGTACATAAAATGTGTGTACGTATGTATGACGGTGGCGCTGTCCACAGCCAGGTATATTTGACGTGTGGCTCTTGGCTTCTAAATTACTGAAGACGATAGCGCCTGTGGAGTGAAACATGTCAATAAAGCGAGCTTGTATGTAATCTTTGGCTGCTCCAGTATTTCAATAATTTATTGACAAGTGATACGTGTGTAAGAAAACACTAAAATGAATTCTTTCATACTTTTTCTTCAAGATCTCTTCTTTTTTATAAACTCTGCCACTATCGTTCATTGCAACTTGCCGTGGGGCAACGCTTATTTCGAAAACGCGCCATCGTTGCTACAGGCACCCTATCGCTTGGTCCGTCTGTTGTGCGGCAGGACGCAAACTATTGTACAACAATAACAAAAGCTACTGGATGTAGCTATCAGGGAGAGAGATTTTTCAGAATTTTTGTAAACGGTTGGACGTGCAAATCAAAACAGTGTTAGTGTTAGCACCCGTAGGCTGCCAAAATAGTCAAGATACATATCTTTACGAATAAAAAGATGCTATCGATAGTGTGGGAAGAAATATTGTCACCAAAATGACAAGAGTCATTAGCGAAATTACTAGCAATGCTGTGAAGCTAAAAGATTTTTTAAAATTAAAAAGTGTGTGTGGCATTTTTGGCCGGGGGACACCTTCTAGGTAGTTCGGCTGCCTGTTGCAAGTCTTGTTACTTGACAGCACTTCGGCGACTTGCTTGTCAATGATGATGAAATGATGAGGACAACACAACACCCAGTGCCGAGCCGAAAAAATCGTCGACCCGGCGTGGAATCGTATCCGGGACCTAGCTAACCGCAAGACCACGAGCTGCTGATAAGGAAAGTAAAATGTTTTCATTCGCTTGCTCTTTCATTGTCTTTCGAGAAATGCATACATGCCGTGCATTTCACCCTGCTGTCATGAGAGGATGACATGTCAGTGGTATTTTGCTGCACCTTCGCCAGGTCTTACATTTTTGTCAATATATATCGCTAAGCATTTATTTACTCGTATAATGAGGTGTAAGTGCAGAAATGTGGGTAGATGAAAATATAAAAACTAAATTGACAAACACGAAAACTGTACATGCCAGCAGACATAGAAGAAACAATTAGTCAAACGAAAGGAACATCAGATTTAAGTAAGAACATCTGTGACTAGAAATATGTCTTTGGAAATACAAAATTGATACATTTGGGTACGCTGATCCTTTTATATGCTTGAGAATATTTAGTAATGAATTGTAAATTGGAGACAAGAGAATGAAGAAATGAAAGAGAAATAACGAATGATGTGTGTAGAGGGTGTCCGAGGAGGATTGCTCAATATTTAGGGATATGAACGGAACGAGATTCGAAGAAAAAAAATTAAAAAAAATTACGCTCTAAAATGCGTACCTGAAGAGCTAAGAGCACTTCTTGATGTTAGATACTCCTTTACAGTATGCTCTTTGCTTTCCACATTTTTATAGGTGGTGGTATGGAGAAAAACAAGAAACAAATGTCCGGTAAACATGTGTTCGAGAGTGCATACTTGAAGAGCTATGAGCACTTGTCCATCTTCGCTAATCTGATGCACATTTTTTCTACTGATCAAGTGCTCATAGCTGAGAATATATGAGCTACAGAGTCCATGTCTACTTGACACATTTGTCTTGCTTTGATCCATGCTATCACCGCTCAAAATATGGAACGCACACAGCTTGCAGTATAAGATATTTGTTTCATCTATCGAAACTGAAGAGTTGCTCATGGCTCTTAAGGTATGCATTTTAGAGCCCATGTTTACTAGACTTTCTTGCTTCGAATGATCGTGACCATTCCTCCATGATGAGACAAGTGATTGCAGATTAATGAATCAAATAGCCCCCGATTTTGGTGTAAGATACTAACTAAAACGTGGGTTACAGAATGGAGAAGCATCATGAAGTAAACAATATGGAAGAACCAGAGATTGTTTTAAGAAAAAGATAATAAATTTAGAAAACTATCTAAGCGATGGAAAGCAAAGTCAGAGAGAGATAATTACAAAGGAAGAGAACGAAAATGGTTTAAATGGCTCTGAGCACTATGGGACTTAACTTCTGAGGTCATCAGTCCCCTAGAACTAAGAACTACTTAAACCTAACTAACCTAAGGACATCACACACATCCATGCCCGGGGCAGGATTCGAACCTGCGATCGTAGCGGTCGCGCTGTTCCAGACTGTAGCGCCTAGAACCGCTCGGCCACCCCGGTCGGCTAAGAGAACGAAAGAATGCTGCAACGCAGGTAATAAAAGAGAAAGACAGTATAGAAATTAAGTTGATGAGACATTCTCGATGGTCAGTACGAAATAAAACGTATTGTACTTTGAAAAAGGCAGAGTACTTATAACCTGTTACATCGCATGAAAAGCGGCAGCCCTCGCCAACTGCACAACTATAGGGAAAATATAAATTATGTTTTACAAATATGGACTTCTGAAGTTTCTGCAGTGTCTCGCTGAAGTTGGTGAATACAAAGGAAGCACCCAGCTCTTATTTGTGTTTGGCCATTCCGGTACACAAGAGTACAAGGATTCTTTGAAAGTTATAGTGTCAACCGGTCAAAATGAAATACATAAACCAAAAATCTGTTAACGACAGACCGGTGGTTTCACGCGGAGGGATTAACATCGCTTCCAGTTGGTAGGTTTCACGATGGGGCCTATCAGTAACAAATATAAGTGGTATCAAACATTGCTGGATTACTTCTTCTTAACGAAGTTGACTTAACCCGTGAGAAACTCAGAGACAGGTCCTGGAATTAAATGCATGTAATATAAAAGGTTCGTCTCCACAGTATCCTGTCGGCGGAAACACGCAACCTATATTCAGCTAGAATGGTGCACTACGTAAGTGGAGATTGACGGGGGAGGGAAGGGGTAAAGTAAGGGAAGGGGAGGTGAAACGCAGTTCCGCTATCTATTTGCGTGGCTTGCTATTTACTGATGACAACGGCCTCAGGTACGGGGCAACAAAAACAGGCAGTGAATAGCCCATGCCCTCTCATGTTACGACGTAAAAAAGAGAAATAAGAAACGGTAACGAGATATACAAAGGCAGAAACATAAAGAAAAAGGTTGCTGACGTTATACCCAAAAGTGTTTACTCTGCAGCACGCATACCTTCTACTCGGTGTCGCTGTTATATGCGTCTTTCTCTCTCTTACACATACACATACACACACTCACAGACACATACACACATACACTTTGCTATGCACAGGAGCGTTCTTATATAATGTAAATATTTTCATTAGAACTATGTGGAGGAACATACGTACATTTATTTATAAATTATTGCCTTCGATATAACCATGGTATAAAGGAGTAAAGGGATTTATGGGTACACCTACAAAGAACAATTCAGTATTTCAAAAAATCAGCCAACAGTTACAAAATACTCTCTTAATGGTTGCAGCACTATCGAATTAGAATATGGATGCAGTACATATTGATTCCTATATCAGTCTCACAACGTATCTCTGCCAACATCAACGAGTGTATACATAGTAACAATATTTTTACATTCTGTTTTGCACATTCAAAATCATAATACAACTTTTATACATATATATTCATATACATTTAAGAATACTATTTCAAGTGAACAAAAAAAAGAACTTCACGTATTATTACAAAAGGAGCGCTTCCAAGCAGCGCGTGGCCATTTCTCGCCGAAACGAACGAAGTTTGGCGCCCGGTCTTTTATCTGAGAGAAGTTTTTTAATATCACTCACCGTTTTCCCATAAGACTTGTCGGGAGCGACTGGCGGCAAGTGGAAATAGGGCCTCATTTTTAAGAGCGGACGTGCTCTGAATGCTAACAGCCTCCAGTGACAAGAAATAAATTTTTCCGCGGCGACAGGAAAATATTTGAACGGTTGGATTCGGTCGCACCGAAACGGCAACAAGAAAACTAAAAGAATACCAAAAAAGGCGAGTTTTCCTTTTTAGTGAGGTTATTTGTTGATTTTGTCATTAATTGTATCCCCTGTTGATAAACCGAAGACAAATCGAGAGTGTTATGACACCGATTAACCTAGAGTGGAGTCGCAAATATACTCTTCAACTTCGTAGTGAAGGTGGTCTTGCAAGAATAGAATATGTACTTACAAAATAAATTACTCAATAAATGCTTCATTTTTAACGTATCTTAAGTGTCACTCCTGATAAGTAGAAACACCTCCGTTAGGGGATTTTTAGTTTACTTCTTCCACTATTTCATTGAAAACAAATAGTGCTTCAGTAAAGGTATCTACTCCCTGTAATTAATCCAGGCTGCCGTAAGCACGACGTCAAAATCGGTCGTTTTGGCGAGGAAGGGGATGTACAATGATTGTGTGTCACATTTATTTTACGCTAACTTGCTAACAACACGGGAGACAGTGATTGATATACATTATCAGGAAGTTTTCAGCGATTACAATGATCTACGAACTACGTAATGAGATTGCAGTTCACGCAGTACGGAAGTTTGTATAGTGCAGAAAATAATTCTGCTCTCGGGCCTCGGAACCCAGCGTCCCGCTTCCGGCCTTAGGCGTGCTGCGTAGCCGTGAACAGATGTGGTGCCCTGTGCGACCAGCCGTTCGTCATGGCCCGTGTTACGTCCGGGTGTGCCTGTTAGCTAATTTCCCCAGAGGTGCAGTGTGTGTACAGTGCAGAAGGGGGCCTCTATACGACACGGCCCAGATTGTCCGCGGGCCTCGCTCCCCATCTGTCGCAGACGTAGAACGGGCACGCTGAAGAAAAGCATAACTCTGAGTTAGCTGTAGTATACGACTGACGTATTAAAACTGTTTTAAAAAATGTGTTACAAATAATCTACAACAGAATCTCTTTTCGATAGTTCCTCTTTCTAAAAATTGCAAAACTTTTCAAAAATACGAATTTAGAACTGGAAGTAGACACACGTCCATCTACGCCACGTATGCAGGATAATTCAGCAGCACCTATCGATGGGTTTTGTGCAACCCGCAATTCCTTCATATTTTTTCGCTCGCTATGCGCACGCTATTAGTCCTCCAGAAAAACTGAACAGGACATTTTTGTAGAAACATAAATATAGCTAAATTTTGTACTAGGATTCATTTAGGTTGGAGGCCAAAATTTTCGATTTCTCCAAGAAAAACGTGACTGAAGGTCACTTTTGTACATTTTTCTTGAATAATTCGAAAATTACTGCTTCTTAGGAAAAGTATCACAATACAAAATTTAACTACATTAAATTTACTGCCTTCTGTTCATAACTGCTGTAGAACTAACTGTTTGCATGTAGCAAGTGAGAGAGTACAAAAATCTTACCTGTGGTATTTGAAGGTGTTATGGGTTGCATAAAATCAATGGGCAGGGGCAGCTGAAAATAACAATATTTTGTGGGTGACTTTGACAGAATTCTTCAGTGACCTCTACCTTGATTTGCAGTTCACCAACTGTTATCACCCTCCAGTGCCTGAGCGCTCTGTTTGTTTGTCTTCATTCCATGTTTAGAGTTTGGGATGGAAGCATGGCTCAGCAAAGGGTTGTTTCTTTGATGCAAACAGGCTTCACTGAGTCTTGCAAAGACAGTAAACTAACTGAAGGAGAACTAGAGGCTTCAGTTCTGAAAGGGAACACTACGGGTCCCACAATGGTGCGATGACCTCGTAACCTCCAATATTGCAGGGCAGTGCTAGCTAATGCAGAGGCTGAAGTTCTGGTTTGTCGGAAGGCCAAAATGCCATAGCCGATAATACTAGACAGTTCAGGTTGTAATACCCCTAGACGAACTGTAACAGTACACGACTTCTGCCAAATAAGTTAGTGAGCTAGTTTGACCACTGCAGTCACACATTGGCATAACTGTAACAAATTTATGCTTGTTCTGCGTTGTTATTTCTTTAACTTAAACGTAATGACCACCTCAGCTGCTGTTATGAAATATCTTAGTTTCCAGTACCGGTTACGTTGTTCACTGAACATCTTCATGTTAACAGACGTATCGGACCTTGGCGGTTGCTTAGGTACACTGTAGCAAAGTGCCCGAACAGGGTTCTGGACGACGATCGTGAAGCTAAGATATTGCTTAGCAGCAGCTGAGGTGGTGTTTTACGTATACCTTAAATTAACTGTAACCAAACTGCGCTCAGGCAACGTAGCTCGTTTTGCGTTTATCGGCGATAAAACCTCCCTAGAGGTTGTAGGGGCACCCATTACCTTTCGGATCTTGCAGGTCATTTCGTATGAGCTGACGAAAATATACTTCAGCCAGCAGTCACATAGCTCCACATTACATTTAGCGTAATTCGCGATGAAAATCTTTCTCGTGGACCCATACGTGAGGCTGTTTGGTACGCGCAAGACGAAGAAATGAAAACTAAACTGCCTGTCGTAACTGAGGCAGACAAATTAGGCGCCACAGGACAGGAAATTAGATCGCACTGTGAAGTTCCCATCGCCGTTTATGCGATTTTTTTTTGTCAAGGCTACGCAGTACTAGATTTGTAACATGTATACTTGTATTGTTCCCTGATGTGTGATTTCTGTCTCTGAGATGCGCCACAGTACAACAGAAACAGTTGGCCATAGATTTTATGGGCTTAGTCGCCATGCCGCCTTTAGAATGAGCTTCGAGGATTTCAAGCCGTTCTCGACGGTCGTTGACTTCTCAAAGAAAGTACGATGTTTTTGCACCAGAATCAAGTCTGTAGCAAACAGCACCGGTCGAGGGTAACGTTCGAACTCCCACCAATCACGTGCCACGTTTGTGGTGGCAAGTCTTACACGACTGTGGGAAATTTCTAGCTCGAAGGCGTGCCACCCTACACGGAAATCTGGCCAGCTACGTCACCGATCCCGAAGGACTCGCCGTGCCTGACGGAGGGTCATCCTTGACTCGATGATGTGCACAGGTACTTTGAGAATGTGGAGAGGATCCACGTCACCTTGCAAGTATCGGGCGCACCGCAGCAGCTACCGTGCGCCTCGAGAGGCAGGCGGTCAGCAAGTGCTCATTGTTGGGCAATGCGGAGCAGTCGCGCCAGCGCGAGCCCAGCTCACTGCAGGTAGCGAACGCCCAGCTGTCGGTTGCGCCGGCGCAGGTCCGTGGCCCGCCGGCCGCACAGCAGCCGCTTGAAGGCGTGCCGGAACTCGGGGCTGAACACGGTGTAGATGACGGGGTTCAGCGTCGAGTTGAAGTAGCCCAGCCAGAGGGTGACGGCCATGAGGTGCGGCGAGACGACGCAGGCGGCGCACAGCGGCAGCACCAGCGCCACCGTGAAGAAGGGCGCCCAGCAGGCCACGAAGGCGCCCGTGATGATGGCCAGCGTCTTGGCCGCCTTGCGCTCGCGCTTCGAGTCAGCCGAGTCCTTGGGCTTGCGCCGCACAACGGACGTGACGCCCGCCACCGCCAGCGGAGCCTGGTACGCTGCGGAAAACACCCAGGGGAGCGCTCTCATCGAGAGGGAAGCAGGCGGCTATCACAGCGTACTGACAACGGGAGGACGCGACGGATTTACTTCAAACTCTGTACACCTTTAGTAGGCCATTAAAAAATGGTACAATTGGCTCTGAGCACTATGGGACTTCACTTCTGAGGTCATCAGTCCCCTAGAACTTAGAACTACTTAAACCTAACTAACCTAAGGACATCACACACACCCATGCCCGAGGCAGATTTCGAACCTGCGACCGCAGCCGTCGCGCAATTCCAGACTGAAGCGCCTAGAACCGCTCGGTCACACCGGCCGGCAGTAGGCCATTAAAACAACATAATGTGCAAGCAGTAGCCGCGCGGGATTAGCCGAGCGGTCTACGGCGCTGCAGTCATGGACTGTGCGGAAGGTCCTGGCGGAGGTTGGAGTCCTCCCTCGGGCATGGGTGTGTGTGTGTTTGTCCTTAGGATAATTTAGTTTAAGTAGTGTGTAAGCTTAGGGACTGATGACCTTAGCAGTTAAGTCCCATAAGATTTCACACACATTTGATTTTGCAAACAGTAAGATGCACTACTCTAGCATTCTGAGAAAACCGCAACAGAAGTTTAACCCGTCTGAATAGGTAGCTGATGTACCTTTGCGTAGGTACCACATATTAGAGTTCGTAATGGTCAAGTGATGCCGGCACGGTAGCTCAGCGTGTTCGGTCAGAGGGTTAGCAGCCCTCTGTAATAAAAAAGAACTTTGTTAATCGATCAACAACGAACTCAAACGGATGTGTTTGACGTCTGCCCCGAGCAGATGCATCGAAAAAAAAAAAAAGTGGTTAAGGTTAACGTGTCATAAGGCGAGTGTGTATGAGGCGACGGTTCGACTCCCGCTCAAACCTTCATTTTGTAGTACAAGTGCAAATTCTGTGATATTAAAAGAGTTTGAACCTATACTATTCCTTCTTGCTACGTTAGCAAGGTCTCACCGCTACGCAGGTTATCTGCCAAATGGGGTCTACCTTAGTGTCTGCAGCTTGAAGGTCCGATGTGCAAAGTAGTCCGGATACCTTGCCACACTGCTTCATTTTCAGGAAAACTCTATGCGTGTCTTCATTTACTTGTCGATGGTTGTAAATCTGCTTGTTCTAATAATTAAATTTAATTAAAAACAGTAAGTCGTCAAATAACATTAAATGCACTAAAATTTCATGCAAATGCACGAGGTCTTTTTAATAATTTTATTACCTCTCAAATTTTATATAAATTAAATAATATGACCAGTGATGAACAAAGTCGAACCATCGCCTCATACACGTTCGTCTTACGAAACGAAACTCAAACGCTAACCACTTTGCTTTTTTTTGTTTGCTTCCTTACATTTTGTTCGATATTCTTCGTTACGTCTGGTCTGACGGACGTCACATGATACCTGTTTAAGCTGAAAGTTGATTTTAGTTACAGATGGACCAGCCCTCCGACTGAACACGCTGAGCTACCGTGCTGGCACCGCTTGACCACCATGAACTCTTAACATCCAGCACCGATGCACAGATACATCCGTTACATAAGAGAAGCGTAAAACTTCTCTTACGATTTTCTCGGAATTGCCACATTAGTCCACTCTACTACTTGCACACTAGGTTGTTTTAATGGCCTACTGAAGCTGTACAAAGACTGAAGTAAATCGAGGATCCCGACGTCGTGGCCTCCCCTTGTGAGTGCGACAAAAACAGTCTCGCTTTACACCATAAAAACACAACTCATCCAGTTCTATACTATCAAAAGTACCTGATTTACTACTAACCTAGTTTACCAATAATGATTAACACAGTTAGTTAGTTACTTCCATGTTCTAGAAATCATTCAAGCGGTTCTTTTATCGAAATGATGTGGAACGAGCCAGTTTACAGGATATGTATACATGATTAGTGTTGCCAGTAATGTACACGTTATTATTTTTAGACCAACTTATGCAGCTATGCTATGTTTATTTGCATGGCCATCTTCCGCAGCAACTGCTAAAATTATTAATGATTTCTTCATCTTAAGCTTTCTGCAATTCGTCCCATTCAGTACGAAGGGCGTGGTGGTACGCTCCTTCAACCGCTAGCCAGCAACTGAGGGCGTATCAGCACGCTCCCCCTACCCCTTCTCAATGACTGAGAGCGTGTCCGAGTGCTCGCCGTCCCTGAGGGCGATTTTTATCTGCGTTGCGGGCTTGCATGGTAGGACTTCGTTTCACTCATCATCGAAAATACGTAGTCCAGTTGAAATGTACAAATTTCTGAGTTAAAAATTACCGTTGAGGCACTTATGTTCTTCAGAAGCTGAAATTAGGATTTTGTTTAACTAAAATATCACTCCATATTTCAGATATTGTAATTTAATTGAGTCACAATCAAATCTAAGTAAACATATATCCTACACCTGGAAAACCTCACACATAAAATATTGAAGTGTCGTATCGTTGTGATAATAAAGTTTTGTTACCAGTTTATGCTCGTGTCTCACACCTACCGTGCTGTCATAACTAACAGTGGATTATTGTATAGGATTTCATCTTACTCATATTTACGCCCACTGTTAAGCTTTCTGCTTCTTTAACCTACCCCCACATCGCTAGTCTTAAGGCTTTAAGCCTTTTATGTTATAGTTGCCAGAAGTACCTGTTGTCTTACTACACGCGGACAGCTTGTCGGTGTTACCCAACAATTCTAAGACTCGACTGTTATATTCAGTTAACAAAGTACTAGCTGAAGAACATGGAAAAATCTCTCTTGATCATATAATTGACATATCGTTGAATGGGGCGATAAAGATTACATGCACCGAGCGATTATTTCCAGTGCTACGACTGTCTCTCTAGCTCTAGACCTTTTTCTCAGTCATTGAGAAGGGATAGAGGAAATGCGCCTATACGCCCACCATCACTGGGTAGGGATTGGAGGAGCTTGCCTGCGCTCTCCTCGTACTGTATGAGTTAATTAAAGAGACTTTATACCAGACGTGTTACGCTTTTATTTATAAACCATCTTCTGTGGCTATTCTGCCAATTGGAAACTGCATTTGGTTTATAAAGTTCGTGTACAATCTGCTTACAGTGTATCTGCCACTTGTTTACATATTCTCGAAACCACTGCTTTATTCCTCTTTGTTAGCCGAGGTTGATGTAGAAGAACTTCATTTCACATATACACTTAGCAGTTTTTGACTATCTCCACTTTTTCTTGCGCTGAATTTGCTTTATTTACACTTCACCTCGCGTTTGGATATCGAACTGAAGTCATGTGTGTTATGACTCAGTTACACGTAAATAAACGAACAGACATAAAAACTGTAGCATTCTACTGTGTGAAAACACAAGTAACTACAATTCCATTTTTCCAAAGGCGAGGTAAAGTGTAAATAACGCAAATGCAGCGCAAGAAAAAGTGGGGAAAGGCCAAAACTTCCTAGTGTATATGTGAAACGGAGTCTTTCGCCAGCAGCCTCGGCTAACAAAGATGGAAGAAGCACTGGTTTGGAGAATACGTAAACAAGATGCAGATACACCGTAAGTACATTGCACACCATCTTTCTAAACAAAATGCTGTTTTTAATCTAAAACACCCAAAAATGTGCAGATATACCTATCGAGTTTTCAGAATAACCACAGAAGACATTTTATAAATAAAAGTGAAACAATCTGGCGTAAAATTCTCCTAAATTACATTGCAGTAAGCTTGAGACGCAGATACCAACAATAACTTATCACTGTTTTTAAAATAGCTACCAGTTTCCAATAAAAATTCATTACTGGAATCGAAGAAGTTGTCCAGGTTCAAATGGTTCAAATGGCTCTGAGCACTATGGGACTTAACGTCTATGGTCATCAGTCCCCTAGGACTTAGAACTACTTAAACCTAACTAACCTAAGGACAGCACACAACACCCAGCCATCACGAGGCAGAGAAAATCCCTGACCCCGCCGGGAATCTAACCCGGGAACCCGGGCGTGGGAAGCGAGAACGCTACCGCACGACCACGAGATGCGGGCAAGTTGTCCAGGAGAAATGATTTTAAACTAGATTTAAAACTGGCAGACATTTTTATGTTCCTGCGTATTGAACTCTGTCTGAGCCACTGACAGCTTTAACACCGGGTAATAAAAGTTATTTTTCCGCTTGTGTTGAACGGTAGTACATCACTGTAATTCTTACATTCGGCTGGATTTCGGCGTGCACGGGTAGCCAAATGGTAAGGCGACCGCTCGCGATAAGGGATATCCGGGTTCGTGTCCCGATCCGGCAAAAACGTTCATTGTCTTCATTTCATTCTACAGCTAATGGTTGTCCTTGTTCGCAATTGGGAATTCATTTAATGCAAAACAGATGTGGTATTTGTACATATACATTTAGAACTATATTAGGTGATATTTTTATACAGAAAATCAAGAAATAGATGTTGTCAGAATATGTAAACAAGCCAAGTAATCGCCAAATATGGGAAGGGGAAAGAGAAACATACACACCAAGAGAATGAATAAGACGTAAACATTGCTCGAAATCAAAGAAACTTCGCTGAAAGAGGCCACAATGTTGTAAACTAATACAGGATGAGTCAACTTAACTGATAAGAACAAATATTTTTCAAATCGTTGAAACTAATTTTTAAAAAAGTATGGTGCCCAAATCGGAGACACAGCAGTGTGATCAATGTTCGTGATTACATGTACCAAGATAATGAATAAGTGATTTTCTTAGGTGGATCAGTGTACATTCTTATGGGTGTTTGGCAAATGGGACACAATGACATGACGGCTACAAAAAAATAAAAAAAAAATGTGGTGATACTTCTGGTAAAGCACTGGCTAAAAATTGTTACCTGATGTCTTCATGACAAAGGGAACAACGACAGCGATATTTTTTTCTCGATGCCCTTTCGACTATAGAGAATCTATACGTTGAACAGACCTGCATAGTTTAGGCGAAAGTAAAGTTGCGTTCTCAGTGCATTTCACTAGATAGTAGTGTCTCCCATCGTGAGCATTTTTCCAAGGGCGAGGTGAAGTGTAAATAACGCAAATGCATCGCACGAAAAAGTGGGGAAAGGCTAAAACTTCTGAGTGTACTGTTCAGTCTCTCAAATTAGCTCGAAGAGTGATTTCCAGCTTAGACCTAGGGTTACATCTGGGGGGACTGTCAGCATGAGAAGCTGTCCACTGAATTGGCGCGCACTAAGGCGACATTATTTGAACATTCAGCAAACGTCGAGGGATACAAAAAGTCCATCGTAGTCGGCTGCAGTCAACAACGTCAGCTGGCGACCGACACCTACAAATTACAGCTCGCAGATACCCGAGGAGAACGCAATGTGACTGTGCATTACCTGTTGGAGACAAACGGGAGGTTGTGTGGAACCAGACAATACGAGACCGTCACCGCACGATAGTGCATACGTCCTCTAGGAGTCCGTTAGGAGCAGCAACGTAGTGCGCAAAGAATGTGGGAAAGCTAATCTGAAATGGTTTTTGGATCAATGGCGTGGTTGCTCATCGCCATCGAGTACAAGATTTACCTGACACCGGATGATCGTCATAGAAGAAGTGTGGAGTCGATCATGGAGCAATAAACATCTCAAGCATGCAGTCCCGTGTGTTCCGCAGAGAGTAAGCTGTGACATGCTAAGTGCCAATGACGTAGATGGATGTCATCACTATCAAGGGTATTTTGACGGCTATGTACTATCCGTACAGGATCCAGCCCTTGAGTCAAAATTTAGGCCAATATTGCAGTATCATGCCGTATCCATCTCTTGAACACTTTCCTTCAGGAGGCAGGAATCAGCCGGATGAAATGTCCTGCCGTATTTGCTCAAATGAATACGGCTGAGTGTTCCTGGAAACTGATGAATCTTGGAGCGTATCGTCAAGGAACCACATTCACAAACTGAATGAGTTCATATGGACAACTGTTGAACGGTGGGGGAGGGTTTAGCATCGTCTCAACCGCAGTGTGGAGAGAATAACTAGAAGAAGCCAAACATGTTACAATGCAAGAGGTGGAGCAACACTATACTGAAGATCGCACAACAAAAAATTTTGGTTTCATTTATGTGGAGTATCGAAGACACTAATCTATTTTGATAATTGTTTTATTTTTATTTCACAGTAAAGTAGCTTATATACTTTTAAGGATTGTTAACTTCATGCTGTCCTTATTAAGATCGTACACGTTCGCAGATATTTAGAAAGTACAAGATTTTTTAAGAAGTTATTATTTAAGTTTTCACCGAAAACGCACTTTTCAGTGACTCTTATTTTTAAGTTGCGGGGAAGTGCAACAACCGGAGCGTGTAAGTAGCATGTCTCCTACAATATCAGAAACAACAGAGACATGGTGTGTGTATGCGTGTGTGTGTATGACTATGTGTGTCAAGCACGTGTGCATGAACGAGCGCTCATATCTTTGAGACTCGATATTTGAAACATGTCTTATAGGTAAAATGTAACACCAGCGTTCTGGGAAATTTGGATGGGCAGAACTTGCAGCATTTTGGCCCCAGCAGAGAGATAATATCATTTTTGTGGATGGTGGCTGACCAATGTACAGAGAGATGCTTTTTGTTACGGATCAGCCGTTTATTTCTCATAACCATCACTGTTACTGTACAGGATGGTCAATTTTGGGTAGAATCAAGTAATGATGGACACATGTCCACCTAGCAAGATTTGCGAATGTCAAAACGACCCATATTGTTGCGAGAAAACATTTTCTTGCTGTCTGTGACGAGTCAGTCTCTACACTCTTACTGCAGTACATTTTTTTGCTGTTTTTCAGATGCAATATACTGACTCTTATAAGTTTGAACTAACCAAAATTCGTTCAACTTTGTTTGGAACTATCCGGATTGAATTATTATATTATTGTGAACTATGATACGTCCACAGTTACTGTAAAGAGCATATTAATGTGTACAGATTTCCGGTATATGGTAACATCTTTCTTGTGTCAAGAATTATCGGTACAAAGTGTAAAGAAAATTGTCGCAATCGAGGGGTACACACGGCATCAAAACACCATTGGTAAACAGTGTTGGTGGCTGTGGCTAAGAGCGCAAGAGTTCCAAAAGCTCTACTGGAGAACGACAGAACATATTACCATGGAGTGTAAAGCATGTAGAGCAGTTCTCAAGTGATCTGCTACCGAGGAAGATTTCCAAGTAAACAAATAATCATTTCCAGTCAGGGTGTTCAGTTTTGATATCAGATTATTGTCAAGCGCATAGGTAATGGTTGGTTCAAATGGCTCTGAGCACTATGGGACTTAACTTCTGTGGTCATCAGTCCCCTAGAAATTAGAACTACTTAAACCTAACTAACCTAAGGACATCACACACATCCATGCCCGAGGCAGGATTCGAACCTGCGACCGTAGCAGTCGCACGGTTCCGGACTGCGCGCCTAGAACCGCGAGACCACCGCGGCCGGCTGGATTGGATTTACAATCCAACAACTAAATTACTGCTGTGATTGCTAAACAGAATGAACATTATGCCAGATTTCTATGAATATCAGAATATGCTCTCAAGTGTTACTGTACCGAAGTGCATTGCCATATGGCTCACATGAATTGTGCTGTGACTATTGTATACAAGTGAATTGTCATACTATTTACGTGAACTGTGCTTTGGCTACTGTGTACTGAATATGGAAGTCAAATATTATTACTTCTAAATCAATAGGATTCAGTCACATCAATCAGTGACGGTACCTCTATCTTTTGTACAGTCTACTTCAAATACGTTCTCAAATTGTCACATATGCGATTATCACATGAAAGATAATCTTTCTGTTTTCATATACATACACAGGCAGATCAGCATACCACACTCAGAAAATAATTATGTTACTTGTGATCAGCAAAGTTAAACTTAAAATGAGTTACTTCGCAAAGTTGATTAATACAGAAAACGATGTGGTTGTCAATATATATCTAACTGTAATGGACGCTACTAGCTAGTACCGTACGTACGTAACTGTGATGATACACTAAACATTGTTGCTATTATTGCTAATTTTTTCACATGATACTTCTTTTGCTTCTTGTGTATTTTGTGTCCAAGTATTGGTGTAGACTACCTGTGCTTACTACAACGTCATCGAGACACAGTACATGTGAATTGCAGTATCGCTAAGGTAATAGTGCAGAGTGATGGTTTAAGTGTAGAAGACGATCAAGTTACATGTATAATTAATGCGTCCGGCACCCCACGCGCTTAGATTAAATTTCCGCTTCGTCCTTATAATTATTAGTGGATATATTGTTTATTTATCCAAATAGTGACTTTAAATTATACTTCCACCATGTATGGCAAGTATATTACGAACGCCTTGCCAGCCTTTGACTGACTATTAAACTCACTGAGAAAAACCTCAAGCAAAACAGTGGCCCTTGAAACAAGAAAAAAAAGATCGATAATCACACACCGGTGCTCCAACACGTGACACTTAAACGTTACAAACTTCTGCACTAATCTGAATTTGTTTTACTCTGATAATGGATCTCCTCTGTCATCCAAACCAACAGACATTTCTTCTCTGAATACGTTAAAGTACAGTTTATTCATCTCAACGTCTTCATTCCAACTCTCCCCTCTGCCCTGTACACTTAACAGTGGAAGTGCTTTCGCGCTCTTAATGTTGATACCTTTGCTTTTAAATTCTTCTCACGTTCTTTTGACTTCTTTCTGCGCTATATCTGTCCCTCCGATGACTATTCTATTTTCAAATTAACAATTTTCCTGCAACTAATCGCTTCAGCTTCCCGGTATCTTCTATCGATTTCTTTCGTAGGAGACTTATATTTCTTTTTACGATAAATATTTTCGTACTTCATCAATTTACCATTCACAGTCAGCACACCGGACAAAATATTAGTCGCGCCCTGTAGCGGACTGTCAAGCAAGCATCACTGCTGGCGTATAATGTAAGCCACAGCAGCGAAGTGTGAATGTGCTAGTAAAAAAAAAAAAAAAAAAAAAAATAAATAAATAAATAAATAAACAAATAAAAAAAATGGCTCTGAGCACTATGGGACTTAACATCTGAGGTCATCAGTCCCCTAGACTTAGAACCTAACTAACCTAAGGATATCACACACATCCATGCCCGAGGCAGGATTCGAACCTGCGACCGTAGCGGCAGTCCGGTTCCGGACTGAAGCGTCTAGAACCGCTCGGCCACAGCGGCCGGCTAATGTGCTAGTCAATTGGATCAGTGGGGTGAAAAGGGCCGACGTGCAAAAGGTGACAAAATGACAGAAATGAGCTATCGCATTTAAACGTGCTCATGATGACACTGCAAATGAAGTTGCCGTATTTGTTGTGTGTGTAACACCAGGAGCCATGTAACGTGGAGTGAGAACCAGTCCAAGCCGACAGGGACGGGAGTCGAGTTTCACGTATTTGAGTGAAAATCTATTTCAAATATCACAGGAATTGGTGATGTCTGTGAATGCAGGTCCTTCTCAACCAGCGAACATTGCAAAGGAAACTGCCTGCAATACATATTTGGAATCAGGTATCTCGCGAAAGCCACTGCTCACAGCGGAAGGTAAGGGTGGAATGACCCAAACAACACACAAACTGGATGGTTGTTGAATCGAGGCGAGTGATGTGGCCGGAAAAGTCTCGGCATGTGACTTTTTCAAATGATTCAAAGCACTGAGTGCAGAGACGACACAATGAGCCGTTAAAGACGCGGTGTGTGGGAAGTGTAATTTAGGTCAGCGGTGGTTCTATGGTGTTCGGGGGTGTTTTTTCTACCATGACTTGGCCACATGTTTGCAAGTTACCGTGCACATCAACCAAGATGTTTATTTGAACATTCTCAGTTACTAAGTCTACAACTTGGTGATACGTTGCAGACACTCGTGTCTTGCAAACTGAAAACAACCGTGCTCATAAGGCTGTACTCCTTCATTCCTGGTTCGACTCACACTCCGCTAGCCTATCGCACCTCCATTGGCACTATAAGTCATCAGATGTTAACAAGTTATGAAGGCTGTGCGAGTATTTGGAACAGCGAGTGGTACACAGCAGTCATCATCCCCGCAGTTTGTTAGTTCTGCAAGTTGTGATCGTCAGTGAGTGGCTTCAAATGGAGTTGCAAAACTGAAGAAACATGCAAGGTGAAAAGATTTAAGGTGAACAGATATTAATGGTAAGATAAACTGAGACATTTGCATCCTCAGTGCAAGCGAAAAAGAATTACAGGACGTGTTGAATGGAGTGAAGGGCCTAATGAGAGTAAGTATTGAGAATAAACCGAAGAAAGAGGGAAGTTATGAGGTGTAACAGAAATGAGAGTAGCGATAAACTGAATACGAAAACTGATGACCGCAAAGTAAATGAAGTTAAGGAATTGTGCCACCTTGACAGCAAAATAACACATGACGAACGAAGCAAGCGGAACTTAAAAAGCGGATTAGTACAGCAAAAGAAGGCGTTCCTGTCCAAGAGAACTCTTCTACTGGCATCAAACATCGGCCTTAATCTGAGGAAGAAATTCCTGCGAAAGAACTTTAAGAGCACAAAATTGTACGGTAGTGAACAGTGGATAGCGGGAAAACCAGAACTCAAAAGAATCGAAGCGTTTGAGGTATGTTGCTACAGAAAAATGTCGAAAATGAGTAGTCTGATAAGGAAAGAGGCGATACTCCGCAGAATCGACGAAGAAAGTGAAATATGGAAAACACGAAAAAGAAGAAAGGGCAGAATAACTGGACTTTTGTTAAGACATCAGAGAATAGCTCTTATTTACAAATTTCACACTTTAACTGGGCTCCTGAGCGGAAGACTTTGGGAACAGAAGCTTTTGATAAGCTTGTAGTGGATTGGCTCTTGGGAGACATGGGATACGCCCCATCTCTTTTTCCCAGGGCAGCCAGATTGTGGCTTACAAATGAAACCAACATAAAATAGGTTGATACATTGCAGATGTGACACGAAAGTTGTCGGCGAGGTACTAAAAGGACGAGGTGGATCCTCTTCGTTCAGTTTTGTAAATAATGTTATCAGTCACTATGAACAACACGGAACGCGAATAAACACTAGATTCGCAATACCTGTTTACTGCTACAGCACACAATATTGTTAAGTAGCTAAGGTTGGGAATGAGCGTAAACATTACGGAGCGGCACAAGCTCAGCCGACTTTCGTCGATCAGAAAGGGGTCAAGTTAAGATGTACGATCTGTACAATTTACACACAGACACTGTGAGATAAAGCGCTACTGGATGCACTTAAACATTTTGAGATGTATTAACCATGATTTTCTTGAATGAGATTTTACTCTGCAGCGGAGTGTGCGCTGATATGAAACTTCGTGGCAGATTAAAACTGTGTGCCGGACCGAGACACGAACTCGGGACCTTTGCCTTTCGCGGGCAAGTGCTCTACCACTGAGCTACCCAAGCACGACTCACACCCCGTCCTCACAACTTTACTTCTGCCAGTACCTCGTCTCCTACCTCCCAAACTTTACAGAAGCTATCCTGCAAAGGTCCCGAGTTTGAGTCTCGGTCCGGCATACAGTTTTAATCTGCCAGGAAGTTTCATGATTTTCTTATTCCAATATGCCTTATATGTTTTGAATTTCATCATTATCAAAGGCTAATGCTTAATCTCATTATTATGACTCAGTAGAAACTTTTCCAAATGGATGCATGATCGTCTAGCCAATATCCCTTAACAACAGGCGAATAGAAATGTATATTGACTAAAAAATCAAGTATCCATTTGGACAAATTTCTACTGATCCATAATAATGAGATAAAGTACTTGCCTTTGATAAGGACGTAAAACGAAACGCGTAATGCGTACTGGAATAATAAAATAGTGGTCAAGACATATTAAAATGTTTACATTGCTTCCACGGCACTAGAGAGAACAGTAAGGGAAGCCACAGATTGGAATACGTCCAACAAATAATGAAGGACGTATTCTGAGTTAAAGAGTTTGGCAAGAGAGAGAAATTTGTGGAGTACCACATCGGCACAGTGAGAAGTTTATCAGCGCATGCCATACTACACGGTATTACCGTGATGCTTCCAGGGGTGACTAATTTTTGTCTGGTGTGCTTATTTCTTATATCCATGGATGTCTGTCCATCTTGTACTATTACCATTTTTATTTAGTCTGTGTAGTATTGGTTTCGTCATATTTATTATATAGTACCGAATACCGCCCTATATATAGCCTCATAGATCCTTGAACGTGCATCGTCATTGTCCAGTATCTCACCAGCCCATTACATTAGATGTTGACCGCTTCTGAAGATTTCCTCAAACTTCAGCCTACCCTCCGTAATTGCCAACCTAATGAGCGTAAACGAAAGGCATTCGTGCTGTGTGAAAGTGCACTGCATTACTTTCTGGTGACGGTCGACAGTGCGACGAGATACCACACAGACGATGCTTAGAATTTGGAAGTAAGTACCGTAGGTGACCAACTGACCGGCCGGCAGGGCGCAGTCGGTGACGGTGGGCGCGTCCGGTTCGAGCCCGTTGGCGACGGAGCCCTTCTCGGGGCTGCTGTTGTTGGAGGAGACTGTGGTGAAGGCGGTCGTCGTCTCGGAGATGGTGGGCAGCGGCCGCCCGATGACGGTGACGACGGCGGCGGCCAGCCCTCCCGAGGTGCCCGCCGCGCCCGCCACCACGCCGCCCGCCGCCGGGTTGCGCGCCGCCGCGCCGCCCCCCGCAGACGCCGTCACCCGCCGCCGGATGCGCTTGCGCGCCGTCTGCGGACACGACAAGGCGGACAGCCTGAGCAGTCGCCGCTCACTACTGCTCTGGCTACTTGGACCGCACCAGTCTGAGCCACATGCCGACATTCACATGCGTGGAATAAGGTTCCCCAGAACACACTCTCTTCTTCTGCCTGAAGTACGCGAACAACAGACATAAATTACCCTTAGACTACACAGAAACAGACATACATATACAGGGTGAGTCACCTAACGCTACAGCTGGATATATTTCGTCAACCACGTCAAATACTGACGAACCGATTCCACAGACCGAACGTGAGGAGAGGGGCTAGTGTAATTGGTTAATACAAACGATAAAAAAATGCACGGAAGTATGTTTTTTAACACAAACCTACGTTTATTTAAATAGAACCCCGTTAGTTTTGTTAGCACATCTGAACATATAAACAAATACGTAATCAGTGCCGTTTGTTGCATTGTAAAATGTTAATTACATCCGGAGATATTGTAACCTAAAGTTGACGCTTGAGTACCACTCCTCCGCTGTTCGATCGTGTGTATCGGAGAGCACCGAATTACGTAGGGATCCAAAGGGAACGGTGATGGACCTTAGGTACAGAAGAGACTGGAACAGCACATTACGTCCACATGCTAACACCTTTTTATTGGTCTTTTTCACTGACGCACATGAACATTGCCATGAGGGGTGAGGTACACGTACACACGTGATTTCCGTTTTCAATTACGGAGTGGAATAGAGTGTGTCCCGACATGTCAGGCCAATAGATGTTCAATGTGGTGGCCATCATTTGCTGCACACAGTTGCAATCTCTGGCGTAATGAATGTCGTAAACGCCGCAGTACATCTGGTGTAATGTCGCCGCAGGCTGCCACAATACGTTGTTTCATATCCTCTGGGGTTGTAGGCACATCACGGTACACACGGTACATGATGGCCACCACGTTGAACATCTATTGGCCTGACATGTCGGGACACACTCTATTTCACTCCGTAATTGAAAACGGAAACCACGTGTGTACGTGTACCTCACCTCTCATGGTAATGTACATGGTCGTCATTGAAAAAGACCAATAAAAAGGTGTTAGCATGTGGACGTAATGTACTGTTCCAGTCTCTTCTGTACCTAAGGTCGTTCACCCTTTGGATCCCTACGTAATTCGGTGCTCTCCGATACACACGATCGAACAGCGGAGGAGTGGTACTCAAGCGTCAACTTTAGGTTACAACATCTCCGGATGTAATTAACATTTTACAATGAAACAAACGGCACTGATTACGTATTTGTTTATATGTTCAGATGTGCTAACAAAACTAACGGGGTTCCATTTAAAAAAACGTAGGTTTGTGTTAAAAAACATACTTCCGTGCATTTTTTTATAGTTTCTATTAACCAATTACACTAGCCCCACTCCTTACGTTCGATCTGTGGAATCGATTCGTCAGTATTTAATGTGGTTTACGAAATATATCCAGCGGTAATGTTAGGTGACTCACCCTGTATACATAGCAACAAGAGGCCCCGAGCAATGGGCACAAGCAAACAACAATGGGTACTTTCTTTGCTAGATTCCCAATTTTTTGCATTACACTTACTCTAGTATTCGCTATCCTTAACTATTACTTGACTCGAATGTACAATTTTTCAGTGCATTTTGACATGTTGTGTCTGATTCATAATACGTACGACCTGTTTTAAAATATCAGGTAACAGGTCTTTAAATTAGCAGTAAATAAAATGAGAGTTGGCAATACTCTCTTAGGATTTAAAGGTTCGCTACAGCGCGAATACACAAGCTCTGGAATCTAAGATATTGTTGCCGCGCCTCGCAGCGCACGGATTAACTAGTGGCAGTTTGGAAGCCAGTGTAGGAGCCCGCCTGCTGTGGTGCGCACGTGTGTTGGGCGAGGGGTCGTCGCCGAGCAGCCGTACTGCCGTGTCCGCCAGCAGCGACACAGGATTTGGTATTTAGTTGATATTTTTTATAATTTGCACCGCGCTTATTAATTTAAAGAAAAGGGTTTGTGTATGTGCGTAGCAGCAGACGGTAATTTTGATAATGATAGAAGTTGAATTCTTAAGGGAAACCATTGTTAGGCAAATAGATTAAGTATTGATTTTTGTCATTGATTTCTTTTGTAATTGTCAGGGATCTGTTTCACTATGTATTTACTTGAGAAGTATTTCAGTCTGTCTCAAGAGTTTGATTAATTTGTAATATTGCTTTAATGCCACTGGAGGCAGATTTACATACGAAGCGATTGTTCAAAGAGCTTCTAGCGTTTTGTTAGTTGAATGAGAAAGAATCGCTTTCAGAATATAGTTTTTGAAAAAAGGAATTACTTGTTTGGGTTATCATTTATCGAGTTTAGATTTGACCAAACCCTTTCCCTTGAATTATATGTGGTTGTAGTAAGCAGCAACAGCCGCAGCAACAGCAGGAGCCGCCATACAGAACATGCGTTGCATTCAGCATGAATAATAGGTTTTTTTTAATGTTTCTGTTAAGTAATGGAATACAGGAGATCAAGAAGTGGCAGCAGAAAGGCCAAGTAAAAGACCAAGTAAAAAAAAAAAATAAAGTTTAGGCGATCTCGGTAATAGTAAAGTTAACAAGAGTACAAGCACGAGATTTTCAGTAGAAAATACGAGATAACAAGATTGAGCTCACGACTTTCACCTGGCGACATGCCTCCAGGATACGTTTTTCTTTCTTTCTGTTTTTTTTGTGTTTTTTTTGTGGCTGATTCATAGTTAGGTATGCTTCGTCTTTCTACTGCGAGCCGGCCAGAGTGGCCGAGCGGTTAAAGGCGCTACAGTCTGGAACCACACGACTGTTACGGTCGCAGGTTCGAATCCTGCCTCAGCCATGGATGTGTGTGCAGCCCTTAGGTTAGTTAGGTTTAAGTAGTTCTAAGTTCTAGGAGACTTATGACCACAGCAGTGGAGTCCCATAGTGCTCAGAGCCATTTGAACCATTTTTTCTACTGCGAACTGCAAGCTTACGCAACAGTAATCATTAGTGGCGGCACAGCATTTTGATCGCTTGCGCACTGCTTTGTATTAACACAAAATTTTTTTCAGTAGTTTTGTCTTTGAATTTGTTGGTGCATTGTGTAATAGTGGTATTTTCAGGATAGCGGTGTATTTAGTGACATGTTTTCGTTCGTATTGCGACAATGATGACGCGAGCACAAAAGAAAATGGGAAAGAATACAGATGCTACTGCAAACGCGAACGTAGATACGGTTCCGAACATGAATGTAGAAGCGGTTTCAAACGCAGTTTCGGAAAATTCGGAACAGAGAGTAGAAAATTCTTTTGAGAATATTGAGATCTGGGAATTTTCGAACAATACTGCGGAGAATCGAAATGTAGGCGATCATTTGCCAACAATGCGTGATGAACAACTGTGTGCTACACGTATCTTAGGACATGACAATATAGTGACGCAAACCGAACTCATTATGAGAAATTCCAGCGTTGCTTCCGCCTCAACACTGCAGAGTAATTTTGTTTTCCCCACTTTCGGTGGAAATTCAGGTCTCGTTGCCACTCCGATAGATCGGAGTAATTTTGCCTTTCCTTCTGTTAGTGGAAATGCAGGTACTGCTTCTGCTTTAACAGAGAAGAGTAATGCTGTACTCTCTGCCCCCAGTAATGATGTTTTATAATTATTACTGAGTGAACTCACTGAATTTAATGACAGACAGGAGAGAAAACTCACTGAAATTAACAACAATAATACAAAGAATTTCAAATCGCTTCAGAACGAAATTGACGAGAATCTCACATTGTTTCGGCGTGAGGTGAATGTCGCGAGCTCTATCTTCTTATCTCGTGTTTTCTACTAAAAATCTCGTGCTTGTACTCTTGTTAACTTTACTATTACCGAGATCGCATAAACTTTATTTTTTTTTTTACTTGTCTTTTACTTGGTCTTTCTGCTGATCTCCTGCATTCCATTATTTAACAAAAACATTAAAAAAACCTATTATTCATGCTGAGTGGGGGTGCAATGCATGTTCTGTATGGCGGCTCCTGCTGTTGCTGCGGCTGCTGCTGCTTACTACAACCACATATAATTCAAGGGAAAGGGTTTGGTCAAATCTAAACTCGATAAATGATAACCCAAACAAGTAATTCCTTTTTTCAAAAACTATATTCTGAAAGCGATTCTTTCTCATTCAATTAACAAAACGCTAGAAGCTCTTTGAACAATCGCTTCGTATGTAAATCTGCCTCCAGTGGCATTAAAGCAATATTACAAATTAATCAAACTCTTGAGACAGACTGAAATACTTCTCAAGTAAATACATAGTGAAACAGATCCCTGACAATTACAAAAGAAATCAATGACAAAAATCAATACTTAATCTATTTGCCTAACAATGGTTTCCCTTAAGAATTCAACTCCTATCATTATCAAAATTACCATCTGCTGCTACGCACATACACAAACCCTTTTCTTTAAATTAACAAGCGCGCTGCAAATTATAAAAAATATCAACTCCATACCAAATCCTGTGTCGCTGCTGGCGGACACGGCAGTACGGCAGCTCGGCGACGACCCCTCGCCCAACACACATGTGCACCACAGCAGGCGGGCTCCTACACTGGCTTCCAAACTGCCACTAGTTAATCCGTGTGATGCGAAGCGCGACAACAATATCTTAGATTACAGAGCTTGTGTATGCGCGCTGTAGGCAACCTTTAAATCCTAAGAGAGTATTGCCAACTCCAAAAAATACTAAGAGAATAATAAGTAAAATTTTTAAAGGCAGTAACATCCGAAAGTTGCGCCGAGACAGTTTTAGAGGCATTCCAAGAAAGTCTACACTGAGTAGACCTTTAACCTAGCCGAGCTGGTGCGTTTCTGGTGCCAGTTTCCATCGATTGTCATTTTGATCTTTGAGTCAACTTCGATGCTTATTTGTCTTGTTCACATCTTTGGCGGCGGGATTTAACGGCAGCGCGTGCGCTTTGCCAGAGGCGGGTACTGGGATCCGCGGTGTGAGGTGCAGTGACGTCAGACTGTGTATGTTTGTAGCACGCCGAGAGGCCGAGTCGACATCATGAAGGAACGTGGCCAGCCGCTACGACGTGTTTAATCGTGCAAGGCAGATCCATTGCCCTTGGTGATTTGGTTTTCCTAGAGGTGGAAGGACAAGTTCCTTCGAGTCTGTCTGTTACAAGCTATACAGGCCGGATGAATTGGAGTCGTCGAGTTGTTTCGGTGGGTTGTGTGCATCTTACCTCAATATTCCAGTGTACTAAAACCATATGGGACTGTTCTAGTTGTTTATCACTGATTTCGGTGTCGTGTCTTGATACCTAGACGGCAGTTAAGGAAGTGTAGCTACGCCCAACAAACAGACTCGAAGTATGGCTAAATACGTAGCTAGAAGTGCAACAGGTAGTGCGTAGGTCGATGACTGGCGTTCCATGCCACGACGGGATATTTCTCCCATTCTACCTTGTAGTTCATTATTGTAGTCTTGCGTTTAAATGTGCGCGCGAGATAATTGTGTGTCTTTTTAACTTTTAAGCCATTATTTTATTGGTGGTTTTGAAGCAAATGGTTCATTAAGGGCCGTGACTGGCCAAGAAACTCACGGAGGTTAATTGTACTTGCATTTAGTTGTGATGTATATCATTGAAAGTTATTGGTAACCTTTTCTCTAGATAGGATTGTGTATCTCATGCCTCTGCCGCTGATGAGTTTTATGTTGCAGATAATTGGCAGTGGTCGACGCGAGCAAACTGGGAGCCGAGTACCACGGTGGCAGAGTGATATTTAAGGCCCCGCCCCCTCTTTCATATCGCGTTATGTTGTAACTGTTTGTGATTCCATCCTTCCGGTGAAGAGTTATGGTGTCTGAAGTTTAAACAGCACTGCAAAGTTCAATGCATTTCTATTTCATTTTCTGTCCCGTGGACCTCTTTTATCAGTTAAAATCCTTTGGTGTGCTCGCGTTTATCTGATTCATACGCAGAATTGAAGCGGCCTCTTTTTAGGGGCTATTTATCATATTGTTATGTTCTAGTAGCAATGGTTTTATGAATATTTTTCATTAATCAACTTGGTTAACCAAACTGACAAAATTGTTTGGTGAAATTAATGCACCTTCTTACTCGTGGAAATGGTTCTTGTTTTTACTTATTTAATGAATATAGTTTTATTTAAGGAAGGTTGGCTAGCCAAATGTTTCAAGATCTTTGTTTTGGACTTGATGTATTTTCTTTGCGGTTGGAAGTAATTAGAGTTCTGATAGGAATCGTGTGGATATTAGTTTCTTCTAAGTAATGAAATTGATCTGAGATAGTTCACATAGTCACATTCAATTTTTCAGGTTTTATGGGCATTGTTCTAATTAAAGAAATTTGTTTATGTGATTTGTTAAAGTTATGTGGCTTTATAAGGCAATCGTCTTTGTATTACTGTTATGATTGGGATTTGATAGAAGCTTTATGATTTTAATAAAGAAATATGTGACAACTACAGCGGATTACTCCTGTGATTTCGATGTGTCCTTGAGAGCTACATCCCACTAACGAGTATAAATTGGGATGTCTATGGATTCACTGCAGGGAGTATGGACAGGTAGTCCTTTTGAACATAGAGGAGAACTGTCTTGAACAGATAGACACGTAGTGGAAATATTTTACACCCTGCAGCTAAGAATAGGCCTGAACTTAACGTCAGTGTCAGTGTAGAGACGATGTTAGCGATCATGATGCCATGACAGCGAGGATGTATAATGATGAAAACGATCGCTTCAGCTGCAAAACAAATTTTTATTTATGATCCATATACACTCCTGGAAATTGAAATAAGAACACCGTGAATTCATTGTCCCAGGAAGGGGAAACTTTATTGACACATTCCTGGGGTCAGATACATCACATGATCACACTGACAGAACCACAGGCACATAGACACAGGCAACAGAGCATGCACAATGTCGGCACTAGTACAGTGTATATCCACCTTTCGCAGCAATGCAGGCTGCTATTCTCCCATGGAGACGATCGTAGAGATGCTGGATGTAGTCATGTGGAACGGCTTGCCATGCCATTTCCACCTGGCGCCTCAGTTGGACCAGCGTTCGTGCTGGACGTGCAGACCGCGTGAGACGACGCTTCATCCAGTCCCAAACATGCTCAATGGGGGACAGATCCGGAGATCTTGCTGGCCACGGTAGTTGACTTACACCTTCTAGAGCACGTTGGGTGACACGGGATACATGCGGACGTGCATTGTCCTGTTGGAACAGCAAGTTCCCTTGCCGGTCTAGGAATGGTAGAACGATGGGTTCGATGACGGTTTGGATGTACCGTGCACTATTCAGTGTCCCCTCGACGATCACCAGTGGTGTACGGCCAGTGTAGGAGATCGCTCCCCACACCATGATGCCGGGTGTTGGCCCTGTGTGCCTCGGTCGTATGCAGTCCTGATTGTGGCGCTCACCTGCACGGCGCCAAACACGCATACGACCATCATTGGCACCAAGGCAGAAGCGACTCTCATTGCTGAAGACGACACGTCTCCATTCGTCCCTCCATTCACACCTGTCGCGACACCACTGGAGGCGGGCTGCACGATGTTGGGGCGTGAGCGGAAGACGGCCTAACGGTGTGCGGGACCGTAGCCCAGCTTCATGGAGACGGTTGCGAATGGTCCTCGCTGATACCCCAGGAGCAACAGTGTCCCTAATTTGCTGGGAAGTGGCGGTGCGGTCCCCTACGGCACTGCGTAGGATCCTACGGTCTTGGCGTGCATCCGTGCGTCGCTGCGGTTCGGTCCCAGGTCGACGGGCACGTGCACCTTCCGCCGACCACTGGCGACAACATCGATGTACTGTGGAGACCTCACGCCCCACGTGTTGAGCAATTCGGCGGTACGTCCACCCGGCCTCCCGCATGCCCACTACACGCCCTCGCTCAAAGTCCGTCAACTGCACATACGGTTCACGTCCACGCTGTCGCGGCATGCTACCAGTGTTAAAGACTGCGATGGAGCTCCATATGCCACGGCAAACTGGCTGACACTGACGGCGGCGGTGCACAAATGCTGCGCAGCTAGCGCCATTCGACGGCCAACACCGCGGTTCCTGGTGTGTCCGCTGTGCCGTGCGTGTGATCATTGCTTGTACAGCCCTCTCGCAGTGTCCGGAGCAAGTATGGTGGGTCTGACACACCGGTGTCAATGTGTTCTTTTCTCCATTTCCAGGAGTGCAGTATCATGGTGTTAGAGCCACATCTTCAGGGATACATCTCTATATAAATAAGAGCAAAACGTATAAAGATCTTGGTTCGGTTAACATGTACTTGAACTATACACAACACTAAATAGGAAATTTATGTACTCACATTTAATTCTTGACTTAGATAAAGTGGTAGATGACCCAGCATTCTCTGTCAATTGTGACAAAAAAATGCCACCGTCAGGAGATCGGAAGTTCAAGTTAAAATGCGGCAGAAAACAGGGAACATCATCACGATACAGGAAATGTAGAATGAGGATAAAGGGATACATTCGATGAATGTACGAGGGTTATTCCAAAAGTAAGGTCCGGCTATAAAAAAAAAATCAAAACTAAAATGTTTTTTCAAAACAATTGTTTTATTTACATTCCTTACATCTTTATCTATTTTTCTACATAACTTCCATACTTATTTAAACATTTGTCACATCGTTCAACAAGCTTTTGAATGCCCATGTTATAGAAATCGGCCGCCTGTGACGATAACCAGTCCTTAACTGCTTCTTTCACTTCATCATCTGTGTCGAAGCGCTTGCCGCCGAGAAACTCCTTTAAGTAACGGAACAGGTGGAAATCACTTGGCGCCAGGTCCGGACTGTAAGGAGGATGGTCCATCTGTTCCCATCCAAATTTCTTGATCAGAGCTTGCGTTTCATTTGCAGTGTGGGGTCTGGCATTGTCATGCAACAACAAGATTCCAGACGACAAAAGACCACGTCGCTTATTCTGGATTGCACGTCGAAGTTTAGTCAGGTTAGCGCAGTAGGCGGCTTTATTAATCGTTGTTCCTCTCTCCATAAAGTCGACTAACAATACTCCACGTCTATCCCAGAACACAGTCGCCATAACCTTACGTGTTGAGATTGTCTGCTTTGCCTTGACCTTGACTGGCGATGACGTGTGACGCCATTGCATTGACTGACGTTTAGACTCTGGAGTGATGTGAGAAACCCATGTCTCATCCCCTGTGACAACATTGTCTAAAAGACTGTCACCTTCCTTATGATATCGCTCCAAAAAATCAAGAGCAAAAGCCATTCTTTTCATTCGTTGGGGCTCAGTAAGCAGCCTGGGAACCCAACGGGCGCACAATTTGTGAAACTTCAAATGTTCAGACACAATTCCGTACAAAGTTGTTCTACTCACATTCGGAAAATGCATGTCTACGTCTGTAATAGTGAATCGGCGATCTTCACGAATTTTTTTGTCAACCGCATTGACCAAATCGTCTGAAATCACTGATGGTCGGCCACACCGTGGTTCATCGTGCACATTATCCCGTCCTTCATTAAAAGCTCGCACCCACTTGCGCACTTCACTGTCGCTCATTATGTTAGGACCGTACACTTCAGTAATCTGCCGATGGATTTCCGCCGCTGAATTGTTTCTTGCAGACAAAAACCGTATCACTGCCCTTACTTCACAATCGGCGGGCTGATCAATTGTCTTAAACATTGTAAAGTGACACTGTGAACTACACTCAGCAACAGTAACAAAGCGAATGGCGGCGTTTGACGCGCAAGGCTTGCCGGGAGTCGGCGCGCATGCGTGTTTTGTCATTGGCGCCAAATTTCAATAGTTACGGCGAATCGGACCTTACTTTTGGAATAACCCTCGTATAACTATGAAACTGTGATATGATTAGATGATGAAACCTAGGTTCACCCGGTAAGGAAAAATAAATTTCATAAAGCACAGTCTGTATGATAGTACGATATACAACTAGGGTATAGTCTAGATAAAATGCTGCTTACACAAATAGATCATAATTCCTTTTATTTTACAGTTGTATTCCACTAAACGTGATTGCTCCCCCTTGGTTTTAAAAATAAATAACAATTGTACTTTCGTTTCTTCTACCTTTCACTTCTAAAATTACCTGTAAAGATGTTACCCAACCTTCTCTGCAACTTTTTACGATTCAAGTTCTACATCGCCTGCCGTTGCAAACGTTCTTATGTGCGTGTCCCCGTTTCTCCTTATCGGAACCGACCCAGGCTTAGTTCATTTTCAGTCTTGTCGATCATAGCGTGCCTGATGTCGTCACGGCGATGTTATGCCTATGCTATGTCTATGTTCTCATGCAACAGTTTAAGCAGAATACGGTTGTAAGACCTTCATCTTTCGCAGTAGAAAGCGAAGATCTTCTTCAATCACATTAGTGAAGTGTTTTCTATGCCAAATTATTTCCTGATTAAAGTATTCTGATTACAGTGAAGAGAAATCACCCCATAGCGCCGTGTTTACCTACGAACTAGCCACATTACAGTCTTCACTGAAGCGTCAAGGAAACTTGTATAGGCATACGTATTCAAATACAGAGATATGTGAACAGGCAGAATACGGCGCTGCGGTCGGCAACAACTATATAAGACAACAAGTGTCTGGCGCAGTTGTTAGATCGGTTACTGCTGCTACAATGGCAGCACCTCATCAAGATTTAATTAATTTTGAAGGTGAAGTTACATTCCGCGCACGATCGACGGGACACAACATTTCCGGGGCAGCGATGAAGTGGGGGTTTTGCGGTACCACTATTTCACGAGTGTACCGTGAATATCAGGAACGCCGTAAAACATCAAATCTCCGACATCGCTGCGGCCGGAAAAAGATCCTGCAAAACGGGACCAACGACGACTAAAGAGCATAGTTCAATTTGACAGAAGTGCAACCCTTCCGCAAATTTCTGCAGATTCCAGTGCTGGGCCATTAAAAGGTGTGTGTACGAACCATTCAACAAAACATCATCGATATGGCTTTCGGAGCCGAAAGCCACTCGTGTTCCCTTAATGACTGCACGACGCAAAACTTTACGCCTCGCTTCGGCCCGTCAACACCGATATTACACTGTTGATGATTGGATACATATTGCCTGGGCGGACGAGTCTCGTTTCAAATTGTATCGAGCGGATGGACATGTATGGAGACAATCTAAAGAATCCATGGACCCTGCATGTCAGCAGACGATTGTTCAAGCTAGTGAAGGCTCTCTAATGGTGTGGAACGTGTGCAGTTGGAGTGATATGGGACCCCTGATTCGTGTAGATACGACTCCGACATGTGATACGTACGTAAGCATCCTGTCTGATCACCTGCTTCCGTTCACGTCCGTTGTGCATTCCGACGGATTTGGGCAATTCCAGCAGGACAGTGAGACATCCCACATATCGAGAATTGCTGCAGAGTGGCTCCAGGAACACTCATCTGAGTTTAAACGCTTATGCTGCTCCCCAGACACGAACATTTATTGAGCATATTTGGAATGCCTTGCAGTGTGCTGTTCTCCATCCCCTTGTACTCTTAGGGATTTATGGACAGCCCTGCAGGATTTATGATGTCAATTCCCCCCAGCACTACTTCAGACATTAGTCGAGTCCATGCCACGTCGTGCTGCGGCACTTTTGTGTGCTAGCGGGGACTCTACACGATATGGGGCAGGTGTACCAGTTCCTTTGGCTGTTCAGTGTATAATATTGAGGGCCTTTTAGGAGTGATTATACTGATATCGATGTTCAAATTTAGAAGCCACACATACATCTCCTTGCTCAGAATCTCTGTAAGTGTACTACCGTGTTCACTTCTTTTGGTTAATTCGTTGTCTGCTAGTGTTTCGAAGTTGATTGTTGGGTCATTGAATATTCACGTAACAGAGCATAACTTCAATCAGTGATGGCTTAGACTATTCATGTATATTAGTCCAATCACAACACAGTACACAAGTTACATATCAACCGGGAGATTACCCTAATACTTCAAACTCTGTAGTCTCGTACCAGGAGGCGTTTTTGACAAACCTAGATTTAATCCTAGATCAAGGAGTTTTCGAGGAAGTTATGCAGAAAATTTCATCTCAGACGTAAAAGAAATAACACTGACTATAGTCGCATGCAGGATAACCAAACATAAAATACTACACTAAAATGTAACAGCCTGCTTAGAAATGCAGGGTGCTGATAATAAAAATTTCGCTACTTGGAGGGCCATCATGAGAAACGAGTGATCGTAGGACAATGAAACTTTCTTGGAACATTTGTGCATGGTGAGAAATAAGTGTAAACCATCAAAAGACATATTTTAATGTCCATAAGAGAGACAGTAATTTTTGTTAACTGCGTACAATGTTTACTTTTCACGTTACAAACGTTGCGCAATGTGACGACCATCTGCATCCACGACAGCCTGAAATCGCCCTAGCAATTGATCTACCTCTCCCCGAAACATCTCAGGTGGGATGTTGGTTTCCTCTCTCGCTACGCTCATCTTCATCCTCTAACGAGTGTTAGTGTCCCATTAATAAACCCTTCAAGTAATCACACAGCTAGAAAACACACTGGATCAAATGTGGTGGTCTTGGTGGCCACGCGGTTTCGAACGATTGGCCAATGATACGGTTTTCTTCAAAAGTGTTTCGGAGTAACCGGGTGACCCCACGAGCAGTGTGAGGTAGAGCTCCACCGAGCATCAAAGCAGTTGACGCCGACGCACCTCTCTCCTGTATAGTAGAGATCACATGTTGGGAAAGCAGATCAAACGAAATTGTGCCATTCACACTGCATGACATTGGTGCTTGGGGTCCGACTTTCTCAAAGTAAAGTGAACCTATCACGAAATGTACCTTAAAGCCACACCACACAGTGAAGCGTTCAACTTCATGAACGTTCCTGGGTGAGGATCCCCAGATACGACAGCTGTGTGCGTTCACTGCCCCAATGAGCGTTAACTGTTCTTCATCACTCGACAAAATGGTCAAGTTCAGATGCCGTCGAGCTCAATCCTTGCGAGAAACGTAAGAGAAAAGTCTACTTGAATGTCCGCGTCAATTGATAGAAGTTGGTGAGAAATGTGAAGTTTGTACAGACACTATTTCACAAACGTTCGGAGCACTTTTCGATCGGTGGACCAAGGAATGTTCAGCTGTCGCGACACAGCTCGTGCTTCCAATATCCTCAGCCATGGCGTCAGTAACTTCTTCAACAATTTGTGCGCAACTGGCCGTCGGCCTCTCCCAGGCGCAGTTCTCAAAGAAGACCTCTCCGTATTCCTTCAGTGCGTCGATATTCGAGAAGAGCAGCAACACCATTGTTGCTGTTTTGACAAAACCCTGCTCGACTTCCCCAGGCACATGTTGACTCTCTGCGACTGTAATGCACACTGACGATCGTGTTTCAACCCAACGTCGCCTTACCCAGTACCGGCGCCTAGCGGCAAGTCACGACACTAACACTACTGTCAACGCAAACCTGCAGGGCGCGGTCTGAACATCATTCCTATAACTTGAGTACCATACAGTTAATAGTTTTCCGTCTACACTGGCTTAAGTAGCGAAAGTTAAATTATAGACACCTTGTATATGAGTAAAACAGTTAGACCAATGTAAACTTTCAACTAGTTATCACATGTTGATATAATATCCATTGATATGATGAAGATAACTCTGATGATCATCATCATCGTCCTGAGATTTTTGGTTAGACATATTTGCCCGTTCCGGAAACAAGCAATTTAAAGCTGATCGCATCATTCTCTTCGTGGCTGTCCTGTCCTCCTTACATCCATGGCCTGTAGTAATAGATCTTTCTTTGGTGTCCGGATTTGATCTGTACATCGTAATGACATGCCGTTCTTTTCTATAATGTTGGTCCTTTTCTACTATTCCTACAACATGGACACCTCTCTTATTGTTCCTGCAGGGATCTTCCAATTTATATACAGCCACAGGTCTTAGAAATTTGTACGGATACCGTTTCACAAATGTTCGGAGCACTTTTCAATGGTGGGCCAAGGGACGTTCATGTTTCGTGACACAACTCGTGCAAGGCTTCAGAATCTCACACTGCGACCAGTATTCTCAGCCATGGCGTCAGTAACTTCTTCAACAATTTGTGTGCAACTGGCCGTCGGTCTCTCCCAGGCGCAGTTCTGAGAGAGAGTCAAATGGGTCAGGGCAAGTCGAGTAGGCCATTTCTGTTGCTTCATTTCTCTTAATAGTTTTTTCCGGTAAAACCATGGGCGTACTTCGGCTCCATAGAACAGGAAAGGTAGAATAGCAGAGTTATATAATTTAATTGCTGCCGCTTTTCTGGTTTTATTCGTGGACGTTCTTTTTATCGTACCTATCTTGTCGAGGTCTTAACTTCAGTTTTTTTATGGAATTGATTAAATTATACTGCTTTGCATACGGCTCTTTGTAGGTTGCCTTACGTATTCGTCAACATAACCTTGTCATCTGCATAAAGGCCTGAGATAAGTGTACACGGTTGTTATAATTAAACTTTCTGTACTTGAGTCAGTGTAGACGGAAAACTATTCGCTGTAGTGTTGCCCAAATTTATAGGAATGATGTTCAGACTGAGCGCTGCAGGATTTGTGTTATTAGCAGTGTTAGCGACATGACTTTCCCTTAGGAGCCGGTACTCGTATGACGATGCAGGGCTGAAGGACGAGCATCACAGTGCATTGCGCTTGCAGACAGTATAGCTGGACAAGGTGAGCAGGGCTTCAATCGTAAAGCTGTTTTATCAAAACAACAGCAACAGAGCTGCTCCTCTTTGCGAGTATCAACGCACTGAAGGAATACGCTGACGTCCTCATTCTGCACCATGGCTGAAGAACATGATTCGGAAGTTCAGATAACTGGTGATTTAGGAACTGCTCCTCAGAGAGTCTGACAGCCAATTGCGACACAAATTGTTACAGAATTTGCTGATGACATGGCCGCGAGTGCTGGACGCAATGTGCATGAGCCGTGTGGTGACAGATGAACATTCCACAGCCCACCATTCGAAAAATGCTGTGAATAATTGCGAAGTGATATCTCTAGTGCGGTTCCAACTGTCGTGGATACAAATGATTGTCACATTGACAAACGACTGTAACCTGGAACATAAACATGACACGCAGTTAAGAAAGTTACCCTCTCATGTGGACGTTAAAATTTGTTTTTTTCTTGATGGTCTATTCGATATTTGTCTTCGACGTGTCCTTACTAATGTTTCCACAAAATTTCATTGTCTGCGATCACTAATTTTTCATGGGGCCCTCTCAAGCAGGGAAAGTTTAATTGTAACCACCTTGTATACTTTTATACCAAAATGGTGTTCCACGTATTTTTTAGTTTTTTGTGAACAAAGTCAGTCGACGGTGCATGTTATGGCACAGAAACTTCGACGTAAGCAATCTGCAACTAATCCAGCTGATCATTCAACGTTTGCTCTTCAATAGCGCAATATCCATTTGGAAATGGTCACTGGATGGAGGCCTAAGACGTTCGTGGACTTAATAAAGTACCTGTTAGGAGCTGAAACGGCTTTTTATGAATTCAGTACTGTCTTAGAGATTTGTTTACTTGGTTTTCATTCGTTATTAGGTACAGTCACAGTTAAACAGACCGTTCCTCAGATTTATTTATTTATTTTTGCGATAGGGAACACCAGCCCAAGGAGCTTTTGCCGCAGTTGGAATTAACAGCTGACGACTAATGTAAGAAACGTCAAATGTAATCGAAACGCGGTCTGATGATGAAACTGCGTTTCGACATGAGTAACTGTGCTATTTGAGTAAATAAATAGCATTGTTGACAGTTTTGTTACTGTTTTCTTCTTTGCAAGAATCAACACGTATTTTATACACAGTCACGGTCTCAGATGCGAGTTTTCGACAAAATAGCAGTGACATTTAGTGAATTACAAAATGTTCAAATGTGTGCGAAATCATATGGGACTTAACTGCTAAGGTCATCAGTCCCTAAGCTTACACACTACTTAACCTTAAATATCCTAAGGACAAACACACACACGCATGCCCGAGAGAGGACTCGAACCTCCGCCGTTAACAGCCGCACATTTTATGAATGCAGCGCCTTAGACTGCTCGGCTAATCCTGCGCGGCTAGTGAATTACACAAATGAATAAGAATGGCACGATTTTATCAGTGTCGCTTAGACTAGGTCGGAAGTAGGCGAGCGCATTACGTTCCTTGGCATGCGTGAGGAATGCTGTTGCCACGGCGGCCACCACCCGGGGCATTCGTCCTGGTGAGGCTCATTAAGCAAACACATACCCGCACTCGGCAAGATGAGTCCCTGGCGTGTGGCCGTTGTGTTCTGGAGACTTCTAATAGATGACGCCCGCGACCTTGCTCAGAGGGGCGTCTCCCTCAGTCCTCCAGTCCACGACTTCTCGCAGCTTGTCCTTAAAATCCCATATTCCACGTTCACATAAAAACTTAGTTTACCCTTTCATTTCAAAGAAAGACAAAGGCCTTAGCATTGTCAGGTTTGGAAGAGTTTATGATTTCCGTCCACTAATACCCGACGTTGTACCAAGAGCATCTCTGTCTCTCGTTTCTTTTATCATTTTACTTTTTGGTGTTCGTTTCCAATATGCTGTGGGAGCATCTCTCATTTACTTACTTCAAAACGAGCATTTCGTTCCAGGGTCTCCAGTCAATGGCTTAACGAAGTGTGCAGGCGCCAGTTTGCTTGTAACTGCAAGCGACCACAGTAAAGCGTGACTGACGGAAAGTCAGCGTCCATTCCAAAATACAGAGTGTTTATAAATGAATATCGGGGTTTTAACGCTGTATAATATTTATGACATTAATCATACAGTTATAAATGACATGTCAAATGAAAGAGCAGCTTAAACAGTTTTAACAAGTACCTTATAAATGTTCACTGGCATAGCGAACTACGCGATTGGTTGAACTTCACGGTACCCAAGCGCTGGATAGGCCGCAAGGGGCCCAATGACAGGGCTTGCTTTGCATGGCCTCCACGTTAACCCGACCAAACGCCATGCGAATTTTTCCTTTAGGGCTTCATCAAGGATCGTGTGTACGTGCCTCCGCTACCAGCAGAACTCCCTGAATTAAGAAACCGAATTGAAGCAGCTGTTGCTACAATCACTGAAGACACACTTATCAACGTTTGGGAAGTACTCGGCTATAGAATTGATGTGTGCCGTGTGACAAATGATGCTCACTTTGAACATTTATAAGGTTCTTGATAAAACTGTTTGAGTTGCTCTTTCATTTCACATAGCATTTATAACTGTAAGTTTAATATAATAAATATTACAAAGCGTTAAAACCCCGACATTTCGAGAATGAGATTTTCACTATGCATCGGAGTGTGCGCTGATATGAAACTTCCTGCAGATTAAAACCGTGTGCCGGAGCACTTGCCCGCGAAAGGCAAAGGTCCCGAGTTCGAGTCTTGGTCCGGCACACAGTTTTAATCTGACAGGACGTTTCACCCCGACATTTATTTATAAACACCCTGTACACCATCTGATCAAAAGTATCGGGGTACCCCTACGTAAGGTGTATTGACCACTATATGTCACGACAGGAGACTGGGAGTTCTGTCAGTAGAGAAGCAATAAGACAGAATGGTTCTGTCGGGAGAGATCAGTGACTTCGAGCATGAACTAATCATTGTGCGTCACCTGAGTAACAAATACATCAGGGACATTTCAGTCCTTCTAAATCTGCCCACGTCGGCTGTACGTGATGTGACCGTGAAATGGAATCGTGATGGAACAGCTGTAACTAAACCAAGAGCAGATAAATCTGACATACTGACGGACAGGGACTGTCGAGTTTTGTTGAGGGAAGTCGTAAAAAATCGTACGAAATCAGCTGTAGGAATCGTTTGTGTGTTCTAAAGTACTGTCAGTGGTCCAGCTACTACAACGACTGCGCGTGTGGAGCGGGGTACAACGGTCGAACAGCACCTCATAAAAACATTCTGTAGTCAACGATAAGCTGCGCTTGAGGTGAAGTAAAAAGCGACGCCATTGGGTAGTGGATGACTGTAAATGAGTGATATGGAGTTACAAATCACGCTATACCCTGAGGAAGTGCGATGGAAGGGTTTGCATTTGACGAATGCCTGGAGAACGTTAGGGAAAATAGCGATGTATGGACAAGGTGGTGTTGCAGTGTGACAGTGTTGTTCGTGGTTAGGGTATGCTCACTATCTTCAGCATAAGACACACCAAATGCGGAGGGATACGAACACAGTTCACAGCACTGTGTACTGTGTCTACTACTGGAACAGCTGGGAGATGGACAGCATGATAGTGGTCCCTGTAGTGTAGCAGCGTCTGTGAGGCAATTGTTTGTGGACAATGAAATTCCTGAAATGGACTGGGAGTCCTATGATCGCGACGTGAACCCGGTGGAACACTTTCACTCCAGATCCCAGCTTTTAACGTCATTACCTTCTCTGGTTTTTGCTCTTGAGGATGAAGGGGCTGCTACTCCTTCACAGATATCCAAGTACCTGACTGAAAGTGTTCCCAGCTGACTGTAAGTTCGTATTAATGCCCACTAACAGGTGTCTGGATAATTCTGCTCTGATATGTCACTCTGACCGGGTGAGCTGCAGGCGGGGTATGAAATGAGACTGGTCATCTACTTGGAGGATCGTCCTGGCCATTGTTATGGTAGTGGGAGAGGGGGGTGGGTAAGCAGGGGACGGGGGGTAAGACAGACTGGTAGATGAGGATAAAAAAAAAGGAAACCCCGCGATCAGGTCCTGAAGTCCACAAGACATTCGACCGATCGCCTGTCATCCCTTCATTTATCATCGAATGCGGCATGGAGGGGCATGAGGTCAGCACACTGCGCTCTTGGTTGTTGTCGACATTTCAACCTTGGAGCCGCAACTACTCAGTCAGGTAGGTCCTTAGTTTTCATCATGAGCCTGAATGCACTCCGCTCTACCCTTCCATCAAGGAAAAATCCTGATATTACCGGCAATGAAACACGCGTCCTTTGCAAGACGGTCTGTCGGATTGACTACGGACACGAACGTAACAGCGCATAACTTCAGTAATGTTGCCGTAACCGATAAAAGGGAAGGCCGATGCTGGTATCCGCGATAGTACCTCAGAATACCTGAAGATAATATTTTTATTTTTCGGTAAGAGATAAAAGACAATGCCAGTATTAGGATTTTCAGTTTTTCTATTACAAGTACCGATAATAACGATCATTAAAGCTCAAGTTACTTATTATTATTTACTGGCTGAAGAGGGCCCGCTTTGTTTGATCTTGCGTCCTTTTTTTCTGTATTTGCAATAAAATATGCGTAATTACTCATCTCTCTTTTGTAGAGGTGGAGGAGCCCTTGGAACGAGGGCATATTCGACGAATGGACTTGCCTGCAGGTTAATACCCTACTTAAATCCCATTGAGCACCTGTGGGATACTTTGGGAAGATAGTTGCACGCGTCCACATACACCCACGACTATCCGGCAGTTGTCAAACGCGGAGGAATGAAACACCCTACCACAGGTAATCGCTACCAACCTTGCAAAGAGCATGGGAGCACTTTGCAGAGCGAACATTGCCATCCGTGGTGATCGCACATCATGTTAAGAGTCACGTCCTGGTTTCCAGGGAACCATAATAAATTGCGGTGACCTTAAAGTAATTATTTTTTAAAAATAAAACTGTCAATTCTGTTCGCCTCATTGCGTATTTCTACAGGCACCTTCCGTACTATACAGTAACACCTGTTTCTATGTCGCATGTCAATGTAACTTCCTACATGCAACTTCCATTAGCGGTTATGATGTCCGTGATCAAAGGTGCAATTCTGTGTAACATGTAGAATGGCCACCAGAGTGCATTAATGTTCTTCGTGTTTACTATTGTCACCAGACCGGGTAGGCTACATAAGGGATGTGAACAGCGTCAGATGTTGACTGATCATTGAAAAGGACACGGAGATACAGCGTACTCGTGTGAGACTACATTATCAGCATCTCACAGTTTGAAAATGACCTCACTGTACGGTTCAATTGTGCGATATCCACATCTATGGGGAATTTGGTTGTGACAGTGGCACGATGTTGGACGACATGCGAATTTCATAGCAAGCATATACGACGTCAAGGTTTGGATCGACCTCTCCTGACCACCACAATAAACATGCTGTGGACCAGAAGCGTATTAACCCCTTTACATCTGTGCCTACCAGAAACGTGAGGAAATCCCAGCAACATTCTGCGTCAAACTACACGATTGGTCGCAAATTAGTAGCGGTCGGAATGTAGAATTACCGTCTTATGCATAGGCTAACATTAACACCACAAAACAAACGGTTGTTTTTTGAGTGGTACCGTGACCAGGAAGCGACTGATCGCGGTTGTGCACTACAACAGATGAACATCGTGAGAGAGTAGAGCAGCAACCCCGAGAGCCGAACAATTCTTCCTATGTTTTGGAGAGACAAAACAGTGTAACTTCTGGCGTAATGGTGTGAGAAACCATCAGGTATGACTTTAGGTCGCGGCCGATTGTGACTGAGCGAACTCTGACGACATAACTGCGTTGTAGACATCCTGCATCTTCAGTCTGTTACCTCTCAGACGACAGTTTCGTGGTGCCATTTCTCAACACGACAGTGCTCGTCCATGTGTGGTACGTGCCTCTATGAACTGTGTGCATGATGCTGAGGTACTCCAGTGGCTGGAAAAGTCCCCAAATCATTCTCCGATAGAAAGTTTGAGGATCAGTTCGGGCATGAACTCAATCTAAGTGCCAGTTTGTCAGTTTATAGGATATCAAGAGCTAGCTACAATAGTTGTGGGCCACCTTTCGTCAAGAGCGGACTCAATGTCTTTAAGACACACTTCCCAAGCGAATCAGCACATGTATCGAGGCTACAGTGAGAATAACATCGTAGTGATAAGTGGGCTCAAGTTCTTAATAAATTTAATTTGAACTTGTAGTCACTATCACAAACAATCTGTGAATTCTCGTTTCGTTTCTTCCTCCACTTGTGCGGCTTCACTTTTTTTGTTGAACAGTATATACACTACTGGCCATTAAAATCGCTACACCAAGAAGAAATGCAGATGATAAACGGATATTCATTGGACAAATGTATTATACTATAACTGACATGTGATTACATTTTCACGCAATTTGAGTGCATAGATCCTGAGAAATCAGTACCCAGAACAACCACCTCTGGCCGTAATAACGGCCTTGATATGCCTGGGAATTGAGTCAAACAGAGCTTGGATGGCGTATACAGGTACAGCTGCCCATGCAGCTTCAACACGATACCACAGTTCATCAAGACTAGTGACTGGCGTATTGTGACGAGCCAGTTGCTCGGCCACCATTGACCAGACGTTTTCAATTGGTGAGAGATCTGGAGAATGCGCTGGCCTGGGCAGCAGTCGAACATTTTCTGTACCCAGAAAGACCCGTACAGGACCTGCAACATACGGTCGTGGATTATCCTGATGAAATGTAGGGTTTCGCAGGGATCGAATTAAGGGTAGAGCCACGGGTCGTAACACATCTGAAATGTAATGTCCACTGTTCAAAGTGTCGTCAATGCGAACAAGAAGTGACGGAGACGTGTAACCAATGGCACCCCATACCATCACGCCGGGTGATACGCCAGTATGGCGATGACGAATACACGCTTCCAATGTGCGTTCACCGCGATGTCGCCAAACACTGATGCGACCATCATGATGCTATAAACAGAACCTGGATTCATCCGAAAAAATGATGTTTTGCCATTCGTGCACCCAGGTTCGTCGTTGAGTACACCATCGCAGGCGCTCCTGTCTGTCATGCAGCGTCAAGGGTAACCGCAGCCATGGTCTCCGAGCTGATGGTTCATGCTGCTGTAAACGTTGTCGAATTGTTCGTGCAGATGGTTGTTGTTTTGCAAACGTCCCCATCTGTTGAGTCAGAGATCGAGACGTGGTTGCACGATCCGCTACAGCCATGCGGATAAGATGCTTGTCATCTCGACTGTTAGTGATACGAGGCCGTTGGGATCCAGCACGGTATTCCGCATTACCCTCCTGAACCCACCGATTCCATATTGTGCTAACAGTCATTGGATCTCGACCAACGCGAGCAGCAATGTGGCGATACGATAAACCGCAATCGCGATAGGCTACAATCCGACCATTATCAAAGTCGGAAACTTGATGGTACGCATTTCTTCTCCTTACAGGAGGCATCACAACAACGTTTCACCAGGCAACGCCGGTCAACTGCTGTTTGTGTATGAGAAATCGGTTGGAAACTTTCCTCATGTCAGCTCGTTGTAGGTGTCGCCACCGGCGCCAACCTTGTGTGAATGCTCTGAAAAGCTAATCATTTGCATATCACAGGATCTTCTTCCTGTCGGTTAAATTTCGCGTCTGTAGCACGTCATCTTCGTGATGTAGCAATTTTAATGGCCAGTAGTGTATTTAAATTATATTGAAGAGCCAAAGAAACTGGTACACCTGCCTAACATCCTATAGGGCCCCGCGAGTACGCAGAAGCGCCGCAACACGAGGCGGCATGGAGTCGACTAATGTCTGAAGTACAGCTAAAGGTAATGACACCATGAATCCTACAGGGTTGTCCATAAATTCGTGGGAGTAGGAGGGGTTGGAGATCTCTTCTGAACAGCACGTGCAAAGCATCACAGTCATACTCAATAATGTTCATGTCTGGAGAGTTTGGTGGCCAGTGGAAGTGTTTAAACTCATAAAATGTATCTGGAGCTACTCTGTAGAAATTCTGGACGTGTGGGCTGCCACATTGTTCTGCTGGAATTGCCCATGTCCGTCGGAATGCAAAGTGGACGTGAACGGATGCACGTGTCATATGTCATAGTCATATCTACACGTGTCAGGGGTCCCATACCACTCTAACTGCTCACGTCCCACACCATCACGGAGCCTCCACTAGCCTGAACAGTCGTCTGCTGACATGCAGGGTCCATGGATTCATGAGGTTGTCTCCATACCCGTGCATGTCCATTCGATCGACACAAGTTGCAACGAGACTCGTCCGACCAGGCAACATGTTTCCGGTCATCAACAGCCCAGTGTCAGCGTTCACGGGCCCAGGCGAGGCGTAAAGCATTGTGTCGTGCAGTTATCAACGATTCACGAGAGGGCCTTCGGCTTCGAAAGCCCATATCGATGATGTTTCGTTGAATGGTTCGCGCGCTGACACTTGTTGATGTCCCACCATTGAAATCTGCAGCAATTTGCGGAAGAGTTTCACTTCTGTCACACTGAACGATTCTCTTCAGTCGTCATTTGTTTCGTTCTTGCAGGACGTTTTTTTGGCCGTAGCGATGTCGCAGATTTGACGTTTTATCCGATTTCTGATATTCGCGGCACACTCGTGAAACCGTCGTACCGGAAAATCCCCACTTCATCGCTATCTCGGAGATGCTGTACCCATCGCTCGGGTGCCGACTATAAGAGCACGTTCAAACTCACTTAAATCTTGATAACCTGCCATTGTAGCAGCAGCAATCGATCTAACAACTGCCCCGGACGCTTGTTTTCTGATATAGGCGTTGCCGACCGCAGCGCCGTATTCTGTCAATTTATATATCTCTGTATTTGACTACGCATGGCTATTCCAGTTTCTTTGTCGCTTCAGTGTATGAGGCGTATCGTAAATTCTAATTTCTTTTTTCAGTAGGCGATTTACCTTTGAAGATGGCACCCATAGATGGGGACAAAATGTTAATAATATACATCATTCATGGCTTTTCATACCAGATGTTTTATCCACAGTATGCTTCGTCCATATTTGCTAAGATTATCATACCTGATGTAATCGACTAGCTACTAGTATCACTTGACTAACTGGCCTGTCATTATTTGCAAATAACATTGCTGATAAACGTTTACAGCTCTAGCAGTACCATGATTTCAATCTTTAATAAGCGTTTCTGTAAGGTGGCAAGATTTTGCCGTTATACATTTAATATTCTGTAAATTGTTTTCGATTTATACTTATGTTACATCACATTTACGATGCACGGCTGTATTATTAATAATTTCATTGCCTGATACTGGCTAGCACCTCGTACTAAGAATTTCTGTAGTACTGTATGTCCGGATGTTAAGTAGAGCTGAGCACTGACAGAAAGGGTGACGTGGGCAGTGTGTTCTTCAGAAGCCGCTACGGGCTAAAGAGGGGCTGGGGAGAGAGTTGTCGTGTTCTGCAGGGGCGGAGATTTACTGCCCTGAGAGAGAGAAGAGTGAGGAGGGGGCGGTTTACAACGCTGAAGGAAACAGAATGCCTGTAGTGTGCACAGTGTGGTGGGAGGTTGCAATCTGGTGGAAAAAAAAAGGTAGCGTACGTGGTGGGAGAGCATCAGGGATGGAACAAGGCTAAAAACAGCTATCTTAGTGTGACAGTGTGAAGGAATGCGTGCGGCACGCTTCCCACCGAAAAGCAGAGCCACATATTTGACATATGTTTGAATGGCGACGTGCTAAGGATGTAGGAGCGTAAGAGGAAACTTCCAGAAAATCTTCTGAAAGGAGTATGAACTTCAGGTGATTGGTTGGCAGCTTCATGGCCCATGTTAGTGCGAGGTAATGTTTTGTAACGGCCGCTGGGATTCGTGGGCTGAGCTCAAACATAGACGCCAAGTGTCCGGGAGGAAGAGGGCACGTGGTGTGCAGACACTTTCGTGAAGGGATCGATCGAAGATACTTCCCTCCGGGTATCGAGCTAGAGACGTTGCCACAGCGGAAAACCTGGCGGCTAGATTTAGAGAAGTGTTGATTTCTTCACAAGGTGCACATGAAGTCGTTTCTCTCTGAACAGAATTGTTATTCAGTTTACTCGAATGGCGATTGGTTAATTTTCTGTGGAGTCTGATGTACGTTGAAGTGCTCGTTTACGGGAGAATACTTGAGGCAAATTTCTGTTCCTGGCTAGTGAGCAAACAGAAATCTTGACTCATGTTGTGTCTTGTACTGAGGTAATTTCAGCCCTAGGAGTTTTCGGTGCCACTTACATCATCTGCATAGCAGACCATCGGTACAACTGTCTGTGCTTCAGTAGGTGATATGCCCAGTTCGGTTCGGCAGACATGAAATCACTGTTGTCTTGTGACAGCCAGAGCGAGAGCACCAGCAGCAGCGAGTACTGTTTGTATAAAGCGTTTATTTTGCATTTTGTTTACGACCATCCACTAAGGAAGGGATTCTATTTGTGTTTATCTGCTCTGCATAGTAACTAACAGTTCTTGATAAAACTTTACGTAGTTTTTGTGTTAGATTTCTTAGTGTTTTCTTGATCGTTTAGAACAGAAAGCGCCCTAAAACCGTCTTTTGTTTGTTTCGCGGCCGTTAGCCACTAGTCACTTGAATCAGCAGTTGTCTTGTGACAGCCAGAGCGAGAGCACCAGCAGCAGCGAGTACTGTTTGTATAAAGCGTTTTTGTACTTATTTGCTGCGCTTAGCTTTTCAATAGTTTTTCTGGGAAAACCTAGCGTAGTTTTCGGGTCTCGTATTTCAGTGAGTGTTTCTTGATTATCAGAGTAGCTCATCAGAAGATTATCTTGGGAATTTGTCACCGTATAGAGTAGGGTAAACATAGTCATGTGTAGGGACTGTGGTTGTTGTGAGCGGACGCAAGGAGAATTGGCCACTCTGGGGGGGCAGGTGGAGGCTTTGTCTGTTAGGCTCATCGAGCTCGAGGCGCAGGCGTCGGCTCGTAGTGGCGTTGGGGCAACTGTGGTGAGACCTATGCCTACTTCGGTGGCCTTGGAATCACATGGAACCCCTGATGTCGCTGCGTCTTCCGGCAGTGAGCATCTTACCGGTCAGCCATCACTCCAGGGTGAATGGCGGACAGTGGTGGGCTCGCGCGTGCCTGGCCGGAAGGCAAAGGTGGGATCTGGCCTCGTGGCAGCTGCCTTATCCCTTTCCAACAGGTACGGGGTGCTTCCTAGTGGTGATGACATCGTTTCCGAGCCACCACAGGATGCCTCGCCTGTTGGGCCAGTGGCCGATTCTCCGGCAAGGTCCCGACAGTCACAGAGGGCGGGCCTATTAGTTATAGGGAGCTCCAACGTTAGGCGGGTTATGGAGCCCCTCAGGAAAATAGCGGGTAGGTCGGGGAAGAATGCCAGTGTGCACTCGGTGTGCTTGCCGGGGGGTCTCGTCCGTAATGTGGAGGAGGCCCTTCCGGCAGCTATTGAACGCACTGGGTGTGACCGGCTGCAGATAGTAGCACATGTCGGAACGAATGACGCCTGCCGCTTGGGTTCTGAGGCCATCCTTGGTTCCTTCCGGCGGCTGGCTGATTTGGTGAAGACAACCAGCATCGCACGCGGAGTGCAAGCTGAGCTTAATATCTGCAGCATAGTGCCCAGAGTCGATCGCGGTCCTCTGGTTTGGAGCCGTGTGGAGGGTCTAAACCAGAGGCTCAGACGACTCTGCGACTATAATGGTTGCAAATTCATCGACCTCCGTTATTGGGTGGAGAACTGTAGGGCCCCCCTAGACAGGTCAGGCGTGCACTACACACCGGAAGCAGCTACTAGGGTAGCAGAGTACGTGTGGCGTGCACACGGGGGTTTTTTAGGTTAGAGGGACCCCCCCTTGGGCGAAACGATAAAATACCTGACGGCTTACCAGAGAGGACATTATCATCGTTGATAAAGAACGTCCGTCCTCAGAGACCAAAAACAGGAAAAGTTAACGTAATATTGGTAAACTGCAGGAGTATCCAGGGCAAGGTTCCTGAATTAGTATCTCTTATTGAAGGAAATAGTGCGCATATAGTATTAGGAACGGAAAGTTGGTTAAAACCGGAAGTGAACAGTAACGAAATCCTAGACACAGAATGGAATATATACCGCAAGGATAGGATAAACGCCAATGGTGGAGGAGTATTTATAGCAGTAAAGAATTCAATAATATCCAGTGAAGTTATTAGCGAATGCGAATGTGAAATAATCTGGGTTATGTTAAGTATCAAAGGTGGGTCAGATATGATAGTCGGATGCTTCTATAGACCACCTGCATCAGCAACCGTAGTAGTTGAGCGCCTCAGAGAGAACCTGCAGAACGTCGTGAAGAAGTTTCGTGATCATACTATTGTAATAGGGAGAGACTTCAATCTACCAGGTATAGAATGGGATAGTCACACAATCAGAACTGGAGCCAGGGACAGAGACTCTTGTGACATTATCCTGACTGCCTTGTCCGAGAATTACTTCGAGCAGATAGTTAGAGAACCAACTCGTGAAGCTAACGTTTTAGACCTCATAGCAACAAATAGACCGGAACTTTTCGACTCCGTGAATGTAGAAGAGGGTATCAGTGATCATAAGTCAGTGGTTGCATCAATGACTACAAGTGTAATATGAAATGCCAAGAAAGGAAGGAAAATATATTTGCTTAACAAGAGTGATAGGGCACAAATCGCAGAATATCTGAGTGACCACCATCAAACGTTCATTTCTGAGGAAGAGGATGAGGAACAAAAATGGAAAAAATTCAGAAACATCGTCCAGTACGCCTTAGATAAGTTCGTACCGACTAAGGTCCAAAGCGAGGGGAAAGATCCACCGTGGTATAACAATCGTGTACGAAAGGTACTACGGAAACAAAGAAAGCTTCATCATAGGTTTAAGAGTAGTCGAATCATAGCTGATAAGGAAAAGCTGAACGAAGCGAAAAAGAGCGTAAAGAGAGCAATGAGAGAAGCATTCAACGAATTCGAACATAAAACATTGGCAAACAATCTAAACAAGAACCCTAAAAAGTTTTGGTCATATGTAAAATCGGTAAGCGGATCTAAATCCCCTATTCAGTCACTCGTTGACCACGATGGCACCGAAACAGAGGACGACCGAAGAAAGGCAGAAATACTGAATTCAGTGTTCCGAAACTGTTTCACTGCGGAAAATCGTAACACGGTCCCTGACTTCAGCCGTCGCACGGACGCCAAAATGGAAAATATTGAAATAAACGATATCGGAATTGAAAAACAACTGCTATCACTTAGTAGCGGAAAAGCATCCGGACCAGACGAGATACCCTTAAGATTCTACAGTGATTATGCTAAAGAACTTGCCCCCTTTCTATCAGCAATTTATCGTAGATCGCTGGAAGAACGTAAAGTACCTAGCTACTGGAAGAAAGCGCAGGTCGTTCCCATTTTCAAGAAGGGTCATAAATCAGATGCGAATAATTATAGGCCTATTTCGCTTACGTCAATCTGTTGTAGAATAATGGAACATGTTTTGTGTTCTCGTATTATGACGTTCTTAGATAATACAAATCTCCTTCATCATAACCAACATGGATTCCGCAAACAGAGATCATGTGAAACTCAGCTCGCCCTATTTGCCCAAGAAATTCACAGTGCCGTAGACACTGGCGAGCAGATTGATGCCGTATTCCTGGACTTCAGGAAGGCATTTGATACGGTTCCGCACTTACGTTTAGTGAAAAAAATACGAGCTTACGGAATATCGGACCAGGTTTGTGATTGGATTCAGGATTTCCTAGAAGAAAGAACACAACATGTCATTCTTAACGGTTCAAAATCTGCAGATGTAGAGGTAATTTCGGGAGTACCGCAGGGAAGCGTGATAGGACCTTTATTGTTTACAATATACATAAATGACTTAGTTGACAACATCGGTAGCTCCGTGAGGCTATTTGCAGATGACACGGTTGTCTACAAGAAAGTAGCAACATCAGAAGACTCGTACGTACTCCAGGAGGACCTGCAGAGGATTAATGCATGGTGCGACAGCTGGCAGCTTTCCCTAAACGTAGATAAATGTAATATAATGCGCATACATAGGGGCAGAAATCCATTCCAGTACGATTATGCCATAGGTGGTAAATCATTGGAAGCGGTAACGACCGTAAAATACTTAGGAGTTACTATCCGGAGCGATCTGAAGTGGAATGATCACATAAAACAAATAGTGGGAAAAGCAGGCGCCAGGTTGAGATTCATAGGAAGAATTCTAAGAAAATGTGACTCATCGACGAAAGAAGTAGCTTACAAAACGCTTGTTCGTCCGATTCTTGAGTATTGCTCATCAGTATGGGACCCTTACCAGGTTGGATTAATAGAAGAGATAGACATGATCCAGCGAAAAGCAGCGCGATTCGTCATGGGGACATTTAGTCAGCGCGAGAGCGTTACGGAGATGCTGAACAAGCTCCAGTGGCGGACACTTCAAGAAAGGCGTTACGCAATACGGAGAGGTTTATTATCGAAATTACGAGAGAGCACATTCCGGGAAGAGATGGGTAACATATTACTACCGCCCACATATATCTCGCGTAATGATCACAACGAAAAGATCCGAGAAATTAGAGCAAATACGGAGACTTACAAGCAGTCGTTCTTCCCACGCACAATTCGTGAATGGAACAGGGAAGGGGGGATCAGATAGTGGTACAATAAGTACCCTCCGCCACACACCGTAAGGTGGCTCGCGGAGTATAGATGTAGATGTAGATGTAGATGTAATGTGTTGGGTTCCATTTGCTTGTCCACCGAGCTTTTTTTCTGAAAGTTCCAGTTAGCGTGTACGTCTAAATTTCTCACTGCTAATCGTTATCAGCCAACTTTGTGTCTATCTATTAAGAATGGGATGCAATCTAAAGAAAGTCAAACATATGTTCTGTCAATCTCGTAATTACACGTATGGTACAACCTGAGTATGTGTACTTCATATTTATACAATGTTTGCATTCTACATGTTTTTTGGGACTAAATAACTTACAGTATCCAAGTTGTGATTCAATCTCGTAGCATAACTAAAGGAATAACTGGTTTGATTTTCTAGATTGAACTGAAGTAAAATCACAAAACGACACTTCGTTTTATGGAAATCCCTTGGTGTAGGTTGCCAATGGTAGGGTCATTCTAATCAAGCCATATGTTACAAACACCATGGGGGCTTACTTCTCTTTCGTCGTTAGCTGGAAACTGGAAGTTCCTCCATTGCATCTTCATTACGTACAACCAGGGAACTGACAGGCTGAATGTGTTGTTTAGAATATGATAACGCCATGCCTACACCTCATGTGCAATCAAGCACGAGTTAAGAAAGATAAATCTCATTACTGCATTACATCAACTTTACAAGGAAAAGTGAGTGTCCTGTGATATCAACGTTTCCATAAACTGGCGGATTAACTTCATGGACATCATCATGATGGCGAAACTGAAACATCAGTGAGGATGTGGTTTTAGGATCCGAAGATAAACATTTTTTCTTTTGTTTTTAGTTTTCTGGAAAAGATATCGGCATAAAATAGTAGGGTTATGCGTAATCTTCTCATTATACAGTTAGTATATGAGCTCCCCGTCCGTCAACGCTTAGATAGGGCTCGTCAAACAAAAGGGGAATGAAACTTACCATGTCCAAAATTACTGTCCTGAGAGCGCCAAGTGTTAATTTTTCTTCTTTTTCCATGAATTTCCCAACTTCCCCGATGTCATCCACAAATCTGATGTAAAGCAAAGCAATATCGCTCTCTGTGCAAGTCAATGCGTATCATAACAAACGTACTGAGAGTTTATTTGTTACATATGAAAACACTTGTCTTCACTTCTTCACTAACGAATTGTTTCATTCATAGCTCTATGAACTCTTCAGGTAGAATACCAATTGAAGTGAAGATTAGTTTATCGTCCTGTCGACGTCTAGATCATAAGACGCAGTACTATATCGGCTTGGGGAAGGATGGGACTGGAAATCGACCCTGCTGTTTTCAAAGAAACCATCCCCAGCATATGTCTTAAGCGATTTAGTGAAATCACGAAAAACCTAAATGTGGATGGCCAGATGGGGATTTGAAACAATAACCCCTGTCTATAATTTTCCTTTTATTCCATACACGTTATTAGAACGCTCTGCGTAATTCATAATTACGCGAGATATTGTTACTTGCAAAATCTTCTAGTATTCATAAATCTGCTTTTCACGCTGTATCTTGTGTCGTCTAGTTTACGATTTTAATAATTTTGATGCCTCTGGCAAAGCTCTAATGTGTTCTCCATTAGAGAAATGTTCTGACAATCGAAAACTTAGTTTGATTTCTAATCTCAAGATTTGCAAATAGATGAAGATAGAACTGCTCTCGAAAGAATAGATACCATTGATGACCATGCAGTTTCTCTAGAATAAATGATAATTAATTGAAACCCTCAGCTGCCGACAGGTGTTGTTGATGTACCTCGATGGGGAGAGCTGAAAATGTGTGCCCCGAGCGGGACTTGAACCCGGGATGTTCTGCTTACATGGCAGACGCTTTAACTTTTTTTTTTTCGTAGTTGATCGTTGTGTTTGATCGTTGCGGACGTCACATTACATCCGTTCAAGTTCGTTTGTTCATCCTTCCACTAATTGTTTTATTACAGAGGCCAATCGGCTCTCTGACCGAACATGCTGAAGTACCGTGCCGGCTCCATCTGAGCCACCGAGGACACAGATGAATATCGCGACTGCAGGGACTTATCCCTTGCACGCTTCCCGTCAGGCCCACATTCCCAAGCGTCCACAATCTACATACGTACTGTACCTAATAGATATTTGCCCATCCACTCATTACGCTCACGGGAAGGGTGCAAGGGATAAGCCCTGCAGTCGCGATATACATCTGTGTCCTCGGTGGCTCAGATGGATAGAGCGTCTGCCATGTAAGCAGGAGATCTCGGGTACGAGTGCCGTTCGGGGCACACATTTTAAGCTGTCCCCATCGAGGTATATCAACAACACCGGTGGGCAACTGAGGGTTTCAATTAATTATCATTTGAAAATAAACAGAGTTTTGTTTCACCTGCTTCTATGTGCACCCTTATAGTCAGAATACGTCAAACAAATAATTCCTTGCTTTGTTTACACGTTAGCATTATCTAACGTACTCATAAAATACCTAGAACTGTCAAATTTCTACCATTGCTAAAAAGAAAAAGAAAACATGATACTCACAAGCATTTACCAAGTCTTCCAAAATCCACAGTCTTAAAAACCTCCTTTAATTATGTAAGCGCTTTGACAAAATATTATTCATCCGTGCATGATCGCCCATCGTAGCCATAATTTCTGGATCGACCTCTCTTATGCGTAATCTTCTCATTATACAGTTAGTGTATGAGCTCCCCGTCCGTCAACGCTTAGATAGGGCTCGTCAAACAAATATTAACATAATTTACCTCATGCAATTAAAAAAAAGCGCTGAGTAGTAATAGAGAAACAGCAGTGATTCCTTTCCACGTGTCTGATTTTCTACTGATAGAAGTAATATCCTGACTAATAAAGCATTAGAAAGAATAGTAAAGTTGTAGTAATACTGAGAATAGAAAATGTGAGTAGATGAGCACAAGTTTTAATCAGACAAGTATACGGCAATGGCTTCTTTCGCTTTCTGTGAACAAATATATAACTTAGTTCTCATCCCAGAATGCTGTCCTTCAGGATTAGACGCACTAAGCGCAATTTGTGAATGAATGAAATCGTCAGCATCAATTGAAATAACATTGAGGGAGGAAAAACTCTCTCTTCCATCTGCACACAAAACTAAAGTTCAGGATTTCCATATATACTAATTTATTATATTAATTCATTGCACCTATGAACTGAAGTGTCATCGTGCACTGGAATACCAACAAGACAGGAAAATCTATCGTCCATCAACACACAAAACTGAAGTGTTCGGCTTCTCTACTTACACTACGGTCAATCTAACCTAGGTCCAATACGGATTTTACGAGTAATTTATTGAGTAACCATCAGCCTTTTTTATAGATCACCACTACAAAACTTTCCGCACATTATCATTTATTTTCGTAATACGAGATTTATTCCACATCACCCCAAATTTATAATTTCTTTCTATGATAAGCATGGTAACTTTGTACCTTTTCCTTGTTTTGTGAGATCCTAACCCTTCAGCAGCACGGAAGAGCTACTAACTGATAAGATTCAGTTCGTCAGCTTCTCAGCCGATTTTGAAGGACTTACTGTGTTCTGATAAAGAATCAAATTTCTGATTTCATTTTTAAGGTACTTCATTTAATAGCTTACTTAAAAATATTTTCCAACCAATTTGACCTCCGTCTCATTCAAATTTAAATACCATAGAGTTGTACTGTGTCAACTATCCGTCACCTCATGCTTTTCAACTTTTATATTTTCTTCCTGCGTGTCTTGAAGAAAGTCCTGTATCTTCCTAGAAGATTGTAATATTCTAGATACCTTTTGGTACCAATTTCTACGCTTTGCTCACAGTTTTAGTGTTATTTTAGGCTATGTGCTTTGTATTTTTTTCTCAGTGTTATTATTTCATTATTGTGTCGTGCGACCCATGGGTTTTGTAAAAATATGAAGTTCGACATGCATGTGAAAAATAGGTCAATAGAATTCACGTTTAAAAGGAGAAAGACAAGAGGACATAGAAAATGATTTCACTCTCAAACACTAGAAAAAGTCAAATCATAGGAAAGATCACTCTCTAAGAAAGTAAAAATACAACTATGTTGGTAATTAATCTTTTATGTGGAAAAATCAACCGTTTATTGTCAAGCTGACATTAATGTAGGGAGTTGTAAAAATACTCTACATGCACAGTCTGTCATGGAAAAGACTGTGTTCACTCTTACCATTAAGAAAACCGGATGGTTGTTGTCCGTAACTTTCACATTGTGTGTACAATTTTTGGCAGTGAGTCTTGTTTAAACGTCTGGGGTTTTATACAAACTTCTTGAAGTTAACTCGAGATTTGCGCATGCCATATTACGTCTAGTTTTAATCCATGGCTGAAGAAAACTGTTGAGCATTGTAATTAATAAGTTTAACTCATTAGTCACAAAATGTTCACAAGGCGGAAGAAACCTTGGAAAGTGTATTTGAATGCTATACTGTCGAGTTGACGTATAACGCTGTGCGCAAGTGCACTGGAGCAGTAAACGCTGCTTCACAGAAAAGGGGAACTGAAACAGTTAAATAATGTTATGAAAAAAAGCGTTTAAATAAACTGAATTGTGTTATTTAATAGCAATAACTGCAATTTAAGAATACTAAAACTAAATTTATTTCTTGAAGGTAACATTTTGTACTTGAGCTCCATTTCTGTGAAAACATTTCTGCAGTCTCTTTGATAAAATATGCACGATTCCAAGACGAATTTCAAGAGGGGTTTCGACAGCTGCTTCTCGAATTCGAGCTTTCAGTTCTTTTGTTGTAACATTTCGACACCGATACATCTTGCTTTTAAGGTAACCCTACAAGAAGAAATCGCAAGCTGGTAGATCAATGGATGTGGGACGCCATGGAATGTCCGTTCCGCGAAATTATATGGTTGCCGCACAGGGAGCCATAGACATTCGTGCTGTGTGTGACGCTGATCAGTCTTGTTGAAACCAGCCTTTGGCAGCATCTTGTGGAAGTGTGTAGTTTATGCAGAACAAAAGTTGGTGACGTAACAATCCGATGTGACTGTAGTCGTAAGGCCATTCTCGTCCACAAAAAAATTATTATTATGCCGCATGATGATACAGCACACCACACCGTAAATTTCTTGCTCCGCAGTGGGTGTTCGTGTACCTGAGTAGGATTCCCCAGTGGCCAAAAACAAAAATTTCGTTTATTAACAAATCCATTAAGATATAAGGTCGTTTACAAACTCATTGTCATCGTTTATATTTCCAAGCATTCGTCCACAGAAATGTCATCTCATGAGGTGATCGTTAGGCTTTTGTTTTTGGACGATGTTCAACTTATATGGATGGTAATGTAAGTCCTGTACCAATATTCTTCGAACAATTGAAGTAAGCAACGGTAAAGGCGGTGGATGACGTCAGAGTGAACGATGTGGGCTTTTTCTGACAGCAACTCGAACAGTTTTGATATTGCCAGATATACCAACGATTCCCACCCGGCCTGTTAGTTTCTTTTTTATTACTGAACCGATTTCCTCAAAATCTACGTCTTAACTACGTGTGCTGATGGAACTTGATCATGGCGTCTTAAATAAAATGAAGTTGTGTAGAAATTCTCTACACACAGCTTCCACACTGTTGCTGTTTTCATAAAAAGCATTGAAGGCAAAAGAACGTTGCGCAGCATTCCTAGTATCTATGTCAACTAAATGGCAAAGTGGAGCGAGTTTGTTTTCATATGTTAGCGTTAACAATCGCCCAGAGCTCCAACACGATGTGTGTTTATCCCGTGGCAATATGTGGATGAAGCGTGAGCGCACTGCTCTGTATGGTGTGTCAATAATTGACACTAACGAAGCTTTGAGTATTCAAGTATCTATGTGCCAACATCCCTGCATGTGATGAAGATTTGTTGTTCAATAATGGAATGCTATCAGGAAGAGAGTTACGGAAATATTGACGTTGGAGCGACGTGTTTTTGTGTATTCAATCTCCAGTTAAATAGGTCACAAGAGAACCGAAGTTGTTTACACGAGTATGGATGAAATCAACATTAAGAGATAGTGTGTGCGTAGGTGGAAGGTGTCATGATATTTTATATGGATTCCGACATTCTGTACTTTAGTGAATAATATATAGAATACTTTTGCCTCTCTACGTTGAATGAAAATCGTTGAACTAATGAACATTTTATATCTCCAGATGGAGTTCTTCTCTCTCTTTCTTTCTTCCCTCTCTCTTTCTCTAACAGCTTAGGAGGTTTATTTATGTGACTATAATAAATTTTTGTTGCTCAGTTTAGTGTAAGGATTGCTATTCGACATTGTTTTAAGTTACTTTATAATGTGTTAATGACTATCTCAATGACAGGCAACCTGGCCATCTGTGTCACTGAATGCTCCCTCCAAAGTTCGCATGCGAAGAACGCTGTTAATGAATAAGTCATGAGAGTAATTATCCTTTCAAATTACCTGACACGTTCTTCCCGGGTGGCGTGTATCTCGCGATGAAACGTGCGGCATAACCTATACACAATGACGACCTAAAACGTTACGACCACTGTCCACTGCAAGATAGAACGCTGGCTGTTGGCATTGTGGGCACATGATGCGGTAAGGAAAGTGTGTAGGCGGCGCATAGAGTAGTGGGGAATCGTTCTAGCGAACATGTGGATCATTAAAAAAAATGGAGATATCCCTGGCCATGTTCATCTTGAGATGTCAGGCGCATGAAGAAACTGAAGTAATTCAAGGGCGACAAGTGAAACTTTGTGCCGTTCCGGGCTCGAACTCTGATTTTCTGCTTTAAGTGAGAGTTCACAGTTCACCTGAAGCTCTTCGGTTATCCGAGCACGCTTCACGGCCAGCCCAAATTTTCAACAAGCATACTACCTCCGTAGCGCTACCCGTTTCCATTTTGCTCGTTGCGTGCAGAATGTCGCATGTTTCCGGACTTACGGTGCATCCACACTGAAGATATGAAACGCCGTCAGGGCTTAGATATTACTGTTACTATTACATGATGAAACCACATACAGGCGACAAGGCGCTGGACATCCACGTCTTTTCACAGAACGTGGAGAACGGAGCTTATTAACTCTAAAGCAGGCTGACGCCGTTCTATGGCAGATTTGAGGACTGCTGGTGCAGACACAAGTTTCCGGAGCCCAACGTTCAACGCACATTGTTGAACAAAGGGCTGTGCAGCAGACGACCCCTACAATATCTGAGTTGTTCAAATAATATACGAATGACTGGAAAAAATTGAGGATGTGTTTGATGACGGTCAGTGTAGCTTTAGTAAGAGTGAAGGCACCAGTAGGGCAGTTTTGTTGTTGTGCTCGATAGTGGTGACCAGACTTAAGAAAATTCATGACACCTTCGTATGATTTGTCGACCTAGAAAAAGGATTCGACAACGTAAAAGTCGTACAAAATTTTTAAATTTCTCAGAAAAAGAGGTATAAAATTGTATTATGTGCGGTATATATGGGAACCAAGAGGAAACAATGACAATAGAAATCCAAGAGAGGAGTGCCCACATTAAAAAGAGCCTTAAGGTAACGATACGCTCTTTCTTCCTCACTTTTCAGTTTGTATATCGAAGGAACAGTGCCGAAAAAAGTGAAAAGAAAGTTTCAGAATTGATATTAAAATGCGGAAGTAAAAAATTACTAACCATAAGATTCGTTGATAACTTCGCTATTCCTGCCCTGAAGAAAGGAATGAACAGTGTAATGAACACAGAATACTGATTGAGATTAAACTGACGAAAATCAGTTATGAGATTAGCGATAAACTTAATACGAAAATAGGAGACCACGTATTGGTCGACGTGAAGGGATTCTGTTACCTTGGTAGTAAAGCAACATATGACGGACGAAAGAAGGAGGATATAGGAAGCATACAACCATCGGCAAAGACAGCAATTATCGTTTACGGAAATGTGCTAGAATCAAGCACGAACCTTCATTTGAGCAGGATATTTATGAGACTGTACTCTTCGAGCACAGCATTGGATAGAGTGTCATCGACAGATAACTTCGGGTGTGTACCAGGGATGTTTGTTAGGTCCCTTGCTGTTCATGTTTTATGTTGGTGATCTTGCGGACAGTATCAAGAGTAACCTCAGTCTTTTCGCAGATGATGCACTTATCCAAAACGAAGTACAGTCTGAGCAAAGTGGTACAAATACTCAGGCAGGACTTGATAAAATTTCAAAGTGGTGTAATGATTGGCAAAAGATCAGTCTTGGATAAAGCAGGTAGCAGACTTCGTTAATTTGTAGAATACTGGGGAAATGCTATCAGTCTAGAAAGGAGACTGCTTACGAATCACTCATCCAACCCATCCTAGAATATTGCTCAATTTTGTGGGATCCATACCAAACAAGATCAGCGGGGGACATTGAACGTATACAGAGAAGGACAGCACGAATGGTCAAAGGTTTGCTTGACCCGCACGTTTTACTTGTTTTTGTGCTTGTAAGACGAGCCCCTGTGTTAAATGTTTTTTTTTGCAGCTACTTTATTTTCGCTCAGCGTGGTACCATTTCCAGATTCTAGCTCCCGATCAGCTCAGTTGCTTTATTCTGGCTGTGAAAAATTAAGACGAAATAGTAACACTTGCGTTCCTATCCTATTTGTTCCGTAGATTGAATAACCAGAAAATTTAGAACATTCAGTCTGGACGTGAGCGAACTTGGCACCTTTACTCACTCAGGTTTTAGAGTATCATTTTTCGGCATTTCTGCCAATTGATGACAGGCCATGCCTGAGGAGGTAATGGTTGACCAGGATCTACGAGTAGGTACTCAGTTTGCATGCATCCGTTCTCATTCTCCCTATTTCATTCATTTGCATTGATTTGCCGTTAGTTTGTATGTTTTAAGTATGCATCTATACGGGAGGTACAGAGCTTTGCGGATGATCTGTATCTATATCTATATCCACATACATAATCCGCAAGCCACCATACGTTGCCTGGCGGAGGACCTCTACCACCACTGTAAGTCACTCCCTCTTATGTTCTGTCCGTAAATGCAGTGCGGGGAAAACCACTGTCTATTTACTTTCGTACGAGGTCTGATTTCTCTTAACTTGGTTTCGCGGTCCGTCCGAGAAATGCTGGTGGCAACGATACCATTCTGAAATCTGCCAAAAAAGTTGTTACTCGTGAAAAGAGTAACAGGGATTTGCATATGAGTTCAAGGAGCATTTCCGTAACAGTCGCGTGTTGATCGAACCAACTGGTAACAAATCTAGCAGCAGTCCTCTGAATTGTATCCATGCCTTCCTCTGATTCGACCTGGTGGTGATCTGAAACAACAGAGCAATACTCAAAAGTGGGTCACGCAAGTTTTCTGTACGCAGTTTCCTACATGAGGTACACTTTCCTACAATTCTCCCAATAAACCGAAGTCGACCATTCACCTTCCCTTCAACCGATCTTCCGTGCCCGTTCCATGTCGCATTATAACGTTACGCCTAGAATTAATTCAATGTAGCTGCGTGAAGCAGAACACCACTAATACTGTATTCCAACATACATGATTCTTTTTTCCTACTCTTCTACATTAACTTACGTTTTTCTTACGTTATGAGCAAGTACCATTCTTCACAACAAATGGAAATTCTATCAAAGTCACCCTGTATCCTCCTCCCGTCACACGGCGATAACGCTGTCCCTTACACTACAGCGTTATGAGCAAACAGCCGTTGATTTCTGCCCACCTTGTCAGGCCGTTAATGTATACAGAGAACGAGAGAGATCCTATCACTGACCTGAGGACCTACTCCGTATACTCAGTCCTTCGATAACAATCTGTGGTGTGGCACTGTGTCAAACGCTTTCTATAATTCTTAGGAATTATGGAGTCTATATATTGTCCTTTATCCACAGTTTGCAGGTATCGCGCAAGAAAATAACAAGCTGAATTTCTAGCGAGAGATGAATTCTATATCCGTGTTGATTTGATGATATAAGCTTCTCTCTATGGAAGAAATTTAAGATATTCGAACTGAGAATATGCTCAATAGTTCTGGAACAATTCCCAGTGAGGAATAACCCCTCCCCGCCCTTCCCCTACCCCTCCCCCTACCCACCGAACTATGTCCCGCAGAATAACATAATTTTGTATGTAGATTGAGTGATGAATATCGTCTGCCGAATGTTACGAATAGAATCGGAAGTAAAGAAGTAATAAATATAAACGTTATGGCTAACGCGGACATTTTACACCATGAAAAGCAAAGCTGTAGTAAGAAATAAACTTTTTTTCATTTAATCATTTTGTGGAAGTGTCAGCGAGGAAATGTTACGTGCAGATTTGAAATCCAATGTTCTCATTCTCAAATATTGGATGAATATAGCACGGGTGATTTCCACGCCCCGAGCTACGGTGACTCAAGACATATAAACAGTCCCTAATTGGAATATTTGACTTAATGTGTTAAACCTTCAATCAGATTATGGCTTCTAATGAGTAGATTCTGACAGTATTTGAAGCTGCTCCAATAAATCTATGAAATATTGAAAATTAAATTGTTGTTGCCCCTGGATTCAGTTAGACAGCCAAAGTGCAAGCAGAAACGGACCGTTCCCTCACTCAGCTGTTTAGTGACATTCAGGGGTTGGACAAAAATATGGATACACCCAAAACACAACATATTACCATGTCTAATACGGGACAGGAAATCTGTTGGCATTCAAAATTACTTCCAGTCGACTTGGAATGGATAAATACATGTCCTGTGTGGTTTTCAAGGGAATCTTTTATAAGTCTTCATGCAAAATATTGGCAAGTTCAGGTAAGGGTGATGGTAGTGGACAGCGATTACGCAACCCTCTCTCCAAAGTAGACATGGAAGAGTCAATATTATTGAGCTCTGGTGGCTGATGTGCTCACAAAATCACTTCTGGACGATGCGAGCTGGGTGAACAAAGGCCGTGTCGTCTCGGAAGGCCGCATCTGTATTGGGAATGGTCACGTGGTCCTTGGCAGTAATTCCACGTTGCAGGGTAACCATTTGGCCCTTGAAATACCAAGATATGGCTGCCCAAACATCACTGAGTCCAGCCATATTCCACTCTTGGGACGTGAACTCGCCATAAGTTGGAAACGTTGTGAAACTGTTCTCATCTAACCAAATGACATTCTTCCATTGCGCCGTAGTCCCGTTTTATGGCTTCTGCACCACGTTTCCTTGTTACAGGTATTTGCATCACTGATGAGTGGTTTTGGAATTCTCTACTTCTGGAGCTACCTTCGTGTTGTTTTGGTGCTGACAGCGTTCACAATTGCGACGTTCAGTTCTACAGTTAATTTTGCAGCAGTCATCTTCTTATTTCTCGTCTCGATTCTCTTCAATGACCGTCTGTCACGACCACTGAACGTACATTTTCGCCCGCCCGTGGTTTAGTGGATAATGTCTTCCCATTTACTGTGTACCCGGTATAAATATTCGTTACGGTACGTCTTGAAACACCAGACATTTGGGTTACCATGGTTACGGTAGCACCCACCGTACGAGGGCCAACAATTTGGTCAATTTCGAATTCACAGAGCTCCGACATGGTGCAGTCATAACCACATAGAACACTGTTCTGACCGCTGGTGACACCTGGGACCTATTGACGACACTGCACAGGCGCCTTTCATCATCAGGTGTTCCTGTTGTTGTGGTCTTCGGTTCAAAGACTGGTTTGATGCTGCTCTCTACGCTACTCTGCCGTGTGAGGCTCTTCATCTCCAAATATCTACTGCAACCTACATCCCTCTGAACCTGCTGACTGTATTCATCTCTTGGTCTCCCTGTGAGACACTTCCCTCTAATACTAAAGTATAGATCCCCTGATGTCTCAGAATGTGTCCTATCAATCGATTCCTTCTATTAGTTAAGTCGTGTCATAAATTTCTTGTCTCCCCCATTCTGTTCAGTACCTCTTGATTAGCTACGTGATCTATCCATTCAAACTTCAGCATTCTTCTGTAGCACGACATTTAAAAAGCTTCTATTCTCTTGTTCTCTTAAGTGTTTAACGTCCACGTTTCACTCTCATACATGGCTAAACTCCAGACAAATAGTTTTACAAAATACTTCCTAAACTTAAGATTATAACCGTTGTTAACAAATTTCTCTGCTTCAGAAACCCTTTTTTGCCTTTGCCAATCTGATTTTTTTATCTTCTCTACTTCAGTCATCATCCTTTATCTTGCTGCACAAAAAGCAAAACTCATCCACTATTTTCGCTGTTTCATTTCCTAATCTAATTCCCCCAGCATCATCTGATTTAATTAGACTACCCTCCATTATCCTAATTTTACATTTGTTGATATTCATCGTACAACCTGTTTTGAAGATGCTATCAGTTCTGTTCAGCTTCTCTTCCGAGTTCTTTGTTGTCTCTGACAAGAATTAGAATGTCATCGGCAAAACGCAAAGTTTTTATTTCTTCTCCCTGAACTTTAATTCCTGTTCAAACTTTGTTTTTACTCTCCCTTACTGCTTGCTCAGTGTACAGATTGAATAACATCGGGGATAGAGTACAACCCTGTCTCATTCCTTTCTCAACCAGTATTCCCCATTCATGGCCCTCGATTCTTATAAATGGCACCTGGTTTCTGTACAAGTTGCATATAGCCTTCCACTCCCTGCATTTTGCCCCTTCAGAATTTTAAAGAGAGTGTTCTAGTGTAAATAGTCAAAAGCTTTCTCTCGGCTTATAAGTGCTACAAACGTAGGTTTGCCTTGCGTTAACCTGTCTTCTACGATAAGTCATAGGGTCAGTACTGCCTCGCGGGTTCCTACATTTCTCTGGAGTACGAAATGGTCATCCCCAACATTGGCCTCTTTCTCCGTTTCTGTAAGGAATCAGTGTTAGTTTGAAATTATGACTTATTAAACTGACAGTTCGGTAAATTCCACTTCTGTCAGCAACTGCTTTCTTCTAAATTGGAATTATTACATTCAGATCAAGAAGATCAACCTACAAACTTCACTAGCATCTACGTTTATGTTAAAGCTCGCATTTTTCGCGGCATCTCCATATTTTTGTCCAACCACTGTGGATGCGCGGGGGTGTAGCCGCGCCGCAGAGTGGGAGGCTGCCGGCCTACCTGGAAGATGCGCCAGTAGAGCACGAGGATGACGGCGAGAGGCACGTAGAACGAGGAGGCGGTGGCGAAGACCTGGTAGCCGGGGTCCTGGCTCACCAGGCACTGCCGGTCCCTGGAGACGCGCGCGTCCCAGTCGGGGTCCTTCCAGCCCAGCATCGGCGCGATGCACACCAGGAAGGCGACCGCCCACACCGCCAAGATCATCAGCCCGATGCGGCGCGCCGTCCGCTGGTGGATGTAGTCGATGTTCGTCACCGCCCAGTACCTGCCGGCAGGCCGACCCGGCACTCTTAGAGGCAATCTGCCCGTCGTTTCCTTCGGTCGGATAACTCGGCGACAAGAAAGTAAGCAAGTAACACTTTGCTGATCTTTAAAAATGTAACACTCATTTTGCAAGTTCTATAGGTTAATTACCGTCCTTTGAAACTGTAATGTAAGTGTCATTAAGACCATTCGCGTTTCGCTTTATTCTAAAGTACTCTCAGTGCTCACTGTAAAAATACAGTTTTTTTCTTGCAATTTTGTTTGTTAGTATCATGAACAGTTCGCATGCTTTACTTACTACTATTAACAGTGTTAATTCTTATCGTTACTCACGGTTTTTGTTGTTTTACCTCATTATTATTGTTCTCCCTCGTGAACGTGATGGATTTTACCTCACAGTACTGTGACTTCACTAAATATATTCATCTTTCTGTGTTGTGAAGAGCAACTGTCGTCTTGCCGTTCGTCTGTTTTATTTTTTTACTGTGGCAGGCGTTCGTCTTTTGATTCTTTTGGTACTTGTGGGAACGTCTGCTATCGCCCTGAGCGCATTCATGTTATCCACCTAGAGAAAGAGGGATGGAGAGATAGAGAGACAGAGAGAGAGAGAGAGAGAGAGAGAGACAGAAAGAGAAAGAGATAGAGAGAGAGAGAGAGAGAGAGAGAGAGAGACAGAGACAGACACACGCTTAGTGCAATGAAAGTGCTGTGTGCTAAAATGAAACATATAAACATGGAAGAACAGCAAGAATGAATCAAAAGAACAAAAACCGGCGATTAGTGATAAGAATTAACTCTTTTTATAATAGTAAGTATAATAGTAACATGCGAAATGTTCATGATCCTAGCAACCAAAATTATAACTGAAAAAAGAACCTTACTGCTACAGTAACCACTGATGATGCTTTAGAATGAAGCGAAACGAGTCTGGTCTTAATAAGACATACATTATGTGAGACGTGTATATTTCTATTGTCTATTGTCAAACCAGAATTTATGAAAGATGTTTATATTTTATTAATAGGATTAAATAGCAATAATTAATATTTTTCATTTTTGAAATAATTGTGATAGTAGGGAATGTCTGCACCGAAGTATTGTTGGCGGGAGAGACCGCACATTGATATAATTTTAAAAAGGGCGGGAGAGACCGTTTATGGATACATTTTAAGAAAAGAGCGGGAAAGACCGCGCATTGACACATTTTGTAATAGTAGCAGCTATTGTCTGCACCAGAAAGCATTGTTGGCGGGAGAGACCGCACTTTAGCGTTCGTAGGAAGTCAGTAGTAGGCGAGATGTGAAGCGAGTCGGTAGCAGGTCTGAAGCGAGAGGTTGAGAGGAGCGGTGTGCCTGCCAGCCACCAGCTATGATTTACAAGAGATTATAAACAGATGTACAGAAACATCAGCTAACTATTATCATAAGAGGAACTAATATTATTGAATTTTTGTTGTTGTTGAGAAACTCAAGACTACTGAAGCTATGTTTGCGCATTGCTAGCTGTAAGATTATTGTAAAAAGTAAGTCCCATTTGCACGTTTGTAAAATCATTTCATTACCAACAGTAAATATTTGAAGAATCGTTTTCCGAATATAATTAATTTTTGCCACCAATATTGCATTACTGATTATAATCCATCCCAAAAACCATCAACGTAAAACTTTGCAAAATTTTATTGTTGTCAAGAAAAAGTTTAACTATGAATTATGTAATTTCAGTCAAATTAATTAAAGAATAACGTCAGCTTTGCTATTAAAGATAACGTCAGCTTTGGTAATAAATACAGCCACTTATTATGACAGCCCACCAGCAGCTAATAGAGTATAGTAAAACAGAGAAAGTATATTCATGTCGCAGTTCCATGTAGCAGTTAGATGGCGATCCAGTGACAGTAAAAAAGGTAAGGAACAATTTTGGGTTATTGGAGGTAACGACTAGGGCCACGACGACGACACATTCTATGTTTCGTCGAAATAAATAGCAAATCACTTTTAATAAGCAGCATTTAAATTTGTATGCAAAGATTGCACTTATTATTGAAAAAGAGAATTAATTTCAAACGGAAAATTTCATTTGTTATTATTAAGCAAGAGATAGAAATCCTGAGGGAAGGTTTTATAGGTTATTGTAGAAGGGAAGGTTGCGTAACAAAAGAGATATAGAGGAGACGGGAAGGTTTCAATTACAGTTCCAAAAAACGACAAATAATCTATACAAATTGTATATCTGCAACTATGGAAAACAATAGGCAAAAAAAAAAAAAAAAAAAAAAAACAAACAAACAAGGAAGACTTATTGTGTGTATAGAGTCTAGCAGGAAGAGTACATAATTAAATTTGTATGTACGTAGGGGTATACTAAGTGCGAAATTTAGTACAAACAGCTGCCAACTATGGCATCAACGGTGCCACCTTCACAGCTGTTTTCAAGTACTTCAGTAGAACTAACCAGTCCGCTGATCTGACTGCAATATTGATTCTCGTATGTAATGGTGTTCCGGTGTTTCGCACAAAGTAAAATTATCATTTGAGGAATGTTTCAACAAATCCAAGCACCGTTACAGTCTGCTGCATCAGCGTGAAATTTATCAGCAGCTTCTTCTGCAGAATCTGTCAGGGCATACTTCGTCCTGACGTGGTATAACGAAATTTATAAGTAGACGTGACATAATTTTATGTTCTTCCTGCAGTGTACTTCGTCATGAATTGGGATGACTTATGATGAATGGATGTCTTGGAATATAATAAAAATGGTACTTATAGGAAGCCAAAATATACACACATCAAAAAGTGTTTTGCACCACCGCGGTTCCGAGAAGTCCTGAAGGCAGACGTTGACTGTGGATATTGTATCACAGACACAGTCCCTTTGACTGTTCAGAGATGCCACTAAACCCGCCCAAAGATATAAAGAATCATGCATGAGCAGCGCCTGTTTGACGGAAGTGGCCCGACAGCCGATCAGTTCCAGTCATTCCACCGGGAAGGAGGTACATGACTCGTGTTGTCTGTAGTTCAACTATGCCTAGATGGTCAGTGCCGCGGTTCGATCGCGTCCGCATTGTTACTTTGTGCCAGGAAGGACTCTCAACAAGGGAAGTGTCCAGGCGTCTCGGAGTGAACCAAAGCGACGTTGTTCGGACATGGAGGAGATACAGAGAGACAGGAACTGTCGATGACATACGTCGCTCTGGCCGACCAAGGGATGGATGACCACTACCTACGGGTTATGTCTCGGACTAACCCTGACAGCAACGCCACCATCTTGAATAATGCTTTTCGTGCAGCCACACCACGTTGTGTTACGACTCAAACTGTGTTCGGAGGCAACCCGGCCAGGCTGAACGCCTTAGACACACTGTGCAACGAGTGTTCCAAAGTGGAGGTTCCCTGCTGTTTTGGGGTGGCATTGTTTGGGGCTGACGTACGCCGCTGGTGGTCATGGAAGGCGCCGTAACGGCTGTACGATACGTGAATACCATCCTCCGAACGAAAGTGCAACCATATCGACAGTATATTGGCGAGGCATTCGTTTTCAAAGACGACAATTCGCTCCCCCATCGTGAATATGTGGTGAATAACTTCCTTCAGGGTAACGAAATCGCTCGAATAGAGTGGCCATCATTTTCTCCAGACATGAACCCTATCGAACGTGACTGAGATAGATTGCAAAGAGCTGTTTATGGACGACGTGACCCACCAAGCACTCTGAGAGATCTACGTCGAATCGCCGATGAGGAGTGGGACAATCTGGACCAACAGTGCCTTGATGAACTTATGAATAGTATGCAACGACGAATACATCCATCAGTGGAAGAGGACGTGCTTCTAGGTATCAGAAGTACCGGTGTGTACAGAAATCTGGACCAGCCACCTATGAAGGTCTCGCTGTATGGTGGTACAACATGCAATGTGTGGTTTCCGTGAGATATAAAAAGGGTGGGGTGATGTTTATGTTGACCTCTATTCCAATCTTCTGTACAGGTTCCGGAACTCTCGGAACCGATGTGATGCAAAACTTTTTTCGATGTGTGTATTTGTTGAAGGGTAAAAGACGGCACTAAAAGTCAGTTTAGATTTTCCTTTCCCGTTTATTAGTCCGTAACTGTGTCGGCACATAAAGCTGAGAGAATGTTTTCGCCTGTCGGTGGAAGCACTATGTACCACTAATATCATGAAACAAACGGTGGGAGGATCAGAACATGACACAGCGTAAATTAAAATTTGTAGGCGGGAATTTCAAACTCTACAAAGAGCAACCTTCTTCTCACGGAACACACAGAGAGAAATTATTGTTCAGAAAATATTAAGTAATGTGGTAATTTTAAGTGGATCTTTAAATTGTTATTCTCTTCTGTGAATGAAGATTATTAAAAATAAATTATACCAGCAACCACGACATTTATGTATGAGTACATAGTTAAGCAATAGATTTTGATCAGTGAGTTTGCGACTATCAAAATATTGACATAAATGGCCGTATCTTTACATTGCATTGCCTTAGAAGCTTAAATTATTTACACAAGCAAGGGGCCGTAAGCCTTTTATTTGACGTAAATTTCAGATTGATAATTTTGCCCATTACTGAGAAAAAGGGGTTTGTTAGACGGACAGTAAATGGCATAAAACAAAATTTTATGTGAGATAATTACAAATTAACAGCTTTCCGATGTTTTCTTTACATTTAATGAAAACGTTGCTTCTTGCCAAATTTTGCTTCTATAGGGCAACAATAAGTACCCTGGTAGAATTTTGCACAGAGCACAACTTAATCATAGCTAACACTTGGTTCAAGAATCATAAAAGAAGGCTGTATACATGGAAGAAGCCTGGAGATACTGACAGGTTTCAGATAGATTATATAATGGTAAGACAGAGATTTTGGAACCAGGTTTTAAATTGTAAGACATTTCCAGGGGCAGATGTGGACTCTGACCAGAATCTATTGGCTATGACCTGTAGATTAAAACTGAAGAAACTGCAAAAAGGTGGGAATTTAAGGAGATGAGACCTGGATAAACTGGCTAAACCAGAGGTTGTACAGATTTTCAGGGAGTGCATAAGGGAACAGTTGACAGGAATGGGGGAAAGAAATACAGTAGAAGAAGAATGGGTAGCTTTGAGGGATGAAGTAGTGAAGGCAGCAGAGGATCAAGTAGGTAAAAAGACGAGGACTAGTAGAAATCCTTGTGTAACAGAAGAAATATCGAATTTAATTGATGAAAGGAGAAAATATAAAAATGTAGTAAATGAAGCAGGCAAAAAGGAATACAAACGTCTCAAAAGTGAGATCGACAGGAAGTGCAAAATGGCTAAGCAGGGGTGGCTAGAGGACAAATGTAAAGATGTAGAGGCTTATGTCTCTGGGGGTAAGATAGATACTGCCTACAGTAAAATTAAAGAGACTTTTGGAGATACGAGAACCACTTGCATGAACATCAAGAGCTCAGATGGAAACCCAGTTCTAAGCAAAGAAGGGAAAGCAGAAAGGTGGAAGGAGCATATAGAGCCTCTATACAGGGTGATGTACTTGAGGACAATATTATGGAAATGGAAGAGGATGTAGATGAAGATGAAATGGGAGATACGATACTGCTCGAAGAGTTTGACAGAGCACTGAAGGACCTGAGTCGAAACAAGGTCCCCGGAGTAGACAACATTCCATTGGAACTACTGACGGCCTTGGGAGAGCCAGTCCTGACAAAACTCTACCATCTGGTGAGCAAGATGTATGAAACAGGCGAAATACCCTCAGACTTCAAGAAGAATATAATAATTCCAATCCGAAAGAAAGCAGGTGTTGACAGATTTGAAAATTACCGAACTATCAATTTAATAAGTCACAGCCGCAAAATACTAACGCGAATTCTTTACAGACGAATGGAAAAACTAATAGAAGCCGACCTCGGGGAAAATCAGTTTGGATTTCGTAGAAATGTTGGAACACGTGAAGCAATACTGTCCCTACGACTTATCTTAGAAGCTAGATTAAGGAAGGGCAAACCTACATTTCTAGCATTTGTAGACTTAGAGAAAGCTTTTGACAATGTTGACTGGAATACTCTCAAATTCTGAAGGTGACAGGGGTAAAATACAGAGAGCGAAAGGCTATTTACAATTTGTACAAAAACCAGATGGCAGTTATAAGAGTCGAGGGACATGAAAGGGAAGCAGTGGTTGGGAAGGGAGTGAGACAGGGTTGTAGTCTCTCCCCGATGTTATTCAATCTGTATATTGAGCAAGCAGTGAAGGAAACAAAAGAAAAATTCGGAGCAGGTATTAAAATCCATGGTGAAGAAATAAAATCTTTGAGGTTCGCCGATGACACTGTAAATCCGTCAGAGACAGCAAAGGACTTGGAAGCGCAGTTGAACGGAATGGATAGTGTCTTGAAAGGAGGATATAAGATGAACATCAACAAAAGCAAAACGAGGATAATGGAATGTAGTCGAATTAAGTCGAGTGATGCTGAGGGAATTAGATTAGGAAATGAAACACTTAAAGTAGTAGAGGAGTTTTGCTATTTGGGGAGCAAAATAACTGATGATGGTCGAAGTAGAGAGGATACAAAATGTAGACTGGCAATGGCAAGGAAAGCGTTTCTGAAGAAGAGAAATTTGTTAACATCGAGTATAGATTTAAGTGTCAGGAAGTCATTTCTGAAAGTATACTTGGAAGGCGAGACAGCATTGGTCGTATTTTTTTGTTTTATTAAACGCAAAATCGTTTTTCGGTCACTTAGTGACCATCTTCAGTGCTAGAAGTTAAAAATTATATCACATTACGATCAGAGAGTATAAAACAGAAAATCACCACAAACCTGCATATGAACATAACAGTTGGTAGGAACATACCTGTAATATATAATTTAAATTGGTAGGCACTGGTGTCAACAAGCTTACAGCGATCACATAAACTGAGGCCGCTGTTTACATGCACTTGTTCAGCAGACCTCGGTGTGACAGGGCTTGGCACACCGAGGTCTGCTGAACAAGTGCATGTAAACAGCGGCCTCAGTTTATGTGATCGCTGTAAGCTTGTTGACACCAGTGCCTACCAATTTAAATTATATATTACAGGTATGTTCCTACCGACTGTTATGTTCATATGCAGGTGTAGTTGTGATTTTCTGTTTTATACTCTCTGATCGTAGTGTGAAATAATTTTTAACTTCTAGCACTGAAGATGGTCACTAAGTGACCGAAAATCGATTTTGCGTTTAATAAAACAAAAAAATACGACCAATACTGTCTCTCCTTCCAAGTATATCCATTATATGGTCGTGGTGCACAGGACCCTCCATGGAGTCGCCAATCAATAATTTCTGAAAGTATTTGTATGGAGTGTAGCCATGTATGGAAGTGAAACATGGACGATAAATAGTTTGGAAAAGAAGAGACTAGAAACTTTCGAAATGCGGTGCTACAGGAGAATGCTGAAGATTAGATGGGTAGATCACATAACTAATGATGAAGTATTGAATAGGATTGGGGAGAAGAGAAGTTTGTGGCACAACTTGACTAGAAGAAGGGATCGGTTGGTAGGACATGTTCTGAGGCATCAAGGGATTACCAATTTAGTGTTGGAGGGCAGTGTGGAGGGTAAAAATCGTAGAGGGAGACCAAGAGATGAATACACTAAGCAGATTCAGAAGGATGTAGGTTGCAGTAGGTACTGGGAGATGAAGAAGCTTGCACAGGATAGAGTGGCATAGAGAGCTGCATCAAACCAGTCTCAGGACTGAAGATCACAACAGCAACAACAAGGTTTTCATGAATGAGTTTGCCAATATCAAAACATGTGACACAAATTGCAGTATCTTTTGAATGGATTAACGTAAAAGCTTCAATTTTTTACAGAATCGAGTGATCCCTTAGTACCTGACACAAATTTCAGCTGAAAAAAGAGGTCTTAACAGACAGACAATAAATTGAAAAATAAATATTTTTTATGAGTTACAATTACAACTTAACAACTTTTAGATTTTTTCCTTTAATTATACTGTTAGACCTTGCTTCTGGCCAATTTTCATGATCTTAGGTTGTCAGGAAGTACCATATACACTATGCGATCAAAATTATCCGGAAACCTGGCTGAAAATGACTTACGAGTTCGTGGCGCCCTCCATCGGTAGTGCTGGAATTCAATATGGTGTTGGCCCGCCCTTAACCTTGATGACAGCTTCCACTCTTCCAGGCATAATTGATGCTAGAAGGTTTCTAGGATAATGGCAGCCCATTCTTCTCGGAGTGCTGCACTGAGGAGAGGTATCGATGTCGGTCGGTGAGGCCTGCACGAAGTTGGCGTTCCAAAATATCCCAAAGGTGTTTTATAGGATTCAATCAGGACTCTGTGCAGGGCAGTCCACTACAGGAATGTTGTTGTCGTGTAACCTCTCCTCCACAGGCCTTGCACTAGGAACAGGTGCACGATCGTTTGAAAGATGCAGTCGCCTTCCCCGAATTGCTCTTCAATAGTGGGAAGCAAGAAGGTGCTTAAAACATCAATGTACGCCTGTGCTGTGATAGTGCAAGCCCCCTCCATGAAAAACTCAACAACACCATCGCCTCCGAATTTTACTGTTGGCACTACACACGCTGGCAGATGATGTTCACCGGGCATTCGCCATACCCACACCCTGCCATCAGATCGCGACGTTGTGTACCATGATTCGTCACTCCACGCAACGTTTTATCGCTGTTCAATCATCCAATGTTTACGCTTCTTACACCAAACGAGGCGTCGTTTGGCATTTACCGGCGTCATGTGTGGATTATGAGCAACCGCTCGACCATGAAATCCAAGTTTTCTCACCTCCCGCCTAACTGTCATAGTACTTGCAGCGGATCATGATGCAGTTTAGAATTCCTGTGTGATTGTCTGGATAGATGTCTACCTGTTACACATTACGACCCTCTTCAACTGTCGGCGGTCTCTGTCTGTCAACAGCCGAGGTCCGCCTGTATGGTTATGTGCTGTAGTGTCCTTTCAAGTTCCCACTTCATTATCACATCGGAAACAGTGGATCTAGGGATGTTTAGGAGTGTGGAAATCTCGCGTACAGTCGTATGACACAAGTGGCACCCAATCACGTTCGAGTCTGTGATTTCAGCGGAGCGCCCCTTTCTGCTCTCTCGTGATGTCTAATGACTACTGAGGTCGCTGATATGGATTACCTGGAAGTAGGTGGCAGCACAATGCACTTAATATGAAAAATGTATGTTTTTGGTGGTGTCTGGATACTTTTGATCACGTAGTGTAGGTTACGACGAGTGAGTTTGCGAGTATCGGAATATGTGATATTTGATTGTATTTACTTAGAACCGCAAATTTTTCACTCCATCAAGCGAATGCGTCCTTTGGTATGTGACTTAAATTTTGGCTTGATATCTCTTCCCGTTCCTGATATAAAAGTGTCTTGACTATCGGACAAACAGCCGGCCGCGGTGGCCGTGCGGTTCTGGCGCTGCAGTCCGGAGCCGCGGGACTGCTACGGTCGCAGGTTCGAATCCTGCCTCGGGCATCTGTGTGTGATGTCCTTAGGTTAGTTAGGTTTAAGTAGTTCTAAGTTCTAGGGGACTTATGACCTAAGATGTTGAGTCCCATAGTGCTCAGAGCCATTTGAACCATTTTTATCGGACAAACAGACAGACAGACAACAAAGTGTTTCTGTAAGAGTTCCAGTTTTAGCGATTGAGGTACAGAACCCTAAGAAGAAATAATATGAACAGGAAAAATGAACTTCTCCTTTCTCCGTCCAAAACAGGCCTGTAAAAGCCCACTGGTAGTGACGGACCGTCGTGTCATCCTCAGGCGATAGGCGTCACTGGATGCTGATACGGAGAGGCATGTGTTCTACATATCGCTCATCTTGCCGTTGTCAGTTTTCGTTCCTGGAGCCGTTACTTTCCTGTCAAGTAGCTCCTGAACTGGCCTCGCACTGGCTGAGTGCACCGCTGTAGGCAACAGCGCTCAGCAGACCCGGACACTCATCCATCCAAGTGTCAGCCTAGCCCGGCAGCGCTAAACTTCGGTGATCTGGTGGGAACCGGTGTTACCGCTGCGGCAAGGCCGTTGGCAAAAATGAAATGCCACTGTTAAAATTCTCAATACGTATGTTTGTAAGTCTGACTGAAGTTCAATCTGAAACTGTTTCTATCTTACGTTCTTTTTCAACTTAAATGTGAAGGTATTGCAGTGACTGTGTTATTCTTATAACGTAGCAAGATTCCTTTGGAGATGCATGCATGTCTAAAGGAACAGGCACTGCGGCGACTACAGCCGTTATGAAATACATTAGATGTGTTCGCAATTGCGAATACGGACAACCATCAGCTTTAGAATGGAATTACGACAGTGAAAATTTGTGCCGGACCGGGACTCAAACCCGGGATTCCCGCTTATCGCTAGCGGTCGCCGTACTGTTTGGCTATCCATGTACGACTCACGGCTAGACCAAAATTTCCATAAGTCGTGACCCATGGGTCTACTGTGAATCGTGCACAGGTAGCCAAATGGGCAGCAGTTGGTCTTGACACCAGCCTATAGAAGTTCGTGTTCCACCACAGCGAGGATCTACATCTACATCTACATCTATACTCCGCGAGCCACCTTACGGTGTGTGGCGGAGGGTACTTATTGTACCACTATCTGATCCCCCCTTCCCTGTTCCATTCACGAATTGTGCGTGGGAAGAACGACTGCTTGTAAGTCTCCGTATTTGCTCTAATTTCTCGGATCTTTTCGTTGTGATCATTACGCGAGATATATGTGGGCGGTAGTAATATGTTGCCCATCTCTTCCCGGAATGTGCTCTCTCGTAATTTCGATAATAAACCTCTCCGTATTGCGTAACGCCTTTCTTGAAGTGTCCGCCACTGGAGCTTGTTCAGCATCTCCGTAACGCTCTCGCGCTGACTAAATGTCCCCATGACGAATCGCGCTGCTTTTCGCTGGATCATGTCTATTTCTTCTATTAATCCAACCTGGTAAGGGTCCCATACTGATGAGCAATACTCAAGAATCGGACGAACAAGCGTTTTGTAAGCTACTTCTTTCGTCGATGAGTCACATTTTCTTAGAATTCTTCCTATGAATCTCAACCTGGCGCCTGCTTTTCCCACTATTTGTTTTATGTGATCATTCCACTTCAGATCGCTCCGGATAGTAACTCCTAAGTATTTTACGGTCGTTACCGCTTCCAATGATTTACCACCTATGGCATAATCGTACTGTAATGGATTTCTGCCCCTATGTATGCGCATTATATTACATTTATCTACGTTTAGGGAAAGCTGCCAGCTGTCGCACCATGCATTAATCCTCTGCAGGTCCTCCTGGAGTACGTACGAGTCTTCTGATGTTGCTACTTTCTTGTAGACAACCGTGTCATCTGCAAATAGCCTCACGGAGCTACCGATGTTGTCAACTAAGTCATTTATGTATATTGTAAACAATAAAGGTCCTATCACGCTTCCCTGCGGTACTCCCGAAATTACCTCTACATCTGCAGATTTTGAACCGTTAAGAATGACATGTTGTGTTCTTTCTTCTAGGAAATCCTGAATCCAATCACAAACCTGGTCCGATATTCCGTAAGCTCGTATTTTTTTCACTAAACGTAAGTGCGGAACCGTATCAAATGCCTTCCTGAAGTCCAGGAATACGGCATCAATCTGCTCGCCAGTGTCTACGGCACTGTGAATTTCTTGGGCAAATAGGGCGAGCTGAGTTTCACATGATCTCTGTTTGCGGAATCCATGTTGGTTATGATGAAGGAGATTTGTATTATCTAAGAACGTCATAATACGAGAACACAAAACATGTTCCATTATTCTACAACAGATTGACCTAAGCGAAATAGGCCTATAATTATTCGCATCTGATTTATGACCCTTCTTCAAAATGGGAACGACCTGCGCTTTCTTCCAGTCGCTAGGTACTTTACGTTCTTCCAGCGATCTACGATAAATTGCTGATAGAAAGGGGGCAAGTTCTTTAGCATAATCACTGTAGAATCTTAAGGGTATCTCGTCTGGTCCGGATGCTTTTCCGCTACTAAGTGATAGCAGTTGTTTTTCAATTCCGATATCGTTTATTTCAATATTTTCCATTTTGGCGTCCGTGCGACGGCTGAAGTCAGGGACCGTGTTACGATTTTCCGCAGTGAAACAGTTTCGGAACACTGAATTCAGTATTTCTGCCTTTCTTCGGTCATCCTCTGTTTCGGTGCCATCGTGGTCAACGAGTGACTGAATAGGGGATTTAGATCCGCTTACCGATTTTACATATGACCAAAACTTTTTAGGGTTCTTGTTTAGATTGTTTGCCAATGTTTTATGTTCGAATTCGTTGAATGCTTCTCTCATTGCTCTCTTTACGCTCTTTTTCGCTTCGTTCAGCTTTTCCTTATCAGCTATGATTCGACTACTCTTAAACCTATGATGAAGCTTTCTTTGTTTCCGTAGTACCTTTCGTACATGATTGTTATACCACGGTGGATCTTTCCCCTCGCTTTGGACCTTAGTCGGTACGAACTTATCTAAGGCGTACTGGACGATGTTTCTGAATTTTTTCCATTTTTGTTCCACATCCTCTTCCTCAGAAATGAACGTTTGATGGTGGTCACTCAGATATTCTGCGATTTGTGCCCTATCACTCTTGTTAAGCAAATATATTTTCCTTCCTTTCTTGGCATTTCTTATTACACTTGTAGTCATTGATGCAACCACTGACTTATGATCACTGATACCCTCTTCTACATTCACGGAGTCGAAAAGTTCCGGTCTATTTGTTGCTATGAGGTCTAAAACGTTAGCTTCACGAGTTGGTTCTCTAACTATCTGCTCGAAGCAATTCTCGGACAAGGCAGTCAGGATAATGTCACAAGAGTCTCTGTCCCTGGCTGCAGTTCTGATTGTGTGACTATCCCATTCTATACCTGGTAGATTGAAGTCTCTCCCTATTACAATAGTATGATCACGAAACTTCTTCACGACGTTCTGCAGGTTCTCTCTGAGGCGCTCAACTACTACGGTTGCTGATGCAGGTGGTCTATAGAAGCATCCGACTATCATATCTGACCCACCTTTGATACTTAACTTAACCCAGATTATTTCACATTCGCATTCGCTAATAACTTCACTGGATATTATTGAATTCTTTACTGCTATAAATACTCCTCCACCATTGGCGTTTATCCTATCCTTGCGGTATATATTCCATTCTGTGTCTAGGATTTCGTTACTGTTCACTTCCGGTTTTAACCAACTTTCCGTTCCTAATACTATATGCGCACTATTTCCTTCAATAAGAGATACTAATTCAGGAACCTTGCCCTGGATACTCCTGCAGTTTACCAATATTACGTTGACTTTTCCTGTTTTTGGTCTCTGAGGACGGACGTTCTTTATCAACGATGATAATGTCCTCTCTGGTAAGCCGTCAGGTATTTTATCGTTTCGCCCAAGGGGGGGTCCCTCTAACCTAAAAAACCCCCGTGTGCACGCCACACGTACTCTGCTACCCTAGTAGCTGCTTCCGGTGTGTAGTGCACGCCTGACCTGTCTAGGGGGGCCCTACAGTTCTCCACCCAATAACGGAGGTCGATGAATTTGCAACCATTATAGTCGCAGAGTCGTCTGAGCCTCTGGTTTAGACCCTCCACACGGCTCCAAACCAGAGGACCGAGATCGACTCTGGGCACTATGCTGCAGATATTAAGCTCAGCTTGCACTCCCCGTGCGATGCTGGTTGTCTTCACCAAATCAGCCAGCCGCCGGAAGGAACCAAGGATGGCCTCAGAACCCAAGCGGCAGGCGTCATTCGTTCCGACATGTGCTACTATCTGCAGCCGGTCACACCCAGTGCGTTCAATAGCTGCCGGAAGGGCCTCCTCCACATTACGGACGAGACCCCCCGGCAAGCACACCGAGTGCACACTGGCATTCTTCCCCGACCTACCCGCTATTTTCCTAAGGGTGCCGGTGCTGACGCGGTGCTGGTGATGTACGGCGCCCTGATGCCACGTGGATTGACCTGTGCCTGCCGCTAGTACAGCTGGTGACCCTTTTGCGCAGCCGGCCGGTGTGGCCGTGCGGTTCTAGGCGCTTCAGTCTGGAACCGCGTGACCGCTACGGTCGCAGGTTCGAATCCTGCCTCGGGCATGGATGTGTGTGATGTCCTTAGGTTAGTTAGGTTTAATTAGTTCTAAGTTCTAGGCGACTGATGACCCCAGAAGTTAAGTCGCATAGTGCTCAGAGCCATTTGAACCATTTGAACCCTTTTGCGCAGTGAGAGACGTGGTGTTGTCAGCCAGCTGCTGGACGCTGCCATCGATGCCAACTGGATCTCGGCAGCTGTTCATGCTGATGAAGATATGAGCAGACCCCGACGCATCAAGCATTTCATCGTTCCGGGAAATTATTCTGAACTCTTTCTAGAAGGAACCATTGAGGACAGGACAAAGCGCTGCATACAGGCATTGGAAGTGGACAAAAACAAGCACACCGCCTTTTTGGTCAGTCACCTGAACACTAACTGCGCAGATGGTACCAAATTTACAATGAGAGACAACTGAACAATCAGACTCTGGCATGCACACCATGAAAGATTTACTCCCCTCCCCCCCCCCCCCCACCTCTTCCCATGAGGCATCTCATGAACAACGACTAACAAGATAACAACCCCAAGAAAAAAAAAGAGAATGATAAGGCCGCCGCTCGCGATAAGCGGAAAATGCGGATTCGAGTCCCAGTCCGGCGCAAATTTTCACTGCCGTCATTCCATTCTACAGCTGATGGTTGTCCTTATTCGTATTTGCGAATACATTTAATGAAAATGAGAAGAATCTTTCGAAATATTAACCTACTTCCAAAATTACTTTAATCTTTTTTGTAACACAATTGTCCAAGCAAACTGAAATGCTCATTTTTTTTTTACATATGAAGCACTGATGAGTCACATGTTATCAAGGCTGATGAAGTCTAATCGATTATCTTAATTATTAATTGCGAAAAGTAAACAAAAATTTGAGATATACTTTTTCAGGACACTTGGCGCAGTTCAATCTTGGCTGTGAAGAATGCTTCACGGTTTCCATCATTTTGCATCTTCGTGGTCGGATATTCGGAAAAAAGCTACAGCGATTATAACAACCTTAGATATATTACATTACTATTGTATTTTTAATTGCTGATGGATTTGCAGCTTTGGAACCGGAACATTAACCATATGTGTTACAGTGTTAACAAACCCGCCAGGTCAGCCGAGCGCGCTAACGCGCTGCTTCCTGGACTCGTGTAGGCGCGCCGGCCCCGAATTGGATCCGCCCGGCGGATTAACGACGAGGGCCGGTGTGTCGGCCAACCTGGATGTGGTTTTTAGGCGGTTTTCCACATCCCCTAGGTGAATACTGGGCTGGTCCCCACGTCCCGCCTCAGTTACACGGCTCGCAGACATCTGAACACTTTCGCACTATTCCATGGATTACAGGAGTCGCAGACCTTTTGGGTACACTAATTCCTTTCCAGGGGGGTACGGGATAGCGGCAGAACGGGCATCCGGCCACCCCTTCAACTAACATTGCCACATCCGATTAACGATGCCGACCCTGCGTATCCGCGGGAAAACGGCACAACTAAAAGAAAGAAAAGTGTTAACAACTGAGCCACAGCCAACAGTCATTTTATGGAACGTCTGTTAGGAGACCTTTGTCTGCATCTTGATCTCCAGTGAAACCGTAAATATACACTTAGCACTTGCTAACAGGGACTCTATTGATTTGGCTTATGTGCCTAACGAAGAGTTCTAACAAAGAGTATTACCAAGTTGTATTAACACTTGTTTTCATTGACGGGGATCCTGAGGGGCACTAGGTAACAGCAGGGATTGTTACGACTCTGTCTTGTTTCAGAAGGGACCCAATGAAATCTTAATGAGGCGTCCGGTACGTGGTAGTTTCCTGTGCCCATATGACCATGCTGAAACCCATAGAACCGACCACTTAAAAGAGCTTTCAAGAAACAATGTATTGTGCATGTTTGGAAGTTGTCACCTGACCGCGTTACTTCAGTTAAGCGGGGAAAAATAGCTTTAGAAAATATTCAATACCAGATTCCACTATTCAGTAACATTATGTTGGCTAAAAAAAGTTTCTCACCTATATGAAGACCTGAATCGGTATGAATTCTTATTATCGAGGGATTTTCTTGAAGTGAATGATTGCGTAAATTTGTCGTCTCACACAATAGTAATCTTCTTTTAGTTCAGTTTATTGCCTCCACAGGATATAAATTTGTTATTTAAATCTATGCACGATGCTGATTTCTTATCGAACGAGAAATGCTCATCTGGGAAAAACAACAACGCTTCGCCGCTAAGATCGATAATGCACACATGTTATTTGACTATATGTCTTTGAATTATTTCCATGTAAATAACCTTGAAGTTGTGAACTGGTAAATCTGTTAAGATCATTCTGTTTAAAACAATTACAATCACTCCTTATTTATAACCACGTTCAGAGATATTTCTAAGACTGAGTAAGTTTTGATTCGCGTTTCAGAGATGCTACTCTTCACTACCCCTCCTAATATTCATGTATCTCTTTTGTTGATGAATTCTTCAAATCACGTAGTTTTAAAACTGATATTGTAATTCAAGCCAGTGTCTTACCTGTAATTAATATATTTTAAATAAACTGCTTGCAAGCTTAACCGCGTGTAATAAAACTTACGTAAACTGAAATACTTTCCTTAATATTGGACTACATCGACGAGGTGCTGAACTACTCAAGAGACATACGGAACACAAAATATTGTAGATTCATATTTTATTATGCACACCGTGATAGATGTTACATCCGACAAGAAATTACAGGAAGTGATGCATTATTCAACATTTTTCATTCGTGTTTTGAGCGCAACACGAAGTCTCTCCTGACAATGGAGCCAGCTGCTCTTCCTGTCGCTGACCTCCGACTTTACTCTTTCAGTGCCTGCACTGCCACTCGCCGCGTCGGCAGATCATCGGACTACCGTTTCAGGAACTGGCTCGTTCAAAATGAGAGAAACAAAAACTAAACGGTTTCTTGACGAAAACCTCCGCTCTTCATTGGGTGTTCTCTACCTTTCTCAGCCCTACCTCGTAAGGATCCCAGATTGATGAACAATACTTAAGAATAGGTCGGACAAGCGTCTTGTAAGCCACTTCCTTCGTGGATGAGCTTCATTTCCTTAGGATTCATTCTCTGAATCTCAATTCAGCATCTGCCTTTCCTACTATTTGTTGTACACAGTGATTACACTTAAGGTTGGTCTGGATAGTAGTAGTTACTCTTGCATATTTTGCGGTTCGCACTGTTTCCAACAAATTGTCATCCGTAAAGTAATAGTTCAGTAGTGGATTTCTTTTCCAATGTATGCGCAATATGTTAAATGTATTAAATTATATGATATTATGCCTTTTGGATGAGTAATTTTTACAGGACATCACATACGACGTAATTTTTGAATGACCAACTAAACAAAGTGTACATTATCCAGTGAAAAACTGTACAGGCCAGATTAGGCAACAAAAAATTCATTCCTACAACAGTAGTATTTTCAGTAGAATTAAAAATATTACAAATAAGAAATGCTATTTAGCGTCAAGAGCCAATGACAAAATTTCTTTATTGAAGAACCGGTTTCCGTCCAAGGACCATCATCAGGTTCTCAAAAGCATTTTCAACTACATATTAGGTGATATATGAGGGGCGTTGAATAAGTAATGCAACACTTGATTTTTCTGAAAGCAGGTTGGTGTTATTCCAGATTCCAATACACGATATTACTCTGGCTACAAAAACCTATTTTTCAACATAATCTCCGCTCAATGCGATGGCCTTCGACACATTACTGGAAGTGCTTTTACGCCCACATTGTAACACTGGAAGTCGAAAGGTGCGAGAACCCGGATGTAGGGTGCTTGAGGATGAAAAGTCTAATGAAATTTTGTGAGCTCCTCTCGAGTGCACAGACTTGTGTGAGGCCTTGCGTTGTCATGGAGAAGGAGAAGTTAGTTTGCATTTCTGTGGCGACGAACACACTGAAGACTTCTCTCCTACATTGCAGAAGTCACAGCTTGTGCGATCGGCTTTTTTTGTTTATTTTGTTTATTGTATTTCAATTCCGCATCGGGGTGGCCTGGCAGTAGCATGTGCGCTGCTCTTCAGCCGAAAGCACAGAACATACAATAGATGACATTTAAAAATAACACAAAGGAGAAAACATGATGTACATAGATATAAAAAAGGGGGTAACATAATGGAAGACAATAGACAAAAAGGGACGACTGTGAAATGGGGATAAAAACCGTTAAAAAGAAGTGCATACAAAACCCACATACTGGGACAATTAAAAGAACACAAGCCGAAGTATGACCGAAGCATAAAAGTATCGATGGACAGCGTAGCGCGTAACACTCACTGGCAGTAACACTAAGTACAAATCCAGCACACAATTAAAATCACACTTCTCGATGCACAGGAGAACAGCACCAAACACAACACTGACGTGGCACACTGATGATGATCAAAACGGACGATCAGCCAGGTGTAAGGAGATGAGGGAAAAGGGAAGAAGGGAGGGAGTGGAAGATGGTGGGTGGTGGTGGTTAGTGTTTAACGTCCCGTCGACAACGAGGTCATTAGGGACGGAGCGCAAGCTCGGTTTAGGGAAGGATTGGGAAGGAAATCGGCCGTGCCCGTTCAAAGGAACCATCTCGGCATTCGCCTGAAACGATTTAGGGAAATCACGGAAAACCTAAATCAGGATGGCCGGAGACGGGATTGAACCGTCGTCCTCCCGAATGCGAGTCCAGTGTGCTAACCACTGCGCCACCTCGCTCGGTGGGAGTGGAAGAGAGGGCGGAGATGGGCGAGGGGTGCGCCGAAGAGGGCTGGGGAGGGAACGATGTTGGAGGGAAAGAGGCGTGGGTGGGGTGCATGGTCTCAGGGGGGGAGGAGGAAAATCCGCTGTGGGAGAAGGAGTGGAGAGGAAAAAGGGGGCTCTGAGGAGGGGAGGGAACAAGGCCAGGTCATAGTTAGAAGGAAGGGTATATGTCATGGCGAAGTTCATCATCCAGGAGGGGGAGGCGCTGAAAATTGTCGTGATGAAGGAGATGGAGGGTGTGGAGGTGGAGAGAGGGAGGGATACAGCGATAGAGGCGTGACAATAGGCGGGGGGTGGAGAGGAAGGAGGAAACCAGGGGGTGGGGTGGGATCAGGCCTGCAGATAGTGTAAAGGATGCAGAGTGTTGGAGGAAAAGGTGGAGGTGGGGGATGGGAATGAGTTCATACAGGAGCCGTGTGGGGGATGGATGGCAGATACAGAAGGCAAGGTGGAGCGCATGGCGTTCGAGGATTTGGAGGGCCTTGTAAAAGCGGGTGGGTGCGGAGATCCAGGCAACGCTGGCATAACAGAGGATAGGACGTGCGATCGGCTGGCAAGCAGGAGATCTGGCAGGTTTGGGTGACCCGGCTGCGATGATGACAGATGCCTCCCCCAATGATTCACGATGCTTTTGTTCTCTGCCAAATCTCCGTAGGCATTCTGCGAGCGCCTATGCGTATTTCCATCAAAAGAAACTCAGTGAACGCTCTCTGCTTGGAACGCACCTCTGTTATGGACGGCATTTTGAAGGCACATGTAGTACCGCCACCTATCGGAACTTCGTGAAACTGTAGGGGCTGAAGCGGAATATTACTCGATATACCGCGTTTTCTCAAACGAAATTCGCAGAGATAAGAATGTATTGCATTACTTGTTGAAAGCCTCTCGTAAAATCAATGCCATCATATAATAAGATCTATGATTCGTCTTTGGTGTCACATACTAATAACATAAATTACATCTTGATGGTGTTGGGACATAAACTAGCCACAAATTTATTTTCAGTTCCTTTTATTCAAAGGGTACCGTTACCGGTTTCGAATGGTTATGATTCATCTTCAGACGATTCATGCTTTCATTACAACGTTTTTTTCAGAGATTAATTGTCGTGAAATGTCGGTTTGGATTGTCTGTTTTCATTACATTCGTCCAACAGATGTGAATACATTTCCACTGCATTCTTATCGTTGCACACGTAAATTTTTCTCGATGAACACTTTAGATTTGTCACAGGAAAGATTTCTAGCACACACCACATGTCTCGTATTGTATCAAAACATGTGGTGTACGCTCGAAATCTTTTCTGTGACAAATATAAAGTGTTCATCGAGAAAAACTTACGTGTGCAACGATAAGAATGCAGTGGAAATGTATTCACATCTGCTGGACGAATGTAATGAAAACAGACACTCCAAACCGACATTTCACGACAGTTAATCTGTAAAAAAAACGTAATGATAGCATGAAACATCTGAAGATGAACCATAACGATTCGAAACCGGTAACGGTACCCTTTGAATAAAGGAACTGAAAATAAATTTGTGGCTGGTTGCTGTCTCAACACCATCAACATTTGTCTTCAAAAAACAGCCACGGTCTCCAGCCATGTCATCATATGACAAAATTGCATAAATTACATCATCAACCACAAAATGGGCTATACAGTGCCCTTACTCATACTATATCAAGTCATATAGTATGAATGATAAAACTGTGTGACACATTTTATTGTCCGACGCCAATGATTTTTATCGCGTAGTTCGGTGTTGTAAATGTACTTATGAACATGATGTTGGTCTATGGAAGGGAACTGGTTGTTTTATACAGAAGTTTTATCGTCTGTTCTTGGCGTGAATCGTGACTGTCTTAAAATATTTAGGAGCTGCGAGGCACCATCTTCTGAAACAAAAAAGATGAAACAGCTCTTTATCGAAATTCTCTAAGCTATATCATTCTACCGCTCGTTCGTCTAGTTACTTCAGTGTCGCTGGAACTCAGTGCGACGTAACTGCAAGAACTGCGGAAGTTAAATTGTAAAGTTTCACCGCCATCTCGAGTACGCCGCAGTCCTGTTCTCCTCTTACAACTTCTTGCCTGTTTCTGATGGAAGTTTTAGAATGTTATCGTTGGTGACGAGTTCGGAACAATAACTCAAATGAGATCAGTGGACTAATGAAATGCCAATTACAAAGACAAATTCACGACGTCAGATCCATCCGATTTTCCGTCAACCACGAATTAACATCGTTTCTAACCTTAGTAACCTCGACGTAATAAGTATGGCGTATTTCAGCCTGCGTAAAACTGCTAGCTGAGGAAATACTGTACTTCATTAGGTTTCTGTTATTTAAGGAAAGTTTTTTCTTTGCTCTTCTTCCAGGTGATCAGTGAATTGCGTAGGAACGTACAGAAGATCGTTACTGATTGTCTACAAGGTCTATGAAATGAAATGAGCGTTTGGCATCATTGGCCGGAAGGCCCCTTGCAGAGCAGGTCCGGCCGCCTTGGTGCAGGTCTTATTACATTCGACGCCATATTGGGCGACCTGCGCGCCGGATGGGGATGAAATGATGATGATAACAGCACAACACCCAGTCCCTGAGTGGAGAAAATCCCCGACGCAGCCGGGAATGGATCCCTGGCCCGTAGGACGGCAATTAGTCACGCTGACCACTGTCGAGCGGGCTTACAAGGTCTATCTTCTCCTCTAAGTTCCTTGCGCATGGAAGATCGGTAACTGACTGCTGCTGATTGTGTAGAACGATTCACACTGAATTTTTGTCATGGTTTTCAAAGCTGGAAGCATACACTCACAGAAGAGAGAACGAGACAACCATCCAGGTACAACTGAAGTGAACAGTATATCTAGATGCAACATTCAGTGCGATATGTACATAATCAGTTGCCACCCTTGCGTTTTTTGCTTCTGTGTGTGTTACTGTGACTGCATTTTACCTGTAATCAATGGTTGTAGGTTGTAGTAGTCAATTATATCAAACATTCATTCCTAACGCCTGGTCGACCTGATAATAAGCGTCACATTGTACAGGCATGCAGTCTTACCAAGTCCAGTGTGCAGATGTCGTGTGTCATGGAAATTTTCAGTATTCTGCATTTACCAGCATTCACTTGAAATTCTGATTCCATGCGACTTTTAAATTAACTGAAAATGATTGGCATGATATCCCGCACCAGCTAGTAAATGAGTTTTGCAGTGCGTCCGTCTTTGTACACATTTGTCATGCTACTGGTTGAAATCGTCAGCAAGTAGGCTACACTGCTTTTAGCTATAAAGTAGTAAGACTCTCAATGAAATGCTGACTGTTCGTTTGTTTTTTCGCAGCTATTGTCCAAGCAATATTTATGTACTATTGGTAATATCTAAGCAGAATGAGATTTTCACTCTGCAGCGGAGTGTGCGCTGATATGAAACATTGAGAATGAAAACATGGTCCAAGTGGGATGTATTCTTTTTATTAACCATGCAATTGGCCAATTAAAACAGTGGGTCATTTTGAAGCATATATCTTCAGCTTCCAGCTTCATTTCATATTGTAATACTTCAAAAATGGTTCAAATGGCTCTGAGCACTATGGGACTTAACTGCTGAGGTCATCAATCCCCTAGAACTTAGAACTACTTAAACCTAACTAACCTAAGAACATCACACACATCCATGTTCGAGGCAGGATTCGAACCTGCGACCGTAGCGGCTCGCGGTTCCAGAGTGTAGCGCCTAGAACCGCTTGGCCACTCCGGCCGGCTGTAATACTTCGCTGGTACATGTGGAAAGGTATAGATCATGTTTCTGTGCGTATGTGGCACAGAAACAATGTGCAACAAATGCATATAAATATGATCTGTACCTTTCCACGTGTACCAGAGATGTGTTACAATGTAAAATGAAGCTGGTACCTTGAGATATGTTCTTGAAAATGACTCACGGTCGAAATTGGGCAGTTGCACGGAAACAAACAGAACACAGCCTGCTTGGATCACGTTTTCATTCTCAAAAAACATTGAGGTTGTGGATCCACACAAACATGATATTTTAAAACAGAATGTATAGATGTCGACCATTCAGCGTCATCGAAGACTACTACATATAATACACTATTGGCATGTGACACGGGTCTCATTACTGACGGATGTTCCAGTCATCAGAATTCAACATTTGGAACGCTGATTGATCACTGTTAATCACAGAGGAAACAACAATCCCGTTCAGAACCCACACAATACATTGATAACCCCAAACATTGTGACCATCTGTCTGTTAGCATGATGGCCCAAAGTTGGAACTCAAAACAGCAGCGGTTCCGTGTGACAGGAATTCGACAAGTCCTTGGTAAGTTTCCAGAGATGCACGGCACCAGATGTCTACGCCCAGGTCAGGCGTTTTGTATAATTTCAAATAAGGTGAATTTAGTATTTAACAAAGACAGCAGTGCGAGTTCACCATAACGCACCTTAAACTACCGTATCACGATTCTGTCTTTGTGACATGGACAGTTATCCTTCTGAAAGATGCCGTGGCCGTCGAGGAATACATCAAGCATGGAGGATGTATGCGGTTCGCAATATTGTTCACCTAGTCCACAGTAGACATGGTAGCGTCGACTAGTACCACAAGCCGCATGGGAGCCGAGCTGAATGGCCCCCATTAACGTGTACTGCCCCCACCGGCCTGCGTTATTCAACCGTTTTCCATAGATGCTCAAGACATCAGCATGCTTAGCGTAGCCGTTAGTCCGGTTGTCGGTGTATCCAGAGACGATTATATTGTACAGCTAGTGTAACATGAAATGCGATTCATCCGACACGTTTCTGCTGATGCACGATCCTATGTCGATGGTCACGTGTATTCTTCAATCGTGACTGATGGTGACGCTGGGTCGATGTGGGAATAGGTGGGGGTCATCTGCTGCAGACCCAGATGTTCAACAATGTGCGATGAACGGTGTGCTTCGGAACACTTGTACCTGCATGAGCACTGTATTCTGCCGTCAAATCTGCCACATACTGCCGCCTGTCCTACTTTACAGAGCTCCGATTTCCATTTTTTGTGATGAGACATGGATGTGCTACAGCTAGTCGTCTACTCTTAGTTTCAGCATTCTTCAACCATTTCCCGTAGATGCTCAAGACAGCAGCATGCGAACAGCCGATAGTAGTAGCCGTTTTCGAAAATTCTTCTCAGATTCCGGACCTTCATAATCTGAGCTTTATCGAGGTCGTTTATGATAGCAGATTTCTCCATTTGTTGCTCATATCGAGAATAAATGAGTCACCGTTGTTTTTTCTTTGTTTCTGTATGTGTGGGCCTTGCCGCAGTGGTAACACCGGTTCCCGTCAGATCACCGAAGTTAAGCGCTGTCGGGCTCGGCTAGCACATGGATGGGTGACCATCCAGTCTGCGGAGCGCTGTTGGCAAGCGGGGTGCACTCAGCCCTTGTGAGGCAAACTGAGGAGCTACTTGTTTGGAAAGTAGCGGCTCCGGTCTCGTAAACTGATATACGGGCGGGAGAGATGTGTTGACCACATGCCCCTCCAAATCCGCATCCAATGATACCCGTGGGCTGAGGATGACACGGCGGCCGGTCGGTACCGTTGGGCCTTCCAAGGCCTGTTCGGAGGGAGATTAGATCTATGTGTGGGCACATCACTTCCTTGTGACCTACTTCATTGTGGCATGTGGGAAATATTGGTGTGTGAGTGCCAATGTATGTTCCTTAGTGCTATCGCCTGCATAGTTATGCAAAAACTCACTCATTTACCAGTATCATAGAAACCTGATATCTGCACCAGGGTCGAGGTCGTGATGCCGATATGCTAGTTGCATCTTTCCCACGGACCTGTTCGATCTTGTGATGGACGTTAGACGTCTCTAAATTGCCTGTTACAACACCTCTCCGTTGAAATGTGGTGCACGTCCATTATTCAGAGGGATCTGCTACTTCGTAACATCTACCGTAGACATTTGTGTCAACTGTATCTCATGTAGGGTCCTTTCGATGGCTAAGCCCAAAAAAGATCTCCCAAAGATCATTTTTAAAGCACCGCATTCTTATACAGTGTTGGTTTCGTGACAACAATCAGTTTCCTGCTAATAAATAATGGGATGCGTTTCTTCTTCATTCCAAGGGTTTTCATCCGTAAGTCCTCTATAAGGTTGTGAAACAACAGTTATCTATCGAGAGTCACTTCTAAATACTGGAACTTGGGCTCCAGAGTTGGACTCCAAAGTAGGTTTCTGTCGTGTAGTAGAAGTGTCTCGACAAAAGCTGGTCTTTTTCTGATAAAATATGTAACCTCATTTTTCCCTTATTTTAATAATCTGTCTGACTAGCGATGGAGTCGTCGAACATTGGTTATATGAATTCTCCCTGCCACAATGAGCGCTGTAATACCAGCGAATTGATCTATCTGGGGATGTAAAGTATTTGGAAGCACACCCATGTAAATCGTAAATATAATAGGCGACAACACCAACCTGTCGGCAGTCCTCCGGTTGTTATCTTGATATATGAGCGCTGACCATCCAAGTGCACGTAGTTCTTTATTGTGGAGAAAGACGATAAGACGATTATAACAATCCAGGATGCTTGTGTTTTCTTGGATCTTTCTGATGATATTCTCCCTTATAGTATGCATGTTCTTTGTTTAAAAAGACAGTAGCCGTCGACCTGGTGTAATTGAAGTTGTTTGTCACATGTTCAGTAAACTTCAGAAGTTGTAGTTTCATGTAAAGTTCGGATTGAAACTCAAACCCTTCGGGGCGTATTGTTGCATCCAGAGCCCTCCACTCCGCTTCTTATCAAACGTTCGAAAATCTGCCCAAACTGACAAGCTGATAGGACTAAAGTTGCTAGCTCGTGTGACGTTTCAGTTTTCTTTTGAACTGGTAGCACTGTAGCCTTCCTTCAGGTGTCCGGGAAATTTTTTAAGAAGGCGTTATTGCTTATCTGGGTCAGAAATACTATCACCATTCTCGAGAGATTGTTGAGCTGTGTACTTTTGAGCTCATTGGGGTCAGGCGCCCTCACACAGTACAGCTTGCGAAGAATGATGCTCATTTCCGTTGACGTTTTCTGTTGCAGCTGTGTTGTGCACGAGAGATCTGCGGATATGCCTTGAGGTATAAGTACTGGATTTTTGCAAGCTTTTAATCTACCGCCCGAAATGGTTAACACTTTTTTCCATGCGTTTGTGCCATGGGACGTCTTCGTAGCTCCCTGTGTAGGCGGTTGAATTTCCGACCGTATCTGGGGGTCTTGTCTTCGTTTCCTATCAGTCTCCTACAACAGTATTATCGGTTTCTTAGCTCGTCGATCAACGGTGGCAAGGGATCTTTATTGTCTCTATCGTGAACGATCCTCATGGACTTCAGTTCGATTTTTTGATTCTTTTGGTGAGGTTGTAAGTGTCATGTCTATCACTTCTGCTGTGCTGACAGCGAGTGTGGTGAGACAGCGTCGAAACGTTCCCAGTTTATTTCCTTGCATGTCCACAACCTTAGGATCGTGGTGGCTCGAGAGATTGCAGATCGACGTTACTTTGTGCGTAGGTTCTCCAGAACATCATATTTCTGTCTAACTGTTGTACCAAGTTGCCACTTGTAGTCCCTTGGGGTTCCCTAATTAGTTCTTCACATTGACATTGATGCCTATGGATGTCGATGCTATTTATTATTTGACGAATGTCCTGTTGCAATAAGAGTGATTTTTCCGATACTGGTTGACACTTTTATGGCTGTTCCTTCCAGCTGTTGTTCATGAGGGAGCTGTTCGAGTTGGTTCCTAATTGTATGAAGAACGACAGCAGTTCTTCCTCAAATTTGGCCGGCCGGAGTGGCCGAGCGGTTCTAGGCGCTTCAGTCCGGAACCACGCGACCGCTAAGGTCGCAGGTTCGAATCCTGTCTCGGACATGGATGTGAGTGATGTTCTTAGGTTAGTTAGGTTTAAGTAGTTCTAAGTCTATGGGACTGATCACCTCAAATGTTAAGTCCCTTAGTGCTCAGAGTCATTTGAACCTTTTGAACCTCAAATTTGTTGTCTCTTGCCAGTCGTGTAACCGTTGATAAACTCTTCAGTAAGTCGGAGTTTTGCCTCTAAGCCGTGGTAAAAATTGCTGTTTTGAAGACCGCGCTGCCGCGCGTAGTGTGGAGCGATCGCCCACCGTTTCTCGCGGTGGCACCGCTGTGGCAATCACAGCTTTGGTGTCCCCCTCTGGTGGGAAAGGGGGAAGGTAGCCTGTTCACGTTCATTTAAGGGGCGCTATGAGGTCGCGAGTGAAGCAGTCTGGGGTTCAGTCGGACCAGTCTGGGTCAGTCTCGCGTCACCAGCTTGCTAGTCTGTCTCTCGTCCGCAATGGTGAGGCAGCTAGTGTCTGTCTGTCGTCCGGAGTATGTGTTAGGCCGCCAGTCTGCTCGAGGTTGTTCAGGCAATGGCCATCGGCTGTTGGATCGATCGGTTGGTCGGTAGCACACTGAGACATAAGATGACTTGTCCGCCTTTAGCGTCGGCGCATGTGAGGTCGCCACGAGAGTCCAGAGGGCCGCGCCGTATAGCGAGGGGTAGTGGCTTCGCGGTGGACAGGAGAGCAACAGGAGTCAACCAACGTCATCGATCTGGTCGGTGAGAGCGGCGACGCCGTGGTGTAACTGGTTTTCCGAGCGCTTCTGGGCCCCTGCAGTTACTATCTGGTGGAGCTTGGCTCGGTCCTTTCCTGGTGCAGGGATGTCGTTTTGCCAGTGGGCGTGTTTCCTCTGCATGGTTGGGTCTGAGCCAATATATCTGCCGTCGTGTGTCTGGAACTGAGGTGGAGACGCACCAGCAGCGCAGTCGCGGACGGAGCAGCGGGCAGTCGGTCGGTAGGCCCGGACCAGGGAAGACGGGAGATCGGCCCCTTCCTGCGTCCGTTGAAGCGGCTGGCAGAGGACGGTTCGGGAGAGCGATTTGGGGGTGCTGCGCCAGGTCTTCTCGAGAAATCGGTTTATGAGAAGTTAAAAATTTTTTTAGGAATAAAATTCCCATTTGTTAAAAGCAATTTCATTTTGATTTCATCAGTTACTCCCTGGCAACTACTTCCACGCTCACACATTATGATTAATTGTGTTAATGTTCTTGATGAATCGCTAGTAAATAAAGTAAATTTTAAGAATATTCGTTGAAATTAAATCCACGGTTCAGCCTCCGTGAGTGGTGCAATATAAGTTTTTTGTTGTGCGATGACGTGTTGGATTTCTTTCCTATTTCGCACTCTATTCCCATTGCAAATAGGTTTTATGTCTCTTCTGTGTGGTTTTGGCATCGTATCTTGATGTACCATAAACACGAGTGCTTTTAGTAACATGGCGATTTTGTCAGAGGGTTTTTGGACTCTTTCATCTTCTTGGGAGTAGCTTTTAACGTGTCCAGTAAGTTGCCCTCTTTTGTCTTGCAGATACGTAACGTTATTCCGTTAAGGGCATCACTGACGCCTGTATGTCAAATCGCGCTTATGATTTCGATCAGTCTAGTTAGCTATTGCACTTGCATAAGACCTTCTTTGTTGCTGAATTCTTGTTGCTGTAGGTGCCTCGTCTCTGTCTGGTGAAGATTGCCAGCGAGGAAGGGACGTTGATGTAGATATCCTTTTGTTAGTAAGTCTGTAGGTGAAGTCGTTGGATGTCGACAAGGTCTTCTGCCTGACGATAGTCTTTCGTTTGATGGTGTTTGAGGCTTTTTGGAAATGTTTACATCCTCAGTAGGAAACTGGACTACTTTGAGAGCAGATTGCTCATTTTTCAGGGGCTTATCGTGTACTGGCCAGTATATGCTGTTATGTCCCTTTCCATATTTCGTGCGTCTTGTTGGAAGCCAACAACAGATTTCACTGTGTGTCCAACGTTCTTTGCACTAAAGTGGTTTGTTGCGTGGGACATAGTCTTCTATTCTACCTTTGTAATATAGTACTTATATGACGTCAAAACTGTGTCAGAAGCCGTAGCGTTTGGTAAGATTACAATAAAGACTGGTGGCGTTTATAGTGCTGAAAGTGGATTCTTCCTCTGAAATGGGAGACGTCTAGCATTTCGGTGCCCGGTCTCTGTAGATTCTGCTTAACTTAGCCTAATGTGGTAGACCTCACTACCACCTTTTTCTATCGTGCTACGATTGAAATGCGTGGTTTGCATCTTGGCAATATTTAAACATGTTGTTATGATATTGCACGGTGTAACACAGTACGTGATGTAGTCTCCTTAATATATAGCGTCTAGCATTTCGGTGCCCGGTCTCTGTAGATTCTGCTTAACTTAGCCTAATGTGGTAGACCTCACTACCACCTTTTTCTATCGTGCTACGATTGAAATGCGTGGTTTGCATCTTGGCAATATTTAAACATGTTGTTATGATATTGCACGGTGTAACACAGTACGTGATGTAGTCTCCTTAATATATAGCGGGTAATCTTCTGCTGATTACATTTTTGAGTCCTTGAGCTATCTTCATTGGCTTTGCGACGTGATATAAAGCAAGAGGATCTTAACTCGAAACATGGCAGTTGAGCCCCTCTTAGTGTTGGGCTGCTTTGTACGCTGCTTCTTCCTCCCAAGCTGTCAAACTTGGGGGTTCGAATTCTTGTCGCCTTTATTTTGACTCTAGTCACGTTGTTGCCTTCTTGCGGAGGATCGTCTTTCTTCTCGTTTCTTGGAAATGTTTATCGTTGTCGCCGGTTATTTCATTCCGGTAACTTGTTATTTCGTATCTCTGTCTTCATCGGTCCGATTGCTTTCTCATTCTCCTATACTACATTGGTGTAGGATTGTTGTACTTCTTGAAATATTGTTTGTAGTCGTACGTTGTCCTTACTGCAGAGTGTTTGCGAGTTGAACGCTTATGACCCACTTTCAGTGACTAATGTTGCATAAACTGGTCCTGTCATCACAGGCTGCGGACTAGTCCTCCATGAAGGCAGTCATGGATTTGAAGTTCGTACCTGACGTCGCTATATCTAGCTGGTCCAAATACCTCACCTATTAGCGTCTTAATATCCGACATAGCAAGCTGTGCGTCTTAAAGCACGACAATATTGCTGACATTGCACTACGTTGCCTCAAACCACGAATGATTCCCGATTAGTCTCTGCTCCATTTATAAATTGATCATTGGGCACGACAGAGCTGCACGTTTGTCACGCTTTCGTTTACACAGCTTGAGTGTGCCACAGAACGCCTCATTGGAATGCAATGTGAGACACTGCAAGAAGTGCATTGCTTATTGCAGCAAGTGTTATTGACAATTATTACGCGGGTCCACTTCACAAAATAGTCTAGAAACGTATTAATTCCTCCAGTAAACATATTTAATAATGCCTACGACCACAAAATTAACGAATTTTCATATCGACATTCTTTAATTCTGTGTACCAGTTGGAAATTGAATGTGAAATATATAACTGAATCAGATGCAATATAAACTCATAGCCTCACACTATGGGTTGTTGTTGGAGTACAGATGCATATTTGAATCTAGATTAGTGTGCTGTGAAAGTAAATCATTCGTGTCTACTTGTAAAATAGTACCAGATACACATCTCATATTACCTGATGACGGAGAAGGTTATCTCATTTTGACTAACGCGGTTTAGATTTTTCTGTAGGCCTGGCTTACACAGTCCCTGTTAACATAAAATGTGAAGTCTAAGTCGGAAATAATTTCTAAACTTTTATTGTTTTCTTTACTTAATTTTATGTATCATGCAAGAGATGTCTATCTGTACTCTGCTCTCTCTCTCGAAGCATTAAATGTATATTCGTGGTAACACTTGACTACCTTCATTATTCATGTGCATCAGCTTGCTTTATTTGCGGATACTCTGATATTGCAAGTTGGACTAATTTATTTTTGGTCATCAGTCTACTGACTGGTTTGATGCGGCCCGCCACGAATTCCTTTCCTGTGCTAACCTCTTCATCTCAGAGTAGCACTTGCAACCTACGTCCTCAATTATTTGCTTGACGTATTCCAATCTCTGTCTTCCTCTACAGTTTTTGCCCTCTACAGCTCCCTCTAGTACCATGGAAGTCATTCCCTCATGTCTTAGCAGATGTCCTATCATCCTGTCCATTCTCCTTATCAGTGTTTTCCACATACTCCTTTCCTCTCCCATTCTGCGTAGAACCTCCTCATTCCTTACCTTACCAGTCCACCTAATTTTCACCATTCGTCTATAGCACCACATCTCAAATGCTTCGATTCTCTTCTGTTCCGGTTTTCCCACAGTCCATGTTTCACTACCATACAATGCTGTATTCCAGACGTACATCCTCAAAACTTTCTTCCTCAAATTAAGGCCGGTATTTGATATTAGTAGACTTCTCTTGGCCAGAATTGCCTTTTTTGCCATAGCGAGTCTGCTTTTGATGTCCTCCTTGCTCCGTCCGTCATTGGTTATTTTACTGCCTAGGTAGCAGAATTCCTTAACTTTATTGACTTCGTGACCATCAATCCTGATGTTAAGTTTCTCGCTGTTCTCATTTCTACTACTTCTCATTACCTTCGTCTTTCTCCGATTTACTCTCAAACCATACTGTGTACTCAGTAGACTGTTCATTCCGTTCAGCAGATCATTTAATTCTTCTTTACTTTCACTCACGATAGCAATGTCATCAGCGAATCGTATCATTGATATCCTTTCACCTTGTATTTTAATTCCACTCCTGAACCTTTCCTTTATTTCCATCATTGCTTGTTCGATGTACAGATTGAAGAGTAGGGGCGAAAGGCTACAGCCTTGTCTTACACCCTTCTTAATACGAGGACATCGTTCTTGATCGTCCGCTGTTATTATTCTCTCTTGGTTGTTGTACATATTGTATTTGACCCGTCTCTCCCTATAGCTTACCCCTACTTTTTTCAGAATCTCGAACAGCTTGCACCATTTTATATTGTCGAATGCTTTTTCCAGGTCGACAAATCCTATGAAAGTGTCTTGATTTTTCTTTAGCCTTGCTTCTATTATTAGCCGTAACGTCAGAACTGCCTCTCTCGTCCGTTTACTTTTCCTAAAGCCAAACTGATCGTCACCTAGCGCATTCTCAATTTTCTTTTCCATTCTTCTGTATATTATTCTTGTAAGCAGCTTCGATGCATGAGCTGTTAAGCTGATTGTGCGATAATTCTCGCACTTGTCAGCTCTTGCCGTCCTCGGAATTGTGTGGATGATGCTGTTCCGAAAGTCAGATGGTATATCGCCAGACTCATATATTCTACACACCAACGTGAATAGTCGTTTTGTTGCCACTTCCCCCAATGATTTTAGAAATTCTGATGGAATGTTATCTATCCCTTCTGCCTTATTTGACCGTAAGTCCTCCAAAGCTCTTTTAAATTCCGATTCTAATACTGGATCCCCTATCTCTTCTAAATCGACTCCTGTTTCCTCTTCTATCACATCAGACAAATATTCACCCTCCTAGAGGCTTTCAATGTATTCTTTCCACCTATCTTTTCTCTCCTCTGCATTTAAGTGGAATTCCCGTTGCACTCTTAATGTTACCACCGTTGCTTTTAATGTCACCAAAGGTTGTTTTGACTTTCCTGTATGCTGAGTCTGTCCTTCCGACAATCATATCTTTTTCGATGTCTTCACATTTTTCCTGCAGCCATTTCGTCTTAGCTTCCCTGCACTTCCTATTTATTTCATTTCTCAGCGACTTGTACTTCAGTATTCCTGATTTTCCCGGAACATGTTTGTATTTCCTCCTTTCATCAATCAACTGAAGTATTTCTTCTGTTACCCATGGTTTCTTCGCAGTTACCTTCTTTGTACCTATGTTTTCCTTCCCAACTACTGTGATGGCCCTTTTAAGAGATGTCCATTCCTCTTCAACTGTACTGCCTACTGCGCTATTCCTTATTGCTGTATCTATAGTGTTAGAGAACTTCAAACGTATCTCGTCATTCCTTAGTACTTCCGTATCCCACTTCTTTGCGTATTGATTCTTCCTAATGTCTTGAACTTCAGCCTACTCTTCATCACTACTATACTGTGATCTGAGTCTATATCTGCTCCTGGGTACGCCTTACAATCCAGTATTTGATTTCGGAATCTCTGTCTGACCATGATGTAATCTAATTGAAATCTTCCCGTATCTCCAGGCGTTTTCCAAGTATACCTCCTCCTCTTGTGATAATTGAAGAGGGTATTCGCTATTACTAGCTGAAACTTGTTACAGAACTCATTTGGTCTTTCTCCTCTTTCATTCCTTGTCCCAAGCCCATATTCTCCTGTAACCTCTTCTTCTACTCCTTCCCCTACAACTACATTCCAGTCGCCCATGACTATTAGATTTTCGTCCACCTTTACATACTGCATTACGCTTTCAATATCCTCATTCACTTTCTCTATCTGTTCATCTTCAGCTTGCGACGTCGGCATGTATACCTGAACTATCGTTTTCGGTGTTGGTCTGCTGTCGATTCTGATTAGAACAACCCGGACACTGAACTGTTCACAGTAACACACCCTCTGCCCTACCTTCCTATTCATAACGAATCCTACACCTGTTATACGATTTTCTGCTGCTGTTGATATTACCCGATACTTATCTGACCAGAAATCCTTGTCTTCCTTCCACTTCACTTCACTGACCCCTACTATATCTAGATATATATTAGAATATCCGCAAATAACGCCCACTGCCGCAGATGAATAATGTAAATAGTCAAATATTACCACGAAAAAGATAACACTTAACATATAATATGCATTAGTGATACAAATAACTGATGTGAGAGACACCGCAATTCAGTTAGATCATGGCAGGATATAAAGTTTCTGGGGAGATTTCGTCTGCTATAAAGAGTAGCGAAACAGAAAAGCAAACTGGTATGGATCCTAGAGAGAATTCTTTCATCTGTTATAAATAGTGCTGTATATACATTCTGCCGACCTTAATATGACTATAAAATAGAATGTCAACCGAAACAGTGCAATGGTAACTGCATAAGGAAAGAATTTATTGCAGAGCATTTACTGTAAACGAGGCCAGTACAAAGAAAGCGCTTCTATTAGTCCCTAAAGTAATGTTAACCACACGGTTCAAAAAGTCGTTGGAGAATGTGAGGCAAATTTGAAAATACACTCAATCAGACAAAGAAAGTAAAAGAATGTTGGTATTAATAGTCTATTGACTGTAAATGGGTTTGTAGCAACAGAGAGATTTTGAGATATCTTTCACAAGAAAATGATATACTAAAAATAAAAAATGTTCATTTGGTTAAAAAATAAATCATAAATTTAAATAATGGAGTGGAACTATGCACTAGACAGAACGGCAGAACGGGTTGCAGATACCATTAACTTATACCGCGACATCTTTACCACTTACTTGTAGTTGCTGCAGTTTATTCCATTAATAACAATTTGTAAATGAATGTTCTGTGCCTGTCTCTGTATTTTTTCTTGTGGTTTTTCCTGCTAAGATGTTTTTTATGAAGCTGTTGTCTCGAATTAAGAATCCAATTAATTTGGTTGTTCTTCTCTGTATCATGTTAATCAATGTCCTTCTCTCTTTACTGTCTATTAGTATTTGTTTATTAAATTTCTTTCATTCTAGAGTATTTTCCTGGTTTTCCTTCATACCTACATTTATATTCTTCCAAATTCTCCTTTTTTTTGTTTTGCTTCACAGCCTGAGTTCAAAGCGCTCTAAATAAACGCCTTGTTTAACTTTTTTCTTGTTTCATTGTTAAAGTACTTATCTGTTCTTCTGAAGGATTGTTTGGTCATCGAAATTTTTCTGTTAGTGTCTATTATACTTCTGTCGTCACCTGTTACTGTACCTTCATAGTAACAAAATTTATTTACTTGTACCATTATTATATTTCCTATATAAATTTTTACCCTTACTTGCCCATTCGAGTTATCAGTAACCATTATTTTAGTCTTGTATGTGTTTATTTTCAGTTTGTGGTTGCCAATGGCGTCAGACAAATATAATTGATTTCCTTTTCCAAATTGGTCTGCTCATAAATGTTGCGTAATCTTCGAGTTTAGTCTTTCCTCAACAGTGCTAAGAATAATTTTTGGAGCATGGCTTAGCAATGCCAAGGATACAGAATTTGAGCAATCACTGGCATTCCCTTCCTTATGTATGGTAAATGGTTTTATTTGTTCTGTTGGTAGTGTTCTATCCACATAGCAAAAACTCATAAATCAAAGGTCACGTATTTATAAATGTATTTAAGAGACTTAAAGTAATCCGAGTAAGAATTAAAGGCTACGAAATGTGAAGCAAGTGTGCTTTTACTAAGAAACTTTTATAATGGTGTCTATAGAAATTAAAAAGCCCAACACAATCAAGGTTGTTGTAAATAATGTTACTCTGGTGGAGCGCAAATACGAAATGTCTTTAACTTGATTTAAAGCTAACTCGTGTCGTTTAGAACAAGAAAGAATGAATGTTGTTCGACACACTAGTCTGTGACGTAGAAATGAAAATTTCGTTTTAGATGCATATCTAAAGGATCGTGTAATTCGGCTATGAAAATAGAGATCCGATTCCTACTTATGGCAATAACTAATAATTATTAATTACCGAAATGGAATGTCGTGTGGCTAGGGCCTTCCGTCGGGTAGGCCGGTCGCCTTGTGCAAGTCTTTTTAGTTGACGCCAATTAGGTGACTTGCGTGTCGATGAGGATGGAATGATGATGAAGAAAACACAACACCCAGTCCCCAAGGGGAAAAAAATTTCCGACCCAGCTGGGAATTGAATCCGTGCCCTCGAATGGCACTCTGCCGCGCTTACCACTCAGCTGTGGAGGCAGACATTATTAAGTATTACCATTACCAGTTGAGAAACTTTAATAGAACTTTAAATCGGATGATGGTAGAAATGTCATATTTACAAAATTAATACATAATATATTCTCAGGTTCATGGTGTCAAAAGCATGTGCTGAACATTTTTCTTGAGAAATTGCTTCTTTTCCTCGTAATGGAAGTTACAATTTGCGTTATTCCTAAAGCAGTTGATTAACAAGAGCCCAATGTAATATCCCTATATGCGTGTTTGAAACAGCCTAAATATAAGTCACTATTGTACTGTCCGATATTAAAGCTGAAAAGTGTACGAAATCGTGTCAGAAGTTTCTCAACTAGACAAAGAAAACAGAGACTTCTTACTACCACTCTAAAATGTTTTGGTGGTCTTAACACGCTCTCTCAAGGTTTGTAGGTTACAGAGACGACTTTATCAACTTTACTTTGTTTTTGTAATAAAGATAAACTTTATTGTAAAACTGTGATGACCTCTCTGTATCACTTGCACGTATCACGTACGTCGTCCTTGAGCAGAAAACTGAAAAATCGATTGACCTACCTGGATGCTATTGCAGACGAGGCGACTCTGCTATCTCGACTTTTAATTCTAGCTGCAATAAGATCGGAGACCACGAAATAGTCTCTCCAGCTGAACTAGTGATGTAACTTTAACGTCTCTGTGTTCTGTGGCAACGGAAATACGTTACCTAGAGGAGAGAAAAACGGAGAAGTATTAGCACGTAACTAGAAAAGCAATCGCTTGGAGACTTATATGGAGGGAATCTCAAAACTTTAGTCCCGATAGGGAACAAACGGAGCATTTCACGGTCAAATTTATTGCCGTATTTGCTATGTTTGGCTCCAGGTAAGAGAGCTAAAGCTGTCAAAATTTATCAGAGATACTGAGGCAACAAAATGTAAGTTATTATCAGATGAGACATAGCCTCTTTTCTACAAGAGTATTATTTCTCTTACTGTTGATTGTTATTGACTTAAGCATTTTGAGAGCTATCTTGTTACCAGTTTTAATATTCAGAATCATTTATTTGACCATAACGTATTCATTGAAATTATTTGTAACTGTTCTCGTTGCTATGTGCATTGTTCTTCATAATTCAAATTATTTACATTAATTACTTTAAGAAGGTGTGTTTTCGTTACTGACATTCATCTGCGTGATATACTAAAAAGCAATTCTGTTTAAAGCTCCTGCAGTATGATATTAGTGCAATACGAGATTGTCGAAAGTAGTTTCGCAAAGATTTATCTTCAATGAGGCATCCACTCACATGTATTATACGAAAGACATCATAGGGAAGTAATATGAGGTACCCGCCTTGATGAACCTGTAACGCTACAGCCTATATACACCTGGATGTGATCATCACATCTTTACACTGGAGATTTATGAACTCGCATCTGAGGAGCACATCGTGTTCTATAACTGTCTGTCTCCGTTATTTAATACCAGCACTATCTTTATAAAGTTTCTAATCTACGGTTAAGAATATTTTATTTCAACATTTTGCGTTTAACGAACGTTAGATCTAGAGACGAATATGGAAAAATGTGCGTTTTCCCAGTTGCTCTAAGAACGAGTGAACTTTTGTTTCCAGAACTTTTGTTTGTTACTTCATGTGCAGTTGATTTGGTTACGAAATATTCTTCTTCGTTGCTTCCTGTTTTGAATGTGTGCATCTCCATCTAAGATTTCACGAGAAGAGACACGATACCCGAGAATTCTCGATTACTTTAGTGAAGTTAAATTACAATCAACTGCGCAAGTAAGATTGCTTCAAGACCGGTGCACCAAATAGGGAACAACTGATTGCTAACCAGGTTAGCTTCCGTTGCATTGTCTGCGGTCCTCCTCAAGACTGTGCTGCAAGGCGCTTACACACAACCCATCGCGAACTCGCGAGCTACTAGACCTACGTACACCGCCTGAAAAAACTGTGGAGCACTCAGAGGACGTGGGCGAATGCCAGTGTAAAATTTTTCAAATGGCTCTGAGCACTATGTGACTTAACTTCTGAGATCATCAGTCCCATAGAACTTAGAACTACTTAAACCTAACTAACCTAAGGACATCACACACATCCATGCCCGAGGCAGGATTGGAACCTGCGACCGTAGCGGTCGCGCGGTTCCAGACTGAAGCGCCCAGAACCGCACGGCCACTCCGGCCGGCGATGCCAGTGTAACTTCGTACACATATAAACTACTGGCAGGTAATTACAAGACTAGAGCTGAGGTACTCTGTAACAGAATGGCCATCAGAGTACTAGTCTTGTTCCTGTTTAGTGTTTTTACCAGGTTTGGCAGTGTATACACGGGCACAAACAGCGTAAGGTGAGAAGTGGTGAGTCTGAAGAACATGGAGATAGTGCATGGTCACACAACGTGATCAGTCTGAAGAACATGGTCATAGTATACAGCGTTATCAGCACTTGACAGAGTTTGTTTCCATTTGGTTTGCTGCTCGTACTTGTGGGGCTTTAGGATGTGAGAGTGGCCTGATGAGAGATGATTTGGGAACGTAAGGGCAGGAATACTCATTGTCACGGTTCCAGTATTGTCCACCAAGCACATCATAACTGTTGCATATCGGCTGTAGGCCGACTACATTACAGGTCCAGCACGTCTTCTTCACCTTGTAGTTAGCTTACGCTAAGCCCGCAGGCGTCGTTTTTCAGCAGACTATATACAGATAGTGCAGCTACGATACTGTTGCACTTAGCGTCTCTTGGCTGTTACTGGAAAGCCGCGCGGGATTAGCCGAGCGTTCTAAGGCGCTGCAGTCATGGACTGTGCGGCTGGTCCCGGCGGAGGTTCGAGTCCTCCCTCGGGCATGGGTATGTGTGTTTGTCCTTAGGATAATTTAGGTTAAGTAGTGTGTAAGCTTAGGGACTGATAACCTTAGCAGTAAAGTCCCATAAGATTTCGCACACATTTGATATTTTTTTTTTTTTTTGTTACTGGAAACACGCGTGACGCTACAGTAAACAAGTACCGTGGTGACTAAGGAAAAGTATCGCAATGTGCCGGCCGCTGTGACCGGGTGGCTCTAGGCGCTTCAGTCTGAATCCACGCGACCGCTACGGTCGCAGGTTCGAATCCTGCCTCGGGCACGGATGTGTGTGATGTACTTAGGTGAGTTAGGTTTAAGTAGTTCTAAGTCTAGAGGACTGATGACCTCAGATGTTAAGTTCCGTAGTGCTCAGAACCATTTGAACCATTTTTATGGCACTGTGAATGACATCGACACAGTTGTGCATATACTATCAAGTGTTTCAGCGTATCCTAACGAAATGTCACGATAAAAACTCACGACAGGCCGACCGGAGCTCCCTCACTCCCAGATGCAATAATACTGTGGTCGACTAATATGTTAGATACGATACTGTGTTCAAGCAGCCTGCTGACACACCGTTCGTTACATGCTCCACCAGGCGACATCGACCATTCTTTCGAGCAGCCTGCACATCAGGAAACTGGCGGCGCTGATATCAAGGAAACAAGCACCGACTGCACGGTACATGATTGTCGATTTACTTCCGCTTTCGGGATACTTAAGGCGAAATGCACCTTCCAGCAGAAGGTCGCGACCATCCAGGTTGGTGCCACAGCTCCACACATTCTTCGTTATTAATCGATTCAGCCGAATTGTGCGCCTCTTGCACGACTGGGTGCGGGGACCAGGTTTGTTGTGAGGCTGCTTCTTCGCCGCGGCACGAAGAGGACGTCCATCATTATGTAACCTCCGGACGCTTCACGCGACAAAATCACTCAGACTACCGACTTCGTGCCATATGCAAGAATGGCATATACCTGCTCCAAGTCCAGGAAATGCTAGCCAGTACCAGCGTACAGCAGGGGGATTCAATTTTTGTCTCAGTTCTGGCCAGGAGCCGGCTACACCTTGTACCTCATCAATCGGAACTCACACCGAAACTAGGCTGGACGCTCCGCTCTAAGCCGCACCGATTTCACACGGCCTCACGTTAACGATCTTTCAGATGTTATCAGAAATAAATTATTTGTGCCGTGAATTAAGTGTTCTTTACTTCAACCTGGGGATCATCATTTACTACTGTATGCATCAGCAAGAACGGAATAAAACAATAACCCTTTCATATCAGCACCTACCATTGGAGAACGATTAATGGATCACTTACAACATTATGTTTCATCCTTCTCTATTGGTCTGAGAGTACCAGCAACCGAACTAGGGATTTACCATCCCACGCGTAGACAGGCGTAACCACCAAAACACACAAACGGATGCGTTTGGAGTAGTGCCGTCGTGACTGGGAAGCTTGGACTGCTGTTGAATGGCGTCGCATTGTGTTTAGCGACAAATCCCGGGTCTCTATCATCCCAGAAAACCATCTTCAGCGAGTATGAGCACAAGTCCCTTTCTTCTGATGTGTTGGAGAGGCACACAGTGTTATCCCCGTGTCATGGTGAGAGGAGTCATCGGATATGACTTCAGGTCACGGCTGATAGCGCTTGAAGGAACTCTGACGGCGCAACACACAGATATCCTGCGTCCTCCTGTGTTACATGTCATACGAAATGATCCTTGTGCATTTTTCAACAGGACAATGCTCGTTCACACGTGGCAAATATGTCTATGAAGTGTCTGCGTGATATTCTATGAAATGTCTGAGCGATGTTGGGGTTCTTCTGTGGCCAGCAAGATCCCCAGATCTGACCCGCAATATTACGTGTGTGTGACCAACAAGGATAACGAACTCTATGCCAGCGCCTTATCCAGGATGTTAAGGACCAGTTATAACAATTGTGAGGCAGCTCGCCTCAGGAGAAGTTACAAATTCTTCACGACACCATTCCCAATCGAATCAGTGCAGGCGTCCAGGCCAGAGAGGGTTCAGCTTCATACTGCCAAGTTGTTTCTAAAACTGACTTCATTTTGTAATCACTACAGTAACAACAGATACACTCTCGAACCATGAAGATTTATTTTGTTTTCTTCTCCCCCTCTGGGTGCTTCTGTTTTCTTGACAGGCAATGTCTCTCACATCCAGAGCTGTTGATGGGCCGGACCATAAGCCGTTAGTAGATCGAATGAATTTAGTAGTATCACGCTAATCTTTCCGAATTGACTCGTTAACGCTATTTGCGCTGGTAAAAAGTCATAGTACTTGAAGTCGACAGATGGTGCGATTATTAACGATTAGCAAACTTTAAACAAAAGTTACTCGTAGTGAATGGCAACTTGTATATTAGTTAGTATTTGTCACATCCGTGTCGAATCTAGGTGCCACTTAAAGAACTGTCGATGGCATTCTGTGTGTCTAACGGAGCTTAAATTTGTAAGCGATTATTCGAACTAGATTTCCCGATTAAAGTGTTTTTGAACTGTTCTTTCCTTAGATACACAAAATATGGATGCACTCAGATGACGGGGAAAAGGAAGAAATATTACGGTTTAACAATCTGTCGACGTCATTAGAGACGGTCAAGTTCGAATTGAGCGAGGACTGCACTGGAAATCCGATGTAGGTATTCTGATGGAAACAGCGGGGCATTCGGCTCAAGTGGTAGGAAATATTGCAATAAAAATTTTGTCTGATAACATGCTTGAATTTTTTTAATAATAAAAGAAATTTGTTTTGCATCATAAATATTTCTTTCAACATATTTAGTAGCAGCAGATATAAAGTTTTTATTCTCAGCTCTGGGTGGTACTCGTTTGCCACTTCTCCATACTTCTTTAAAAGGTGTGGGAGAGGACGTCATGGCTCTTCTGATTGGTTTGATGTGGCCCGCCACTGATTCCTCTCGTGTGCCAGCGTGTACCTCAATGCCTCAACAGCACTTCAACAAACGTTCTCGATTATTTATTGAAAATACTCCAGTCTCTGTTTCCTCCACAGCTCCCACAAGTACATGGACGTTACTTCTTGATGTCTTAACATACGTCCTATCATGCTGTCTCCAATCAATGTCCTCGCCTCACCCACATTCCTCATTTTACCATTCCACCTAATTTTTAACAGCCCTCTGTATCGTCACATGTCGAACGTTTCGGTTTTATGCTTTGCCGGTTTTCCCCCAGTCCGTGCTTCACTATCATACGTTGATTCATCCTACAAAAATATATTTTCATTTTACCATGTGTGGAGGTCAGGAAGCTACAGTAATGATAAAGGTCCTAATGTGGGTAACTCGATAGTTGACGAACGTCTTAAAACCACAGTGGGAGTATTTGGCCGTCACCCATGAGCAGCTGAATTTTCCTGCTGTAAGATAATAGTTTTCTCTGATTACCTTGGACACATTATCTCACTTTGCAACCTGCGTTACAAGTACGTTAAGTGGATACCGTACGTATTTTTAAAATCTTCATGCGTCTCACCAAGAAAGCAGTTTTTTCGTTATTCCTTTTATATCTCATTTGTTTAGTATCCTAGTTGCACCCACATAATATAAAATGCGTCTTCAAAATACTCGTCATTCATTATTTGCCTGTCATTTATCTAGTACCCTAGCTGGACGCACACAACATCAAACTCCTCTTCATCATCGTTGTCCACCTATGGAACAAGCTACCCTGCATATTTCAGTGCCCTAATATAAGAAGATACTGAAACACTTACTTTCGTTATTTGTTAATCCCGTTCTAAGTTCTCCAAATTAACGGGCGTAGCCACTTATACCTGTCAGTTAACCAAACACTCTCTTTTCTCTTCGAATTTCATTTCTAAGCCTATCACTTTATATTGTTTTGTTTATTTTATCATTGCATCACTTTTAGTTTTTACTTTACCTAAATTCCAGCATCTGTCCCTCTTTCCACTCTTCTAAGTCCATTGGTACCACAAGAACTGTATGAAACTACCATTCCATAAATTATGTCTGTTATTGTACTCTTCACGAAGTTGAGTCTCTTGCTTATGAGGTGCTATTTGTGATTTACCATCAGGTACTGAATCCAGTCATATTATAATGAAAATGGTTTGCGATCTAGACAGAAAGTTTTCATACTACTTCTTATAGGCTCTAGATTGCATACTAAATATGACACCTGCTGCAACGTCCGCCTCCTTAGTTGAATGCCGGCACGGTAGCTCAGCGTGTTCGGTCAAAGGGTTAGCTGCCCTCTGTGTAATAAAAAACTGAGTGAACGGATCAACGGTGAACTTGACCGGATGTGATGGAACGTCCGCCCCGAAAAAAATGCAGAAAACAATAACGAACAAAATGAGATTTAAGAAAAAGGTGGCAACGTGATTGCCTACCATGCAGCGGGCCTGGGTTCGATTCCCAGCCCGATTGGAGATTTTCTCCCCCCACAGACTAGGTGTTGTGTTGTCTTCATCGTCATCATCTCATCATCACCTACTCGCCGGTCGCCCATTGGGGGTCACCTGAAATAAGACTTGCAATCCGGTGGCCGAACTTCGACAAATGGGGCCTCCCGGCCATTAATGCCACACGATTATTTCATTTCTTTTACCTACTGGAACACATGAGTAGGTTGATAAAATATGCTTAACTAGATAAAAACGGGGTTTTATTGCCCTAAAGATATGAGAATAAATAAATGAATAAGTACTTTCTTTTTATTAAACTCACCAACCTGAACGTGACGGCCATCTGTCACGAGGTCATGAATATTTTCGTCTATATCTGAAGAACACACTTAAATCAAGCATTCAGAACATACCAGATATACTGGGCCCTCTGCAATAGTAACTGATTTAGAGTGTCACTGAAATATTACTCTACACATTTAAATGTACAGGTTGACTAGGAAGAGTACCTCATATTGTTACGTAGATATTCGTGGTCAAAAACAGAAAGAAAAATGCCATAAAGATATGTAATACGGGCCAGCAGTCAGTGGTGTAGTTAGTCTTCGTGTCAGCGTTCGTTGCTCATCTCTTATCGCTAGTGTCTGCCTCTGTATTTGCTCCTCTGCCACCGGCAATGACAAATCTCTCCGCACGTAACTTTTTGAGGCTCTGCTGCCGTCAAAACAAGAGTAGTAATTCCGTGGAGTGTACGCAACGTACGAAGTGTCCTAGTATTCCTCGAAGAGATGGTAGGCGTGGTGGGTTGCTACGGTTTGGTCAACTGTATTAATCCACAGATTTGTGCAATACTGCGGAATGATACACTCGAGGCCGCATTTCATCTGCAAAAAGGTTGAGCAGATTGTTCCAGCGACTTGCAGGCACGGGAACATTCACAACAAGGACAAGCGCCGCCGGTAAACTTCACACAGTTTGCACATAGGATGCGGAGGTACCAATGTTGCATTGAGTAGAAGACCACCTTCAAAAAAGTGTATGATGAACTGGTATCACTGGAGGCGTAAACCACGCTCATGCGTTATCATTTCTATCGTATGCCAGCTCTCCGGTCATTACTCTGGTTAACAGTTCTGGCACGTCATTCTAAGATGGTGTTTTGTATTTTCACGGTTCACAAATAGCATTTCATTTACAGATGAGGCGGGATTCATGCAGAATAAGAAATTACCATATTAATCCCGCGTTGGCACAGGAAAATCGTCCAAAGGTTATGCAAGCGAGGCATGGTGTTCGCTGTATCATCAACGTTGTGGATAGGAATTGTGGTATGACAGCTTTATGAGATGATAAATTTTAACAGACAAATTAACACGTGCTGTTTATCACCAATTTATGTGCGGCAAACTGCGAACGCTATTATAGAGCGTTGTTATTCTTGCAGAAAGACAACGGATGTAATTTATGTACGACAGAACACTGTTCCATTTAGCACGCCTCCTACGCCGGTACCTGAAACAACCATTTCAAGAGCAACGCAGGAGGTCCAGTCACATGACGTGCCCGTGCACGTGATGCTTATCCCTCAGAAATCTGGCTGTGAAGACATCTCAAGGCATTGGGGTGTTTCACAGCCAATGACAGTGTACACTTTACACAAACGAGTGTCCCATCAGGCCGACATGTAGAATTTGAGCTCAACACCATGGGAGAAAATTTTGTGGCTTTTAAGTCTAAACAAAGTAAATGTGAGTGATTATATAACTAACGCAGCATTGAAGTTCAATATTACAGTTTTTAATTTAAAAAAAAATGATTTTTTAAATTTTTTATTCTTTGTTTATTTTCTTTGTGTCATCAGTCTTCTGACGAGTTTGATGGGGCCTGCCACAAATTGCTCTCTTGTTCTGACTTCTTCGTCTCAGAGTAGCAATTGCAACCTATGTCAATTATCTGCCGAATGTATTCCAATCTTTGTCTTCCCCTACAGTTTTTACCCTTTACAGCTCCCTCTAGTAGCATGAAAATTTAATCCCTGATGTCTTAACAGACGTCCTATCATTCTGTCCCTTCTTCTTTTCAGTGTTTTCCATACATTCCGTCCGCAGCTCGTGGTGTTGTGGTAGCGTTCTCGCTTCCCGCGCACGGGGTCTCTGGTTCGATTTCCGGCGGGGTCAGGGATTTTCTCTGCCTCGTGATGACTGGGTGTTGTGTGTTCTTCATCATCATTTCATAATCATTGAAGCGCAAAGTCGCCGAAGTGGCGTCAACTCGAAAGACCTGCACCAGGCGAACGGTCTACCCGCCGGGAGGCCCTCGCCACACGACGTTTCAGCACCACATCTCAAATGCTTCGATTCTCTTCAGTTTCTGTTTTCCACAGTCCATGTTTCATTACCATACAATGCTGTGCTCCAAACGTACAGTCTCAGAAATTTCTTCCGCAACCTAAGGCTTATATTTCATATTAGTAGAATTCTCTTGACAAGAACACCGTTTTTTCCAGTGTTAGTCCGCTTTTGATATCCTCGCTCCGTCTGTCATGAGTTATTTTGCCATCCAGGTAGCAGAGTTCCGTAACTTCATCTACTTCATGACCATCAATTCTGATGCTAAGTTTCTCGCTCGTCTCATTTCTGCTACGTCTCATTGTTTTCTTGTTTGCTCAATTTGCTCTCCAGCCATACTCTCTATTCATTAGACTATTCATTCCATTCAACAGATCCTGTAATTCTTCTGCACTTTCACTAAGATAGCAATGTTATCAGCGAATCTATCAAAGATATCCTTTCAGCTTCACTTTTAATCCACTCTTGAACTTTACTTTTATTTCTGTGATTGCTTTTTCGATGTGTAGATTGAACAGTAGGGGCGAAAGAATACATTCCATTTTACACCCTTTTTTAATCCGGCACTTCGTTCTTGGTCTTCCATTCTTATTGTTCCCTCTTAGTTTTTGTACATATTGTCTATTAACCGTCTTTCCCTGTAGCTTACCCCTATTTTTCTTAGAGTTTAGAACGTATTATATTTGACACAGTCGAACGCTTTTTCCAGGTCGACAATCCTGTGAACGTGTCTTGATTTTTCTTTAGCCTTGCTTGCAAACTCAGAACTGCCTTTCTAGTGCCTTTACCTTTCCTAAAGCCAAACTGATCATCATCTTACACATTCGCAGTATTTTTCCATTCTTCTGTATGTTATTCTTGTCAGCAGTTTGGATGCATGGGCTGATAACTCTTGCACTTGTCGGCTCTTGCAGTCTTCGGTATTGTGTGGATAGTGTTTCCCCGAAAGTCTGATGGTATATCTCCAGTCTCATCCATTCTACGCACCAACGTGAACAGTCACTTTGTTGCTACTTTCCCGAACGTTTTTAGAAATTTCGATGGATTGTTATCTATCCTTTCTGCTTTATTTGATAGTAAGTCGTCCGAAGCTCTTTTAAATTCTGATTGTAATACTGGATTCCCTAACTCTTCCCTCGCGATTTCTATTTCTTCTTCTATAGAGTCAACAACAAGTCTTCCCTCTCATAGAGGCCTTCAGCGTACTCTTCCCACTTATCCGCTCACTCTTCTTCATTTGATAGTGGAATTCCCATTGCACTTTTAATGTTATCGCCCTTGCTTTTTATTTCATCAAAGGTTTTTCTGACTTTCGTGTATGTCATCCCAACAATCATTTCTTTTTTCTATTTCATCACTTTTTCATGCCACCATTTCGCCTTAGCTTCCCTGCACTTCCTATTTATTTCGTTCCTAAGTGACTTGTAATTGTTTATTCCAAAATTTCCCTGAACATCTGTATTCTCCTTTCTTTCGTAAATCAAATGAAGTATTGTTCTGTAACACATAATTTATTCGGATTTACCTTCCTTGTAACTTGTTTTTCTTTCCAACTTCTGTGATTTCCCTTTTTAGAGAAGTCCATTTCTCTTCAACTGAACTGCCTACTGAGCTATTATTTATTGCAGTATCTATAGCCTCAGAAAGCTTCAAGAGTTTCTCTTCATTCGTTAGTACTTCCGTATCCCAGTTCTTTGCTCATTGAGTCTTCCTGACTAGTGTCTTAAGATTTAACCTATTCTTCATCATTACTAAATTGTGATCTGAGTCTATATCTGCTCCTAGGCTCGCCTTACAATCCAGTATCTGATTTCACAATATCTGCTTGGCCATAATGTAATCTGAGTGGACGCTTCCAGTAGCCCCTCTATCCAAATATACCCGGCTTTATCTGAGTATACCTCCTTCTCTTGAACAGAGTATTCTCTATTACTAGCCGCATTTCATTGCAGAACTCAGTGAGTCTTGCTCCTCTCTAATTCCCATTTCCAAGCCCACAGTCTCCATCCGACAATCTCCGTCCCATAAAATGGGTTCAAATGGCTCCCAGCACTAAGGGACTTAACGTCTGAGGTCATCAGTCACGTAGAACTTAGAACTACTTAAACCTAACTAACCTAAGGACATGACACACGTCCATGCGCGAGCCAGGATTCGAACCTGCGACCGTAGCAGTCGCACGGTTCCGGACTGAAGCGCCTATAACCGCTCGAACCGTGCCATACAACCACATTCCAATCCCCCATGACTATTAGGTTTTCATCCCTCTTTACGAACTGAATTACCCATTCAGTATCCTCACATACTTTCTCTCTCTTCATCTTCTGCTTACAGTGTCGACATGTATAGCTCGGCTATTGTTGTCAATTTTGGTTTGATGTCGATTCTTAGGGGAACAACCCTATCATGGAACTGTTCCCACCTTCCTATTCATAACGCATCCTACTTCTTTTACACCATTTTTCGCTGTAGATATTACACTACACTACACAGAAATTCTTGTCTTCCCTCTATTTAACTTAACTGATTCCCACTATATATAGATTGAGCCTTAGCATTTCCCTTTTCAGAATTTTTAACTTTCCTGTCATTGGAACGATGGGTATAGGACAGCCATAGTCGTATTCTACGCAGTATTTCAGCCGCTCTACTAATGTTGAAGCGCCTCTGCACAAGCTGCTTAATTAACTTTCGGGGTCGATTCCCACTTTCAAATTACTTAACAGCATCGCTTATGTTCTGGTGATCCTATGATCTCAAACTGAGTGGATGATGATCAGCTAGGTGCAATGTATGGGAGCCACGGTAATATATCAACACCATATTACCACGTCTTAATAATATTTCAAGTTTAAGTCTTTAACCGATACGATAAAGCGATCACCATGTATTTGTGTCATCGCCGTATATTTTCCCACGTACCATCCCCTTGTTGTCTGCTTGGAAGAGTAGTTGCCGTGCCGGCCGCTGTGACCGAGCGGTTCTAGGCGTTTCAGTGCGGAACCGCGCGACTGCTACGGTCGCAGGTTCGAATCCTGCCTCGGCCATGGACGTGTGCGATGCCCTTAGACTAGTTAGGTTTAAGTAGTGCTAAGTTTTAGGGAACTGATGACCTCAGATGTTAAGTCCCCTAGTGCTCAGAGCCATTTGAACCATCTGTAGTTGCCGTATGTTCGAGTATCTAAATGTGTCTTCAGCCTTGGGCTATGTTTCTTTGAATGTAGGGTCAGCTTAGCCAACCTTTGTGTAAAGCTAATGGGAATTGTTCCGTGTCATCAGAGAGAGACCGGCGATCGATGGTCCGTCGCTTTGTTAAACTTGGCACAGGTACAGCGTGCATATTGTCTACGTTGGTTTCTGGGCTGCAGCAGGACACTGGTGGGTCAGTGAACAGCTTAACTACCCTGGGATTTCTGAGAGAGGTAACGTCTAGTTTTAGTCCTTACTGTTAATAATTTTGTATATGTGTAAGTTCAGGATACCAAATCTCTAGTTCCTCTCTTGTTAGGTTTCAGATATTCTAGACTAGCTTGGAATACCTTGCAGATACTGTTGTGCTTTTGGACTATAACGTAGTGATAGAGGGGCATGGTGCCACGTGAACGTATGAGAGTGATTAATTTTCTGAATCAGTCGTGTAACTGGTTATGAGCACTGCATATGTACTTAACAACCTAGTGGCCATATTAAAATCGCACTGTGTTTTGTGGAGATTTGAGAGAGATCATGCGTGGTTTGCATGACCGTTACCATTTGTTTGTTCGTGAGACTGTGCTCACGCCCTTCTGCATTCACTAATCAACTAGTTTTCGCTTTTAAATAAATTCTTGTGCCTTATAGCTTGACTTGTGTTCTTCCATTGTCGTGATTCTGTGGTTAATCCGTGTTTCTTCATAGTGGGTAGCCTCGTCACTACTAGTGATTTGCGATGGCTCGCAACTCGGGAAGAACTGTTCTCAGAATGTAGTTTCTGTTCATTGTTTCTTAATTGTAATTCCGCATACTTTTACTACAAATTTCTGTGTAATTTATTTTATCCAAATAACCGTCGAGCCTAGTTTCTTTCTGATCCACTTTAGATTTTGGTTCTCTCTTGAATTGGTGGATAACTTCCTTCTGTGTGACGAATGGTTAGTCTGAATGTGTGCGTATGTGATCCATGTATTCCACAGTTCTACCAGTTCTCAAATAACTGCTTCAGACATGCGTTATTCCATGTGTTATTCTAATTGTTTATGTAGTGCTCAGTGGCAACGCTACACGGAAGATTGAAATTCTTAATAATATGCTAATTCGTGAGCTTTTTGGAAAATCTTAATCCGAGGATAAACGCATAGATGAAGGTATTCTTGATGTTAATAACTCACCCGCAATTATCCAATTCCTATGAAGCCTCTTTGAGGCCGAATTAGATCACATGTGTGATTAGTTTTTAAAGCATTTTTGAAACTGATAATCCTTCAGAATTAATTAAGTATTTCTCAGTGTTTATGAAGATTTAATTACCTTCCTGAATTGAGACCTATTTAATAACCAACCCTCATCTACGATTTCGTTGAAGTACTCGTACAGTATAGTGTTAGGATTCGTTCAGGTGGAGTCCCTGTGAAATCTGTTAGAAAACGTAGCGATCCGCGTGGCAACGCTACACGGAAGATTGAAATTCTTAATAATATGCTAATTCGTGAGCTTTCTGGAAAATCTTAATCCGAGGATAAACGCATAGATGAAGGTATTCTTGATGTTAATAACTCACCCGCAATTATCCAATTCCTATCAAGCCTCTTTGAGGCCGAATTATATCACATGTGTGATTAGTTTTTAAAGCATTTTTGAAACTGATAATCCTTCAGAATTAATTAAGTATTTCTCAGTGTTTATGAAGATTTAATTAGCTTCCTGAATTGAGACCTATTTAATAACCAACCCTCATCTACGATTTCGTTGAAGTACTCGTACAGTATAGTGTTAGGATTCGTTCAGGTGGAGTCCCTGTGAAATCTGTTAGAAAACGTAGCGATCCGCGTCAGAGACTGTATTTCCTACGCAGTCATCATACAAACAAGTTCATCTGTCTCCCCTGCAGGGAGAGTATAGTTAAATAAGTAACAGCTGAGCTTCAATGTTTACTCAGCTGAGCCAGGATCATACAGACTTGTTTTATAGTCACGATATGAGCTTGTTCGCACCAGGTCAACTATTCACACTGACAACGCGATGACATCTGGAACAGCACGGAGTGTCAGTGCGTCGAACACTGTTGCAGATTCCTTTGGCGGCGCAACAAGTAGAGGTACGCCGTCAAGGATGCGCGCAGCGACAAAACTGGACTAGGAGTGACACAACATTGTCCTTTCAGATTCCCATTTCTGCGGACAGCATACAATGGACGTATGCACGTGTGTAGGCTCCGAGGAGAACCAGCTTTGCCAGATTTCATGCGTCATCGTCAACCGGGGCCAAACACCTGGCATGATAGTAAGGGCACCATTGGGTACAAAACACGGATCAACAAGGGTTCGCATAACCGGTAATTCAGACATCAGGAGTTACATTTCTGCTCTGTTAAAGTGTCCGTGAAGTTGTCTTTCAACAAGATAACGCAAGATCGAGTGTTACCCACGCAGTGAACCTCGTTCTACAGATCTCTCACCCACTGGAAACACCTCGTCAAGGGTTGACATGGGACTAGTGACTGGCATAACACCACTCACCAAACTATGCGATTGATGAGTGTGGCATAGAGTTGAAGCAGCTTGGAATGTCAAGCAGGATAAGTTCGACTGGATGCCCAGCCAAGTTAGTCAATGTTTCCCTCAGAGGTGACAGCTCTGTACATTAACGTTCGCGTACAAAATCACCTTAATTACTTTACGCAGAAACGGCCATAGGACCGCGCGACGTCGCAGTTTAGACTCTTCGTCAGCTTCCGTCTTCCGTTGTCTGTCTTCAGTTGTCTAAGACCCATAGTGACATCGAGGCTTGTCTTACTCCATCCATCCATCCCTTCCTAGGTATTCCCGCAGGTGTGCTGTCTGACGAGATCCAGTCCATTGCTGTTTTGAGCCGTCTCGTTTTTGCCATTCTTATTACATGTCCGGAATATTGAAGTCTCTGGCTTTTCACGACACTGATGACGTTATATCCCTTGTTTAACTCTTCTATTTCTGTACTGTGGCGCCTTCTTCATTTGAATTTGTTGGATCACAGACTGATCCGTATTCCTAAGAACCTATCAAATGTAAGCTGTCGGTTGAGGTCTTGCTTTCGAGTGCTCCAAGTTTGACAACTATACAGTACCACTGGCATTATTAATGTATTAGGTAGCCTTAATTTTTTTGAGATTTGTTTGTAGATTTTAATACTGGCTTTAGAGAGTAATGGTTTTGCAGGCTGCCGTCTTATCTTAATCTTTCCTTCGGTTGTTGTTTCTGCAGTAAAAACTGATACAGGATATGTGAACCCTTTCACAGGTCATGCTTGCTATAGTTCACTGTTAGACCTTGGGCGTTATGGAGGTTTCTTCCTAGGAAGGTAAGCAATTTCGACTTTCCAACCGCGTCAATTCAGGTATATTGTATGAATGACACCAAGTACCACTCGTGAATGTGTAAGAGAAGGCACCGATATTCGTATCTGGTTACATAAATATCCGAAATTCATGAGATATGCGCTTTTAAGACATATGACATGTGTAACCTTGTGTTCTTGCTACCACACTGCATACGCACAAAAAGTAAAATTTCGAGTTTTACTTCTTTCCAGATCGCAGTTTTAATGCTCATAGCCCGCATCTCGTGGTCGTGCGGTAGCGTTCTCGCTTCCCACGCCCGGGTTCCCGGGTTCGATTCCCGGCGGGGTCAGGGATTTTCTCTGCCTCGTGATGGCTGGGTGTTGTGTGCTGTCCTTAGGTTAGTTAGGTTTAATTAGTTCTAAGTTCTAGGCGACTGATGACCTCAGCAGTTGAGTCGCATAGTGCTCAGAGCCATTTGAACCATTTTTAATGCTCATAGGTTTTATTATTCACATATAACTACCCTGAATCTCTTTCTTATTTTGTTAATATTATTATATCCAGGTCACTTCTAACCCAACACCTCTTTAATGAGCTTAGCATATTCGATCCGTCTACCCCTTTATTTTAAGCACAGCCACACACACACCATCCTAGTCGCCCGCAGAACTCAGAGATGTCAGTAAGCTTAGCCATCAACATGATACGTATGTGATGTATATTCATCATCAATATGTAAGAGTGAACCTATTAAATGTAATTTACCTACCAAGAAATGTAGAGGAAATGTTATTCTGAAACCTAGTTTTATAGACTTTCTAATCAACATAGATTAATACAGTAACAATAAAAATATCGAGATCAATATACAGTTTTTAAAAACACGAGTAATGATCAAAGAAAATCTCTTGTCCAACGCAAAATTTTCGAATATCAGTCTCCGTCTCTGTTTTTATTATATCCCGTAAAGCAAATGGATGTTGTAACGTGTACAAAGTGTATGTAGTGTTGCATGATCAACAAACTAGCATACATAAACAATAGCTTCTAATATCATTTGTGCACTTGGAGTACGCTATGGACTCAAGAAAGTGTTAGTAATGACATAAAGGCGACCCTATGATCTTAAGATGTAAATAACTCCATATACTTCGCCACATTTAGTGCTTATTTGTTTCGATCTTTCTCTATCGTTACACACACACACACACACGCACACACACACACAACGACCCGTACGTTGCTGTGAACGGTGATGAGTCGCTACAGCACTTGAAATCTAATTAGTGGGGAAATGAATATTCTACAGTAACTAAAAGTGCTGCAGTACTTTCAGAAACCTTTAGGCATCCAATCTGTTCTTCACTGAATTTACAGTGGTTCACGGAAATAATAGTCACACCGAAATGTCCCATGTTTGAAGTAGCGATAAACAGTTTTTTCCGCAACAGGCCGTAGCTGCCTAAGGAACTCAACAAAAGCGTTTGTACTTTGGTGTGAACTGGACGTGACAGGCAATATATCTAGTCGGTTCATACGGCAACAGCTCAATCGACTAGGGAACGTTGCCGGTAGGAACGTAATGAGATTACAGCCGACAGGGAGACGTGTTAGCGTCAAACGGCGCGAGGCGCCTAACCCTTTATCCCGTATTAGAGAGCAGTATGTGTGTGTGAAGCTCTGACGCACTTGAAGTTGCGTGTGTGCGCGAACTCCCTATCGATGTGGCCAGCTGCTTCCTGGCCTTAGTGCCACGGAATAACCTCCGTGACACTAATGGGAGCTGTAGAGGGTAAAAACTGTATGGAAAGATAGAGACTGGAATACAATGAGCAAATAATTGAAGACACAATGTGCAAGTTGATACTTTCACGTGAAGAGGTTAGTGCAGAAAGAAATTCTTGGCGGGCTGATCAAATCAGTTAGAAGACTGATGACTTCAACATCAATAAATAAAATAAAAATTGCTGTCTAACATCACTCTGTGAACTAACACACAACATAAAATGGTGACTCAAAACACCTTCTGACTTCTAAATTTCCAGTTGTTATTTTATTTTAGCAACCAGTTTCAGCGTTACATTAAGCCATCTTCAAGCCCCCTGACCAACGTTTATGGAGAATCCCACCACTCGTCCAGTCAAAACAGCGGCCATTGACTAGTATCCGTAGATTTTTTCTTGACACAGCTATCACTTCGATCATCACTCACCAAGTCTACAAATGACTGCTCAAATAAAATAACAACTGGAAATTTAGACGGCTGAAGGGTGTTTTGATTCGACGTTTTATACTGAACAGCCGAGGTCCTGCAACCGTCTGTATAAAGATGAACTTGCATAAATCTCAATAGTATACCGTCGATAGCGATGTCAGGCTATTTTGCAGCTTTGGGATGATATCCTGAGTGGTATATAGAGTGATGCATTTAGTGACCTACTAAAACATTTATGAAGCAGTTGTTTATATGTAGAACGATCGACTTTATGAATTTGCAGTGGCAATTGGAAAGGGATCTAAAATTCAGGGATAAACAATACAGTCATTAAGGTTTGCTGATGACATTCTATGTTTGTCATAAATGGCAAATGAATTGAATGGAGTGGATAGTTTCTTGAGAGAAAGTAGCAGTGAGAGTTTATAAAATGTAGACAGGCTGTAGAAAGAAAATCGTTTGTGAAGAAGCAGAATACTTTAACATCTAATATAAAAATTTACACGTTAGGTACTCTTTTGTGGAAATATTTGTTTCGACTGTAGCCTTGTACGGAAGTCAAACATGGACCACCGCCAGCACAGACAAGAAGAGGATAGAGGTTCAAATGGCTCTGAGCACTATGGGACTTAACATCTGAGGTCATCAGTCCCCCAGAACTTAGAACTACTTAAACCCAACTAACCTAAGGACATCACACTCTTCCATGCCGGAGGCAGAATTCGAGCCTGCGACCGTAGCGGTCGCGCAGTTCCGGACTGAAGCTCCTAGAACCGCTCGGCCACAGCGGCCGGCTTGCATGACAGAGATACAGTCTTTCACCTTTACTTTTCAGTCTGTACAACGAAGAAGCAATGATGGAAACAAGAGAAACGTTCAACAGAAGGAATAAAATTCGGGGTAAAAGGATATGTTTGATAAGATTTGCTGGTGACATTGATACCGTCAGAATTATAGGACGTGCTGAATGGAATGAACAGTCTAATGCGAATGGATAATGGAACGGGAGTAACCCGAAGAAAGACGGAAGTAATGAGGAGTAGCCAAAATGTGGTTATTGATAAGTTTAACATCAAAGAAGAAGACGAAATGGACATTTAGCAAATCTGCTACCTCTGAAGCAAAGTCTCACATGACGAACATAGCATGGTGGATATAAAAAGCATAACGGCACAGGCAAAAATTAGATTCCTGGCCAAGGGTAGCCTGAGTGTCAAACATCGGCCTTAACCTCTAGAAGCAATGTCTGAAAATGCACGCTTGGAACACAGTATTGCATGATAGTGGATCAAGGACTGTGGAAAAGCCGTAAGAGAAAGAGAATCGAAGTGACTGAGACGTTGTGCTGTAGAAGGATGTAGAAAATTAGGTAGAAACTGTCGGAGGAGACGGAGATTGGAATACATCCAATGAATAATCGATGACGTGGTGTGCAAGTGCTACTCTAAGATGAAGAGGAAAAAAGAAAAAAAGGAAAAAAAAAACGGAAGCCAGAAGCATTAAGTAATCGTTTCTTTGATAATGGCTGGATATTTTGGTGGTAAAAATTTTAGACCAAGACTTGATTACTGTAAGCAGGTTCTAATAGTAGTAGGTTACTATAGTTGTGCAGAGATGAAGAGTCTCGCTCATGACAGACTAGCGCGGAGAGCTGCACCAGACCAGTCGCTCGACTGCAGAACACAACAACAGGGTTCCACGTATGCTTTCCAAACATTATTACCCGAAGTTCCGTCACAGGGGATGTGGGAATATCACCCCTAGGGCCCCAGAAACAATGGAGGAAGCTGAATTACCGTTTCACAAGGAATATAAACGGATATTCATAAAGATCAGAAAATAACTGCACAGAAACTACAAGACATAATGAAAATAGGCACACATCATTCGAGAAACCATCTCTACAAGTTTCTTAACTCATACTATACGTGATGAATATGGGCTCTGTTCGTGGCGTGGCAAACATTCGTGGACGTCACTGTCGAATTGCCTGGAAGGCTATCTGTTTATTAGTTTTCTCACAGTTATCTTCAGAAAACTTGGACGACACTTATGGATACTGTGAAATGAATCAAATGCACATGCCCATGAACTGAAATGAAATGTGAAGTTAGTTCGTTACATATATATACCTAAAGGCGGGGTATCTTATGATACGCCTCAGACTCAATGTAACGCAGTGGTGCTATCTCCACATTTCCCATGCCAAAATCTGTGGTAGTACTTTTCTAAAATCATGGATCAACATCCATTCTGTTCCAAGGCTTCGACATTTTCCTATCAGACAGGATGATAATCTCACCCAGGAATTCTCCAACCGAGCGGACCAGACTTTTGCTCCACGGGACCTTCTTCCCCTAGGCGGCTGCCTTCACTGCTCTCAGAACTGCGCCTTCCCTGAAGGTAGACGGCTACAAAGGTTACTTCACCAATTCAATAAAACAACTAAGCAGTATAGCCTTGAAATCTTATCTGAAACATTAAAGAGTATGGCAGTATCACAAAAACATGTAAGATGTAAATTAGAAGTCTCAAACAAACAATGAGCTTCAATTAACTAGGGACTGTTTTCACCAGCTGTAAAGAATTGAAATGAAAGCGGAAAAAAAGTGACAAAGGCAGCACCGGTAGCCGGATCCCTGCAAAGTATTGTATGGAGAAACACATTTATGACAACTGATGGGAAAATAAAAATATACGAAACAATGCTGCGTCTGTTATGACATAGGCAGCAGAAATTAGAGCTGAAATGAAAAAGGTAGAACAAAAGTTAATGGCAGTGGAAATGAAGGTACTAAAATAGATCCAAGGAGTAACCACGTGGGACAAGGGACACGTTATGGATAATGGATCAGTGGGAATTACAAGATACAGATAAATGGGTGAAGACAACAAAAATAAATTGGAAGGACTCTGTGGAAAGGATAGATTCCACAAGACCATTGTAAAAATGAATGTCTGGCCGGACGACCACCCCAGAGATGGGACAACAGCGGTCCTGTTCATCCACGGAATGCTGCCGACAATCACGAGTCACTCAGAACTGAAAGTTTTCTCTGCCATCCCAATGGTTAACGCGATTGTTGGGGATATGCATAAAATTCGGGTTTGCATCCCAGTCTTTCAGGGATTTTCAATTGTTTCTATGTATTCAGTGCATTACGTATGTACGATATCTAAGCAATTTGCTCTGACGTCATTATATAAACATTGACTTCAGTACCATCAATCGATTTATTTCATTTCACTACATTTAATTCATTTCAGTCATCATGATATTGCTTTCGTCATACAAACAGTACGATCATTGAAGTATTAGCATTGCTGATTAATTGTGACTTTATGGGAGGAATGCTTGTACTAATTAAGAAATCGCCCAATCGAAGAGGAGGACCACCCCATAGTATTCAAATAGTAGATTAGTCTGTTTCCTCTCAGAACACAGATCACATTATATCAAATGAAGAAATTTTTAACTCCCTTGGAATTCGAAAACTATTATATATACCTTAATCCTAAACACATAAGCGACCGATGGCTGTGCTAATTAACATATAGTGATCACACCATAAAACAACGTTTCAGACTCTTCAGTCTTTTTGAGGATTTTAAGTTCATGAGTTCAATTTAGTGGTATTTTTAAGTGGATAAGCAACGGATTTTCACCGCGCTATTAATGTGATTCTTTCACTATAGTTTTAAAATGAGAAACTCAGACTTTGCTTAAAACGCAGGCCAGTAAGCGTAAAAAATTTCAACGAGGTTAACCAGTTGTGGCCAAAGGCCTTGCCGCAGTGGTATCACCGGTTCCCGTCTGATCACCGAAGTTAAGCGCTGTCGGGCTGGACTAGCACTTGGATGGGTGACCATCCGGTCTGCCGAGCGCTGTTGGCAAGCGGGGTGCACTCAGCCCTTGTGAGGCAAACTGAGGAGCTACCCGATGAGTAATAGAGGCTCCGGTCTCGAAAGCTAACATACGGCCGCGAGAGTGATGTGCTGACCACATGGCTCTCCATATCCGCATCCAGCGACGCCTATTGGCTGAGGATGACATGGCAGCCGGGCAGTACCGTTGGGCCTCCATGGGCTGTTCGGGCGGAGTATAGTTTGAGCAAGTTATAGGATGGAGCTTAGTTTTAACCAGTTGTAACGACACTCAACAAAGACAAATATATTTCCTCATTGTATGCACAGTATATAATCCACACCATTGCACATTAGCAAATACGATGTATGGAAGATTAGAGGAAAACTTGTACGAATAGAAGACTTTGCAAGCTATTCCACAAATAATATATCTTTGGGATACCTTGGAAACCTAAGAGAAGACTAAGTTTCAATCCTACAGCAACCACAGAATGCAGTTCTTGTGTAAACGTCCTGGATATTCCGATAACATTTGGGGAAACTGGCTAACAATCGAGTTATAATGACGTAAACATGTTACAAAAAATAAATTATAGTAACAATGTGAATGATAACTACTCACAGTTCCCCTGTACTGCGCAAGTTGAACCGATTTCCAGAACTAGAGACATAAGTACCAAACAAAACTGCAGGTGCGAAATGTTTAGGACATGCCGTCTCAAATGGGGCATAGTTGCAGGGAGTAGAGATCAGTAACCCTGCGATTACGAATTTAATGTTGGGGGCTGTGTACACTGGAAATCAAGGCTCCGCTTTTACGTCAGCGTTATCGCAGCATCCTTCCTTCCCGCCCAAGTTCCATCAGTATGACGGGTGTGAGACTAGCGGCTCTGCGATTGCTTCCTATTCATCGACTCGTTCTCTCTTACTGAAGCATGCAGGAATGCAAACCTAATTGTGACTTAGTACAGAAGCTGAGTGCTCACTGATTTTGTTGTAAGGTAGCATGATAGAACGGAAACGACCGAATGTTGGGATCAGATAGCCTCTGACAATCTTGTTTCATTTCTTCTTCTGAGACTGTGGAGGGAGTAAGACGAAAACTAAGGAATGTAGTGTATATAATTGAAAATGTGCTCCAAAAGCATAAGTCTGGAAAAAGTTAGGTGCTTTAGTTCACGTTTCTGACGGAAAAGATACAATTTCGTGGTTTTATTCTTGTTTGTTCCACATTCAACCATGAGAAAACATTTGTGATCCGACAAGTGAAAACACGGCACAGAGCAACATCAATCTTATATCCCGCAACCAAAAACGGCACTATTTATGTATTCCTTTAGTCATGGAAACTTGCGACTGTGGGTTAATAGCGTGTAGCGTAACTTATCATTCAGTTCTGTAACTTTTTCGAAGACTGCTGTAGATTTCCAGAATGAGATTTTTCACTTTGCAGCGGAGTGTGCGCTGATATGAAACTTCCAGGCAGATTAAAACTGAGTGCCTGACCGCGACTCGAACTCGGAACCTTTGCCTGTCGTGGACAAGGAGTGCTAGTTCTGCAAGTTTCGGAAGACAGCTTCTGTGAAGTTTGGAAGGTAGGGGACGAGATACTGGCAGAAGTAAAACCTGTGAGGACGGAGCGTGACTCGTGCTTGAGTAGAGCACTTGCCCGCGGAAGGCAAAGGTCCCGAGTTCGAGTCTCGGTCCGGCACACAGTTTTAATCTGCCAGGAAGTTGCTGTAGATTTGTTTTAATATCACCATTTAGAGCCGGGTTCCCAGACACTGGTACACGTACCACAGTTGGTACACAAGGACATTTCAGTTGGAACGTGTACAGATAAATAAAATACCTACTCATATAGGTAAAATTTTTCTGTTGCGTTATTTTATTTTTTAAAGTAAAGTGATGGTCAGAAAACTGACTGATGAAAGCAGCATTTGTATAACGTTAAGGAAAACATTTCTCAGTGATAAAAACAATGACGTGAAACATTTTTTCGCTGGCGGTAAGTGGTTATCGAGATTGGTTTAGTTAGCTGATACCTTTGACAGGCTTCAAATACTGAAAATTATCCTACAAGGACGCGGCACAATAGTCTCCTTAGCAGATAACGAAGTATCGTCTTTCAAAAGCAGGTTGACTCTTTTTAGTTCGCAAAGATTTATTAAACTTTCACATCACGAATATTATAAACCACTTGTGCAATTGGCTAATAACTTTCTTACACAAGTGGTTTATAATATTTGTAAAGTAAAAGTTTAATAAGTATTTCATATTTCATTCCTCCCTTACTCAATGAATGTATCAGAACCGGTTTAATTTAAATCATATTATTTGGTATAAATAATTACCGCATGTGAAAATGAACGACTCTGTAAAACAGTGCTTCCATGAAACCTTACTACTTGGGTGAGTCATATTTCTACCGTAGTTCATCGGCACAGGCCGTTGTGATACTCCCACTCTGCGGCACTCGCCGTTCAACCTCCAGACCTCCCCCCCCCCCCCCCTCTCCTCCCCGCCTCCGCCACGGCGGGAGCTATAATCGACGCCCGAATTTATAAAAAAAATCGAGTGGTATGCAGAGACAAAAATCTGGGAACTCCTGATCTAAGAGGATTCACTTCATCCTTGTGTCTTGTTTTCTTGTGTTGTTGACTCAGATTCGGTAACATGTCGAAAGTGTGTTTACAAATGTCCACGTAATTATTAGACATTTTTTGAATAGAGATTTAATATTTAAAGAATTTACAACAGTCTTAAAAAAGTTTGATAATAAAGTACACAAATGCACACACACACACACACACACACACACACACACACACACACACATGCGCATACACGTGCACACACGCATGTGATGGACACCAGTTCAGAGCATAACGCAGGCTGTGTCAGTGTGAGTGGAGCAGTGCAAAGGGGACCAGGATACAGTAGAGCAGCGGGTGTTCGTTCGGTAAGTTACGTGACAACAAAGTAAAAACAGGTTCAAATGGCTCTTTTGATTAGATAGTATTATGATCTGGTGGCTAACGACAGAAACTCTGTATCTAGGGAACTTGCAACCCTAGAAAATGACAGTAAAATGCAGGAAAACCTGCTTGTCGAAAGGCTGGCATTTGGCTCTGAACATCAACACATATAAAATATTGTGCATATGGTTCATATGGCTCTAAGCACTATGGGACTCAACATCTGAGGTCATCAGTCCCCTAGATTTAGAACTACTTAAACCCTAACTAAGCTAAGGAGAGTACACACGTCCATGCCCGAGGCAGGATCCGTACCTGCGACCGTAGCAGCAGCGCGGTACCCAACTGAAGCGCCTAGACCCGCTCGGACAACAAAGTCGTGGGAACGGAGTGGTCAGTTATTTTCTGAGAAGTTTAATGGTGTCAGAGTGCCAGAAAAGCCGGCCATGCAATGCTTAGTCCGAAAATGGCGTCAGAGAGGACCTGTTTTGAATAGGTCAGAAAACATTCCGAACTAGGGCTCAAAAGTGCCAGGAGATAAATGGTGGTCACTTTCAATATCTGTTATAGTCAGTTTAGTACTGTACATATACATCTACATAAATGTGTGTATAAATAGAACAATATTCACTGCTAATCAATGAGTCAATGTATTGATATATAGCATTGGTCATGTCCAATGTTTGCGTATGTAGCAGCGATGCCACATATCGTTAGTTATACTCGCGAGCTCGTGTACTCGCTCTCCTTTATAAGTCCACTTCTACCAGATAACAGACTCACATGACGATTTTTCAGTAAAACGGGCAGCAGCATAGACTGGCAAGTCGAGTCTTCGACCGTAAGGAGACGGCGAGTTCGGGGATGACGTCATAGGCCCCGCTGGCGAGTTAGAAGCGAGTTTACTGACAAGGGAACCTCCCCATCGCATCCCCTCAGATTTAGTTATAAGTTGGCACAGTGGATAGGCCTTGAAAAACTGAACAAAGATCAATCGAGAAAACAGGAAGAAGTTGTGTGGAACTATGAAAAAATAAGCAAAATATACAAACTGAGTAGTCCATGTGCAACATATGCAACATCAAGGAAATCGTAGGCGCAGTAGCGCCGTGGTCTGGTGGTTAGCGTGAGCAGCTACGGAGTGAGAGGTCCTTGGTTCAAGTCTTCCCTCGAGTGAAAAATTTACTCCTTTATTTTCGCAAAGTTATGATCTGTCCGTTCGTTTATTGACGTCACTGTTCACTGTAATAAGTTTAGTGTCTGTTTTGCGACCGCACCGCAAAATCGTGCGATTAGTAGACGAAAGGACGTGCCTCTCCAATGGGAACCGAAAACATTTTATCGCAAGGTCATAGGTCAACCGATTCGTCCACAGAAAAACACGTCTGATATATTCTATACGACACTGGTGACGGCATGTGCGTCACATGACAGGAATTTGTTGTCGACCCACCTAACTTGTACACTTGGCGAATGGGTAAAAAGATTCTTCTACCTTGCCCGATTTAGGTTTTCTTGTGGATGTGATAATCACTCCCAAAAAAACTGATGAATACATAATAGTTTGTCACATAAACTGAAAATAAAATATTAAACTTTTCACTCGAGGTAAGACTTCAGCCAAAGGCCTCTCGTTCCGCAGCTGCTCACGCTAACCACGGGACCACGGCGCTCCTGTGCTCACATTATCCTTTATGTTGCCTATCTTCCGCATGGACTACTCAGTTTATATATTTTGCTCATTTTTTCATAGTTCCACACAACTTCTCCCTGTTTTCTCGATTGATGTGTGTTCAGGTTTTCAAGGCCTATCCACTGTGCCAACTTATAACTAAATCTGAGGGGGGTGCGATGGGGAGGTTCCCTTGTGAGCTCATTTCTGGTCCCTAATGGGGAGGGGTCTGTTGCTCTCTCCCTACCACCCCAGAAAATAGCTTCAAAACCCGAACTCGAATACTGCCCCGCTACACAGACAGATGTATCAGTTCAATATGTAGTGAATAATGACTAGTGACAAGAGTACTCAGAACCATTTGTCGTGAAATCTCAACACTAGTTAGCCATTCATCGTAAAGTCTGCAGCAGCGCCTCCTTCACCCGCTACACCCCTGACGTCGGATGTTCAATGGCGGGAGATAGCTTCACGTTGCGTATTGTTGATGTGGTCGACAGTTCTTGAGCGTCTCAACACATCATACCAGATACAGCATTGTGCACTATGTGCTGTGGAGAAGCTTCTACCAATTATTGTTCAATAATAGCTTGACATAAAAGACGTTTATTTAACATTACAGGACACAACATTAAGATAATAGCTCCCACATAAATTTCTCTTCGAAAATATGACATAAGATTTTATTTGGTATAGAATAAACTATGCGCAGATTACTTTAAAAACTTTACTTAATCTCATACCGAATAAAACTTTGTGGAATATTCGTATCTTACATCTTAGTACCACGCATTCCGCATCCTTGTACGAAAGTTGAGACAGTAGCACCTGTAAAGATTTCGTTAGTGATTGCATAACGCCATTGGCCACAATATCTTCTCCTTGATTAGCGCTGCTCAGAACGTCCATAACGTAAATTGCGTTCTCCTTGTCGGAGTTCGAGAAGCACTCCACGGCAGAGCGATTTTAATTTCCTCGAATAACGGCGAGCAGTTTTCCACGGTCGGTGAGGTTGGCGACCTCTGGGCTGCGGTTCCTTGCACATTTAATTAAATGAAGTGATGCGAAGCCTACCTCTGCTGCTATGCGCCTCTTCCTTCCACCTTAAACCACAGCGGGCTCATAATGTCTCTGGGTACACATTAGGTGCTTCTTCTCTCAGCACTATTACATATTATTCTATTTTTACTCTGCAAGATAAGAGCATTAATTTTCGTGATTTTTTTTGTTTTCACAACAAGGCACTCTTTTAGTGGACTGTAATAACAAAGAGTTTCTTTGAATAATAACTTTGGCGAAAAACATAGAAAAAATATTTATCCATTAAAAAATCAATTTCCCACAATACTTGTTTACACGACGTAGTAAGAGAACACTGGCCAAGAAAAAAAAATTTGTACTTTTCTGCACTGCATGAGTCAATTCTTACCAATTTTTGGTCGAGAAAATGAATATGACAATGAAAATTTTTCTTAGATCTAGTTGATGTGATATACGTAAGGTCGAAGTGTTTCATATTAACAGATTAAGAGAAAAAGATACATTTTCTTACATGCTAACAACATAGGAAGTGTACTTGAAATTTCCAAATTGTAGTTAGATTTTAAGAGTTCTAAACAGGTGGAAGAATACCTCGCAGATCGTTAGTTCTGAAGAGAATCATGTGGTGGCTGTAAGAGATCGACGTCTTTTGGTTTGCCTTTTGTAACAGAGTTCCGGAGCATCCCTGCACAAAGATCAACAGTACTAAGGAAGCATATTGCTTCATTTGAAAGGCCCTGATATCTTTGTTTCATGGCAGAAATGTCCAGACGGAATCTTTCTCCATGTTCATCACTGACAGCTCCACAAATACGAGGTCAAAAGTCTAGGTAGGAGTGGAGGAAATGGTTTTTGAGCGGGACAAGTTGCATCCAGGGTTATGGTATTCTTGCAGGAGCACCGTCATGATCATGTCTTTTGCTGCCTAAAAGTCTACGAACAACTCCCTTGAAGGATTCCGAAGTTTCCTTTTCTTTCCCCTCCAAAACCTGGTCAAATGCAGGATTCTTTATAAGTCCTCGAATTTGTGGCCCTATAAAAATACCTTCGTGAAACTTTTTCGCCACTTAATTTCGAAATGTTCTCTCTTGTGTACTGAAAGGCCCGTCCTTCTTGGTTGATACCTTTGTTAAATTTTTCTTCAAAACCAACTTGATGTGGCGGGATGGAAGAAGAACATCTTTTGGATCCACGAGAGACTGGGCAACAACATTTATCTGGCTAGGGTTAAGAGTACTTGCAGGCCAGTCTGCTTTAATATAATGCGGTTTTCTATCCTCACTGTACCACATACACAAGAAGCAGCAATGTTTTGTGTACCCCAGTTACATTCCTAAGCGCATGACAATGACTTTTAGGACACCACAGATTTTTCATTTGGGTTAATAATACTTGATTGATTCCAAGAGTGCTATCATATTTGCGTATGGGTCCATCATATGAACTGCATGACCAACAGGAATAGAAGGAAGACGGGTGCAGTTGTGAAGTAACACAGCTTTCAACTTAAGCTTGGAGGAAGTAACACAGCTTTCAAACTAAGCTTGGAGGAGTCTATGAATAGCCTCCATTCAGTTGGATCATGATTCAGATTCAAAGACTTCATCAAGACATTAATGTCGCAGCAAATAACAAGATTGTTTTTCTTCTCTAAAAGGGGAAGCAGTTCCATGTCACGCTTTCTGTACTGTGAGACTGTGAAATCGCTTTCGAGAAGATTCCATTGCTGTAGTCTACACCCAAAAATTTCTGCCTTCTCCTTTGACTGGTCAAAGTCTCTAATGAGATCACCCGATTCCCCTTGACTCAGCCTGTGCGGCTTACCATCTTTTCCCTCAAAATCAAGGTCATGGGATGTGGAAGGCTTGTTTGGTTCTTCTTCTTCTTGTTTCACACTGTCTTCATTTTCTACTTCAAACACACAATTTTCGAGTGGAACGGGTCGATTAGCAGACCGAAGATTCGGGTACTGAACTCTTCTTCTTTTCTTTATAGAAAATCCTGCCTTTATACATGGAGTCAAGCAGAAATAGCAGTCATCTGTATGGTTTGTAGGCTCCCGCCAAACCATAGGCAAAGCAAAAGCCATAATTTGTTTCTTATTTTTGAGTCATTCTCTCTGTGTAACTGAACATAACATGTGTTGCAACATATATGTGGAGCTCAAGACCTATCCGGTCCCCTACTTTCATACCGAAGTAATGCTGATAGGCAGTTTTCACAAGAGGCGTCAAATTGCGTGTTTGTGAGGGGTTGGGTTGTTTTTTTGGGAAGGAGACCAGACAGCGAGGTCATCGGTCTCATCGGATTAGGGAAAGACTGGGAAGGAAGTCGGCCGTGCCCTTTCAAAGGAACCATCCCGGCATTTGCCTGGAGCGATTTAGGGAAATCACGGAAAACCTAAATCAGGATGGCCGGATGCGGGATTGAACCGTCGTCCTCCCGAATGCGAGTCCAGTGTTTAAGCACTACGCCACCCCGCTCGGTGTTTGTGAGGAAAATGTTATTTCACCACAAATGTAACAAAAATTATTCACCTTATTTACAGATTTTAGTGGTATTTTTACGAATTTTATATGCAAAAGTAACATCAAAACTGAAATTCTGCTTTAGTTACGGCAGAAGATATATGAAACTCATAGTCACAGCAACAGTATCTATGTTTATAACTTACAAACAGCTTAAGAGCATTTGTATTTTATTATTGGACACGTGTGCCAACTCAGAAAATAAGATTTCCTCCAAACTGAAAATATAGACTATAAAAATGAAATGTTACTCCTTATCCAAAGTAAGAGCTAAGCTGTCATTTTTATGATGATTTTGTAATTTAGCAGATGGAAAAACACAAGAATTAACTATATTTGAGCCCGAAACGTTTTCATTGTTAGCCAGTGCAATTGATCATGAGATAGCATGGCGAAGAGACCTGATGTAGCAATATATGATTGATTCTACACAGGTTACGTTTTCAAGATCTCGCGCCTCCGTCTAGCAGCAGTTTATTATAGAGCTGTGGAACAACGAAACGATCCAAGCGGTTAGAAAAAGAAGGGCAAGTGGTGTTTCCAAGAAAGGTCGACGAGGATATGGGCGAGTATGACTGGCACCATCTGCTATAGAGGTATGGAGTACGTTTTGGGCCCGCATGTTATCTCTCTTAAGGAACTGATTTCTGCAAGCACTTATCTTGCCAGAAAGCTCTCACTGTTCGTCCTTCAGAAACAGAAGCCTCCAGATAGGTGGCTGTTCCTTAAATATACACTATCTGATCAAAAGTTTCGGGCCAATTACTACTATGGACTGTGTCCATAGTCCGCCTTTGTGGTAGTTTGAACTCTGCTGGGAAAGCAAAGACGACGCCGGGGTCAGGAGCAATGTCGACGGCCTAACTCATCCCAAAGATGCACCACTGGGTAGGTCAGACTATTTCAGGAATTGTCCACAAACCATTGTCTCACACTCGTCTTCTAGTGTACACCACGCAAACTGCTGTAAAATATTTTCATATCTTTCAACATTTAACGTTTTCTTAAACGCAATAAGGAAAGCACATCCTAACCACGAAAAGCGTCCCCCATATCGTAACACTACCTTCTTCGTACTTCATTGTTGAGGCTACAAATTATGGCAGGTAATGTTCTCCAGCCATTCGCCAAATCCAAAACCTACCACAGGGTACAGTGTGGCTCATCACCCTTAACCACTCGGTTTCAGTCATCCACTGCCCAGTGGCGTCGCCATTTCCGCCACCTCACGTGCCGCTTAATACTGACAACAGAAACCTGCAGCTAAGGAGGAAATGCTCGGCCACTGTAACCCGGGTAAGTAGCCTCTTTGTATGTTGGCGGCGCTGTAGACTGTGTTAATATCGCTGACAACGCTCTGCGCCCTCGGCAAGAGATTCTGTGGCTGAACGGACTAGCAGTTAGCGAGTGGATAGGTAAGCGTATGGGCATGATTTTCTTAGTGGAGAACCTGTGTTGGTAGGACACACAAAGTTAGGTGAAATTATGTGTTTATAAGAAAATACGCAAGGAAATACACTCCCGGAAATGGAAAAAAGAACACATTGACACCGGTGTGTCAGACCCACCATACTTGCTCCGGACACTGCGAGAGGGCTGTACAAGCAATGATCACACGCACGGCACAGCGGACACACCAGGAACCGCGGTGTTGGCCGTCGAATGGCGCTAGCTGCGCAGCGTTTGTGCACCGCCGCCGTCAGTGTCAGCCAGTTTGCCGTGGCATACGGAGCTCCATCGCAGTCTTTAACACTGGTTGCATGCCGCGACAGCGTGGACGTGAACCGTATGTGCAGTTGACGGACTTTGAGCGAGGGCGTATAGTGGGCATGCGGGCGGCCGGGTTGACGTACCGCCGAATTGCTCAACACGTGGGGCGTGAGGTCACCACAGTACATCGATGTTGTCGCCTGTGGTCGGCGGAAGGTGCACGTGCCCGTCGACCTGGGACCGGACCGCAGCGATGCACGAATGCACGCCAAGACCGTAGGATCCTACGCAGTGCCGTAGGGGACCGCACCGCCACTTCCCAGCAAATTAGGGACACTGTTGCTCCTGGGGTATCGGCGAGGACCATTCGCAACCGTCTCCATGAAGCTGGGCTACGGTCCCGCACACCGTTAGGCCGTCTTCCGCTCACGCCCCAACATCGTGCAGCCCGCCTCCAGTGGTGTCGCGACAGGCGTGAATGGAGGGACGAATGGAGACGTGTCGTCTTCAGCGATGAGAGTCGCTTCTGCCTTGGTGCCAATGATGGTCGTATGCGTGTTTGGCGCCGTGCAGGTTAGCGCCACAATCAGGACTGCATACGACCGAGGCACACAGGGCCAACACCCGGCATCATGGTGTGGGGAGCGATCTCCTACACTGGCCGTACACCACTGGTGATCGTCGAGGGGACACTGAATAGTGCACGGTACATCCAAACCGTCATCGAACCCATCGTTCTACCATTCCTAGACCGGCAAGGGAACTTGCTGTTGCAACAGGACAATGCACGTCCGCATGTATCCCGTGCCACCCAACGTGCTCTAGAAGGTGTAAGTCAACTACCCTGGCCAGCAAGATCTCCGTATCTGTCCCCCATTGAGCATGTTTGGGACTGGATGAAGCGTCGTCTCACGCGGTCTGCACGTCCAGCACGAACGCTGGTCCAACTGAGGCGCCAGGTGGAAATGGCATGGCAAGCCGTTCCACAGGACTACATCCAGCATCTCTACGATCGTCTCCATGGGAGAATAGCAGCCTGCATTGCTGCGAAAGGTGGATATACACTGTACTAGTGCCGACATTGTGCATGCTCTGTTGCCTGTGTCTATGTGCCTGTGGTTCTGTCAGTGTGATCATGTGATGTATCTGACCCCAGGAATGTGTCAATAAAGTTTCCCCTTCCTGGGACAATGAATTCACGGTGTTATTATTTCAATTTCCAGGAGTGTATATGATGATGGATGTTGTTGATAATGTTCGGGCAGTGGAATCATTGTCAACTATATAATTTTTGGAACCGGATGTCCCACGACAAGGTAAAAATTTCTAAATTGTTTGCTCTTCAACATAATCTTTCTTTTGCTAACCATATGCCTCCTAGTAGTTAGAGTCTATAGTAGTAGTAACTGCAGTAGTTCGTGTTATGACGATTTTCTGTGAGCTAAGTGACTTATGAAAAAGAATGAGGTTTCCACTATCGGTATTCGTGATTGAAGTGAGTTTAGGCAATTAACGGAGTTGGAGGTAGTTTCAGATTTTTTTGGGTTTTTATTATTATTAGGATTTCTTACAATTCAGGGGCATTCTTTGTATTAATTATTGGAAGTCACTTTGCCATGTATAACAGTCACATTGCGTTGGGCTTGTATATTGTGTGTAATAAGTGAATAGGTTACGTTTGAGTTGTCTTTGTCAGGAAAAATTGTGTAGGTCAGTGTTTAATAAAAAAAAATCATTAAAGAGTTAGTTTCACCCGTTATTTTTAACTCCACATGGACAGTCATTGTGATAGCAGGGGTGCCGGTAGCACGAGTGATTCCTTCCGCTGGATTCTTGCCATTTGTTACATCCGCCTTCCGCAGTACTCCACGGTGCCTGGTCTCGGATTAGCTGTGGCTGCTCCTTCTGTTCTTCACTTCACAATCTCATCGCCTACAGTCAACTTGGGCAGCTTTAGGAGGACTGCAATGTCCCTGATGTGTTTGTTTCTCAGGTGACTTCTAATGAGTAGTCCACATTGGAAGTCACTGAACTCTAACCTTTCTGCTGTTCCTGTTTCTCTACTCAAAACATAATGCCCTCCATCTCAAATTGTACTGTGAGGGCGCCTCTCGTGACATCTAGTGGCCAGTTCCGCATTGCATAGATGTTTGTAAACTTTTCATTGGATAGTATTATGATCTGGTGGCTAACGGCAGAAACTCTGTATTCAGGGAACTTGCAGCCCTAAAAATTACAGTAAAATGCAAGAAAACGTACTTGGCGAAAGGCTGGCATTTGGCTCTGAACATAAATAGATATAACATATTGCGCAAATGGTTCAAATGGCTCTAAGCACTACGGGACTTAACATCTGAGGTCATCAGTCCCCTAGACTTAGAACTACTTAAACCTAACCAAACTAAGGACATCACACACATCCATGCCCTAGGCAGGATTCGAACCTGCGACCGTAGCAGCAGCGGCCACAATGGCCCGCTATCGCGCATGTAAATTATTGTGTGATTAAAGTTGCTGTCCATGCATCAGCACGACTTTAGAAAGAATCGCTCCTGCGAAACGCAATTCGCCCTTTTTTCACCTGATATCTTGTGAACCATGAATGAAGGGTATCAGACGGATGCCATATTCCTTGACTTCCGGAAAGCGTTTGACTCGGTGCCCCACTACAGACTCCTAACTAAGGTACGAGCATATGGGATTGGTTCCCAAATACGTGAGTGGCTCGAAGACTTCTTAAGTAAATGAACCCAGTACGTTGTCCTCGATGGTGAGTGTTCATCGGAGGTGAGGATATCATCTGGAGTGCCCCAAGGGTGTGGTAGGTCCGCTGTTGTTTTCTATCTACATAAATCATCTTTTGGAATGGGTGGATAGCAATATGTGGCTTTTTTCTGATGATGCTGTGGTGTATGGGAAGGTGTCGTCGTTGAGTGACTGTAGTAGGATACAAGATGACTTGGACAGGATTTGTGATTGGTGTAAAGAATGGCAGCTAACTCTAAATATAGGTAAATGTAAATTAATCCAGATGAATAGGGAAAAAAATGTGTGTGAAATCTTGTGGGACTTAACTGCTAAGGTCATCAGTCCCTAAGCTTACACACTACTTAACCTAAAGGACCTAAAGTAGACCGACCACATTAAACTAGCTGTACAAGTAATCCACTTTGCTGCGTCAGGTACGTAGTCATTCGAACACCTATAACATGGGTAAAAGAAAATAGACCCAGTTGTAAGAAAACGATCTCATTGATACGTTCGTATAGTCATCTGTGGATTAGCTAGCAACGGTGCTTTGATTTGGAGCTTCCTTGGCACGCCGCGAGAGGACAAGACTTCCACATGTGCCGCCTTTGAAGACCGTGTGCAAGGGCGGTATAAGGGAAGGCGGCATAAACAGAGCATCAGACAGAGAGAGAGGCTCCTAGCAGCCGTGAGGATACGAAGGTTGCCCAGGATAGGGGAGAGTGCTAACTTGGGAAGGTGACTCCCGTTTGGAACTGGCTGTGTCATGGGTGGCTGCATATAAAGTAGTCGATTACCCCGTGACATATCCATTGGTGGACTGAGGCATTTCCATACGGCATTCCGCCAAGCAAGTACCTGACTCAGGTATACCTTTTATGGGAGCATTGTGGCAGTTATCACCATCACACAACAGAAATTAATGGTGAACTCCAATCTGTGATACCACTTAGATGCCCTAAAAGCGAGTGTACATAGTACTGGTGTATGCCAATTTATCTGATCTTTTCTTTAAATTCCAGACAGACTGCCAGCAGTATCTTGTGCGTGTTTTGGCAATTTAAAATTATCTGTAACTATTGCACTGGCTGTGGGATATCTTACCGAAAACGGCTTTTCTGTTCAGCTGCATGAGCTGATACTCAGTTTAAATGTGTGTCTCGGCCAAAGGCCAATATGCGAGGATTGTCCAGGAAAGTTCCGATCCGTCGCTAAATGGAAACCACAGTGAAAATGAGAAACATTTTATTTGCAAGAGTTAGCTACACTTTCCAGATACTTCTCTACATAGTCGCCGTTCCGACTTAGACATTTGTCGGACCGTTATATCAGATTTCCAACACCATCGTCATAATAAGCAGCCGCCTGTGCTTTCCGATAATTCTCTACGCTGTTATATAGTGCATAGCCTGCGCCCAAGTGTTGCCTTTGTATCCAGCGTTTCATGTGAACAGAGATAATACTCAGGACGAGCCAATTAGGGCTGTTTTGTGGGTGATCCAACACTTCCCATCGAAAAGGCTGCAGGAGCGTTTTCTCTGCCCCTGCAGAGTGGGGCTAAGAAATCCCATGAGGAAGGAAGTGTGTGGCAGTTGTGTTAGGTGGGCTGCCTTGATTAAGGGGAAGCCTCTCAGTGGGCACTCCTACTTGGCGGGAGACATCGTTGCTCTAGGCACCTTTACTCGCTCACAGTGCGCTCAAATCTGAAAATAGCGTCTTGATGCGATCGACGGTCTTACTAGAGACACTACCCAACACATATGTGCAAAGTTTCATCGGGTTTTCACTGTGGTGTCCATTTCGCAACCGATCGGAACTTACTTTGTGGACAACCATCGTAGTTAACTAACAACGCGTTTATGTTGTCAAAGTGTGGTAGAGGTGCAGAACTGATGATTTATTTTCAATTTTATGTAACTGTTTTAAGATGGAATGCTATGGTGGCATCTACATCCACATGACTACTCTGCAATTCGCATTTAAATGCCCTACAGAGAGTTCAGCGAACCACTTTCACCCTGTTACTCTACCATTACGCTCTAGAACAGCGCGAGAAAAAGGAACACTTAAATCTTTGTTCTTTAGCTCGGTTTTGTCTTACCCTATGTAGGGTGGGTGTCAAAAAAAAATATTTACGCTTTCGGAGGAGAACGTTTGAGGTTTCGTGAAAAGATCCCACCACAACGGAAAACGCGTTTGTTTTAACGATTGCCACCCCAACATATCCAATATTTCACGATAAAACAAAACGAGCGGCCCTTCCTTGAAATTCTTGGGTGTCTCCGTCAATTCTGTCTGGTAAATATCCCATATGGCACAGCAGTACTCTAGTAGAGGACGGACAAGGGTAGTGTAGCCAGTTTCTTTAGTAGCCACTTTAGTAGTTTTGCTGCATCTTTTAAGAGTTCTGCGAGTAAAACGCAGTCTTTGGTTTGTCTTCCCCACAACACTATGAATGTGAACGTTCCTGTTTAAGTTGTTGGTTATTGTAATTTCTAGGTATTCAGTTGAATCGACAGCCCTAAGATTTGTGTGTTTATCGTGTAACAGAAATTTAATGGAGTCCCTTTAGTATTTACGTACTAACATAGCTGCTCAGATTATCTCCTAAACCATTTGTATAGCTTAGTAACACTGCCGTGTTTTATATTTATTGATTGTTATATTGTACCCTCAAATCTGCTGCGACGTCCGGTTGGGATTGTGCTGAATGTAAATGTGTTTATACCAGCTTCTGAACAAAGTTTTCAGGTTGAGGCTTTGATGTCTGGCGTAATTCTCTGGCCGTCTGTTTTGGTTAAAGTCTGAATTGGAATTCCACTTCAGTTATTGCAATTCTGTCCATGTTAAGTGATTATTCTGCTTATTGGCGCCTGTAATCTATTTTGTTAACAGCGACTTCTGATTCAGCTATTGTCTCTCTTAAATAATTTTCATGTTAAATTGTATGTTTTAATTATAGGGGCTTCAAAATACACTAAGCTTTTAAGTGACGCTTTAATTTGTGGCGCTTTTAAATATTTGTTCCGGTGTAACACCATCATACCTTTCATGGTGCCTTTAAACCTTTTCTGTACAGAAGTCAGTTTAAAAATAGCCTGTAATACACTACTGCCCATTACAATTGCTACAGCAAGAAGAAATGCAGATGATAAACGGGTATTCATTGGACATATATATTATCCTAGGACTGAAATGTGATTACATTTTCAGGCAATTTGGGTGCATAGATCCTGAGAAATCAGTAGCCAGAACAACCACCTCCGGCCGTAATAAAGGCCTTCATACGCCTGGGCATTGAGTCAAACAGATCTTGGATGGCGTGTACAGGTACAGCTGCCCATGCAGCTTCAACACGATACCACAGTTCATCAAGAGCAGTGAGTGGCGTATTGTGACGAGCCAGTTGCTCGGCCACCATTGACCAGACGTTTTCAATTGGTGAGAGATCTGGAGAATGTGCTGGCCAGGGCAGCAGTCGAACATTTTCTGTATCGAGAAAGGCCCGTACAGGATCTACAACATACGGTCGTCCATTATCCTGCTGAAATGTAGGGTTTCGCACGGATCGAATGAAGGGTAGAGCCACGGGTCGTAACACATCTCAAATGTAACGTCCACTGTTCAAACTGCCGTCAATGCGAACAAGAGGTGACCGAGACGTATAACCAATGGCACCCCATACCATCACGCTTGGTGATACGCCAGTATGGCGATGACGACACGCTTCCAATGTGCGTTCACCGCGATGTCACCAAACACTGATGTGACCATCATGATGCTGTAAACAGAACCTGGATTCATCCGAAAAAAAGGACGTTTTGTCATTCGTTGGTCGTTGAGTACACCATCGCAGGTGCTCCTGTCAGTGATGCAGCGTCAAGGGTAATCGCAGCCATGGTCTTCGAGATGATAGTCCATGCTGATGCAAACGTCGTCGAACAGTTGGTGCAGATGGTTGTTGTCTTGCAAACGTCCCCATCTGTTGACTCAGGGATCGAGACGTGGCTGCACGATCCGTTACAGCCATGCGGATAAGATGACTGTCATCTCGACTGCTAGTGATACGAGGCCGTTGGAATTCAGCACGGCGTTCCACAGTCATTGGATCTCGACCAACGCGAGCAGCCGGCCGGGGTGGCCGAGCGGTTCTAGGCGCTACAGTCTGGAGCCGCGCGACCGCTACGGTCGCAGGTTCGTATGCTGCCTCGGGCATGGATTTGTGTGATGTCCTTAGGTTAGTTAGGTTTAAGTAGTTCTAAGTTCTAGGGGACTGATTACCTTAGAAGTTAAGTCCCATAGTGCTCAGAGCCATTTGAACCATTTTTGAACCAACACGAGCAGCAATGCCGCGATACGATAAACCGTAATCGCGATAGGCTACAATCCGACCTTTATGAAAGTCGGAAACGGGATGGTACGCATTTCTTCTCCTTACACGAGGCATCACAACAACGTTTCACCAGGCAACGCCGGTCAACTGCTATTTGTGTTTGAGAAATCGGTTGGAAACTTTCCTCATGTCAGCTCGTTGTAGGTGTCGCCACCGGCGCCAACCTTGTGTGAATGCTCTGAAAAGCTAATCATTTGCATATCACAGCATCTTCTTCCTGTTGGTTAAATTTCGCGTCTGTAGCGCGTCATCTTCGTGGTGTAGCAATTTTAATGGCCAGTGGTGTAGATTATCTGAATGAAAAGATGTACCCATCGTACCAGTGTGTGCCTTATTTAAAGTGTTTGTACTAATTAAATATTGCGAAAGTATCCCGTTGAGAGTGGGCTCACTGGCTTACTACTCCCGGATCACTGTATCGTCAAACCATTTCAGTCATTGGCAAAATAGCCAAGGATATGTACTCTGGTGTCCAAAATTAAAGCAATGAACCGCTATTTCGCCATCGTGTGTTAATTCAGGTTACAGTCACAGTAAATGTCAACAGATATCCGCACGATCGTGTTCTGTACGCAAGATGGGATTCCGTTCAACGGACAACCACGCCAACGATGACGTCATGGTACCTATCAAACGGGACAGTCTATGCCGGGTAATCTCACATCCGCAGTAACTGTGTACACAGTCACAGACGGTGCAGTGTGCCACAGAGAAGACGCTACCAGACTTTCTGCGGTGGAGGCCATGGGAAGACTGGAAGCAGGAGAGTCGCAAACTGATGGCCGATGGCTTAATGTGAATCGTTCTGTTGTTTCTCGGATTGGCAACAGTTTATTGAGACCGAAACTGTGTCCCAAAGACCATGGCATGGCCGACCACGTGTGGCTTCAGAGAGGGCCTTCATTTGGCTGTAAGGGCACTACGGTACCGCCTTAGTACTGCACGGCAACTGGCATCTGACCTCGCACCATCCACTAGGCGTGTTGCATCGAGGCAAATGGTGTATACAAGGCTTCGACGGAGTAGCCTTTGTTGCTGGAAACCTGCTGTACGCGTACTTCATCGCGTCTTCACATAAGGAAACGTCGAGAGTGGAGTCGTCAACATGTCACCTAGACGGTCGAACAGTAGACCAGTCTTCTTCTCGGAGACGAGTCCCGATTTGGTCTGTAGCGTAATTCTCGAGGGACTAGCATTTGCTCAGAACGTGTAACATTGTGGAAAGAGATCGACGTAGAGGATGATCCCTAATAGTATGGGCAGGGATAATGTTGACCACTCTAACGCCTCTTCACGAATTTGTACTGATGAATTGGCAAGGTTTAACTGCTGTCAGGGTATCATGATGAGATCTTGGGACCCCATGTGCACTTATTGTGAGTTGCAATGGTCACGGACTTCGTATTGCTGGACGACAATGGTCCATCTCATAGAGTACGTTTGATTGATGTTTTCTTGTAAATGGAAAATGAACGCCCAGCGTGGCCTGCTCGCTCTCCCGATTTGAATCCCATGGAGCATGTCTGGGATGCCCAAGGAAGGCGGACTGCATCTCATCAGCATCCACCAACCACTCTCCAAGACTTGCGAGCAGCTCTGCAGGAAGAATTGGCGTTATTGCCTCAACATGAGATTGATGATATCATTCACAGAATATCCCGTTGTTGTCAGGCCTAATCAGTTGTTGGAATGTGTGTCAAAATCCGTTAAGTTGGAAAAAAACGAAGAACATTTTTGTCTACCGTTCTGCACATCACAGTTGTTTACTTTCTGAGTCTTCACATTTTTCTGCTTTACTATCACCGGTTTATACTGTTTTGTGCCAAAATAAAAGCAACCTTGTAAAATTTTTGTTTGTTGCTTTAATTTTAGACGCCAGTGTATTTTATACACGAAATAGTTAACTTACAAAACTTTAGCACTGTTTATCATTTTTGGCTTTTAACAGCTAGGATTAATAGAAGAGACACAGAACTTCCAAAGAAAAGCCAGTAGTTTTATCACGGGACAACTAGTAAGCGCAAGGGCGTCAGGGATATGATCAGCCAACTCCAGTACAGACGTTACAACAGAGTCGATGTGCCTCACACAGTGGTTGACACTTAAAATTCCCCGGTCTTAAGTTCGAAGATGAGTCAGGTGACAGTTGACGTTGTCTCACATACGTTAATTGTTGACCAAAATGGGGCAGTCACAGAAAGGGGGATTAGTACGGAGGGTTACTAGCAATCGTTAGTAGAACCACATGCACCCAAAGTCACATATCGTGAATTAGCTTGTATATAATACTTCCATTAAAATGAAACGAAAAGGTAATCTAGTAACAAATCCGACAATTCTGGAAACAGAATGGATTTGCAACGACCAGAAAAGCGCTTTTATCGTCACAAGAGTAGACGCATATGTACTCCTTTTGTTTCTTTGCGATAGCACACGTATAAAAGTTTATTGGAAAACTTGAACGTTGCATTGCAAACGTGTTGTTGAATATGAGATAAGCTGGTAAGGAGAGGGATCATTATTAGCAATTTCTGAGTTTCAAGAGCTGTTATCGTGCGAGTGCTTTGCGCGAGCCCGCACTCTCACACACACACACACACACACACACACACACACACACACACACACACACACACAGAACTCTTGATTGCCCTTCCTAATTTTTTAGTTTATAACAAAAACTTTAAAATGCCTTTGAAGCAAATAGAGAAGGTATCCCAAGCAGCGTTCTGATTTTAATTACGGATTATGAAATACCTCTGTTTGCTGGTAGTAAACAAAGGTATTTACGTTCATATTTAATTAAAGTCATAGGCAAAAGAAGAACGAGCGAGAGGATGAGGAGCAGAATGAACAAGTGGCTGCACGTTCATTAGCACTAGCTGTCCTCCTCTGATGCTGGAGGAAAATAAAATGCTTTCATTATTAAATTCAGAAGGTAAAGCAATTTCGAAGCTTCTAGCCTTTTCATGTCATTAACGATGGCCCCTAAGAAATTAATATTTTTCAGCCAATTGATAATGCCAAGTAATACCTCTGAAGACTTACGGAAGAATTTAGTTACCTCCAGAGATGCAACGACTCTTGATAATACAAAGAAGCTCTTAGTTAAAGGCTGTAAACTGCTTTTGAGTAATGTATAATACTAATTTAGGTAGCTGAAAAGAAATTTTTCGTGTTAATTTAATGCACAAGAACATTATTTAAGAATTAAAAACAAGTATGTTAGTTCTGATCGTGTCTGTGACTGGAATATAAATTTTCTTAGTTTATCTCCTTCGCAACCATCCCGCAGTTACTACTGCAGCTTTACTGTTGACAATGTTAACAGTAAAATTTTGTTGAAGCTTCGATGTGTAATTTGTTGCTATTAAAACATAATGATACAATAAGAGAATTCAGACTTTGATGTCTAAATAATTTCTTTACGAAATGAATTATTTATAAAACAACGTTGCCTCTTTACCTACAGTTTCGCAGACATAATCTATTTTGAATTTTCGAAGCATATTAAAGAAGTTAAATGGTGTATTTCTTGTTTAGATATTTCTGATGTCTGATATTGCACAGCATCATCTACACTGCATGAGTAACTTAACTGAGAAGTCTGACGTTTCGCGTATTTATTTATATCCGTGTCTGAGACTTCATGTGCACGGAATTTATTTTTTACTTCTAAACCTTCATTGTATACGTTTGAAGTAATATGGTTGGGGGCATGAAGGAAGAGCTGGTTTACTTCACAAACACGGGAGAGAGCCACGTAGAGTCGGTCGTGCGAAAAGCAACTGACACTAAGGTCCATGCCTACAAGAAGTAGCGTCTGGCTTTGTGCTTTGTTTATGGACGTGGCATAACACAAGCATGCAGGGAATTCTTCATGTTTACACCAAACGGTAACTTGTAAGGAATAAGTGGGACTAGGGGTATAAAAATTCGCTTGCATGCATCACGTTCCGTCAAAATTTCCGCTTTGATGATGTTATGTTGGAGAGTAGTAGCGTGAAGCCTCTGTGAGTGAAAGGTTTCGAGGAGCGAGATGATGTGTGCTGCTCTCGATCAGAGTTACATCGGAAGGAGTTTCCAAAGGGTGAGTTAAAAAGCTGATGTTCTCGAGCAGCAAGAAGTATCTCCTTACGATAACCATGGATTCTTGAGACCTCACAGTCCTCAGACGTTTAGCTATTCTGTTGTAGTCAAAAAGACTCGAGGATTTTATAGGCAGTTTAATCGTAAACAAAACGAGATCAAAATGTTGTGAGTAGGCATACAATTCACAAAGCAAACTTCATAAATGCATTTTTCCTAGCAAAGAATAGAAATAAACGAAAGAACAGAAAGAAACAAAATAAAACCCTTTAGTATTTAATACACAAAGCGAAATCATGAAGTCTGTATATCCTAGCCAGGTAAATTTCCTGTTGGCATGTATTCGCAAAGATAAAATTGCGGCGTTTAATTGTGTCACTGACGCAGACCTTCGAAAATTCATCTGAGTTAAGAAGAAACCTAACAGCGCCACATATTGCTTACTTTGTGCACTACAAAACTAACAGAGCCATATATTGGTTGGCTGGTGTACTACAAAATTAACAGGCCAGCAATTGGTTGTTTGGTGTACTATGCTGTGATTATTAAACATTCGAACTGTTAGGCTGAGCAGATGATTTTAGATAAAACTTTAAATTACGAGTTTTTGTCCCTTTTACGATTTTTATGAAATAAAACCTGTACGTTGACTTGAGCTAAGCTATAATTACCTTTGAAAAGGCCATGAAAATTCGTCTGGTAGTTTTGGAGATTTGTGTGTACAATAGAAAAACACAGACACGACTGTTTTAAACGCAATGTTATTTGTTCCTGTAGTAGGATTTTGATGAAATGGAGCCTATACTTTGCCTCGAGATACGCTTAAGTTATTTTTGAAAACACAATGAAAATTCATCTAGTTGTTTTGGTTATTAGTGTATTCAAACAGACAAACGGGCAAACACGAGAGTCTTACGTCACACTTTAAATTACAATTTACTATGTTTTTAGTTATTGAATTTTGATGAGATAAATCGTATCCGTTTCCTCAAGTTACACTCAAGTTACTTGTGAAAACATAATGATAATTCTTTTGGTACTTTTTACGATTAGCGTATTCTCACACAATTGTTTTACTGATTTATTGTTAGTATTTATATGGATATAGAATGGATATAGAAAGAATACATAAATAAGTATAAGAGTCAGATCTTTAATGTTACCACTGCTACTTTTCTGACGTTTCGCTTTGTCTTACCTTTAAGAGATTATTTTACATGGGTTTGTGAAAGCCTTCGTTCACGTGCCTCCTCTTCCAACAAGATCGGCTGAAAGTCCGCAGCTCGTGGTGTCACGGTCGCGTTCTTTCTTCCCGAGCACGGGATCCCGGGTTCGATACCCGGTGAGGTCAGAGATTTTTACCTGCCTCGCTATGACTGGGTGTTTGTGTTGTCCTCGTCATTTCATCATCAGTCATGAAAGTGGTGAGATTGGACTGAGCAAAGGTTGGGAATTTGTACGGGCGCTGATAACGGCACAGTTGAGCGCTCCACAAAACCGAAAATCATCATCATCATCATCATCATCAAGCTTGGGTAAACTGTGACGCCGCACAGTAACACCAGGAATACAGTAATTTTGGACATTTTCACAAACTGTACGGTCCGAGTTAAAGTATGCTATAAATGATTGTCATGTGGCCGGTGGAAGACAGACTGAACTTTTGTGAAATGTCCATCTTAAACATAATTCTAAGAGTTATTTCGAAGTTGAATGTAAATGCATGTAACAGGTATATCACTTGGACAGTTCTTTTGAAACTAAAAAACTTTGAAGTCCTATGTGTAACTTGAAATTTACCTGAAATTTCTGTCTTCATTCACGGAGAACACAGTCTCGTGAAACCGAATGAACATTTTTGAAGTACCCTATAATGTTACATTATTCTGAAATGTCAGGTACGCCAAGATCGCTTGTAAATCTTTTTACTGATTACCGGTGTCGACAGATCTATGGTGTTACCATCGGAGCTTGTAATACATTACCAGAAGTTTATCTTTACAAACTTGCAAATCACATAGTGATGTTGCGTAATTTTACAATAAAAGGTAGCAACCTAATATTTCAGAATAATATAACAATTCAGATCGCCTTCAGCTGTCGACGCCATGTCGTGTGTGTGTGTGTGTGTGTGTATGTGTGTGTGTGTGTGTGTGTGTGTGTCTGTGTCTGTAGCCTGAAAGTGACAATCTCCGACGGCCCGCAGCGTTAAATGTCAATGTCACCGCAGTGGTCGCTTTTGATGAGTTTGCCTCACGGGCAGTTTCGGAATTCGTTCGTCTTTCGAAGGCAGTCAGCGGAATGGACGAAAGCCGACGCGAAAATTCGAAGAAGAGTTGAAAGAGGCAGCAGAGGCTGCTGGAAACGTGACAGATGAAAGTCCCATTCAACAGGAGTCAATTTTAAAAAAGCGTTCGGACCCGCCTGCCGCTGTGCCGCACGCGGAGCCCACACACGAGTTGGAAAGGTAGAGAGAGGTGCAATCGCCATTGGAGTGCAGTAGGCGCCGCGAAACGAAAACATTCGCGATGTGATCGGTCTGGACGTCACAGCACGTCCCCCGACCCGGACGCTTTCTATTTAAGGTCACAAAGGCAGGGGCGCCAGCTGCCGCTCCTCACCCCCTACATTCTCTCGCCAAACCCTTTCCGCCAACCCCCACCCCATTCCCCTCTACTTCATACTGTCCTATTTTCACTCCCACTCTCGTCCCACTCTGACGCGGCCGAACGTTCGCACTCGCAAAAACAGCCTCCATTCGCCGAGTGGCCTCGCCATTGTCTACGGCTCAGGCTGCCGCAGTCTCACCAGATGAACTGGACCAGTTACGCGAGACCTGCGCCGTGTATGGAGGAGAAATACTCTCATTCTTACAGGAAAATGACTATGAAGAAAATTAAAGACGGCGGTGCTCGATAACCTAACAAGGAATATCTGTAGCTTTTTGCAGAGAGAAAGGAAAACAGTATCATGAAGAAAAGGAAAGAGCGAAATACACCGAGGTGAAGGTAACAAAATTCATAGGATACCTCCTTATATCGAGTCGGCCCTCCTTTTGCCTGGCTTAATGCAGCAACTCGACGTGGCATGGACTCAACAAGTCGTTGGAAACCCATGCAGAAATATTGAACCCTGCTGCCTTTATAACCGCCCATAACTGCGAAAGTGTTATCAGTGCAGGATTTTGTGCACGAACTAGCCTCTAGATTATGTCGCATAAATGTTCGTTAGGAATCATTTCCGGCGATCTGGGTGTCCAGAACGTTCTTCAAACCAATCGCGAACAATTGTGGTCTGGTGACAAGGTGAACTGCCATTCGTAAAAATTCCAGTTGAGGTTGAAAGTACCGATGCAGTCGTAAGACTGCTTAATCCACGACCGATTTCTGACTGTCCATCATCAGGTGTGACACTGAAAGTAAACGAAAGACCGAAAATACACTACTGGCCATTAAAATTGCTACACCACGAAGATGACCCGCTACAGATGCGAAATTTAACCGACAGGAAGAAGATCCTGTGATATGCAAATGATTAGCTTTTCAGAGCATTCACTCAAAGTTACCGCCGTTGGCGACACCTACAACGTGCTGACATGAGGAAAGTTTCCAACCGATTTCTCATACACAAACAGCAGTTGACCAGTGTTGCCTGGTGAAACGTTGTTGTGATGCCTCGTGTAAGGAGGAGAAATGCGTACCCTCACGTTTCCAACTTTGATAAAGGTCGGATTGCGGTTTATCGTATCGCGACTTTGCTGCTCGCGCTGGTCGAGATCCAATGACTGTTAGCGGAATATGAAATCCGTGGTTTCAAGGGGGTAATACGGAACGCCGTGCTGGATCCCAACAGCCTCGTGTCACTAGCAGTCGAGATGACAGGCATATTATCCGCATGGCTGTAACGGATCGTGCAGCCACGTCTCGATCCCTGAGTCAACAGATGGGGACGTTTGCAAGGCAACAACCATCTGAACGAACAGTTCGACAACGTTTGCAGCAGCATGGACTATCAGCTCGGAGACTATGCCAGCGGTTACCCTTGATGTTGCATCACAGACAGCAGCGCCTGCGATGGTGTACTCAACGACGAACCTGGGTGCACGAATGGCAAAACGTCTTTTTTTCGGATGAATCCAGGTTCTGTTTACAGCATCATAATGGTCGAATCCGTGTTTGGCGACATAGCGGTGAACGCACATTGGAAGCGTGTATTCGTCATCGCCATACTGGCGTATCACTCGGCGTGGTGGTATGGGGTGCCATTGGTTATACGTCTCGGTCACCTCTTGTTCGCATTGACGGCACTTTGGACAGTGGATGCTACATTTGAGATGTGTTACGACCCCTGGCTCTACCCTTCATTCGATCCCTGCGAAACCCTACATTTCAGCAGGATGATGCACGGCCGCAAGTCGCAGGTTCTGTACGGGCCTTTCTGGACATAGAAAATGTTCGACTGCTGCCCTGGCCAGCACATTCTCCAGATCTCTCACCAATTGAAAACGTCTGGTCAATGGTGGCCGCGCAAGTGGCTCGTCACAATACGCCAGTCACTACTCTTGATGTCCCGTGGTATCGTGTTGAAGCTGCATGGGCATCTAAGTTCTGTCTGACTCAATGCCCAGGCGTATCAAGGCCGTTATTACGTCCAGAGGTGGTTGTTCTGGGTACCGATTTCTCAGGAACTATGCACCCAAATTGCGTCAAAATGTAATCACATGTCAGTTTTAGTTAATACAGTTGACCACAAGATTCTATTAAACAAATTAGAAGCATTAGGAATATGAGGGGTAGCTAATGACTGGCTTCGATCATACCTAGCAGATAGGGTACAAAAAGTAGAGATAACATGTACTTCAAAAACATCTAAACATTTAGTAAAACACTTATCAGAACCAAAATACATTAATATTGGGGTTCCACAAGGTAGCATATTAGGACCAATACTATTCCTGATATACATCAATGACCTTTCCAGTATTGGTACTCATGATGAAAAAATTCTCTTCACTGATGACAGCAGTATTATAGTCACGGAGAAAGCAAGAGAACTCCTAGCAGAAAAAGCAAATGAAGCCAATAAGAAGTAAAGTGTCACTGAACGTAAAGAATACTAATGCCATGAATTTCAGTTTGAACAGGGAAAATAACACTGTTAAATTAAAGTAGATGGCACCTCTAGAGACCGTGTAATAAATGCAAAATTTCTAGGAATGAATATTGATTTTCAGTTGAAGTGGTGTGAACACACAAATGTACTTGCAAACTGAATGGCATCAGCATGTTGTACCCTTAGAATTCTATCATCAGTGAGTAACATGCAGTGTCTTTTAGTTACATGCTATTCATATGTACACTCAGTTCTTAGCCATGACATTCTTTTTTGGGGAACTAAATATGAACACAATTTTCAAATTGCAGAAAAGAGCAATAAGAATAATAACCAAAAATACTAGTCGAGCTCATTGTAAAGATCTGTTCAAAATACTGGGGATTTTAACTGCTCCATGTGAATACATTTGCCAGTCAGTTGTACACATCAAAAATAACATTGGTAATTACTGCACAATCATTTCTGTCCATGACCGTGGAACAAGAGCTAGAATCAACTTACATTTGCCAAGGAAAAATAAACATAAAACTCAAAACATTTTCTACCAAGGAATAAAATTGTACAATAAATTACCAAAAGAAAAAAGAAATTGCAAAAATACACGTATTTAAAAAAGGCAGCTAATAATACCTGTTATGCAATACATTTTATACGATGAAGGATTAGTTTGATAAAACAGAGTAGGGGTTTGGTAAAGAAATAATAATAATGATTATAAAAAATCCAACATTCCACATAACTCCTTCACATCGTGTTTTTTTCCTTCCTTTTCTTTTTCTAGATAAACTTACCTCCAAGCTATTCATTGCACAGTACTAACACCTTTTCCTCTTTATGAGCTCAACATCTCACTCATTATAAAGGGATGCTGACTCAGTTTTTCAGGATAGCAAATGGGATGTTGTGGTATAGAAAATGGCCCAGAGATCTCCAGTGTGTGTATGTTTGTGTGTGCAGTGAGTGAAGCGTTATGAAACAATGTGTGTACAGTGTGTGCAGCGACTGATAGTGAGATATGAGTGAACGGTATGGCATTACATTATTTAATAAGTTGTTTGTGAAAAAGTATTGTATATGTGGAGTAAATCTAATGATTGTCTGTAACTAGAAGTCTGTAAATGTATGTGTATACGAACTGGCTTATTTTAAATTGTTCTAAACTTGTAAATACTTTGACATGTCCTACATCCTTGTAAAAAGAGATCTACTGATGAATAAAGGTACTACTGCTAAAAAGAGATCTACGGTTTAATGAAGCTACTACTACTGCTACTACTACTACCAGTACAATCCCGACCATCACGAGTAGAAATAATACGGAATGATAGGGTACAGTTGCAACTGGCTACGATCCAGCTTCTGTCAATAACCGACAAATGGTGGTAGGCGTTTCTCCTTAATACAGAGGCACAGCATGGTCACCTTACTATCAAACAATATTCAGATGCAATATCTGAACGAGAATTCCAACGCATAATGTGTCCTTATATATAGAAAGTAAATGGCTGTACTCCTAACCTTCTTACAGCAGTAGCGTTCAAATGCTGATCTGTTTTCAGAAGGAGATGCACCACAGCTCCTAAATATTTGAAGAACACCATGATTTACCGTGAAGAGCTGCCGATAATATTGTTTTTTTGAACACCATCATCAGTTTCGCAAAAGCGTATCTCAAACTAGGCGATATAGAATCAGTGGCGTTAGATAGTAAAATACATGCAAATATAAATCATGTCATCAATCAAAAGTGAACACTGACGGTGTAATTTATATTACTGTATACTTTCCGGGAAGGGACGGATAACCAATTGCTTTAGATTTCTTGGCAGATTAAAACTGTGTGCCGGAACGAAACTCGAACTCGGGACCTTCGCCTCTGTCTTTGCCTTCCATATCAGCGCATACTCCGCCACAGAGTGAAAATTTCATTATGAAAACGCGTTAGTTCCTCCCAAATACATCTCGCGAAATGACCACGATGAGATAATTCGAGAAACTGGGTCTAATACAGAGGCGTACGGACAATCATTCTTCCCACGCGCCATTCACGAGTGCAATAGGGAAGTGGGAATCAGATAATGGTACCGTAAGTATCCTCTGCCACACAGCGTCAGGTGGATTCAGGAGTATTTATGTAGAAGTAGATTTTTCTTAACTGACGCCATTGATTTAGTATGATATTGTATAAGCTTTTATGAACTTGATGTTGGTCCGTGGAACGAAACTGGTTATTCAATAAATAAATTTTATCAGCTGCTCTTGGGGTATATCATAGCGTTCTTTAAAGGCGAGTCGTTTGAAAATCCAAGCAGGTGATGCAGTTTAAATGGCCATCAGAATTTGTTGACATACTTGTGGTGTCACCGCCAGACACCACACTTGCTAGGTGGTAGCCTTTAAATCGGCCGCGGTCCGTTAGTATACGTCGGACCCGCGTGTCGCCACTATCAGTGATTGCAGACCGAGCGCCGCCACACAGCAGGTCTAGAGAGACTTTCTAGCACTCGCCCCAGGTGTACAACCGACTTTGCTAGCGATGGTTCACTGACAAAATACGCTCTCATTTGCCGAGACGATAGTTCAGCATAGCCTTCAGCTACGTCATTTGCTACGACCTAGCAAGGCGCCATTATCAGTTACCATTGATATTGCGAATCATGTATCGGCAAAACCGACGTTCTTCATTAACGGATTAAAGTTAAGTATTCCACCAGCTACGTTCGTTTTTCTACATTCTAATTTCCTTGTCCTGTTATAGACCCCACGCCAGCCTGCGTGAGCTAAAACGCGTGCCTTTCGGCCTCCTCTAGTAACCCGGTGTTGGCTCTCCGGCCAACCAAAACAATACTATATTAAATTTCAGTCCCCGATACACCGTCCGATCATCGAAATGGAATGACTGCTTCACTTTGTGTTTACTATCCTCAGCAAGCAGGGAGGGCGGTATTAATGTTGTCGCAGTAAACTGTCGCGATAATGGATTTTGAATGTACCGTTGCTTTCTGTGTGTGTGTGTGTGTGTGTGTGTGTGAGACTGTTTTACTTGTAACTTTTGCAACACACTCACACAGACACACACACACACACACACACACACACACACACACACACACACACACACACAATCGATACATCGCAAACACGTTGCCTGCATATCACGTAGTCAAAAAGTAAGCACAGTGTCATGTTACGAGGCCAACTATACAAAATCTAAGCTTGAATTTGTATAGCACAGCCTTAACGTCTTACATATATAGCGGGTGGACAAAAATATGGAAACAGCAAAAACACAACGCATTAAAATGTCTAAAATGACGTAGGATAACCGTTGGCATTCGAAACAGCTTCCAGTCCTCCGGGTATGGAGAAATTTAGAATTGGTACATAAGTTCGTAGCGTTTTTGGTTTGTATGTTGGCACTGCTGGGGCAGCCTGGGACATTTAAGCCGTGCATGGGGATAATGACTCTGAACGGCTCAAGTCATAAAATTGTTTTCTCGTTTTAGGGAGTATCGTTTTGACATTAGCGACTCTCCACGTTCAAGAAGACCTTCGGAGTTTGAGGTAGATCGTTGAAACGCTTTAATCAACAATGATTCAAATTATTTTACTCGGTAACTGGCAAATGTAATGAACTGTGATCATTCCACCATCTTGCGACATTTGCAACTGCGGAAGGTTCAAAATCGAGTGTGCAGATACCGCATGCTCTAACCTAAGATCACAAAAATCTGCGGGTATGTGTATTTCTGCTTGATCCTCATCAATTGGCTCTTGAACAACACCTACCATTCCTCTCCTTTATCGTTGTTAGCGACTGTAAAGGAGTGACTGAGCTCGAACAAAGCAGCAACTGCTCATACAAAGGCCTGCCTGCATCCGAAGAAGAAAATGTTATGCATCTGGTGGAACAGCGATGACACTGTTGACGTATATTGTCAACAACTGAGACGTCTTGCAGCCGCAATGCAAGAGCAACAACCATGAAAACAGCGTGAAGCGATGCTACTTCACGGTAACTCCCCGCCTACATTCTTCTAGACTGACAAAAAACACAATACAGGATTTGGGTTGGCAATTCATTCCGCATCCACCTTATTCACCTGATTTTGCGCCCTCAGATTTTCACCTTTTCCGTTCTCTATCGAATAATGTTCAAGGAACTTCAATTTCGGTTGAAAATGCACCCCTAACACGTCTCGACGAATTCTTCGCTTCAAACCACGTGATTTGTACAGGCGCGGAATCCAAAAGCTACCCCAGCGTTGGCAAACTGTTGTGAATAGTGAACGAGAGTATATTATCGAAGACTAAAGTCTCCTTTATGTATATCTGCAGTTTTTATTAAACTTATGGAAAAACGCTACGAATTTACGCACCAAACCAATAGGCCTTGTATGATTTTCAAGAGAATCTTATTACATTCTTCAGCAAGATACTTTCAAGTTGAGGTGACGATGTTGAGGGTGGATGTCGATCACACACCCTTCTCTCGAATGTAGACCACGAAGACTAAATAGTATGTGGATCTGGTGAATGTGTGGCAAGGGGAGATGAGACAATTACGACAATTCATTCTCGTGCTCACAAAACCAATCCTGGATGATACGTGCGGAGTGGCAAGGGGCCCTCTCGTTTTGGAACACAATCTCATCACTGAGGAACAAACGTTGTAGCATTGGATGCACCTAATCACCCAAAATGGTCACATAATCTTTGGTTGTACTACAATATGGTTGCCCAAACCAACATCGGACCCCCTCCACCATGTTTCACTCTTGGGACGTAAACTCGACCAGAAGCTGGAAACAATGTGCTAAAAGACTTATCCGACCAAATGACATTCTCTCATAGCTTCATAGTCCAGGTTCCACGGCTTCGCCACCTTGTTTTCCTGCTATGGCTTTGGCAACACGTTTCCGTGTTGTGGACAATTGTAACACTGATAAGTGGTTTTGGAATACCAGTTATCCCTGCAATTTCCTGCTTGTGGAATTCTCTTCATGTTGTTTTGCATTTGACAGGGTTCACCACTTCGACATTCAGTTCTGTAGTCACTTTTTCTGCTGTCGTCTTCTTATTTTTCGTCACAATGCCTTCAGTAACCGTCCGTCATCGTCACTCAACAGACTTTACGTTCGCTTCGTCTCTCGGTGGATGAAGTTTTTCCACTTTCCCTGCGATCTTCGATACAACGCCTCTTGAAACGCCAAACACACAGTCTGGTTTCAGAATCACCACCACACGATCACCAACAATTTGCCCATGTTCGAATGCACTGAGCTCCGACATAGTACACTCACAACGACACAGAAAACTGTTCTGATTACGACAGACTTTTCAACGGATGGAGGACATTACACAGATGTTGTTCGTGGCCAAATACTAGAATGCAACATGCAAGCTTTACTGGAATCTGCATTTATGTTCAAGAATACAGTTCTCTCGGCGTGTCCGTATTTTTGCCCACCCTCTGTGCGTTATATAGAAAATCCTGGCAATTTTGCTGTGTGTCATACTGTTTGAAATTATATTTTTTGTTTAGAGCATACTCTTACATATAGGTAGTGAGTTAAACGCAAGCTTTTGAGGAGACAACAGCGTGTTAAGATTCGGGAGTTCTCCAACGTCACCTGGAGCTGCGGTCGATGCCGATGCAATTAGTGCGTGATGTGCCCCGCCCATAAACTCTTGTGACCCCACCCTCTACGCTGCATCAGCGTGACACGGGAAGTTTCCGCGTAGCCGTCTTACAACATCAAGCCTCCGTGTAACATATTCTCAGACTTCTTGTCACGGCAACTGTGGGTAAAACGGAAACACGAAAATATTGAATAAAAGAGCAATTCGGGGATGGCGATTGCATCTTTCAACACGGTCGAGCACCTGTTCATAATGCACGGCCTGTGACTGAGTGATTACACGACAATAACATCTCTGTAATGGACTGACCCTCACAGAGTCCTGACCTGAATCCTATAGAACACCTCTCGGATGTTTTGGAACGCCGTCTTCTTGCCAGGCCTCACGGACCGACATAGATACCTCTCTTCAGCGCAGCACTCCGTGAAGAATGGGCTGCCACTCCCCAATAAACCTTCCAGCACCTGATTAAACATATTCCTGCGAGAGTGGAAGCTGTCATCAAGGGTAATTGTGGGCCAACACCATACTGAATTCCAGCATTACCGATGGACAGCGCCACGAACTTGTAAGTCATTTTCAGCCAGGTATCCGGATACTTTTGATCACGTAGTGCAACATACCAGACGTGGCAACTACAGTGAACGCTAACAATAACAATGAACTCTAGTGACCGTTCTGTCTGTCGCAGAGGATTCCAACTGACCATCAAGGACCCACCTATGGCGTGTATGTACACGAACTTACCTTGACATCTGACCATGATTTCTGGATGCTTCATTCGTTTGTCGGGCAGCGAATATTCAATCGTCTCTCCTCTTCACTGCCATTTTATATCCAAAATAACATCAATGAGATTCTTCATTCGTGTTCATTTGGTATCCGTCTGTAGTTGCTGTATCGATGATTTGTTAACACCTGTACAGCCTATGCAGCTACGGAAATGCATTTTACCATCAAGAAATACGTTCTGTATCATTCAGGTAAAATACTTCTTCCTTTTCTTGCTTGAAATGTGGATACGTTTCAGTAGTATTTTCTACTTTCTCTCTTGTGCTGAACACAAAATAAATAAATAAATAAAACTGGGAGACCATAGTCTACGAAGAGTGGAAGATAACAAGACTACCATTAGGGAAACGTTTTCGAACTGCCAATAACACAGACCATTGGTAGATGCGGGACGTAAGGGAGCGAATGCTGTTATTCCCGGTCCGTGCGCGCGCAATCTTCTCAGTTGCCTACTGTAGCTGTTGGTCCTTGACAGCAGCGCTGTTGTCAGCTTCAATCTGTAAAGTGCAAACGGCTGACGTAACCCTGACTGAAAGCGACAGCTGCGTAACACTGTCGCAGAGATCGGATCAGAAATACTCACGCACTGGAATGAATTAGCGCTTTTTCGTGACTCACCACTCACCATTCACTCACGAAATAAATAAAAGGAAGGCACCTTTCCTTTTTAATTCGGATCACTATACAAGAATATTAACTGATTCGATTCTATTTTGAAACAACGAAGAAACGGGAGTAACAAGTTTATATTACTTGGCTAGTAGTTTTGAGATTTAAATTTCTACATATCGTATTCAGTAAAAATTGAAAATATTGCAACAAAATCCTAAATATCTCTTGTCAAGCGAGAACATTTTAAAATGAAGACAGGTTCATGTAATGTTTTCATAGTTTTTTTGGAAACTAAGTGCATTACAAGAACTGTAACATAATTGTAATTAAATTAAGTATTACAGTCGTCTACAATTAGTATGACAATGTATGTACCAAAGAAGAAAAACGTAATCAGTATTACGATGTACGCGTAAAATTTGACCTATTTTACTCTAAATACGTCGGATTCTTTTATTGAGGCAAATTTGTGTTGCTTTGAAAAAGGTACACTCACAGCGCATTGACATAGCTGGGATGAGTTATATTTACGCAATAAGTTGGTGTAATATTGGGTACAACAATTTTCTGCTTTCCAGCCAGTTTAAGTGATCACTGCTACTACGCAAATATGCCTCAGATAACTATTTGTCTATTTCGACAATTGCCACAAGTCTCGGATTACGACTTCCTTGGAGAATATACTCCAAACGGCTGCTCATATTTTATCCACAATAGCTAAGTTACATACTGAAGAGCCAGGGAATCTGTGTCGTAAAGTTTTATGTCGTGCAGTAATCAGAAGTACACGAGTGGACATCCGGCTCCCATAGCCCATATCGAAATTTGAGTGAGTTTGTACGTGGTGTTGTAATCGGCGCACGAGCGATGAGACACAGCGTCTCTGAGGTAGCGTGGAAGTGGAGATCTTCCCATACGACAATTTGACGAGTGTACCGTGAATATCAAGAAACCGCTAGAACATCAAATCTTCGACATCGCTGCGGCCAGAAAAAGATCCTGCAAGAACAGGACCAACGAAGACTGAAGAAATCGTTCAACGTGACAAAAGTGCAACCCTTCCTCAGATTGCTGCAGATTTAATTGCTGGGCCATCAACATGCGTCAGCGTGAGAGCCATTCGACATCATCGGTATGGGCTTCCGGAGCCAAAGGCGCACTCCTGTACCCTTGATGATTGCATGACACAAAACTTTACGCCTCGCGTGGGCCCGTCAACACCGACACTGGACTGTTGACGACACGGACACATGTTACCTGCTCGGACGAGTCTAGTTTCATATTGTATCGAGCGGATGGACGTGTACGGATATGAAGACAACCTCATGAATCCATGGACCCTGCATATCAACAGAGGATTTTTCAAGCCAGTGGAGGCTCTGTAATGGCGTGCGGCGTGTGCAGTTGGAGTGATGTGGAATCCCTGATACGTCTAGATACGACTCTGACAGGTGACAAGTACGTCTGATGACCTGCAACCATTCATGTCCATCGTCAATTCCGACGGACGTGGGCAATTCCAGCAGGACGTGCGACACCCCACACGTCCAGAATTGCTACAGAGTGGCTCGAGGAACACTATTTTGATTTTAAACACTCACGTTAGCCACCAAACGCCCCAGACATGAAAATTATTGAGATTTCCTGGGATGCCTTGCAATGTGCTGTTCAAAAGAGATCTCCATCCCCTCCTACTCTTACGGAGTTATAGGTAGCCCTGAAGGATTCATGACGTCAATTCCCTCCACCACTAGTTCAGGCATTAGTCAAGTTCTGCCACGTCGTGTTGAGGCACTTCTGCGTAGTCGCGTGGGCCGTACACGATATTAGGCAAGTGTACTAGTTTCTTTGGCTATCCATTGTAGTGAGCCAACTGTGCTGGCGTTCCTGTCAAGTAACAGCTGTTATTATCGCAATGAGTGTTTACATTAGATAGATTTCCATGCCTAGTTTGACACAAATATTGTCCTCTTTTGTTTGTTTCAGCTTTTTACGTCGCGTAAAGGAGTAACACATTATAAAACGCAGTTTAGAGCTTATTACAACTTAAAACCATGTCTGGTACCAACATACAAATTGATTAACCCATAACTGCTTGCTTCGTTACTCCAACTATTCTTCTTATCAAACAGGGTGCATACAGACGCTTTTGTTTGCGGGACCTTAATATCTGCATATGTTAGTGTGCTGGTTGTTTTTCCTCTTCATCGAACATTCTTTGCACAAATGTGTCACATAATTTACTATCTGATGTTTTCTGCACAGTCGTAGATGCACAACTAATTGGGCATTAACCCATAACTGCTTGCTTCGTTACTCCAACTATTCTTCTTATCAAACAGGGTGCATACAGACGCTTTTGTTTGCGGGACCTTAATATCTGCATATGTTAGTGTGCTGGTTGTTTTTCCTCTTCATCGAACATTCTTTGCGCAAATGTGTCACATAATTTACTATCTGATGTTTTCTGCACAGTCGTAGCTGCACAACTAATTGGGCAATGCCTTTCAATATAGAACAACTGCTTTGCGTCCATGTATGATCACTTCAACATCTAACCTACTGCCCAGGGGAAAATAAGCATTAATAGGTTGCTACTGCTACGTGTACTGGAAGGTGCTAACAATCCTAAAAACATAGCCGGCAGGTGTGGCCGAGCGGTTCTAGGCGCTTCAGTCTGGAACCGCGCGACCGCTACGGTCGCTGGTTCGAATCCTGCCTCGGACATGGATGTGTGTGATGTCCTTAGGTTAGTTAGGTTTAAGTAGTTCTAAGTTCTGAGGGAATGATCATCTCCGATGTTAAGTTCCATAGTGCTCAGAGCCATTTGAACCATTTTGAACCTAAAAACATACAACGCAAGATAGCAATAATTTCTAGTCTGCGAATGAAGTAAATACTTCACCAAGAGAAATATCTGCACTTATATCCTATATATGGTGTCCCAAAAATGTTGCGAGGAATAAACTGAGATGGGAACTCGTGTCTGGGCATTTCGTCCAACGACGCTCCAGAGTGTTGAAGCTATGGACCCCACCCATTTGGAAGCAAACGTCACTTTGTATGCTGATAGACCATAGGCACAACATCTTGCAGTGTTGTTTGTTATCAGCGACCACGACTGATTGCCACGAAAGACAGTGGAGAAGTTGGAGCGTAGCTGGTGCGTAGACAGGTCTTGTTTACTATGAATGTGGTGCTCCGTAGCGGATGAAGGTTTCAGACAGGGATTTCCACCTGAAATTTATTTTTCTCCTGCATACCGAAAAATGTTGGAGGTTTTAGAAGGTTCCAGAAGAAAAACTAATTGTGGATGGAAATCCGTGTCCAAAACCGTCTTCCACCGAGGGAACAGTGCACCACATTCAAGGAAACAAGGCCTTTTCACGTTGGAGCTAGCTCCACCTTCGCCAGCGGCAATCAGTTGCGATCACTGAGTAACAGGCAACATTGCGAGACGTTCCGCGTAGGATTCGACAGGTTTACTCTCTCTGTAGCATCGTTGGATGACGTTCCCAAACATGGGTTCCTCTCCTCTATCTGTTTCTCAACCACTCGAAGTTTATCGCTACATGTCTGGGACACGCTCTACATATAGTTACTTAGTTATAACTATATTGACCGATGATCGTGAAGTAATTGCTTAAAGGTTCACAAAACGCATATAATTGTTGCTTATCTTAGTCGCAAAATTTCAACGCACTAATGAGTAGGTAGATGAAACTCACCGATGCACGGTAACTACCGTGTAATTCACGAACCACTGACGACCAAAAGACGTCGTTCCCTGAAGGGCCACGTGCAGCTCTTATTGCCGTATGATGTGCGGTGACAACTTTTATTCTGAATTGGGATGCTCTTGCCAAAATCCTAGCTAGACTGGTGTGTTTAAAAAGAAAAAAAAAGTTGTACTACGATCCGCTCTCTGTTTTCCGTGAGGAAATGAAACATGAGTAAAAAAAATTTACATGTACGAATGGCGAGCGGCATCCCGCTATCAGGTTAATGGTAGCCCACAGGCCATGGTCCTTGCATCCCTGCTCCAGAGAATCTAAACATCAATGATTGGCTGGGTAAGGATTACCTGACGAACCTCCCAGACTTCCCGTTTCACTGAACTGTGGACGTTATCGACGCTAGAAGCAGTGTTATGCGGTATTAGCGAGACGGTCCGACTAAGTTTTGCCAGGAGCGCTTAATTTGTCAATGGCATAAGGGAATGGTTGTGTAAATTGCAGTGAAGGCTTCAATTTAAGTTCCTAAAAGCATCTAAGGGTCGCATGCATTCCAACTTCAAAAACTTTAGCAGAAGGTAGAGAGACGAATGTAAGGCAGTCGGAGCCGTCTCCAGACACGTCATCGCTGGTCATCTGCGCTCATTTCAAAGTGAGACTCATCACTGAAGGCATTTCGACTGCAGTCAATGAGATTCCAGACCGCACACGCGTATGGAGACGCTTTGGACAGTAGTGGGATACTAACCTGGCTGTCGCCAGCCACACGGAACGACAGTCAGGACTGGTGGTGTGGGGTGCCATTTCATTTTATCTCAGGCCGCATTTGGTCTTCACCCGTACGTCGACGATAATCTATGCCCCGCTTTGTTGTGCTTCATGGCAAGCCACTGTGAACTTACGTTTAAGTAAGATAATCCCTGCCCGCAAATGGCTTGCCAAACCCTACCTTGGCCAGCCAGAACGCCGGATCTCTCCCCAATTGAGAACGTTTGGAGCCTTATGAGCAGGGCCCTCCAACCTCGTCGAGGACGGTCTAAGATGCCAGTTGGACAGATGGTTCAGATGGCTCTGAGCACTATGGGACTTAACATCTGAGGTCATCAGTCCCCTAGAACTTAGAACTAACTAACCTAAGAACATCACACACATCCATGCCCGAGGCAGGATTCGAACCTGCGACCGTAGCGGTCGCTTGGTTCCAGACTGAAGCGCCTAGAACCTCTAGTTGGACAGAATTTGCCACGATATCCCTCGGGAAGACAACCAACAATCAATGCCAAGCTGAATAATTGCATGCAAAAGGACCGGATATGGATCAATACGTTATTGACTTGCTTTCTCTTCAGTAAATCATCCACATTTACTCAAATTGTAATCGAGTGTTTCTTTGTAAAGGTATATCACATTTGTCCATTCCCATCCCATTCGGATAATTCCTTCGTGGTGCGTCCTTTATTATCTCTTAGAGTGTATGTAGAGGCAAGAGATCTGTGGCTTGTGGCTGTTTTACTAGAGGTGTAGAGGCCCGGAGACGGTCGGAGAAGGGAAAATTCGTGGATAACTCGATAGCTGGCCGGCGGAAGAACAGCGCGCCACTTGCAGTCTGCGAGGAGCGGCAGATAAGCCAGCCAATTACGCGGCGGCCTGGGGCCTCGTCGGCGTTCGTCACGGGGGACGGCGATACAGCCGGCGAGCTGCCCGGCGTTTCATTTCCACTCCATCCGGCAGAGGCGGCGGCGGCGGGACCGGCCCTACCCTGCCGATAGCAGACACGCAGCGCCGCTGCCGGTGAGTCGATACAAGACGCCGCCGCCCCCTGGCCTCTCGCCCCCCCCTCTCAAGAATCTGCCCTCGCTATTCTTCTCGTGGCCCGCGCTGTTTTCCTAGCATCTGAAGCCGGACTCGACCGCGGTGCTACCGACGGGAAGCGCTCCGCCTTTAAAGGAGATTCTGCGTCTTAAAGGGGCCGCCAGGGCACAGCGGAGAACTGCAAAGGTATGGTCGAAGCGTGGGCTCTTCATTCACCTGCGGTGCGCCAGAGAAAGGGCAAATAAACATAGAATACCGTGGCAGCAGATGACAAGTCCTTTCCTTTTTGTCGTCAGTCTTTTTTGACATCTTGATTCAACTTGTCACTATTTCCTCTTCTAACAACCCTACCACAACAAAGGTCAAAAATTAATTATGATTGTAGTGTTGCTCACGCTGCTAAATATTGCATTTTCGGGCAACAACAAAGTTATATTATGTGGCAGGTGTCATTAGAGCACAGTTAATGAAGTCATTTCTTGAAATAATGGATAAACTAGGCACTCATCTTTTCGTGTTTCCCACGCTGGTCTCGTTGTGAACTCATGGCTCAATCGTCGAAAATCTAGGTATTGATGATTCCAAGCTCGGATGCAAAGAGGCCCAGGTGTTATTCTGCGATATTCAAAAGTTTTATAGATGCGCTTCACAAACCATTCTTGAAGATTAAACCTTTGCAAGTTAGGACAATGGTGATGTATAAAAGTAGTCAGCACTCCGAATTTAAGTTACACTTCTTTTTTATTACTTTTGTTGCAATATCACGTAACTCGTTCCAAAACATCACTTCATAATATAACATACTTGAAAATATCTTCCTCACTGTTCACATTTCATAAACTAACTACAATTTGCGTCTTTTCAACATGACGACCAAAGCTTGACTCTCTAATTTCTGAGAGTTACAAGTACGTCAAAGATCATAGTGACAAAAGAGAGAATACACATAAGAATAATGTCATTGCAATATATACATATCGATGTATCTAAGTACCTCTACATTAATGAAATCAAATCTGAATGTTGTCACAGAAATATGTTAACTATTTTACAGAAATACAGTTGAATATTGCTGGTATCGAGAGGTTGAGGTGAGGTGCCATAATGGTTACGTAATTCAAGTACCATTACACTCTCCTTTGTCAACCTCTTCATCTCAGAGTAGCTTCGCACCACGTGGCCTAAATTGTTGGTTGGATACACTCCAACCTCAGTCGTCCACTACAGTTTTGGCACTATAAAGCTCCCTCTAGTACAATGGCAATTATCAGAGGCCCACCAAATTTCAGTTTCGAAAAACGTTTTTGAGAATTTAGCTTATCTTTATATTATTTAGTGCGCCGAATCCAAAAATGTTCTGCATTTTTCTCTATCATGTTCCTTTTTTTGGTTGCCTCCTGGTTTATTCTCTCTCATACATTTATTTTTAGTCTCTTATGAAATACTTGGTAAAAGATTTTTTACGTAAATTCCCGTGCTATAATTATAATTTTACATACAGGGTTGTTTCAGCGGCCTCTATCGGTAGGTTTTACGCAACCTGCAATGCCTTCAAAAACTTGTGTGTAATTTTCATATTGTCTCGCTCGCCATGCCTAAACTATTAGTCCTGCAGAAAAAAATGAACAGGAAATATCTGCAAGACATTCAATGTAGTTAAATTTTGTACTGAAATATATTTTCGCCAGAGGCCATTGCTTTTCAGTTACTCAATAAAAACGCATTTCATGGTTACATTTGAACATTTATCTTTAATAGGTCGTAAATTATACAGCCTCCACTGGGAACGTAAGGCAGTACAAAATTTAACTACATTAAATATTCTACAAATAGGTCACTTTCCTTTTTTCTGTAGGACTAATAGTTTTCACACAGTGAGCAACAGAATACAAAAACCTTGAGGGTGGTATTTAAAGATGTGTCAGGTTGCGTGAAACCCATGGTAGGGCAGCTGAATCACCTTGTCTAATGTAAATTACACACAAGTTCTCTAGAATTTATTTAGCATCGTCATCATTCCCATATTAATGAATTCTCCTTCTCTTCTCTGTAAAACTTTGTACGTTGCCCTTCCTCTTTTGACTCTGTGTTTTCTCGATGCTGTAACCAGAAATAGTCACCAACCATAGAAACATTCCAATGTCCCCGATCTGTCTATGACACGAATCTCCTGATCAAATCCTTCCCCCTGCTCGCCACTGATTTCGGGAAAGAAATCCAAATGTGAGTTGAGAAAGTGAAGTTTCAAACTCATCAGACAACCGAATTTTTCAAACGACTGAAGCAATTTGGAAAACGTTCTCGTAATTTGCATGCTTTGTATTCCTCAAAAATTTGAAAATGACATCTTTGAGTGGAAACCACGCCTCCTTTTCGTCATACGTCATCACACATCAATTTGCGGACGTCAGATCCAACAAAAACACCGTCTTTGGGTTCTGGCCTCTGACAAATTAGGAAACCATTCATACCAATATTTGAAGCATCTCCCAGTTCTAGGGAGTGCTTTCACAAATTACTTTATCATACTTCACTTAATATGGAGAGGGGAGACCAATATTTTTCACGATCAACAAGTCTCAATCTCACAGCATTTTTAGTTCCAGGAACGAGATTGTGGCGAACTGCCCATTTGTCTCTGATAGAGTGTTGATCTATGTCTCTGCTGTCCCACTGACATAGAAAACATGGGTGCTTCTTAAATACTGCCTGCTGGCCAAGTACCATGCATATAACTCTGAAGTTTTTACTTATGATCTGAGTATTTTACTTGTGTAAGGATCAGTTGTATCCTTTCATAAGTTTCTTTTAAGTGCACGGAATAACCGATTGGCACTAGTGCATATTTTCCCCATAATGTAAAAGAAAAGCTTTTAAGCTTCTTTCAGAGCAATCAGTAGCCTCCAAGGTTCGTTTTCATACTCTATTTCAAGTTCATGCATTAACACAGGTACGTCGGAACTCAATACCAAGTCACCTTCTTGTTCAAAGTAAGGTGTAAACTGCAACTTGCAATTATCTATAAAAACTTACAGATGTGGCTTCAGCCAGTAAATTCTTTTCCTTCAGTCTAGATGCAAGTTCTGCCTTTTCTTTGATTAGATCTACCACATCACTCTTTTTATATCGTCTTAGTGGTAATAAGTTTAGTTCAGTGGTGTACAACTTGAAATACTGATTGCTGTAGTACGATTTCCTAAAAACAAAAAAAAAAAAGGTAGCGTGTTTTACATAGTAGGTCTCTACGTATGGCAAAAACACGAGGCCATAAAAGAAATTAATAACTGTCTTTATGAGTGTTTTGTGGAAACGTTAATAAAGGTATCTGATGTGTTAAGGTTAACCTGCGACCATTGCAGACCTTCCCTCCACTTGGCCGAACAGGATCCTGCAATGAAAGTTTGTGAGTTCACACTTGAGGGCCAGGATCGGAATAATACCCAGCCACAGGATAATAGGGAGAACGCTCACAACATGCTGTATGAACCATCTTTGGCCGCCAAGATGGCAATCCATGAGCCCTTCAATGGCCAGGAGAATATTATCTTCAGTTATTTTTAACAAAACCCAAAAAATTCAGGTCCTGTGCAAAGTCTGTTAATGTTGAGAGATGTACGTTTAGTTGAGTATATGTTTCATTAGATTACATCCTATTAAGTAGATATGGTATTTTACCATTTTCATGTGCCACCTTTATAATTTTCTACTCGGACCAATCCCTACGAGAAGTGGTCTTGGGCCATGTATTTTATTTAATTCTGATCTTTCCCTCTACGATCAGCAGCCTCTGAGCCGTAGCAGCTTTAATTTTGACGGGCATGGCACTCATCTGGTGTCACTAACTACTTGGGATGCCGATATCGATCCCGATTACATGTCGCGGCCTAGGGCCTTTGGTCAAGGGGTGTGATGTTGGTTTTTAGTGGGCCCTGGTACCGACAGTTAGGTGGACGGCAGATGGCTGCCAGGTTGTTGGTTTTGGGGGATTCCTGCCGTCTGTTACGGGCCTTGAGAAGCCTCGAGTGGTTAAGCCTCGTAGGTAAGCTTTGCTGGCTGCATTAAGAATTGATAATGGGGAGCTGCAGGAATAGCAGCGGATGCCGCGTGCAATCTTGCCAGCAAGTCCCGGGCCAACTGTGGAAGCTTTAATTTTACTGCACGTGTAAGATCACCTGTACGGATTGGAGGCAATAACAGCCCTGTTTGGAATCTTGGAAGTCACGGCTCCTTCACACCTGAGTGGAGTTAAGTGTTGCTTTTTGTTATGTTAAGGCGACATCTGTGTCAGTGTGGAATTGGACCTGTTATATTAACCCATCTCAATACAATGGCGCCGATAGAAGAGTGTTGTGACACATCTCAGTCCTCAAAAAAGGTTAAATTAAATAGTTCATCGTGTAGGGAATGTTCGAAACGCGTCATGAAAGGCATCTTTTGTGTGAAGTGTAACTACTGGTTTAATGAAAAATGTGCGAAAGTGAATTTAAAACTCATAAAAGACGAGTTTCCATGGTCGTGTCCACATTGTTTGCGTAATGGGACGGCTGAACTCGTAAGTACCGTGAACTCAAAAGAAGAAATTCTTAAATTGCTTCAAAGTGACATTGAAGCGCTGAAGGTGGAAATTTTAGCATTGAAACAAGAAAATTCTGAACTGGTTATTGAAAGAAAATCCTGCGTGTGTAGAAATCAACCCATTACTGAACAAAGTGGCAAACATCCGCATTTGTGTAATACGGCGAATAATACCACAGAGAACTCTGTCAGTGAAACAAGTGAAAAGTATAAATGGAAAACAGTTTCCTATAATAAGAAGGACAAACGTAAAAGTGCAACGAACAAAGAAGATGACAAAAACGATTTTCTGTTAATAGGTGATTCTATATTAAAAAATGTTATTGTGCTGGACTGCAAGGTCGATGTTCGACCTGGAATCCGATCGCATCAACTCAACAAACATTTTAAGAATGTATTGTCCACGAAAAGAAACACGGGCGAAACTGGTAACAAAACTTTAAGTACCGACGATTACAGAGGTGTCTTAATCCACGTGGGCACAAACTCCATCTGCAGTAACAGTGAGGAAGAAATCGTGAATGAAACACGGAATCTGATTAGATCGGCGAAAACTGTATACCCAACATCCAGGCTGGTAATTAGTGGAATTATTCATCGAAGATCGGTAAGTGATACATCAACAGGATAAATACCGGCATTAGGGAACAGTGCAACAGACTCGGTGCAGTATTCATTGACCTAAACAAATTCTTAAACTGCAAGTGTCTGGGAAAAGACGGCCTGCACTTGAATAGATTAGGCTCTGTGAACCTTAGTAAAATGTTCATAGACGTGTGTAAAGTCCTAAGAAGCAAGGAAAACTAATTCATTGTGATAGGGGTGACAAAGAAAAAATTCAAACTGAAAATAAAAAGTTAAGGTACCAAACAAAGGATGCACGTGAAATAACTAAAAGCAAAAATGATCTATTGATGCACTGGAATATAAATGGCTTAGGGGCAGAACTACCAAATCGTAAATTCTCAAAAGTCGACGAACTAAAAATTCTGCTTTCAGAATCCATAAATATTAAAATAATCTGCCTAAATGAACACTGGTTAACAGAAGATAGTATAAAAGTACTAAATAGTATTAATAATTTTAAGGTAGCTGCTAGCTTTTGTAGAATAAGCAAATCTCGTGGAGGCTCCTGCATTCTTGTCAATTCTTCCATAAGTTATACAGTAAGAGATAGTTTTAATTATTTAAATGAAGAGAGTGTGTTTGAAAGTTGCTTTGTAGACCTGAGTGATCTGAATACATTGGTTATAGCAATCTACAGAATTCCTGGATGTGCGGTAACAAAAGTGTTTTTAAGCAAATTCGAATGCCTCCTGGAAAAACTCCAGAAAGGAAGTAAGAAAAAAGTTGTTATAGCAGCAGACTTCAACTTAAGTGTCTTAGTTGAAAGCAATGATTCCACAAAATTTCGTGACTTAATTCAGAAATCTGGTTTCAAGCTAAATTTTTCTGAAGGCTCTAGGGAAAACAGCAGATCAGTGACCTGCATTGATAATATTATTACTAACTACAAATTTGACAGTGGAAATAAGCACAAATACTGCTTAGACTTGGGTATTTCAGATCACTCAGCTCTGTTTATTGAGCTCCCAAAAGAAAATAACCTAAAGCCTCCAGAAGTGCGTGTAAAAAGAGATCTCAGTAAAAGTAAAATGGATTTATTCCGCAGTAAATTAAGTATAATAAGCTGGCCTGTAGACTACAACAGTTCAAGCTCGATAAACTATGACAAATTCTTAAATTGTTTCTTAGAGGTATTTAATGAATCATTTCCTCGTAGATATAAGGAAAAGAAAGTTAATGGTAAACTCAAATGGATTACAACAGGAATAAAGATCTTTAGTGCCAGAAGGAGAGAGCTCTACAATGAGTTAAAATCAAACAGAAATCCAGATATTGTTATTTATGTCAAACAGTATAAAGCTGTATTTAGGAAAGTTGTAGCGGCAACCAAAAAAATGGCCAACAATAAATTCATACGAGAACACAGAAATAAGACAAAAGCAGTGTGGTCAGTTGTTCAGTCTGAACTAGGAGCCAAAGTAAAAATTCATGAGCTCTTGAAAATTATATATCATAATTGAAATTATAGTAAACCCTGTTCAGATGTCAAGTTGTTTCAATGAATTCTTTCTAAACGTAGTAAGATCGGATGTGGATATGACATTCTATCAGGGCATCACAAATTTGGAAAACAGCTAGAACACATCTTTTAAACAATTTGAAAAAATAACCCAAAGGGATGTGGAAAAGGAAATAGTGTCTCTAAAAAACAAAACCTCACATGGGTGGGATGAAATAACAACATCTGTAATCAAGTATGTGTACGATATTATTTCCCAGCCACTGTCAACTATTATAAATCAATCTTATGAACAGGGATGCTTTCCAGAGGTATTGAAATATGGAGAGATCAAACCTCTATTCAAGAAAGGATCGACAGAAGATATGGGAATTACCGCCCTATCTCTCTCTTGCTGGTCTTCTCTAAAGTGTTTGAAAAGATTGCAGCAAAACAAATTAATAACTTTCTTACTGTGAATGATATAATTTTTAAAAACCAGTTCGGATTCCAACAGGGTAAAAGCACTGCAAATGCTATAAATGAGTTTATCCAAAAAATATGCTCCACGTTAGATAAAGGTAGAAAGGTCACAGGTATATTCTGTGATCTGACTAAAGCTTTTGATTCAGTGAACCATGCATTACTCCTCCACAAATTACAGATGTATGGAATCAGAGACACTGCTTTAAAATGGTTTAACTCTTACCTGTCAGGTAGGAAACAAAAAGTAATTTTAACTTCAAATGGAACCAATTATTCGTCAGACTGGAAAAGAGTTCCCCAAGGAGTCCCACAAAGTTCGATATTGGGTCCCTATCTGTTTCTTTTTTACGTAAATGACCTACCACTTGCTATTGATGTTCATTCAGTCTTATTTGCTGATGATACATCAGTTCTAATTGAAAATGAGGTATCTGAAAATATTCCAGAAAAAGCCAAAAATACTTTAGAAAAACTTGAATCTTGGTTCTATCGAAATGGACTAAAACTAAATGTAATTAAAACCAAAATGATGCAATTTGAAGCTAAATCAGTAGAAAGGAGTGAAATAAAGATAACTTGCAATGATCAGGATATCACAGAAGCAAACCACGTGAAGTTCTTAGGCCTAAATCTTGCCAAAATTTAAATTGGAAGGTACACATAGATTACTTAGCAAATAAACTGAACTTAGCATTTGCAATGTGTATTTTGTCAGGTGCCACAAACATGGATACCAGAAAGATAGTTTATCACTGCTATTTGAGTGAGTTATTCGTTATGGCATAATCTTCTGGGGAAATTCAGCAAATGTCACTAGGCTCCTAGTATTACAAAAGAAAGTAATTAGAAACACGTGTGTTGCAAAAAAACAGGAATCCTGTCGACCACTGTTGAAAAATTTAAAAGTAGTATCTATCCCCTCACCTTACATATATGAGATGGTGGTGTTCCTGTATAGAAATCAACATACACTAGACAATTTCCGCTTTGACCACAACTACAGCACTTGCCACAGAGATAACTTCAAACTTCCAACACATCGTTTAAAACTTTATGCCCAAATGCCAGAGTATATGGGGTTAAAAATTTTCAATAAAATAAAAGGCAGTAATATATTTAAAATGGAGATTGGTTCACTGAAAAGATTGCTCTTTACTCTCCTGGTGGAAAAGTGTTATTATTCTGTCGATGAATTCATTGAGGACAGCTTCACAATCTGAACACAGGGATTGTAATACATTTATTATTTTATGTACATGTGTAGCTGTAACTTAGAAATGTAAAATATAACGTAAACTTTTGTATTTCTCTTAAAAAAGTGAAAAAAAGTTTCTATTGTAAACCTTGACATGTCTCCTGTACATCAAATCAAATGATTTGAAAATTGTATGTAATGAGATGAATAAACCACATAACATAACATAACAGTAATTGTGTGTGTGGTTAACAATCAGTGTAGCTGATAATAATTTTTTATTCTAAGTCATATTTCGTACAAGTGTACGAGCAATCTCTGATGTAAACTGAATTGATGAAATTGAAATTGCAACATAAGCTATGTCGAAGGAAGGCACTTTCGATAGATGAATACGCTCAAGTAATTGGATTTGCAGGCGCTGGTATCTCCCCTTGTTAATTTTCAAGTAATTTTAAGGAGTGTTAACCTTGTAACTTGTATGTGTACTCACTTAAGCTGACGTAATAAGGTGATATCACTGTATTTACGTCATTCTTTGGAGACACATTTTCTGCCCTCCATGTTGCAAGTGCGATGAACCTGAGGCAGATTACTGGGTGATTATGAATCACGAAACTCTGTGCACAATTTACCTTGTAGTTCGGCGCTACGAAATATGTTGTGCCATTCGAACTCTAGTAATTCGTGTTGTCGTCTGTCTGCATCGATATTCTGGTTTACCATTTAAACGTTGGTGCTTATTGTACATTATTTATTAATCTTAGTGTTTAGTCTGTTTCAGAAAGCACTGTGTATCACTGAACAGACCGATCCACCAATGTATGGTGGTTCCACTAGAACTGCGAAGTCGTGAATGTTTGGGTCCATCAACGACGTGTAGTTATTATAAGACTAATTTATCATTTGTACCTTTTCGTGAGGGGATTTTATGTTAAGGGAGGTAAGATGTGAAACGGTCCAACATGGAGGAGGAGAGGCACTACAGGACATTTTAACTTCCACTGTCTATACTTTTACAAACAAATTCATAAAACTCTGTCAGCATGACCAGAAAGTATTCAGGATTCACACTCTTGGCAGTGGAAGTTCAAAAACGTAACAAGTTTTTTATGTTTGAAGTTTCATAATTTTTCACTTACTATTGGCTGCATTTGTTACTATAGGTACACTTTTCTTCATAAATAGGAGAGATTATTCGACGAATTTTGCACAGCATACAAACCATACTTACAGGGGTATGAAACTCTAGAATTTCTTTAGTTTACGAAAAAATGAATGAGCTGTTATGTTTTAAACTTCATGTTTAGAAAAAACTCAAATTCTACAGTTTATTATCTGAATTTTTACCGCAGTTTTAAATAGATTTGGAAAATTCTAGAGTTTCATACACCTGTGAGTATGGTTTGTGTGCTGTGCAAAATTCATCAAAAAATTTCTCTTACTTATGAAGAAAAGTGTACCTATAGCAACACATGCTGACAATAGTAAGTGAAAAAATGATGATGAAATTTGACATGTAAAAAAAATTATTTTATTATGTTTTTGAACTCCCACTGGTACGAGTGTGAATCCTGAATCCTTTCTGGTCATGCTGACAAAGTTTTATGAATTTATTTGTAAAAGTATTGATAGTAGGAATTAAAATGTCCTGTGGTGCCTCTCCTGCTTCAAGGCGGCCCGTTTGACGTCCTACCCTCCTTAATGTGATTTGAATTGCTTGTTTAAAATATCTGGGGTTCGAGTGTGATTTCGTTACTGCTTAGAGGCAGTGACAATTTGTTTAACGGGTTTTGGTATTAATTTAATGTTGCCTTATCTAATATTGCTCTAAGTGTACTGTCTTGTGTTTATTAGGATACGATTATTTATTAACGTAGCTTAAGTTGTGGCGCGCTCGTTATCGTATTGGGACGCGTGATTTATAGGAACGTAATTTAAGCTTTGTTGTACCCCTGAGCCCGAGTTGTGGCTTTGACCTATGCCTTCGGCCCCTTGCGTGCCATTCTTATTTAGTAGGTCCTAACATTTCGTTTATTCTCCAGGCACACCCAATAGCAGTTGCCTGTTTTGAAGTTAATATTGTTTGAGCGAGTATATGTCAAACAAAGTCGGTCTGAGACTTCTCGCGCTATTTCTCGGGCCGGTAATTGGTGGTTGAGCGGGACAACTGGCCGTCGTCCACGCTGTCTGTTGTGTACGGCGTCCGTGTATGTAACTGGTTGGCGCCTGGAGCTCAGGTATATTTACAAGTATCTTTTACTGGTCTTGATCCACAAACTTAAAATGAATTTATGTATTTGTAATTATTGCTTGTCCTTTTCAGGCGTTAGCTAAATTGTGTTTCAGATGAACGACTTGCATGTTTAAAATTGCTTGTTCTGTTTATTCAGTTACAAATGCGTTAACCAAGCATGTCATTTACTATCTGTAAGTCAATTTTGTCACTGTTCAGTTTGTCTACAGTCTAGTACTCGAGATACTTAACATTGAAAGCTTTTTATTGTAACCATATTACTATAATCCCATGAAATTTGCCTTAACGTAAATTGGCTTCTGCCGTTTGGTCTTCAACAATTGATTCCTGTTATTCTACTGTTAGATATGGTATTATAATAACATAGCAATTGCATCAGTGTAAATCGGCTGCTGCTGTCTAATGTGTAACTACTAATTACTATAACATGTTGTTCAGAGAATTATTCAATCATAGTTTGTTGCTTTTATTGTTTGTGTCTGTTTCAGAACTATTGTCTCAAGGACAAATTTGTGCCTGTTTAGATATCTGGTAACCACTCATTTAGCAACATTTTTCGTTATTATTTTTATTTGCATTAATGTTTATGTGAATTAAAGTTTGTGTGCAATAAAAGGTGAAAGATGTTCTCCACCCTCCCCTTCCCCAAAGATCCAGTCCTTTCATTTAGTCCTTCATGGGTGTTTTAGAAGGCTCCTATGCATCCCCTTATCAGAAATTGTTCAATTTTACCTACAAAACAATGATTTTAAACCTTCATTACAACTCTAAAATAATTTATTTTTTTGATATTTGCCTGTCTGAAGCGCTTCTCTTCATTTTTTGTGAGGGATATGCCCCAGAAGTTTCTAAAATACTTCTAAAACACTTTATAAGGCGTCAAAATCTTCTAGTTTATTTCCTGGTTCTCCACTCTTGAGTGGCTCATTGTGATATTTTTATTTATATATATTAGGATTAGTTGAACTGTTCTGATATTTTTGTCTCATTGATAACTTTATAGATATTTTTGGTGGATACAATCATATGATGACAAAATTTCTGATCATTAAGATAATCATATAACAAATGAAAGATGTACATAGTGCAAACTTTTTCTATTTCTTAGGTGTTATGTGTCTATAATGAATATAACACCAAATATTTTGGATGCTGCAAGTTGCAGGTATCTCATGTAAAATTTTGTTATTGGAGCATAAAACTTCAAGCTATTGTTTACACAGAGAAAAATACTAATTAGTAATATGAAGCGAGTCCTATAAATATGTCTGGTGAAAGTGAAACATGGGCTGTTATGTGCTAAGATATGTGTCATTGGTTGGTTTGGGGTTAGGGGACGAAACAGCGATGTCAGCAGTCCCTGTATGTGTGGGAACACCACAAGGGGTGTGCGATGTGATTACCACTCATTCCCACACATCATTTTATTCTGCTCCTGAAACGATCACGAATTCTGCCGAACACATATGGGTATCATCACTCATTAAAAATTTGTTCAATGTCAATAAAATATTTATTAACAGTACTATTTTCTTGAAAAAAGAAATGTGTGGCACATCTCGACTCAGAGCGGACATTTTCTGAGCTATCGTGGAGTCTTCAATTTGATAACAGAAGGAAGCGTGATGCGTGCGAACTGTAGAGGGACACTGAGACGTGAATACAGGTAACATTTTCAAAATGGTGGTAGGTTGCGGCAGTTATACCGAGGTGAAGAGGCCTGAACAGCACGGAGACAATCAGATCAGCCTTAGGACTGAAGACTACAACATAGTTAAAATTAAAGTATATGTCAAATTAAGATAAGTACACATACATTACGAAAACGTTTTTTATAAGGTTTTTATAGGATGTGGTTTTACAGTGAAACCACTAGTAAAGAGGGGAACGTTCACCTTTCTTCTTGCAAAACAGTTTTCATTATTAATCTTGCAGGTTCCAAACGACACATGTCTAGCACAACCATGTGGTTTGAGGGGGATGTCTCACTGTGCTGTCCAATCCAAATCTTCATGTTTGTTTATAAGGCATACATGCAGGTTCATTTCATATACCCACATCATTTGCTATTGTTGACATCTCTGACAGCTGCCACATCAAGAAAATGCAGCATTATTCGATGTCTCCATTACGCATTCATTGCAACTTTAGAATGTTACTTACTTCTGATGACTTGGTAAATCCTTCCAACAGTTGATACACAATGTCACTGTACATAAATACATAGATACGTACATAAATCCTTGTTACATTGATTATGAGTACGATATTACGTAATGATGTGGAACGTGTCACTTTAACCTAAGTTTTCTTTACACAAAATAATTAATTTTTTTTAGTTACTATTTCACATCTAAGAATTAATCTATTGAGTAGAAGGAGTTGTCATTCAGAAATTCTTTTAATTTTCTTTTAAATGTTGGTTTTCTATCTGTCAGACTTTTAATATTGTTTGGCAAATGACCAAAGATTTTTGTGGCAGCATAATTCACCCCTTTCTGTGACAAAGTGAGATTTAATCCAGAATAGTGAAGATCATCCTTTCTTCTAGTGTTGTAGCTATTCACTTCACTGTTATTTTTGAACTGGGGTGGGTTATTAATGACAAATTTCATAAGTCAATATATTTATTGCGAAGGTACTGTGAATATTCCAAGTTGCTTAAATAAATATCTGAAAGGTGATCTTGGGTGGGCTCCAGCTATTATTCTAATTACACGCTTTTGTGCGATGAATACTTTCTCTCTTTCCCCAAAATATGATGCCATATGAAAGCAGTGAATGAAAACTGGTATAATAAGTTGATTTAATGACCTGTTTATCACCAATATTTGCAATAGCCCCAACAGCATAAGTAGCTGAACCTAACCATTCCAGCAGATCATCGATGTGTTTCTTCCAATTCAATTTCTCATCAATAAACACACCTGGAAATTTTGGGTATTCTGCCTTGCAATGGACTTCTCCTCATAGTCTATATTTGTCAAAGATGTTATGGCATTTACTGTACAGAATTGTGTAACCTGTGTTTTCTCAAAATTTAGTGAGAGTCCATTTGCAGAGAACCACTTAATAATTTTCTGAAAGACACTATTTGCAATTTACTCAGCTGATTCTTGTTTTTTGGGGTGTGATTACTACGCTTGTATCGTCAGCAAAAAGAACTAGCTTTGGATCTTCATGGATATAGTGTGGCAAGTCGTTAATATACATTAATAACAATAAGGACCCCAAGACTGAACCCCTGTGGGACACCATTCTTGATATCTCCCCAGTTAGAGGAGTCGGCTAGTTTTTGCAGAGTATCTATATTGTTAATTTCAACCTGCATTCTTGCAGTTAAGTATGAATTAAACCATTTGTGCACTGTCCCACTCATACAATACTTAAGCTTATCTAGAAGAATTTCGTGATTCACACAATGAAAAGCCTTTGAGAGATCACAAAATATTTCAGTGGGTGATGTTCGGTTATTCAATGCATTTGATATTTCATCAGTGAAAGCATACATAACTTTTTCTGTTGAAAAGTCTTTCTGAAAACCAAATTGACACTTTGTTAGTACTTCATTTTTACAAATATGTGACGCTACTCTTGAATACATTACTTTTTCATGAATTCTGGATGAAGCTAAGTGAGACTGGGTGGTAGTTGTTAGCATAAGATCTATCCCCTTTTTCGTGCCATGGTTTAACACTAGCGTATTTCAGTCTGTCTGGAAGAATGCCCTGTTTCAGTTAGTTACTACATACGTGGGTGAGAACCCTACTTATTTGTTGGAACAAGCTTTTAGTACTCTGTTGGAAATGCCATCAATTCCATGTGAGCTTTTACTTTTGAGTGAATTTATTATTTTCCTAATTTCAGTAGGAGAGGTGGGTTGAATTTCAATTTTATGAAATAGTACTGTTGAGATCAGTAGCCCATAGATTCCATGATTCTGTTTCTGAGAAGAGATGACTTGACTCTTACTCATCAGTGCTTAGAATGACACCACACAAGATTGTGAATTGCGGAACATACACTGCCGGAAGAGAAATTAGTGCACCCCTTCGGAGGTTTCCAATTCACTCAAGATTTATTACAGCAACATCGCATATGGAGTATATGAAATGATTACATTTACAGCTCAATAGTACTTGCGGTTCTGAGGTATCAGGCATCGACCCATGCTGAAACACCCATATTAGTGCGTAGTGTACCCTGCACGCGCGACTATGCAGGTGCTGACCCTGGCATGCAGTCTATCGTAAAGATGACGAATGCTGTCCTGCGGTACGTTATGCCTCGCCTGTTCTGATTGTTCACATAGTTCTGTAGGAGTTGTTGGTTGGCGAGTCACAGGATTCTCTTCCCGTCTCCGACATATCGCACACGTTCTCGATTGGAGACAAGTCTGGAGATCGTGTTATTTAAGGAAGTTTCTGCACATTTTGTAGAGCACACGGCCAGTGTATGGACGAGCATTTCCCGCTGGAACAACACGTCATCTTGCTGTTGTAAGAAGTGCAAAAGAACAGGCGTAACAATATTCTGCACGTTCCGAGAGCTAGTTAACAACCCCTTGAGAAACAACAAAGGTGAACGGGAGTAGTAGCTTATCGCACGCGAGACCGTAAGGCAAGGGATTGGGCCAGTGTGTCTCGAATAAATGCACTCCACAAAACAGCACTCACCAGCTCTACGTCACACGCGCACACGACCATCACTTCCGTGCAGGCAGAATCTACTTTCATCACTGAAGATCGTGGTTGGCCATTTCACCTTCCAGGTGACCCTCTGACGATGTCAGTCGAGCTTCGCAGATCGATGCTGTGGTGTGAGTGGAAGAAGGTCTAGAGTTGTGCATGCCTGTAGTCCCACTGCTGATAACCGCTTCGCAGAAGTTTGTGTTGACAGGTCTGGGATCACAAGTCCTCTTATATGTGCTTTGGTATCTGTATGATCTGCCGCTGCTGCCCTTACAATACGAGAGTCCCAGTGGTGGTGGTGGTGGTTAGTGTTTAACGTCCCGTCGACAACGAGTTCATTCGTGACGGAGCGCAAGCTCGGGTTAGGGAAGGATTGGGAAGGAAATCGGCCGTGCCCTTTCAAAGGAACCATCCCGGCATTTGCCTGAAACGATTTAGGGAAATCACGGAAAACCTAAATCAGGATGGCCGGAGACGGGATTGAACCGTCGTCCTCCCGAATGCGAGTCCAGTGTGCTAACCACTGCGCCACATCGCTCGGTAGTCTCAGTGGTCATCTGTACTGCGTGAACGTCCAGAAACTCGATTATGTGTACGAAAATGTGTCACAGCATCGTTTCACAGCTGGCGCAGCACGTCCAAACTGTGTTGCAGTTCTCTGAAAGAACCATCGGACCCATCGGATGGCCACATTCTGACTCCTTTCAAGCTCGCTTGTTTGGCTGTAGGAAGCACGAGAGAGCCTCCTTGGCATGGTTGCCTGATTGCTTAACACGTTTACGCCACAATGAGCCTTCTGTCAGTGATCATTCCCCATTCAAGGTTAGACACAGATGCACTGGTAGCTATGCCACTACGCTGTCTGTTGGCGGACGACGTTGAAACCGTTGTCAGTACATTTGCTATCCCTAACTGGCATATGCCGTCATTGGATTAAAATCGACGACGTCTTTCCGGATTTACTAATTTTTTTCCGGCAGGATCTGAGCCGTGGTAAAAATTGCTGTGTTGAAGAGTGCGCCGCAGCGCGTAGTGTGAAACAGTCGTCCTCCGTTTCTGGCGGTGGCGCCGCTGTGCCAATCCTAGCTTTGGTGTCTTCCTGTGGTGGGAAAGGGGAAAGGTTGCCTGTTCACGTGCATTTAAGGGGCGCTATGAGCTCGCCAGTCAGTCAGTCTGGGTCAGTCTCTCGTCTCCAGCGTGCTAGTCTGTCTCTCGTTAGGCAGTTAGTGTCTATCTGTCGTTCGGAGTGCTAGTATGTTTGTCGTTCGGATCAAATTTTAAAGCCGGCAAAATGAGAGTCTTTCCACGCCGCCAGTAAGAGAACTCAGCGAGTTGACGCCCGGTCGGGGCATCTGAGTCTGCGCGTTAGGCCGCCAGTCTGCTCGAGTTTGCTCAGGCAATGGTCATTGGCGGTTGATCGATCGGTTGGTCGGTTGCGCCCTGAGACACAAGATGACTTGTCCGTCTTGAGCGTCGGCGCATGTGAGGTCGCCACGTGAGTCCAGTGGGCGGCGTACAGCGACGTATAGCGAGGGGTAGTGACTTCGCGGTCGACACGAGAGCAACAGGAGTCAACCACGACATCAGTCTGGCCGCTGCGAGCTGCGATGCCGTGAGACGGGAGATCTCCACGCCTTCCTGCGTCCGTTGAAGCGGCTGGCAGCGGACGGTTCGGGAGAGCGATTTGGGGGTGCTGCGCCATGTCTTCTCGAGAAATCGCAGTTTATTAGAAGTTAAGTGATTAGTGATATGTTGTTTGATTTACTCTTGTTAATTCTACTTGTTTTCTTGGTGAGGCCACCAGCCGTTTTGCTTTGGGGTCGTCCTTCTTCTCCGTTTGCCCACCTGCGGGAAGGTGGTTGTTTATAAATTGGGTGGTCTGTTTTTCCCTTGTTAGGTAGGGGCGGGTTAGAGCAACCTGCGGTTCGGGTTGTTCGGTAACCACCCTATCAATCTGCCGTACGTTAGTAGCTGCCTCTCTCATGTTTGTCGGATTTGGTGTGTTAACGAATTTATTGCTTGGAGTGTAACGGCCTAATACCTGAAATATGTTTTGATCTTTGGAAACTTTGATATTATTGCCTATGGTCTTGAGAGGCGGTATCTGTGTACTGTAGAGCATCTTAACTATCGTTTGGCCCACGTGGTAGAATTTTATATAAGATTGCATTTCATGGGATTTTATTTAAATGATCATTTTAGTATATACAGTTGCTACCCTTTCACCGTAAGACTTTTCTTAGAAGTTAAAATCAGGTTGCACCTTCGGTGGCAAGGTTAATATTTCAATTGTTAGTGTTTTGTACCATTTCCATCCCTCTTACGGGGGGTGCATAGTTTGTGTGCTTGTGTAAATTGTTAAAACTCTTAGTTTAAAGTAATCTGGTGTGTTGCAGGTTTGCACCAGTGTAGTCTTTCAGAGGCTGTTGTGAGGGGTCGTAACTACGGCCGTGTCAAAAGGGAGCTGCAAGGTTCTCTGCCTGAAAGCTCATACAATCAAAACTTTTTTCTTTCTGCCTCTGAATAAATTGTAAGTTTGATATTTAGAGGGTGCTTTCTGATTATAATTTTAAATCTGTTTCTTTTAAAAAATGCTTTTAGGCACTATTAAAGTGAATAAAATTCCCATTTGTTAAAAGGAATTTGGTTATGATTTCATCAGTTACTCCCTGGCATCTACTTCCATGCTTACGTAGTGTGATCAAATGTGTTAATGTTCTTGATGAACCTCTAGTAAATAAAATAAATTCTTATGAATATTCTTTGAAAATAAATCACGGTTCAGTATAGAACGTAATTTTATTGACACATAATGACTTACTATCGAAAAAAACTGATACCCTCCGGACCGTTTCATCACAAACAAGAAGCGACTTGCATACAGTGAAGCTCGTAAGAAGTATCAGCTACAGTGCTAATCTTAAGGTCGGGAAAACGTCCTTCACTGGCCATTAGATACCAGCAAACATCATGGCTCCGGTATCTACTAATTGGTAAACTGAATTAAGTTGTTTCACACATTAACCACTACTAAACACACGGACAAACGTTTGTTTAGATACTGTCGTAAGAGGAGTAGAAAATGAGACAGTGAGGTCCCCTCGCTTATGTTGTAAGTTCAGTTTCCAACAACGACGTCACAGTCAGAAAATTAATAAAAAGGCCTTTTGAAGTGGTCTTCTCCCTTCTTATAGATACAGAATCACCTAAAATATTAGATTTACAACCTTGGTCAAGTACAAACCATTTCAAGCTTATTAAAACATTCCGTACTTAACATAGATTTAGCTAACTGAGAGCATAGTGTACAAGTCTAGTAATTGTTATGTTGTTGCTTCGAATCTTGTTGAAAGTGATGGTTTTTCTTTCTTTTACTTAAATTCAGTATTTATTAACGAATGGAAATGCTAATCAACAAATATTGAATAATAATTTTTTCAATAAAAAATACATCTTTCTGATATTAATCAGGGAGTAGTGTTTCATCTTGGCACAGTTTTCCGACTTTCGCCTGTAAGTTGGTCTGTGATACAAATGTGATACGTTTTGCTACCCACTTTTAGGGTTCAGTACCTGAATTGGCAAAATCGAATTCCTGTAGGATCACTTTGTTTTCCATCCGCCTGTCTGTCTGTTAAAAATCTTTTTTCTCAGAAATGGTAAAAGTATAAAGTTGAAAGTTATTTCACGTAGTCTGATCTACGTTCCCTTGGCTGGGTAAAAAATTGAAGCGTCTAAGTAACTGCAATCGAAATAAACGGCCATTTATGTCACATATTTTGATACTCGCAAACTCAATCATCAAAACGTATAGGGTACTTCCCGTTGACCTACAATCATAAAATCTGGCGAGAAGCAAGGCTTCAAAGTACAGCTAAAGGAAAAAGAATTCGAAAAATGATAATATGTTATTACATCATACAAAAAAGAAATTATTGTCATTTGGCATCTGACTGCCTGTTCGTCCGTCCGTCTGCTGAGATACCTTTTTCTCAAGAACGGGTAGCCGTATCAAGCTGAAATTTATGTCATATATACTGGTCCCTTAGCGTTGCAAAAAATTTGAGCTTAGACGTCAACGCAATCAAAAGATACAGCTATTTATGTCACATAATTTGATGCTTGCAAACTCACTTATAAAAACATATATGGTACTTACCGTTGACATAGCATAATGAAATTTGGTTAGATACAAGGTTACACGGTACAAGTAAAGAAATAAATCTGAAAACAGTTAATTTGTAGTTATATCATACGAAAAAAATATTTTTTCGCTTGTTATCTGCCTGCCTGTCTCTGTCTGTTATGACCCGTTTTTCTGAGGAATGGTTAGACACATCAAGTTGAAATTTTGTCACATGCTAAAGTCTACTTTTCCTAGACGATACAAACATTTAAACTTCTACGTCAATGCTATCAAAAGCTACGGTCATTTAGGTCGCGTATTTTGATATCTTTCCACTATTGACATCGATAAAAGGAAAAATCGTCTGTATTCTTGATTACTGGTGTGGATGAACTATCTATATAGGGAACTATGTTTGTTACAGAACCTTCAGTGCATCAGGCCTACTTGAACTTACCCGGATTTTTAAGTAATGGCACTCAGTTTGTGTGTACTGCAGTCTTTCTACTGAGGCTCCAAAAATTAATACGGAAAATTCATGTTTCTCCAAAAGTGAAAAAATGTTTCAATGTTCAAAATGGTCATGAACATGGACACAGATTTTCGATTGAAATTTAAAATGAGAAAATATGGTCACTACTGTATTTGATAGTCTACCTGTTACATTATTATTCTACCACATACCAATTCACAGTATTTGAATTTAAATCAAGTAGAAGTATTGTAAAAGAAACAGATACAAATTAAATACAATTTGAAATCAGGCTATTGAAAACTAATGGAAAACACCATTTTAAAGACAGGTAAAAATTATAAGACGTTGGAAAACTCAGTTTATTTGCAAATATCAAATGTCTCATGAGAAGACATTCTTCTGTTTCGAGGTTCAGTATGGTGCACAACCGACGATATAGAATTAATTTCCACGCTTTATATAAATAGCTTTAAAAATATGTAGTGATACTTGCGTTCCGAGTTCATAAAGCCCGTATCGTTCTCCTGGAGGTTTACTTCGCAGGTATACATCTGGCAGCGACCTTTTCGCTTTGGCCAGCGTCTTAAGTGGAAGCCATCGGGGAGTCGTGAAGAGAGTCTGCAGGGGGAACTTGTGGACAGGCGGTTCGCGAGCGGCACAGATAGGGTAGCGCGGGCTGCCGGTGGAACGGCCGCGTGTGTGAAGTACCATTAGGAGGAGCGTCCCGGGCAAGGGTGTGCCCGGACGGCAGTGGTGACTTCGGAGCGGCTAGCGGCTATTGCAGCGTTTCACGGGAGCGGCGCGCTGTACGGCGGAACTTGGTTTCGACGGGGCAAAGTGTGTCGTCTTACGGAATTGCTTGCAGCATTGAGTCTGTGCGAGGTGCCCTGCCGACCACTACCCTTCTCGGTGAGCCGATTTATTCGAATGTTACTGTTCGGAAGTTGTTCTTCGTGTTTCGCCATTAGTGGTTAGTGTTAAACTTCGCTACCCGGAGTGGACTGTGTTCCTACACCACGTCGGCGTAGTTGTTATTTGATATGACTTTCTTGTGTCCTCTTTCTTAGCCCCCTTCAGCACCTCACGTTCCACGAATCTTCCAACTTGTTAATTGGTTGTAACTTCTGTCCCCGACCTGAGGGGTGGGGGTCTACATAATAAATTGGTCACTGTTTAGTGTGGGTCAGTGCGAGCTTACTATTGTTTTAAGGTCTGAAAAACTGTTATCTCCTTTTAAGGACTGCTTTGACAGGCGCACTATTTTCAATTGTATACATTTATTTAAGGTTGTAAGACTCCCCTGACAGTTGCGTGAGCTTGAAAAATTGTTTTTAAATTCAGTTTTAGAGACACTTCAAGATAAATTTTTTTCTATTTCAATCCACCCTTCAAAGGTGATTGAGAGAAATTTGATTTTGGAAAGGATTCATTCGTATCATAAACACGACTTGCGATAGTAACTGCTGTTAGCTGACATGAACGTCAGCATAGTTGGCTTACTACAATGGAGAGCCAAAGAAACTAGTACACTTGCCTAATATGGCGTAGGGCCCCCGCGATTACTCAGAAGTGCCGCAACACGACGTGGCATGGACTCGACTAATCTCTGAACTAGTGATGAAGGGAATTAACATCATGAAACGTCCAGGGCTATCTGTAACTCAGTAAGAGTACGAGGGGCTGCACATCCCTTCTGAACAACACGTTGCAAGACATCCCAGACATGCTCAATAATGTTCATGTCTGGAGAGTTTGGTGACCAGCGTAAGTGTTTAAACTCAAAAGAGTGTTCCTCGAGCCACTCTGTAGCAATTCTGGACGTGTGGGGTGTCGCATGTCCTGCTGAAATTGCCCGCGTCCGTCGGAATGGAGGATGGACATGAATGGATTCGCACGCTAAACATTTTCCAAACAGTAGTTTTCGATAGGCGGATGCCATGCCACGGAGGTTCTGGCTACAGGGCTGTGGACTTTGGTTATCAGTAGCATTGTCGTTGCAGTGAGCGTTATGAGAGAAGCTACTGAGAGAGAGACGAGCGTTGCCCATGCTACTGAGCAGCCTGAAATAGCTTGCAGAGCACACAGAGAAAGACATAGAGGATGATGAATTTTGTCATATAATTTGGTAAAGATTATCTGGACAAGTGATCACTACGAGGTAAAGTTGTTGTTGCATTGCTCGCTTGCTCGTAATTGTGATGTGTTTGAAAAACGGTAAGTTTTAGTGGAATTTTTTCTTTATTGGTTTCCTTGAGTTAGTTCATTCTTCAGACGAGACCAAGTATAGTAATCAGTCACATCGCTTGCACTCAGAGATTATAGATTTTATTACTCCTTTACCATCTGTAATAATTAATCGCTTGGCAGTGTAAAATTTGTCATAAAAGATAAATTTTGTGAAGCTGATTATAATAGTCAGACGACACAGGTTTTTGAAGTTCAGCTTTCCTTCAGATGAAATAATTTCATATTTTTTTATCATATGCGTCGGCGCGTTACACTTTGCGGAACACTGTGGCTAAAACTAAGACCTGATCTCCTTAGAATAGTTGCACGTTCTTATGTTTAACTTACGAAAGGCTTTTCTTTTATCTAACTTGCTTGCTCCTACGCTGCATGTTCTATATGCATAACTTCGAGCAGTACTAAGTGTTCGTTGCCACAGCTAAGCGACACAAATTTGCTAGAGCCATTTACAGTGCAGTTAAAACAGTTGCTTTTCAAAATTCGTTACCAGGTCAGTTTAAGCGAAGTTCAGTTCAGATTTAATTTAGTATGGTAACAGTTTTATTTCCACCGTATAGTGTTATATTCTTGTGTGCATCATTTTGTGTTTGGAGATTTACTCAGTCGCATTGTGTTCGTAAATTCACAGGGGACTTTTATGGAAACATTTTGGTGATTTATTCATTCAAAATTTGATTATTAATTTTGTGTAGTATTTTTATTCTGTTAACTTTGTCAACTGGAATTGCAAGTCACATATTGTGTGACGTCACACTTTGTAGCACCCCACTGTACTACACAGTAGAATTTCACAGACCAGCTTATTTAATGTAAAATTCTGTTTTATAATAATTTTGGCAAAGTTAATTAAAAATATATTTCCACAGTTTAATAATTCCAGTTCGAAAGAGAGCAGGTGCGGACAGGTGTGAATATTACCGAACGATCAGTGATAAGTCGTGGCTGCAAAATACTAGCACGAAATCTTTACAGAAGAATGGAAAAAATGGTAGAAGCTGACCTCGAGGACGATCAGTTTTAATTTCCGAGAAATGTAGGAACACGCGAGGCAATAACGACCCTGCGACGTCTCTTAGAAGATATGTTAAGGAGAGGCAAACCTCCGTTTATAGGATTTGTAGACTCAGAGAAAGCTTTTGACAATGTTAACTGGATTACTCTGTTTGGAATTCTGATGGTAGCAGGGGTAAAATACAGGGAGTAAATGGCTATTTACAGTTCTTACAGAAACCAGACGGCTGTTATAAGAGTTGGGTACATGAAAGGGAAGAAGTGGTTGAGAAGGGACTGAGACAGGGTCGTCGACTGTCCGCAATGTTACTGAATCTGCACAGTGAACAAGCAGTAAAAGAAACCGAGGAAAATTTTGGAGTAGGAATTAACGTCCAGATAGAAGAAATTAAAACTTTGAGGTTCGCCGATAACATTGTAATTCTATCAGAGACGGCTAAGAACTTGGAAGGCCACTTGAACGGAATGGGTAGTGTCTTGAAAGGAGGCTACAATATGAATATCAACAAAAGCAAAACAAGGATAGTGGAGTGTAGTCGATTTAAATCATGTGATTCTGAGGGAATCAGATTAGAATACAAGACACTTAAGGTAGCAGAAAAGTTTGCTATTTGGACAGCAAAATGACTGATGCTGGCAAGAAGAAAAGAAGATGTAAAATGTAGACTGGCAATGACAAGAAAAGCATTTCTGAAGAAGAGAAATTTGTTAACATTTAATATAGATGTAAGAGTCCGGAAATCTTTTCTCAAAGTATTTATATGGAGTGTTTCGATGTATGGAAGTGAAACATGGGTGATAAACAGTTAAGACAAGGAGAGAAAAGGAGCTTTTGAAATGTGTTAGTTAGATGAGTAGATACATAACTAATGAGAAGGTACTGAGAAAGTTGGGGCGGAAAGAAATTTGTGGCACAGCCTTACTGGAAGAAGGGGTCGGTTGATAGGACACTTTCTGGGACATCAAGGGATCACCAGTTTAGTACTGGAGGGAAGTGTGGGGGTAAAAATCGTAGAGGAAGACCAAGAGATGAATACACTAAGCAGATTCAGAAATACGAGGGTGAGTCGAATGAAAACCTTAAGTATTTTTTAAATATTATTTATTGTGCAGAAGTGGTACAAAGCTGTATCACTTTTCAACATAATCTCCCCCACGCTCAATGCAAGTCTTCCAGCGCTTACAAAGCGCATAAATTCCATTAAAAAAATTCTCTTGGTAGCCCGCGCAACCACTCATGCACCATGACTAATCTGTAAACATTCTGCAATGTCATTCAGTGTCACTCGGCGGTTTTTCTTCACTATGGCTTCGACTGCTGCAATGTTCTGTGGAGTCACAACTCGTTGTGCCTGGACGAGGAGCATCTTCGACTGAAGTCACACCATTTGCGAACTTCCTACTCCATTCGTAGACTTGCTGCTGTGACAAACATGCAGCACCGTACTGAACCTTCATTCGTCTATGAATTTCAATAGGTTTCACACCTTCACTACGCAAAAACCGAATAACAGAACGCTTTTCTTCCCTGGTGCAAGTCGCAAGTGGGACGGCCATCTTTATACTAATACTATGATGGTATGTTTGCACCTGCACTAGGCTGCCACCTACAGGCCGTTCTGCACGCTGTTTGTAGCACGCTTACCAACCTACAGGATAACGGCGCGAAATTTCGATTTGTTATGACAAATTTAAGGTTTTCATTTGACGCACCCTTGTATGTAGGTTGCAGCAGTTACTCGGAGATGATGGGGCTTGCACAGGATAGAGCAGCGTGGAGAGCTGTATCAAACCAGTCTTCGGACTGAAGACCCCCAACAACAAACAACGACAGCTCAATTCTGAGCGATTTATGTTGTAATTACACGACTAGCGTTGTTCAGGATGACAACACGAATACGCGAGTTCTAAGAATAGTACTCCAAATTTTTCTAGTTTCAGTTCACTAGATTAAACACAGACAAGTTACAGAATTCATAATATCCCAATATGAGCATAGAAAGAAAGAAAATGAAAACGCTAAGAAATGAGCAATAATCACGGACAGAAAATCATCTTGCACCATTGAGTACTGGCTGTTTTCTGCACAAGCGAAACGGCCTCTATCTCAAGTATTTTTTCCAAACCTATGTTTATAGGAATTTTACTTTTCTGGTTTTGATCACTACCATTTCCTGTAAAAATATAGCACACACTCTTCTGAACATGCAGCATAAAAGTGGTCAGTTAAGGAACCTGCCCCGGTCTGGATAGATGGCTGGGAGCCTACACTACTGTCCAGCGGTGTCGGTGCAGCGCGGCTGTGACGTACCTGTCGAGCGCGATGGCGACCAGGTGCAGGATGGAGGCGGTGCAGCAGAGCACGTCGGAGGCGGTCCACATGTCGCAGAGCTCGGGGCCCAGCGTCCACTGGCTGCTCACCTCGTAGACGGCGCCCAGCGGCATCACGAGGCAGGCCACCAGCAGGTCGGCCACGGCCAGCGACAGGATCAGGTAGTTGGCTACGTTCTGCAGGTGGCGCTCCAGCAGGATCGCCGCGATCACGAACACGTTGCCTGCGGGCACACGCGCGAGCGCTCGCGGTCAGCGCACACCACTCTAGTGAACAGATCCATTATTTATTTGAAACTTCCTGGCAGATTAAAACTGTGTGCCGGACCGAGACTCGAACTCGGGACCTTTGCCTTTCGCGGGCAAGTGCTCTACCAACTGAGCTACCCAAGCACGACTCACGCCCCGTCCTCACAGCATTACTTCCGCCAGTACCTCGTCTCATACCTTCCAAACTTTACAAAAGCTCTCCTGCGAACCATGCAGAACTAGCACTCCTGAAAGAAAGGATATTGCGGAGACATGGCTTAGCCACAGCCTGGGGGATTTTTCCAGAATGATATTTTCACTCTGCAGCGGAGTGTGCGCTGATTTTAAACTTCCTGGCAGATTAAAACTGTGTGCCGTACCGAGACTGTAACTCGAAAAGGTAAAGGTCCCGAGTTCGAGTCTCGGTTTGGCACACAGATTTAATCTGCCAGGAAGTTTCATATCAGCGCTCACTCCGCTGCAGAGCGAAAATCTCATTCTGGCATTATTTATTTCTTTGCTGTCAGTTCTCTGGTTTGCTACCCAGAAACAAAAGCAAACTACACTACTGCTACTACTACAGCGGTCAAAATAAATGTTGCTTATCACAGACACTTTAACATTGGACGTTATGGCTCAGAAGTACGTTACGATATCAGTACGTTGGTTTGTTTTTAAGGTAATTATAGCGGAAACAGTCCATTTTTATAGCGTGAGGGGTGCAGTCTATAGCAACTGTGTCACCTGTAAACATTGTACTACCGGTGCCGTGTGTCATTAACAGAATTGTGTTGCTACCGAATCGTTCGGACAACAATAACATACGATCGTATCAGCGCTCCAAATGGAGCAGGGGAAGAGACAGGGGGACGTCGCAGCGACTTTCACTGTGAATCAGTGTGATGTTTCTAGAATTTGGAAAAAGTTTCTAGAGACAGGGCGCAAAAATATCTGGGTATAACAGCAGACAGAAGCAGTCAACACAATGCTGCACGTCTATGGCAGTTGTTCCGAAAAGCTACGTGAGTGCGGGTGCTAACACAAACGATACGAAATAGGCTCCATGAGCAGGTATTACGTGCCGTAAGACATCTCAAGGGTCCTGCTCTAAATAACGTACGGAGAGGTGCGAATACACTTTTTATAGGCTAGGCAGCAGTGTGACACAACTCTCTTTCTTGATCCGATACGTTATCAGTCTAAAACCCGACTATACTGATTTTCGGTTGTGGAGGCAACGAGGACAACCTTTACATCTTAGCTGTGCCGTGGATCACCATCCTTAGCAAAACGATTCAGTCACGCCTGGAGATGGAATCATGTTCGTTTGGAGGACACCCCTTGCGACAGTAGATGGGAGGATGACTCGTATGAAGAATCAACATCCTTTCACGCACTGTGGCTCTATTTGGTGAGCATAGTGGATTGGGATGGACGACAATGCACACCCCCATCGACACAATCCTGTGAGCCAGAATTAGTCGAATGGAATGGCATCCACATTCTTCGGATATCAAGTGCACTGATAATCCATGGGCAATGTTAATACGAGCGGTTTGCAGTCGTCCTCTTCCACCAGAAACATTGTAGGATAGTATATCCGCCGCTGTGGAGGAATGGGAAACATTGCCCGAGCTTCTCTGAACAGTTTGCTAAGGAGTATGGCTAACCGCACTGGAAAGTGCCTTTTCGTTGATAAATAATGTGTTGTGCAAGATGACAGAGAAGAAACTGCAGTGTTTTCAGTGGAATCTTTTGTAAGGTTTTCTTTTTGTTTTTTTGTTTGTGTTTATCAAGTGAAAATGTGTTTATCTTGTTTATTTTTGTTTTATTACGACTGTACTTGACATAACAAAATCATTATTGTGTCCTGTTATGTCCAGTATCAACAATAAGGAATATGCAACATTTATTTTGAGCACCGTATACAGGCTGTCGTAGGAGGAAGGGTCAGTATTTAAAGATCTGTCAGGATCTACTATTTGAACCGAAAAACTACTTATGGACGTAAGCCTTGATGCGAATGGCTTTGGAGATAGAAAGCATTGTTATTTATTTTATGTATTATTCAATAAACTGTCATGTTTGCACATGTACAACAATTACTAAAAATTAGAATAATTTTTTTACAAAGTGTCTGTTGAAAAATGCGTTTTTAAGAACGCATTCACCTCTAAGCACCATTATCCATGTCCTTTACAGCTGTTGTAGAATTCAGAATAAATACATAAATAAATATCCCACGGTCAACGTCAATGCATTTGTGAACTCTTGGGAGAACATGTTGTGATATTGCTGCTATGTGACTAAAGGGCATTGGGCCGTGGTCCAAAGTATAACTATCTGCATAAAGTTTCGTATTCCACTAATGGAGGGATCATTAAAGGCTGTAATGACTCAGAAAGCTGTTACAGACCCAATATAATTCAACAAACTTATATATATCTCTTTTTCTCTTTTTTTTATGTACGCAACACTGCAGAAACTTGCGGAGTTGTACAGACGTATGCTGTGGGGAGCTTGACGTGCGGAAGGGTTGGCGCTGTTTGTCTTATTTAACACCAACGCCTGCAACTGTCTTATTCCAATTCTACTCTTTTCTGTTGAAATTGTTTTTGCGCTTTTGAATTTCTATGGCCTCTCTGTACATTCTAGCGTAGTAATTATTAGATCTTGCTAAGACCACAGTAGCAGAGCAACAAATTTGTGGTTTCCTAGTCCTACGCCCGCCTATTGCCTCACAAGAAGTTTATAAAATCCAATCCACTTACGGGCAAGCGTTCATCCGAATTACAAAAAGAAGCATTAACTCCCGCTTAGAACGACATAAGAGCAATTTGCCTCTGGGCAGGACTGTTAAATCAGCAGTAACAAATCACACAATGTGGCCAGAGGACCACCCAATTCGTTTCTCTGACACACTGTTTTTATTAAGCTGTAATAATTACTACGCTAGGATATTCAGACAGGCCATAGAATTCGAAAGCAAAAATAATTTCAGCATAAAAAAAGAAGATTGGAGATTAGGCAGATTATGGGCCCTATTGCTAAATAAAACAGAGACCCAACTCCTCTCCACCACACATACGTGGGCCGACTCTCCGATCTTAAGCATTGGTCTGATGACGTCACGAACCGACGGTTGGGACGATATGTATAAACAATTCGGCTTGCTGAGCTTGTTTGAGAAGTTAAAACCTCTGATGAAGCCTTTAGCAGTCGAAGACGAAAGGTTAGGCAGGGAATACTGCCTTGGAACACGGCCCTATGCCCGTAAGTCAACTATCGTCAGTATCGCCGATATCAGCGGTGAAGGTCTGATTTGTCAAGCATATGTTGCTTGTGTGAGTGCATCTGCACTTTCCCTAACTAGCCAATAAACAAATGTGAATTAAATGTGTTATATCTCCGTACCCATTAGGAATAGAGCACATGTCCATGTGAAGTTTCTTTTTTCAAATGAGCGTCCTTGTCATATCCATAAATACTGACAATTCCTCCTGGGGCTCCCCGTGAGAGCAAAAGAAAAAAATTAAATTATATAACGAAATAAATTATAACTATAAGAGGTTATTATCTTACAAAGGTCTCAAAGTAACCTAATTCTAAATGAAAACTATCATTTGATCTAAGTAGCAGTCGGCAGTAGCCTATGTTAATTTTACGGAAGCATGATCATGTTGAAGGATATATGTATGTATGTACGCAACGGCTGTTTTTTATTTCCGTTTTATTATTTTGCATACCACCCCATTTAGGCTGTGTAACCAGTCTCAAGTAAAATACCTAACCCGTTAACTACAAATGTTTTGCGTTACAGTCATTTCCATCAGTAGTCCATGTGAAAGGGGACTGTCTTGTTAGCCATTTCGATTTTCATGAAGTTTTGGTCACAAATGGGGCTTAAGTTGAGGATTTGAAAAATGTACTCCTGCTCCGTAGTATCGATATAACCACATTCTTTGTAAGAATGTTCTCCCAGGCAGTGTGTGTTAGACACTCTTTCTGTATTTGGTTTGAAATGGATGGAAGCTGACCTTCCATAAAGTGGAGGCACCATTATTTAAACAGAATTTTTTAATAACACATTCTGAGGAAAATTTTTGTGGAAATGAGTAGATATAAATGCAAGAACGACAAAAGGGAATTTTTTTAAAAGTAATCCAGTCATTTTATATTCGTAATAGTGTAGTTTCATGTTGTTAGAACACTGTATGGCTAAGGTTTACTATAGAAATTTGATAATGAAGCACATGGATTTGTCTTATAATTGAAGCAAGTGTCAAGTAAAGTAATTGTACACAGGAAAGTTATTAAGATATATTTTGCTAAGTTGTCTAGTTGTCAGAACTCTGTGAAAGGATGTGTTGTTGTTATGGATTAATGAAACATAGTTACACCTAGAGTCTCTCTTCTCATTTGTTAGACGTAAATTTAGTTCCTCATTTTTCATTCTTCACCTTTATAATTGTGTTTCTACACTTGCACTGCACATCGCGAGTTGTGTGCTGCAGAAGCATTTTATGAAAAGTGATAAGATACCGCCTTTCATTGCGCATCGCAAGTACAGTAAAGCAAATCTTATTTTTTACAGTTTCATCTTTATCTGAATTGGAACAGGTTACAGAACTGACGAGCGTTCCGTGTGCACAGGTAGGCCTATAATTTAGTTATCAACGACGTTCAAGTCCACAGTGATCGTCGGAATGTATCTGCGAAATTATCATATTAGTTCTGGGGCTTAATACCAGTAGATCTCAGTAAGGTGGTATCTTGTGTGTTTCCAAACAGTTTTATAAGAAAGTCAGATGCGTTAAATTTTATGCACATTTGCTGTGTAGCTAGAATAGCAGTTCTGGTACTATGATTGTCCGTAAGAATAGATATTAAGCTAAAAATATTCAGGGCAACATTTAAATCTGAGTCTTTTCTTTTACAATCAAATCTCATGTTTAAATTTCATTGGAAACAGATTACTTTCTCGCAGGCGAATTGGTTCAAAAATGGCTGTGAGCACTATGGGACTTAACATCTATGGTCATCAGTCCCCTAGAACTTAGAACTACTTAAACCCAACTAACCTAAGGACATCACACAACACCAAGTCATCATGAGGCAAAAAAAATCCCTGACCCCTCCGGAAATCGAACCCGGCAAACCGGGCGCGGGAAGCGAGAACGCTACAGCACGACCACGAGCTACGGACACAGGCGAATTACGTACTGTCTAGTCTGGATTTCGCAGCGTATGGCGTGAGCTTCACATACTTACGTTCAAAATTTAATTTTAACACTCTCCTATTGCCCTGCACTGCAATTTACACATTTTGATACCAAAGTAAGTTTTAAACATTTCTCAGATACCAACCAGACGCTTACAAACACGAACTTCAACACATACAAATACGATTTTAGAAGTTTTACATTAAACATTCACATGGTTGACTGGGATTGAAAGGTTTAGCCGTTACAGTACAACCAGAAACAGGCAGTTAAGCCATTTCACGCCCGGCCAACCACAGGCGGCTCACAAGAATGGAAAGCTTTAACTATGATATCCGGCACAGTACAGCCAGAAACAGGCAGTTAAGCCATTTCAGGCCTTGCCAACCTCAGATTGCTAATGAAAATGACTGTAATCCAAAACATATGCAGTTAACGGCTTAAATTTTTCTTGAGAACGATTAGATAGCTGAAATGGCGCATACTCAAAATAATAAAATGGAAATAAATGACAGTCCTTGCAGAAAACGAATTTCTTTCAAGATATTTATCACGGCTGTGCACCCAGTTACAACTAAATTATTTGATCAAGATTCCATCCATTAGGAATGTGGAATGCACTCAACGACTGTGATATGAATTTCAAAATAATGGAGCACAGCAATCAGGCGTCCTTTCCTTTCAAGCTTTAATGAAGCAAATCTAGATTTCGGCTAGTAACTAGCCATTATCAATGCAGTATTCCAGAGTTTTAATACGTGTCTTAGAACGTCAGTCCCCTGTTGTTCGGGCTCATGCCACAGTTCATTCAAGACTACTGTATAATGATGGTAGGCTTTGCGGAGAACACAACGGGTGGCACACACTCACGTAAGGAAACCTTCTATTCACCCATAACCGCAGTGACAAAACCATTTGTTGTGGCTGCTGTGGGCTATCGAGCAATAGTATTGTTGGTTTTGACGTCAGCATCGGAGCTTTCTACTGCACGCACACTTCGTAATCATATTGTGTATACTAGTGACCGTGGTTCTGGTATCGTGGATGGTAAACTGTATTATCTGTAGAAATGAGAACTTTTTGAAGATTTACTTCAAGAAAAAAGCATAAGAATTAAGTCGACCCTTGCCCTCGGGCATTTTTGAAGTTCAAATATCCAAGTTTCCTTCTCGACTATGTTACATTTCATAACTAATAACTCAACTGTTAACCAAACGGCACCGTTTGGAGTCTAAGGTCGACAGTAAGCCGATGTCTGGAAACATTGCCGTATGCGACCTTTGCGACTACAAGTAACTTGAGCTTCGATCAGTATAGACTTGAAAAACCAGAATAGTCGAGAACGAAATTCAAAATCATATTCTATAGCCAGGAAGCAAGGTAACAGCGGTGACACCGAATTGTCTTTTCTTTACTTTCATTTCATCCACCAGTTCGATCTGGGCGGAGAGTGCACTGCCAGCAGTACAACATTCTGCACTTCAGCCAATAGCTATCAAGGCGAAACAAATATGATTACAAGTTCAAAGAGCTACAAATGTATATCAAATATGTAAAATTAGTTTCCTATACTATGTAAAAGCATTAAACTGTGTGCTTTGTTCTGTAAATGAAAATCAGAAAACTTAAAGGTAATCATTAAAATAAGAATACATATTTAAAACACATTGCAAAACTGTCACGGGTTATTTCTCTTGAAATTAATGTGATTGTGTCGGACGATAAGATATTTTCAAAAGAATCAGTCACTGTAGTCTCTAGCTCGACTGAAAAGCCGTTGCTTCCATTTTGAAATGTGTGGATTGCGACGGATCAGCTGCTGGAGTAAGCAAGTGGTACACGTCACTCCGCAACTTGGGGTGCTGTGAATGACTAGAGGGAGATGGTGTGTCCCTTTCACACCGGTGACGCTGGTGCCTGATGCGGTATGCTGTTTTATGCAGGGCCCATTCCGCTAAAAGGTCTGCGCGGGCCGCACGTAGCGCGGAGCTGGTGCGCTGTGAGGGCTGCCTGCACGTCAGGCGCACTTACACACCACTCGGGCTCGGCTGGGGTCAGGCTGAAGAAGGGCGGCATTCGTATTTCTCGCCCTGCCACGCCTCTTCGCGAGCGCTGCCTGGGATGCACGCAAACGGCCAGCTGCTGCACGTGTGTGTTTCGCTCGTTATACGTCTTCCTCTTCACGGAGAAGTTGCAGCTGCGCTTGAAATACGTGCTCAGCACGTGCGTAATACTTCGGAGTCGACTACCAACTACCGGGCGCATGACCAACACATTGTTAACTATCTCCGTATGATATGTGCTCTTTCTTTCTGAGCTACGAAAAACGAATTTGTTCTTCGTCATTATGTTACATGTAGCAACACAGACTAAACTAAGAAACAAATTAAAATACTGAAGCGGCCGTCTTAAAAGTATCACTACCGTCGCAATCAGCTTCTGTAAATAAATGGATACAAAACTGACAACCGCTACAAACAATTAGAATTATTCCTCTAAGATGGGTCTTTGCCAGATTGTTTGTTCTAATGTGAAATGGAGATATACGGAATTACCAAAGCACATGCAGAATTTTGCTCGTCACAGTTGCCTCGATGTTCTACAGCTGCAGATTGCAGAGAACTATGATCTGTTTTCTTTCATTCTGGGCTTTCAAAAGCTGTGAGACCTACCGTCACATACAACAACACACACTAAACTAGAAACAAATTTAAATACCAAAGCGATGGCCTTAAAAGTACACTACGTGATCAAAAGTATACGCACACCCACAGAAACATACGTTTTTCGTACTAGGTGCATTGTGCTGCCGCTTACTGCCAGGTATTCCATATCATAATGGCTCTAAGCACTATGGGACTTAACATCTGAGGTCATCAGTCCCCTAGACTTAGAACTACTTAAACCTAACTAACCTAAGGACATTACACACATCCATGCCCGAGGCAGGATTCGAACCTGCGACCGTAGCAGCAATGCGGTTCCAGACTGAAGCGCCTAGAACCGCTCGGCCACAGCGGCCGGCTAGCGACCTCAGTAGTCATTACACATCGTGAGAGAGCAGAATGGGGCACTCCGCGGAACTCTTGGACTTCGAACGTGGTCAGGTAATTGGGTGTCACTTGTTTCATACGTCTCTAAGTGAGATTTCCTCACTCCTTATCAGCCGTAGGTCCACTTTTTCCGGTGTGATAGTGTAGTGAAAACGTGAAGGGACACGTACAGCACAAAAGCGTACATGCCGACCTCGTCTGTTGATTGACAGAGCCCACTGACAGTTGAAGAGGGTCCTAATGTGTAATAGTAGTCATCGATCCAGACCATCAGCCAAGAATTCCAAACTGCATCAGTTTCCACTTCAAGTACTATGGCAGTTAGGCGGGAGGAGAGAAAACTTGGAATTTATAGTCGAGCGGCTGCTCATAAACCACACATCACGCCGGTAAATGCCAAACGACGCCTCGCTTGGTGTAAGGAGGGTAAACATTGGACGATTGAATGGTGGAGAAACGTTGTGTGGAGTGACAAATCACGGTACACAATGTCGCAATTAGATGGCAGGGTGTGGGTATGGCGAATGCTCGGTGAACGTCATCTGCCAGCGTGCGTAGTGCCAAAAGTAAAATTCGGAGGCGGTGGTGAATGGTGTGGTCGCGTTTTTCATGGAGGGTACTTGCATCCCTTGTTGTTTTGCGTGACACAATCACTGCACAGGCCTACATTGATGTTTTAAGCACATTATTCCTTCCCACTGTTGAAGAGCAATTCGGGAATGGTAACTTTCAAAACGATCGAGCACCTGTTCATAATCACGACCTGTGGCGGAGTGGTTACCGACAATAACACCCCTGTAATGGACTGGCCTGCACAGAGTACTGACCTGAATCCTATAGAACACCTTTCGGATATTTTGGAACGCCGACTTCGTGCCAGGCCTCACCGACCGACATAAATACCTCTCTTGAGTGCAGCACTCCGTGAAGAATGGGCTGCCGTTTCCCAAGAAACCTTCCAGCACCTGACTGAACGTATGCCTGCGAGAGTGGAAGCTGTCATCAAGGCTAAGGGTGGGCCAACACCATATCGAATGCCAACATTACCGTTGGAGGGCGCCACGAACTTGAAAGTCATTTTTAGCCTGGTGTCCGTGCATAGTGCAGTAGTATCATAGTATTCCAATTCTGTAAATCAATGATAATATACTTAATGGGCTGACATGTATGGCAATCCAAGCTGTGCATAAACTAATGTTGGGGGTCTTAACCTCATAAAGGATTATAACTGTTGTGAAAAGGTTCCCGGTAACGTAATAAATAGGGCCTGCGCTGTATTTTCGTAAAATCATTTGCCTCAGTACCACACAAACCCTTAATTTCAGAAATATGGACATATGGTATAGGAAACGAAATTGGTGTAAGCAGAGTGTATTAATGACTATATATTCGCCATCAACTATCTGCCGATGTTCCCACTTGCGTCACTCTATGTGTTTTGCAGTAAGAGAACAGGAACTGAGTTTACTTATTTTGTCAGCAGTAAAATTTGCAAAAAGAGTCTGTTTTCTTCATGTGTCAGTATAGCTCGAGGATCATATATATGCATAAGGAAAAAAAAAGGATGAAATAAAAACAATAAAATTTCTCTACGAATGTTCCAAAACGATATGCCTTTTTAGGAGTATATTGCAGTTCATGTAATACAGAGCCTTAGCTAAACCACAAAATATTTCAGTACCAATAATGAATCATCTATTAATATGAATAAGGAATGAGATGCTGTCATTTCTGTAATTTATTCAAAGTGAGAATATTATAAGCCTAGAGCCAAGTCTAGCTACAATTAATTTTATCAATTTGAATTTAACTCAACGGGTGGACAGTTGATATTCTATAATATCGTTCGGCACTCATCAAAATTCGATGTAAGTTGTTAAAATCGATAAATGGTAATCATCCAGACAATACTTTACCACTTTTTGGTGTAAGTCTGCAGCTATTATATTCGTCTGCCTTATTTTAAGCCGCATTTTCGAGACAGTCGCAAAATAGAAAAATCATGTGGAATACATCAAGCAATGCCCATATTTCCACAGGCTCTGGCGGGTCCCACGGCACCGGCCGACTGCCTTGTCACCTGTGCCAATGCCGTCATCGGATGCGATACGGAGAGGCGTGGTGTCAGCACACCGCTCTCCCGACCGTTGTCAATCTTCGTGACGTGGAGCCGGTATTACTCAGTTAAGTGGCTGCCCAGTTGGCCATTCGAGTATGAGTGCAAATCTCATCAAGGAAAAATTCCGTAATAGTACCTGGAATCGAACCCTGGTCCTCCGCATGGCAGCCCGCCGCGCTGATCACTCAGCTACGGAGGCAGACCATATTTCTTAAGAATGGTTATGAAATTCACAATGCAGTGTTTCACGTATTAAGTACCCCTAATAACTGTAGACATTCTCTCTCTGTTCAGGTTTGCGTCTGTCCAATTGGTTGGACTGTCGCAAAACGCGTAGCCTAGTGCACTGCTTTTTCAACTGCGACTCTGTGGGTTATTCACACTAAGAGTTTTTACGTTTTCGGGAAACGTGGACTCCGGGAAAAGCTCCATTATTTGAAGTGACACGAAATCAATTCCAAACGGGGATTTCCGGCCTCATGGTTGGAAATTTACAGTACCTGAAGAAAGAAGTGATGTGGAACAAATACAACAGAAGGTTAATTTTATTTCCTTCTTTAATTTAAAGCGTTGCAAGATAAGGCTACGATGCCAATATGAGATGTACCGAAGCGCATAGGGCAGAACGTGCAGGTTTCCATGTCCTGTGTGGACTCAGTACAGGGTCGTTGCCTTGTAAAGGGTGATTCACTGGGTCCAATCCAGCATCTGTCATAGAGTTGGCATGTGTTGTAAGTGTGGATTTACTGTGTGTAGCATTTATGGTTACTCTGAGAATTACAAAAAAATGTCATCTTGAAACATCGTGTGATATGTGTAAATAAACATGAGTAAATAGGCATTGGGAAACTAGGTTAGTTACAGGCACTGCGTGAACAACATTTTTTTATTTTAATCACCGGAAATTTTTAGTGAGTTTGGAGTTTGCAGTGCACTTCTTCTACCATTTAGGACACATTTCTGCTCCACCTTGCAAAGCCAGAATACTGTACCAAAATGCTGGGGGACCTGTAGACGATCGACGATTGGTAAAGCTGCGATTAAATATAGTTGGTGAAATCCATTACTGGTCGATTACACTGTTGACAATCACTTTCTGGAAACATATAGCACTTTTATATTACCTGAGAGTCGTTTGGAGACACTTCAAGTGGCGTGGCAGGTGTACTAGTATACCTTCTAATAGAAAAAGCGTATTAACTTTAACAATACTAAGCAAAACTAATTCGTCCTTGAAAGAAGTGGCGTACAAAACACACGTCTAAACGAATATTGAGTACTGCCTATCAGTATCGGGCTCTCATTTGAGAGGATTAATACAGCAGGTAGAGACGATCCAAGAGTTCGCCGTATTCCTTTTTACGTCTGAGGAACATTGTGTTTCCACCGGGCGTACCATGCAATACGACAAAATGACATTTTTGGCTACTGTTAATTCGTTTAGGGGTTACATTATTTAAGAGTCCGTAGAGATACGCACGGTAGAAAACCCCATTAACTGGAACATCGGGTTTCAATTGGGTAACGCATGGAATCCAATTATCTCCACGAATTCGTCGAGTTCCACGGCTATCGGCGACCCGCTGGATATCTGTTTCGCATTTCCGCCCTTTAGGGCGCTGAATGCTGTTAGTTGATCAGTCTTGCAGTTACAGAGCTCTTATGAATTTAAGACCATGTCAGTCTTCAACGGCTCGTCTGAAGATGTGTGGTTCGTGCCCGAATGTAATACCCCGAGTGGCATAAATCGATGACCCGATATATTCCCGTAATATCATCGAGTATTACTTGCTTATAAATCTTGCAAAGTGAAAACGGAGAGAAAATCTGGGCCATTAGAGCTCATAACGAGGAATACCGAAATTCGTTCGCCTCACGCACAATTAGAGAACGAAAGAAGGCGGAAATGAGTGACAGGTAGAATTTCCCACCAGCACACACCGCAGAATTCCCTAACTGATGAAAAGTACCCTGACATCCCTATGTAACGAGCAATTGCCCAACAGATGCCATAAGAAGCGGACCTGCCAGTATAAAGGAGGCGTGGAGCACTGCGTTGTGAGTAGAGGAGCAGTACCAGATGAATGGGTCTCTCAGGAGGGCAGAGTGAGTTCGAACGTGGAATCTTCTACATCTACATACATATCCCGCAAGCCACGGTAAGATGCGTGGGTATCCTGTATCACAACTAGTCGTTCCTTTCCTGTTCCACTGGCAGATAGAGCGAGGAAAAAACGACTACCTATATGCCTCCGTGTGAGCCATAATTTCTCGTATCTTACCTTCGTGGTCCCTTCGCAAATGTTGGCACCAGTAGGATCGTTCTGCAGTCAGTTTCAAATGCCGGTTCTCTGAATTTTCTCAGTAGTGTTCCTCGGAAACAATGTCGCCTTCCTCCCAGGGATTCCCAGCTGAGTTCCCGAAGCATCTCCGCAACACTTACGACTTGTTCGAACCTGCCAGTAACAAAATCTTGCAGCCCAACTCTGAATTACTTCTACGTATTCCTTTAATCCGTTCTGGTACGGATCATAAACATTTAAACAGTACTCAAGAACAGATCGCACTAGCGTCCTATATGCGGTTTCCTTTAAAGTTGGACAAAACTTTCCTAGAATTCTCCCAATAAACCGAAGTTGACCATTAACCAATCGTACTACAATCCACACATGCTCGTTCCATTTTGTATTGCTTTGCAAAGTTATGTCCAGAAATTTAAACGACCTGATCGTACCCACCAGGGTAGCCGAGAGCGCTAACGCGCTGCTTCCTGGACTCGAGTAGGCGCGCCGGCCCCGAATCGAATCCGCTCCAGCGGACTAACGACGGGGGCAGGTGTGCCGGCCAGCCTGGATGTGGTTTTTAGGTGGTTTTCCACATCCTGCTAGGTGAATACCGAACTGGTCCCCACGTTCCGCCTCAGTTACACGACTCGCAGACAGTTGAAACACGTTCGCACTATTCCATGGATTACACTGATGCAGACAGTTGGGATACACACACTGTCCAGGGGGTGGTGACAAGAAGGGCATCCGGCCATCCCTTAAAATTAATGCGCCACATTCGGTTAACCATAACAGCAGACCCCGCCAGTCGGGATGAATGCTTGGAAAGAGATCTAACCGACCTGACTGTGTCAAGCAGGACACTACTAATGCTGTATCCGAACATTACTGGTTTGTTTTTCCGCGTTAACTTACACTCCTCTACATTTAGAGCTAGCTGCCATTCATGACAAGAGCTAGAAAATTTGTCTAAGTCATCTTATATCCCCCTACAGTTACTCAACAACGACACCTTACCGTCCACCACATAATGAGCAAACAATTGCAGATTGCTAAGCACTCTCTCCACCAAATAATTTATGTGTGTGGAGAATAACAGAGGTCCTGTAACAATTCCCTGGGGCATTCCTAACGATAGCCTTGTCTCTGATGAATATTCGCTGTCAAGGACAACATACTGAATTCTATAACTTAAGAAGTCTTCGACCTTTCACATACCTCTGAACTTATTCTTTATGCTTGTACCTTCTTTAACAGTCTACTATGGGCACCGTGTTAACCACTTTCCGGAAATTTGGAAATATGGAATCCGCCTGCTTCCCTTCATCCATAGTTCGCAGTATATCGCGTGAGAAAACGGCAAGCTGAGTTTTGCACGAGCTACGCTTTCTAAAACCAAGCTGATTAGTAGACATAAGCTTCTCGGTCTCAAGAATATTTATTACATTTGAACTGAGAATATGTTCAAGGATTCTGCAGCAAAACCTATGTTATGGATATTTGTCCGTAATTTTGAGCGTACGTTTTCTTTTCTCCTTGTTATACAAAGGAGTCACCTGCGCTTTTTCCCAGTCGCTTGGGACTTTGCACTGGGCGAGAGTTTGCGATGAATGCAAGCTAAGTAAGGGGCCAACGCCGCAGAGTTCTCTTAGAAAAGCCGCACTGGGATTCCATTCGGACCTAGTGACTTTTTTATTTTCATCTCCTTCAGCAGTTTCTCTACGCCATTGATGCTTATCACTGTATCGTCCATACGGAAGTCCGTTCAATGGTCAAACGACGTTACGTTTATACAGTTCTTCTAACGATTTCTTGAACGTGAAATTTAAAACTTCGGATTTCGTTTTGCCATCTTCTACCACCACACGAGACTGGTTAAAAAGTGACTCAATGGAAGCCTTAGACCCCCTTAGCGATTTTACAAAGGACCATGAATTTTCTCGTGTTATCTGCCAGATCATTTGCTAAGTGTAATGATGATAGTAGTTGTATGGTTCGGACATAGATCTTTTCATAGACGCACTAATTTCTGCTGACCTTTGGTTGTCGTCATTTGTGCGTTCTCGTTGGAACCAAGAGTGCAGCAGCCCCTGACTTCTCAGCAGTTTCCGAATCACGTCATTAAATCGTCTTGGGTCTTTCCCGTCCTTAATACACTTACTAGGCACGTTACAGTCGCTTTAAACTTTGCCCGTAATTCCTCTATGTCCATCTTACCATATCTAAGTGATGTCAGTTCACTGTCTATGTGAGATCCTAACAACGCTTATCCGCACTTTCTAGCAGGAATTTTCTCCTAGACTTCTTGACGATTTATTAACTTTTTAACCATAATTGCTATAATGACATCATGATCTCTAATCGCCTTTTCTATACTGACGTTGTCGGTAATGTTCGGCGTATTTGTAACTACAAGGTCTAAGATATTTCCATTGCGTGTGTTGATGCTGAACCAGCTGCTCAAGACAGTTTTCAGAAAATGTGTTCAAAAGAACGTCTAATGACTGTCTGACGTCCTATTCTACAGGGTGGTCCATTGATTGTGACGGGGCCAAATATCTCACGAAATAAGCGTCAAACGAAAAAACTATGAAGAACAAAACTTGTCTAGCTTGAAGGGGGAAACCCGATGGCGCTATGAATGGCCCCTCTTGATGGCGCTGCCGTAGGTCAAACGGACATCATTTTGAGCCTTTATTGCATTAATGTGGTGTTTACAGGTAATCATGCTGTAACAGCATGTGCTCTCCGAAATAAAATGCTCAAACGTACCTACGTTCTGAATTTTAATTTTAAAAAAACCTATCTGTTACCAACTGTTCGTCTAAAATTGTGAGCCATATGTTTGTGACTATTACAGCGCCGTCTGTCACAAAGCAAAAAAAGTGGTCCAACTAAAACATTCATATTTCTTTACGTACTACACGAATATGTAATAAGAAAATGGGGATTCCTATTTTAAAAAACGCCGTTGATATCCGTTTGACCTATGACAGCGCCATCTAGCGGGCCAACCATAGCTTCATCTGGTTTCCCCCTTCAAGCTAGACAAGTTTCGTTCTTTGTAGTTTTTTTCGTTTGATACTTATTTTCGTGAGATATTTGGCCCGGTCATTATCAATGGACCACCCTGTATACTCGGTATGTCAAAGTCGCCTCCAACTAGTAATGCATGATCTGAGTGTTTAAGCGCAATTGATCCTGAACTTTCTTTGAAAGAGTCTAGAAATGTCATTGAAGAATCGGGAGGCAGGTAAATGCATCCAACAATTTACTTGGTTTCTCCTACACCTGTTGCGACCAGATAACTTCTCTGTCACACTCAACCTCGACCTCACTAGAGAAAATATTTTTGTCAACTGCAATGAACAGTCCCCCTCCTGTGGCCTCTAATCTGTTTTACCGATGTACGTTGCCGGCCGAAGTGGCCTTGCGGTTAGCGTCCGGCTTTCGCCGCCGTGCAGTGCGGACGTGTTGTTGTTTCCGCCTGCGGAGCGCGCGCGCTCGCTGTTGTTTACATTTCAGCGGCCGTCACTTACGTGTCGCTTACGTGCACTAGAACCATGGCCAACCGTTTTCGAAAATCAACATTACGATTACACTTCTGCAACGAATGCGCACGACTAAAGGCCTTGGAAGTGGAACGCTTCCTACACGACGTTGCTAAGATCCCAGCTTCCGACATCTTGGGCATCCATTTGTCCATATTAAGCAGTATTGTGTACGTCAAAGTCGTCAATGACGCGGTATGTGAAAGAATACTTCGTGACACCAACCATGGATTACGCTTTTGGCACGCCGACGGCAATGTCGGAGCGGTCACTGTCGACCATGCCGGCTTAGGAATGCGCACCATACGAGTTTTCGAACTCCCGTTCGAGCTTCCGGCGGAAGACGTTATCGCGGCTTTCCGTCCCTATGGCACTGTACATGGCCACACTGCCGAACGCTGGGCTCAATTCCAAACGTGCCCCATTCTTAACGGTGTACGGCAGATCACCATCGACCTCCATCGCCACGTGCCATCTTAGTTGCAAATTAGCGGGTGCCGCGCGGTTGTCATATACGACGGCCAACCCAAGACCTGTTCCGGGTGCGGCAAAGAAGGCCACCTCAGATCTGAGTGTCTTCAGCGACGCATCACCCAATTGCCAGCCGCTACCGTGGAACCTTCGGCTCCGTCGACGGTTTTACCAATCACCTATGCATCGGCGCTCTCTTCTCCTCCCACCGGCCGTCGCCCATCGGACCACGTACCGGTGACCCTTCCAGCTGCTACGGATACCGCCGGGGCCGACAAGTTGCGCTCAAAGCCTGACGCTACTCCGGAGCCACTGCCAACAGCGACGACTTCCGACACCCACCCGCCTGAACATATGGACGCACCTTCATTTGACGTTCCCGCGACGGCCTTCCTCTCAGAGCGACGCAACTCCCTTCCCTCTTCCGACACCGTGGGACGAGCCCGCAAACAATGTTTACCTAAGAGGCGCAAGAGGAGGCGCCGTACGGTCTCGGAACGAGACGGATCACCTCCCCCTGATGCTCCAGAGGCCGTCCGACCAGACGAGGCCTCGGAGAAACTGCACGAGGATACGAATGACGACAACATGACGCCGACTGCGGCTGTGTCGATGCCTACTCTACTGGCTCGCTCAGGTGCTCCTGAACCAATTGACTCCACCGTTGCGACTGCCGCCGAGACGTCCTTCGCCCCTACGACCGTCACAACGACAGCGCCTTCAATGGTGTGGAGTGAGGACGTCGATGAGGACCCGGACCACACGCTGGGGACAGAGTTACCCCAGACGGAAGCACCTTTACGCCGCTGATAACGCCGTCAGGTGGCGCACGACACGACTTGCCGTTGCCTCGCCCCTCTTCATCCTCCGCCGGTGGAGTTCCCCTCCACGGCGGGGTACGGCTCCAAACTTACCGAATAGCGACGATCAACACTAACACCATTAGCTCACCAGTGAAACTTCAACTGCTGCGAGAGTTGATATGGGCGTCGGACGTCGATATCGCACTACTACAGGAAGTACACTCGGCCACACTTCCAGACGTCGCGGGATATAACACTTATCCTTATCCTGGTGACCACCTGGGACGCGGCGTAGCCATCTACGCCAGAGAAGGCATTCCAGTGGCCGATATCACATACCTTCCATCTGCCGGAGGCATGGCCGTCACCGTCATGGGGACGCGTATCGTCAACATTTACGCTCCGTCAGGCTCCACCCGCAGACGCGACAGGGCACTCTTCTATTCAGAAGAAATCGCTCCTTTGTTTCTTGGACGCTGCGACCATTATTTGCTTGGGGGTGATTTTAATTGTGTCTTGCACCCTAAAGATCAAGTGCCCCACTACAACACCTGTCAAGAACTGCGTCTTGTCGTCCGAGATCTGTTGCTCCGCGACACTTGGGAAGTTCAGCACGGCGACGCGCCTGGACATACTTACCAGTCGAGTCACTCCGCGAGCCGCCTTGATGGAATTTACGTTTCTCGGGAACTCACACCTGCTGTCCAAGGTGCAGAACTTTGGCCCCTGGCCTTTTCGGACCACTGTGCCTACATCTGTAACATTCTCTTCCCCAAGCAAGTGGTCTGTCGTAGTCGTGCACCGTGGAAGCTAAACTCCTCCCATCTTCATGATCCCGAATGTCTTCAACGTGTTACCGAGACATGGGCCACCTGTGAACGTCGCTTACCTAAATACTGCACGACCTTGACCTGGTGGCTGGAATGTGCCAAACCTACCATTCGACGTACTTTGATTCAGTATGGAAAGGAAGTTGCTACGTGGCGCCGGCACACTACAGACTATTTCTAAGCCGTTCTCCGCGACCTGGACGCGCAACGACCCACCCCCGACACCCAGAGTGAACGCAGCCGGATTAAGGCGCAAATTGTAACTTTGACACGCCGTAGACTGCAGGGGGCTATGGTGCGAACTCGATGTCAAGATTCGGCGGAACAAGAACATCCGACCCTGCATCATATCGCCTCCGATAGGAAACATCGACGACAACAACTCATCACCGAGATCACCACCTGTCGCGGCCAGCACGTCACTTGCCAGGCCGAAATCGTCAGTGCCTTTGTCGACCACTACCGCACAATGTACCAGGAGGAGACTACCGACAACCACGCTGAGGAGTCTGTGTTACCACACGTAACTCGCACTCTCACCAGCGACGAAGCGGACGAGCTGATGGAGGCCATTACGCGTGACGAAATCCACGATGCAATCAAAAAAGGTGCTCTGAATAAGTCACCTGGTGTCGATGGATTGCTGATAGAATTTTATCGCGCTTTCTTCACACTAATGGCGTCAAGGTGGACAACGATGTTTCAAGAACTGATGACGATGGGGAACGCCGTACCGCCGTCCTTCGTCACGGGAATTATTATACCCATCCACAAACCGACACCAGGTGTGACGACAGCACATTACCGTCCCTTGACTCTGCTTAATGCAGACTGTAAAATTTTTACACGCCTACTGGCAACGCGATGCCGCAAGGTCCTGCCCAGCATTCTGTCCTCGGAACAGACAACTCCGGGCGGCTCAATTAATATACAAACGGCCACAGGAGAATGTCGCGATTTAATTGCACTGGCAGCGGTGTGCAGACTCCGCGCCGCAGTGGTTGCCATTGATTTTGACAGCGCATTCGACAAAGTGCGGCATCTTTTTCTGTTCTCAGTGATGAACCGCATGGGTTTTCCACCAGCCTTTATCGACGTGATCCGGCGCCTGTACGGCACCGCCGAATCGCTGATTCAGGTTAATGGCCGTGTGGCGGGACCAGTGGCGATCCGTCGTTCCGTACGGCAAGGCTGCCCACTTTCGACCCTACTCTATGCCATAAGCCTGGAGCCACTCATCGGGAGTCTGACGAGCCACCTTTCTGGTCTCACACTGCGACAGCACAGTTTTCGATGTCGTGCGTATGCGGACGACCTCCTCCTCTTGATCCGCTCACGGAGTGAAACACACACGGTACTTGATTTGATATCAACGTACGGCACTGCAGCGGGCTGTAACATGAATTTGGCTAAATCTGCGGCGATGACAACTGGTCGCGGCCTCTCACACGACGACTTAGCACCTCTCCCGTGTGTATAAAAACTACGATACCGTGGTATCATTTTCACCTCCACCGTGCGCCGCTCCCCTGTCATCAATTTTCGGCGTGCACTCCAAACTATCCGCACGACGGTGCGACAAAATCTTCTCCGACGACTCGATTCTTTACAACGTGTCCAAGACCTGAATCAACATGTGGCGTCCAGAATGGTCCACATTGCACAGGTCCTCCCGCTGCCATCAACTATTGGACGCAGCCTCCAGGCTGCCTTCGGATACTTCCTTACGGCCGGTACGCTCTTTAAGGTCCGCTACGACACGCTCACCCTTCCCCCGCGAGCGGGGCGCCTCGGCCTTGTCAATGTGCGACTCCGCGCGACGTCCTTGTACATGTCCACCATGCACAAGCAGTGGCACGGGGGCATCTCCCTTACGCACAGCTTGCTGGAAATTCTTGTGCCCGCGACCATAACACCACCAGTACCAGTAGGACACATCAAGCACCACCTGATGCCCATTTCTGATTTCATCGTCGACTTCAGTTATGCTCACACACACCGACCACGCGTTCTCCTAGACCTAAAGATTTTTACACCCCACTCCTTCGTTCCATATCCAGCAACAATATCGAACTGAGACATCCGTCCACGCGGTGGCCCACGGTTTTGCGTCACATCCACCAGCCTTTTCTTCCCTCCAACGTCCGGGCAACATGGTACCAAGTCGCAAATGAAAAATTCGCCACAAATCATCGTCTTCACTCCATCGGACTACAGGACTCTCCACTTTGTTCCATTTGCCACCTCGTGGATGACGATGTCCATCAACTGACTTGTGCTGCCACCAGTGACGTCTGGAAACTTGCCCGACAGTTCGTTGCCTGTTACCTCCGCGTTCCGCCGGACTCGATTGATCCATGGACTTTTATCCATCCTGAGAATGCTTATTTCCCCGCCACCAAAAATCATGCGATTGTATGGGTCAAGGGATGGACGATCTCCTACATGTATAATGATGGCGACAAATCACGCCTTGATTTCTGGCAGTACTTGCAAACGGCCCACAGTGAAGTCGAACACCGACCGCGCTACCGCGCCTTCTTCGCCAATTACCTACATGCGATCTTTACGTCATCCCCGCTCAGTTGGATGGTGCCACACGCCGACAGCACTCCCGCCCCCCCTGCTGACATCTGAGACTCCCCGCGCTACTTTCTACATTGTAAACCACAGTGGAGTAGGCGCATGGACACGCGCCTCCTTTCTTTTATGCACTATACCAGACACACTGGTTTTTCCCTCACTCCACTGTATATTGCTTCACACCTCTTAGCTTACATCAGTATTATTATTCTTTTTTTTCCTACACCTTGTTCATAAAAAAAAAAATTGCACGCCTTGTACGAGTATAATGTCTTGTGTTATTTTCGCCGGAAGGATGGCGTTTCTGTTGTATTTAAGTTTTGTACCAATAAAGATCTTTTGTTCATTTACCCTGTTCCTGATGAAAAAAAACATAATAAAAATAATAAAATAAAATAAAAATAAATCAAAAAGCTACTTTGAGGGAGTGATTCAGGGACGGGAGGGGGAGACATCGCGGTCAGGCATCGGGTTGCGACCCCTGCCCGATTTGTCTCCACCTACTCATAACTGAACACTCTTAAAATAAAAAATAACAAAAACAAAAAAAGAGAAAAAAAGAAAAAAATAATGACCTCAGCAGTTGAGTCCCATAGTGCTCAGAGCCATTTGAACCATTTTTGAACCGATGTACGTTAGGTGATAATTGATGTCTTGTTGATGGGCGCAGTTAGTGCTAATGGGACAAAGAGCAAAGAGTAGTTGGTGTCCATATCACTTAGCTTCTGTCCTAATTATTTTGTAGCCTAAGGACTTGCTGCTGAGGTACGAGTGCCACACGCTGTTACATGTTATGTTATATTTGGTTGACCGCTGTAGAACCTGATTGCTGTACCCAATATTCGACATTGTTATTGTAAAGAGGATATTTTGTATTATTATTCGAGTCATATTGATGTTTATTCAGGCTACAAAGAATTTTATTGTTATCCACAGTGATTTCAATTTTGTATGTTGGCACATGAACCATAGACCTTGCCGTTGGTGGAGAGGCTTGCGTGCCTCAGCGACACAGATAGCCGTACCGTAGGTGCAACCACAACGGAGGGGTATCTGCTGAGAGGCCAGACAAACGTATGGTTCCTGAAGAGGGGCAGCAGTCTTTTCAGTACTTGCAGGGGCAACGGTCTAGATGACTGACTGATCTGGCCTTGTAACATTAACCAAAACGGCCTTGCTGTGCTGGTACTGCGAACGGCTGAAAGCAAGGGGAAACTACGGCCGTAATTTTTCCCGAGGGCATGCAGCTTTACTGTATGGATAAATGATGATGGCGTCCTCTTGGGTAAAATATTCCGGAGGTAAAATAGTCCCCCATTCGGATCTCCGGGCGGGGACTACTCAGGAGGACGTAGTTATCAGGAGAAAGAAAACTGGCGTTCTACGGATCGGAGCGTGGAATGTCAGATCCCTTAATCGGGCAGGTAGTTTAGAAAATTTAAAAAGGGAAATGGATAGGTTAAAGTTAGATATAGTGGGAATTAGCGAAGTTCGGTGGCAGGAGGAACAAGACTTTTGGTCAGGTGAATACAGAGTTATAAATACAAAATCAAATAGAGGTAATGCTGGAGTAGGTTTAATAATGAATAAAAAAATTGGAGTGCGGGTAAGCTACTACCAACAGCATAGTGAACGCATTATTGTGGCCAAGATAGACACGAAGCCCATGCCTACTACAGTAGTACAAGTTTATATGCCAACTAGCTCTGCAGAGGATGAAGAAATTGATGAAATATATGATGAGATAAAAGAAATATTCAGGTAGTGAAGTGAGACGAAAATTTAAAAGTCATGTGTGACTGGAATTCGAGAGTAGGAAAAGGGAGAGAAGGAAACATAGTAGGTGAATATGGATTGGGGCTAAGGAATGAAAGGAAGCCGCCTGGTGGAATTTTGCACAGAGCATAACTTAATCATAGCTAACACTTAGTTGAAGAATCATAAAAGAAGGGTGTATACATGGAAGGTATCAGATAGATTATATAATGGTAAGACAGAGATTTAGGAACCAGGTTTTAAATTGTAAGACATTTCCAGGGGCAGATGTGGACTCTGACCACAATCTATTGGTTATGAACTGTAGATTAAAACTGAAGAAACTGCAAAAAGGTGGGAATTTGAGGAGATGGGACCTGGATAAACTGAAGGAACCAGAGGTTGAGGAGAGTTTCAGGAAGAGCATAAAGGAACAATTGACAAGAATGGGGGAAAGTAATACAGTAGAAGAATAACGAGGGATGAAGTGGTGAAGGCAGCAGAGGATCAAGTAGGTAAAAAGACGAGGGCTAGTAGAAATCCTTGGGTCACAGAAGAAATACTGAATTTAATTGATGAAAGGAGAAAATATAAAAATGCAGTAAATGAAGCAGGCAAAAAGGAATGCAAACGTCTCAAAAATGAGATCGACAGGAAGTGCAAAATTGCTAAGCAGGCATGACTAGAGGACAAATGTAAGGACGTAGAGGCTTACCTCACTAGGGGGAAAATAGATACTGCCTACAGGAAAATTAAAGAGACCTTTGGAGAAAAGAGAACCACTTGTATGAATATCAAGGGCTCAGATGGAAACCCAGTTCTAAGCAAAGAAGGGATAGCAGAAAGGTGGAAGGAGTATATAGAGGGACTATACAAGGGCGATGTACTTGAGGACATGGAAATGGAAGAGGATGTAGATGAAGATGAAATGGGAGATATGATACTGCGTGAAGATTTTGATAGAGCACTGAAAGACCTAAGTCGAAACAAGGCCCCTAGAGTAGACAACATTCTATTAGAACTACTGACGGCCTTCGGAGAGCCAGTCCTGACAAAACTCTACCATCTGGTGAGCAAAATGTATGAGACAGGCGAAATACCCGCAGACTTCAAGAAGAATATAATAATTCCAATCCCAAAGAAAGCAGGTGTTGACAGATGTGAAAATTACCGAACTGTCAGTTTGATAAGTCACGGCTGCAAAATACTAACGCGAATTTTGTACAGACGAATGGAAAAACTGGTAGAACCCGACCTCGGGGAAGATCAGTTTGGATTCCGTAGAAATATGGGAACACGTGAGGCAATACTGACCCTACGACTTATCTTAGAAGCTAGATTAAGAAAAGGCATATCTACGTTTCTAGCATTTGTAGACTTGGAGAAAGCTTTTGACAATGTTGACTGGAATAATCTCTTTCAAACTTTCAAGGTGGCAGGGGTAAAATATAGGGAGCGAAAGGCTATTTACAATTTGTACAGAAACAAGATGGCAGTTATAAGAGTCGAGGACATGAAAGGGAAGCAGTGGTTGGGAAGGGATTGAGACAGGGTTGTAGCCTCTCCTCGATGTTATTCAATCTGTATATTGAGCAAGCAGCAAAGGAAACAAAAGAAAAGTTCGGAGTAAGTATTAAAATCCATGGAGAAGAAATAAAAACTTTAAGGTTCGCCGATGACATTGTAATTCTGTCACAGACAGCAAAGGACTTGGAAAAGCAGTTGAACGGAATGGGCAGTGTCTTGAAGGGAGGCTATAAGATGAACATCAACAAAAGCAAAACGAGGATAATGGAATGTAGTCGAATTAAGTCGGGCGATACTGAGGGAATTAGATTAGGAAATGAGACACTTAAAGTAGTAAATGAGTTTTGCTATTTGGGGAGCAAAGTAACTGATGATGGTCGAAGTAGAGAGGATATAAAATGTAGACTGGCAATGGCAAGGAAAGCGTTTCAGAAGAAGAGAAATTTGTTAACATCGAGTATGGATTCAAATGTCAGAAAGTCGTTTCTGAAAGTATTTGTATGGAGTGTAGAGTGTAGCCATGTATGGAAGTGAAACATGGACGATAAATAGTTTGGACAAGAAGAGAATAGAAGCCTTTGAAATGTGGTGCTACAGAAGAATGCTGAAGATTAGATGGGTAGATCACGTAACTAATGTGGAAGTATTGAATAGGATTGGGGAGAAGAGGATTTTGTGGTACAGCTTGACAAGAAGAAGGGATCGGTTGGTAGGACATGTTCTGAGGCATAAAGGGATCACCAATTTAGTATTGGAGGGCAACGTGGAGGGTAAAAATCGTAGAGGGATACCAAGAGATGAATACACTAAACAGATTCAGAAGGATGTAGGCTGCAGTACGTATTGGGAAATGAAGAAGCTTGCACAGGATAGAGTAGCACGGAAAGCTGCATCAAACCAGGCTCAGGACTGAAGACCACAACAACAACAACAACAATGTTGGTACACTGAATGTTAAATAAATTGTTACTAAAATTGAGTCCACATGCGCACTTGCACGAAGTCTAAATCCTACCGCACTCGCTCTGTAAAAGCAATATTCTCGACTAAACAGACAAGCTAGTTAAGCTATTCAGTATTTTTTATTGTTATGGAGTTGACAAAGTCACAGAAACTTTAGAGTTTAACAGATTTGGATCTGTGTAACTCCATGTGTCTGATGTATCACGAATCATAGCACCAGATATAAACACATTCTAAAATCGAAATGTGTATAAACATCACAACTTCATGTTAAATACCTGTATGTAAATTTTTTTGTAACTCTGCTCCCCGTATTAGGACTATCTAACATCAAAATGCCTGTTGGCATCTGTCCCGGATTCTTCGGCCGACATTTGTTTGATGATTTTTGTGATGTTTCGCCAGAACGAGTGGCTGGTATTGTCAATGCTTAACCCTTGATTGCTGGTGATGAATTGGAATGAAGCTTGCTGCCGCAGATCTGATCTGAGATCTGCAAAGAAGAAAAGGGGCCCACTTACAATGTCGGCCATATACCGCATACCATGTACATGCGAAAAAGATTATGTTGGAATGACTGGACGATGAATCAACATCAGGATCGCAGAACATTACTAGCATTGCAGGTTGGGGCAGGTGGAGAAATCGGCCGCGACAGAGCACGCGCTGTGCGATACCGACCACGCATTAAAATTCGCCGACACGGAAGTTCTGGCTGTAGAGAAGAACTATAGCACCCGCTTGTGCAGAGAAGCTGTAGAAATACTCAATCATGTGAACAGCTTCAACAAGAAAGAAGAAAGCCTCAAGGTGAACAGATCCTGGATTCCCGTGCTACAGCGAACGACCATTACAGGTAGCAAGGGGAGAACCACACCGAAAGAGACCACGGAAAACTTCTTGGACGTTGCGGCGGCAGGTACATACGAGGGTTATTCCAAAAGTAAGGTCCGATCGGTCGCGAAATGGAAACGACTATGAAAATCCGATAAAGCTTTGCACAGATGTGTTGGGTAGTGTCTCTAGTATAACCCCAGTTAGCATCACGTCGCTCTTCTCATTTCTGAGCTCGCAGTGAGTGCGTAAAGATGTCTAGAAAATAGTGTCTGCCGCCAAGTACGAGGGCCTGGTGAGAAATTTCGCCTGAAGCTATGCAGCCAACATTACATAACTGTCGTGCTGTTTCGTCTTCACGACAATTCTCAGCCGCATTCTGCAGGGGCAATGAAGATGCTCCTGCATCGTTTTCAAATGGAAATGTGAGATTACCCACAATACAGTCCGCAATTGTCTCCCCCTGAGTTTCATCTCTGGTAACATGAACCGCTGTCTTTGAAGACAACATTTTGACACAGACAATGAGGTGTAGGCCAGCGTGGAGAATTGGCGGAAAGCACTGGCGGCTGCCTTCTATGATGAGGCTATTGAAAAGTTGGTACAACGCTATGACAAAAGTCTAAGTCAGAACGGTGACTACGTAGAGAAGTAGCTGAAAGGTGTAGCTAATTGTTACAAGTAAAACATTTCTGATGTTCACTGTGGTTTCAATTTGGCAATCAATCGGACCTTACTTTTGGAATAACCCTCGTATAATCTGCGGCCGCGAGCTCGACTCCAGTCCACCACTAGTAATCGAACATGAAGCTCTGACAAAGCGAGCCATTCGCGCTGGCGAAACGTCATAAAAACCATCAAACAAACTTCGGCCGAAGAAACTGAGACAGAAGTCAACAATCAGTTTTTCAACAAATGGACACAAAAGCCTTAAGGGTTTGTACTATCTAATGAGCTCTTTTACTGAAATAATAGAAGTATTGCTTTGTTAAAAAAATGTTAAAAATAAACACACGTGATAAAATCCTGCTTATAAAAATATTTTGCAATTGTCGCCCCTCAGAAGTAATTGCACTGTGTTGCAAACGCATCTGCCAAGTTACACACATGTGCAGCCTTTGGCACATAACCGTCTCATTCACACAGCTGCTCGGAATGGCGCATTGGGGGGGGGGGGGGAGGGGGGGAAGCTGGAGCGCTGAGTAGTGCTGACTGGCAAATCTTGAGCAGGCTTGTGTTGTACCCTGTGACAATCCGGTGGAAGGGTTTGCGCTTGGTGAATTCCTAGAGGACAATCATGTGTAGCGTCAATAGCGAAACACGGAGGAAGTGGTGTTATGGTAGGGGTAATGTTTTCCGTGTTCTTTGGTGTGCTCCCCTTATCGTCTTAAGAAAACACTAGATGCAGATACTAGAGGATCATTTCGGGGTTCACTATTGCATCACACTGTCATAAAGCAGTATCTTTGACGTTTGTGAACAATAACGTTTCTGAAATTGACTGGTCTGCCCGTAGTCCCGAACTGAATCCAATGGAACATCTTTTGTAAACCCTCGTCGCCAGTTCTGTAAAGGCTTTGTCGCTACTGCTGTGGAGTCTGAGTTGCCACTGCTGGTACGGTAGGTGATGTAGTACATCGCTAATACAGTTCCTCCCTGCCTCTATTGCACAGCTATGTCCTACGGTCAGGTAATAAGGTAGTAGAACGAAGGTTCTACAACACTCCAACACACATACTTTTGACCGTATCATGTAGATGCAGATGTATTTAGAGTACTGATACACAGTGTGCATCATTCTTCACGCGCTTTATTTATTAGCTAAACAGGTTTATTTATCTTTGTGACTGGTTGGTTAATGAAGTCTGTAACACTGCTACAAGCAGGAAATGTCCTCAATGGCTAAGTGAAAATAATCGCAGGTAAACTTCACTGTACAAGCAAATGTAGTTTACAACAACTGTCTGTTCACCTCTAACGGTTTACTAAATGACCTTCCCTGTCTAAGTCAGCCCTGGAGGATGGTCTATGACCAAGTGAAAGAATGTTGCTCTTCTGAGTGGGCTTCTGTCCGTTTTCATCTGGTCATTGGTGGATAGTATTCCTATTGGCCGAGGGGAAGTCGATATCTTCATCTTCAGCGCCGCCCGTGGCGCTGGTGGGACTCGAGTGGCGAGTCTTTATGGCACTGGCGCCAGTTGGCATCTTCGCACCTGTATTGATTTTGCCCTGACTGTGTCTTGTTCGGACGACACAGCAACAACTTAGTGATAAGTAAGAACGACGGCTTCGTTCCAGACCCTAGCGTCGAACATCACTATGTTCCTTGGTTCCGGCTCTGAGGATAAATGCCAATTAATGGGCTGCCATTCCTCCACACCATTCAGACACTTTATTGAAAGGGTCCTCAGGAGAGTTCAAGCCACCATAAAGGCAAAGGGAGAATACATCCTAACACTAATAAGTATACAGATACTTTTGACCGTATCGTGTAGATGGAGATGTATTCAGAGTGCTGATACACAGTGAGCGTCATTCTTCACACGCTTTATCTACTAAGGAAATACAAAGGGAAGATACCAAGCTGGTTCCATTTTCATCCACCGCCGTTTGCGGGATATACATATAGAGCTGAAGAACTGTGCAGAAGTTATACGGACCAGCTGTGGTGGAAAGAGCATCTGGAGCGAGGCTTTCTCACTTATGCTTACTGCCGGCTATCTCGCACGAAGTGCTCGCCAGGTTTTAAGACGCAGCACAAGTAAAGCGCTGATGGCTGTGTACGGCGTGGTGGCAAGCGTGACGGGCCCCGAGTGCTTTCAGGTGTCGGCAGACGGAGCGCTTCCGGCGTCCCAGGGGGTGGGGAGGGAGGGGTTGCTGCTAATCGCCCCTCTGGTGCTCACACCTCCCCTCCAGTCAGTACAGGACCAGCAGAGTGCCATTAATTCACGCACCATGATGTAGCAAAGAATACGACAAGAACCTATACGACAAGAATTCCATCTGAACTGTAACATTTGTTGTATACCCGACCCTTCTTTCCGTATTTAATGAACGATGTTCCGGGATTAGGCTCGACCAGTAAGTACACTGCTCGAATCTTGGAAGCAGAATATTATTACTTCCCACTGTCGTATTCTCCCCAGCTAGCGGTCATGAGGCATTTATAAAGTAAGTTTTACGTGACTTTCCGGCTGCAGTTCTCTTAATTTACTTTTAACTCTTTGCTGTACGGTTCTTATGTTTCACAACACACCTATGTTTTCTGCACAATACTTTTTAATCTTTCATTTTCTTTTCGCCAATTGGTGGCTATTACATGCTATATGAGCCCTGTCTTGTCACAGTTTGTATGTATAACATTTTACGAGGTTTGGATCGTTGCCATTGCACGTTACTGGTCTGCATTTGGACTTCATTTACAATGCTGTTCCTATGTACAGACTAAATACGCATTGAAGTTTTGACTCATCTTTGACTGGGAACGGTTTGCGCACTCATGTCACATATCTTTTTCGGAACTGTAAACTATAATTGTCGAGTTTCGTCTGTAGCTCATACGAAGAGATGATGCGTGGGACATCAGTGGTGACTATGTCCACTGACAGTTATTTTTCCTTTTCATTGTATGTTACTACAAGCCAGTTTGTGTGTTATCAAATGTGTGAGCAGATTGTGTGGATACAGCTTCATTCTAGCAATTATTTTTAAGTGACTACAATGCGTGTTCAGCATCTCCTGCCGTTTTTCTTCGGTAATAACAAGATAGTAAGTATATTTTTACTTTTTTCCAGCTTTTAATTTGTATTTTTTATATCTGTTTGCATTTAACAGAAATTTTACCTCCTTTTCTATGTTTTAAATTACGATTATGAACTACAATACTGTAGTCGAAAACGGTTAACTGTAATACATCAACCAGGTGCGCTTAAGCCGTTCTTGAGAGAAAGAGTGGGTTCGATACAATTCCGCATTATCGTTTACTGAAAAAATACGAGTTTACCAGGTAACGCATCATATTTGTGATTTGATTCAAGAGTCAACAAGGCGCTGTAAGAGCGTGTTGATCTTTAAAAACGCAATACAGCAGTAATTGTATGTGACATACTTTCGAGAAGTCCTTGCTAGGAAAATAGCATCACACCAGGGGTAGACATCAGCTTGAAGGGATGCACATGATTCACAATAGTGTTCATGCAGTCTCCAACTGTCATACTTTATCAATTGAAGACAAAATCTGAAAACGAGTCTGAGCATATTGTGCCACTTTATTTTGAAGGTTCCTCTTGATCGCACAAACTTTCATGCTTCACTATTGACAGGAGTCGATTTAGAAGAGATAGAGGACTAAGTACTACAATAAGAATTTGAGAGAGCTTTGGAGGACTTAAGATCAAATAAGGCAGAAGGGATAGATAATATTCCATTAGAATTTCTAAAATCATTGTGGGAAATGGCAACAAAACAACTATTCACATTGGTGTGTAGAATGTATGAGTCTGGCGACACACCACCGCGCTTTCGTTAAAACAGAACATGGATTGAGAGTAAATTGAAGAAAGACGGAAGTAATCTGAAAAGGCAGAAATGAGAACTTAACATCAGGATTGATGGTCACAAAGTAGATGGAGTGAAGGAATTATGCTACCTAGGCAACAAAATAACCAATGACGGATGGAGCAAAAAGGATATCAAAAGCAGACTAACACTGGCAAAAAGGGCATTCCAGCCAAGAGACGTCTACTAGTATCAAATACAGACTTAAATTTGAATAAGAAATTTCTGAGAATGTACGTCTGGTGTACAGCATCGTATTCTAGTGAAACATGGACTGTGGGAAAACCAGAACGGAAGAGAATCGTAGCATTTGAGATGTGGTGCTACAGATGAATGTTGAAAATTACGTGGATTGATAAGGTAAGGAATGAGGAGGTTCTCCGCAGAGTCGGAGAGGAAAGGAATGTGTAGAAAACACTAACAAGAAGAAGGTACAGGACGATATGACATCTGTTAAGAAATCAGGGGTGACTCCAGGCATTAGATGGAGCTGCAGAGGGCAAAATCTGTAGAGGAAGACAGAGATTGGAATACATCCAGCAAACAGTCGGGGACGTAGGCTGCATCAAACCAGTCAGAAGGCAGATGAGAAAAAAATAAATAAATTAGCGGTTTCGGCTTCTGCCATCTTCACATCATAAAATATTCTGATGTAAGTATCAAAGTCAAATTATACATGTAGGTACACAGTAAATGCTCAGTTGTCATAGTACATTTGACTACTACCACACATCCAACAGTAGCCCAGGTGAAAGCCCCTGCGTATCTCACGACTGCCTCAACCGTCCTGTCCTGCGTCCGTGGCGTGTTGCATGTTTTGAGCAGCTGGTTGCTGATATATCTGGAAACGACCATCGACCTAGTTCAACTATATTCATGATTCACCCGACCAGGCGACGTGTCTCCATTGATACACTGTCCAGTGTTGATGATCCAGTGCCAGTTGCAGTCTAATTGACATTACCGTTGGGTCAACACAGGAACACTAAGGGTCGTCTGGTGTGGAGCGATATGTTCAACAATACACGCTGAATGGCGTGCTGTGAAACATTGTACTCTGTTGCCAGATCTGTCACAGATCGTTACTTATCAAGTTCCTTGATGATACGTCGACCTCCATAAGGTTTTCGCCTACTTGTGGCTTCACTATTCTCGAACTGCTTTCCACACTCGCACATGACAACAGCAGGCAAGCAGCTGCCCTGCTTCGCCGTATCTGAGAAGATCATTTCAGGTGAAGCGGCATCTCAACCGTTCTTCCTCAGAGTCGCTTATGGGAACGGATTTCCTCACGCACAGTCAACGTCGTCGGTATAAAGCAGGAGCGACCAGCAATGCAGCTCGTGAACCGTGCCCCGGCCAATCTGCCTCAGTGTGAAGACATGGAAGAAAGGGGGTGCGGTGCATTTGAATGGCAATGGAGTCGGACTGAATGGTGAATGGTTCAAATGGTTCAAATGGCTCTGAGCACTATGGTCATCAGTCTCCTAGAACTTAGAACTACTTAAACCTAACTAACCTAAGGACAGCACACAACACCCAGTCATCACGAGGCAGAGAATGATGAATGGTACTTGGTTTTACATTTCACATTTCTGAACAACATGGACCACAAAAAACACGTTTTCAGTAATATTTAATTATTTTTGGCGCTCTGAATAGATAATACTTACCTACCACGAAGTATCGGTATACGGACAGATGTGGACAATATTACGGATTTTTGCACTCAGGTTGCCACTTAATTCTGACTTATTTAGTTTCATAATCGAGAGAAGATGTTTCATACACATATGTTGGTAGAAATACTTACATAGGCTCTTCTGTAACCTCATTACGAAAACGTGGAAACCCTGCCTGCAGTCGTCCTGGACAGTTTTAATGTAAACGGACTGAGATACGTCTGTACAGTTGCAGGGGCACCTTCAACTGAAAAGATTTCGAAAACAGCACGAAAATAGTTGCAAGAATGACAGGGTCCTCAAAACTTTAACGGCACAATAAATTCTTCAAACCTCGTTTTTCCTTTAATGCAGTGAACTTAGGGAAGTGGAGTGTGCCTTTTGTGAGAATTTCCTTCTACAATGCGATTTTCTTTTTAAATGCATCACTATCAAATGAGAAATAAGTTGTTTTCATTGTTGGCTGAGCGCAATCAAGTCCAGTGAAAATGTGATGTTTTCAGTCCATTCCGGATGTTCTAATTTTCGTTCCTGCACTCCTTTGTCCTTCATTAGTTCAAAATTGGGGATTTTAAACCGAAAAGTGGTTCCAGACACTTCAGAAATTTTGCTGTTCGCACCACAAATTTCTTCACGTGGTCCATGCTGCGAGTTTAACGCAAAGCACTTCTTGATGTACAAAACAATGAAACCTATCCCTTGTAATTTTTTGCTCTTTCACTGTCTACTAAATCTTTAAATTCTTTCTCCTTGGTATTGTAATGTTTCACAGCAAATTTGTAGGATCTATCGATTATGTGACTGCATAAAGGATGTTGAGACTTCTCATTCCTCTGTTCTATCATTCCCACTCAGTTTGAAAGTGTTGTAACGAAATGTTGATAGACTGCCTCTTTTTGTGCTAACAGTTACTGGACCTGAGAAAGTCCTTCACATCACAAACAAGTAGCTAAGTGTAAACTGCGCTGATACCATGATTCTGCCCAAACGAAAAATGTCGCACCGCAATATTAAATGAAATGTCGAGCTGCACCGAATATTGCCGAGGTGCTCCGAGCAAAGCCGAAACAGAGCGAGCCTCAGCCCAAACGCGCCCTGCACATGGTGCTCGCGTGAGGTTCAGTACGCCGCTGACGATCCTGATATAAAGATTTCCCATTCGTTTTCGCTCCGCTTATGTAGTTTCCTTATCGTGTCATGTGTCCGCAATTGCACCAGTCGGCATTTTCTCATCGTGGGCGGTGGTCATGATGTTTTGGCTCATTTGCTTCCTGCTACATATGTGAAATAACAAAAACGAGAAAGTTTGAGATACTGGATCTCATATGGACGTTTGTACATGATGATGATGTTTGGATAGTGGGGCGCTTACCTGGCCCGTCATCAGCGCCCATGCAGCTCGTGGTCGTGCGGTAGCGTTCTCGCTTCCCACGCCCGGGTTCCCGGGTTCGATTCCCGGCGGGGTCAGGGATTTTCTCTGCCTCGTGATGACTGGGTGTTGTGTGATGTCCTTAGGTTAGTTGGTTTAAGTAGTTCTAAGTTCTAGGGGACTGATGACCATAGATGTTAAGTCCCATAGTGCTCAGAGCCATTTGAACCATCAGCGCCCATACACGTTCCCAATCTGAACACCGTCCAATCTCGCCACTTGCATGAATGATGACGGAATGATGAGGACATCACAAACACCCAGTCCCCGGGCAGAGAAAATCCCCAACCCCGCCGGGAATCGAACCTGGGAGTTTGTAGATAAACCATTCCTGAGAGGAAGTGAACAGGGAAAAGGAGGTGAGGGAGAACACGCTACCGTAACTGCTCGCCGCCACACACGATAATATGGCTTGCAGAGCAATGATATAGACACAAGTGTAGAATTGAGTGCTGTTGTAACTGATATTTTTTCGTGCTTCGAGCTTTCAGTGTCGATGTTCTAATACATTTGTATATCTCTGGGTCCTGCGATGTACTGTGTACAGAGGTACACTCCGGCCCTCACCGACAAAATTTTGGATGTTTTTCAGGGATAGTTTACTAGTTATTTTGGGGCAAGGTATTCGTAATCTGTGGTGGCTCATTACAAATAATGTACTCATGCTTTATTCATATTGTTACCCCAAGTACCTTTGTTTCTGTCAAAACACCTTCACAACTGTGAAAAACCTATTCCATGCAATCACCGAAACGCGTAACACTCGTAACAGCATAATGGGGCCTATGTAGAGATGCAAAACCGCTGCAAGTGGTTGCTGTCGCTGTGGAAACTGCTCTCAATAGCGTCTTTGTGGCAGTATTCTATTGCGTTCAGTGAACATGAGGTGCACATCGACGGATTCGTCATTCATAATCGTACCCATAATATCGTACGCCATTGTTAAATTACAAGTAACACTAACGGAAAAACAAACATGAAACAGAACCTTGCAAAATAGTTCAAATGGCTCTGAGCACTATGGGACTTAACATCGGGGGTCATCAGTCCCCTAGAACTTAGAACTACTTAAACCTAACTAACCTAAGGACATCACACACATCCATGCCCGGGGCAGGATTAGAACCTGCGACCGTAGCGGTCGCGCGGTTCCAGACTGTAGCGCCTAGAACCGTCTACGTGTTCTCATGTCGACCCAATGACATCGTCAGTTATAACTGCAGTGGGCCGCAGATCAATGGAAATGTGTCGCTCCTTAGAGTGAATAACATTTCTGCTACTCTTGGTTGCTGGTCGTCTCCACAAACATCGTCATCGAGGTGAACGGCGGCTCGAAACATGCAGGGCGCCACGGACATACGCTGGTAGTTCACTATTGTCCTACGAGAGACATTGCCTTCGCTTCCATGGAACCTGTGGTAGTAATAGAAGATTAGCTGACAGATGCGAATCATCTGCATCCCTTCTTGCTTGATGTCTTCCCCAACGGCGATGTTATCTTTCAGCATTATAATTGTCCGTGTCTTTGGGCCAGAACCGTACTGCAGTTGTTTGAGGACCATTATAATGAACTCACTTTGATGTCTCGGCCGCCAAATTCACCTAATGTAAGTCCTATGCAACCCATCTGGGTCGTTATCGGCTGCCTTCACGGCGGACGCAAATCAGCAGCCAGTTATTTACGCGAGTTCAAAATGTTCATATGTGTGAATTCCTAAGGACCAAACTGCTGAGGTCATCGGGCCATAGGCTTACACACTACTCAAACTAACTTAGGCTAAGAACAACACACACGGCCCCATGCCCGGGGGAGGACTCGAACCTCCGGAGGGAGAGCCGCGTAATCCTTGGCAAGGCGCCTCTAACCGCGCGGCCACTCCTCGCGGCTATTTACGCGTAGAACCTTTGCGTAGAAATACAATGCGACATACCTCCACAACCTACCAACACACTGTCGGGTCCCTGGTACACAGAATCAGCGATGTATTTCGTTAATCTGTTATGCAAGTGGTCGCAATGTTTTGGCTCGTCAGACTATAACAGTGCTCCGTGTCTTCTGAAGGACACAGCAGAGAGTACATCAATTACCTGGGGCCAAAACGCCTTCAGAAATTAGTGAATTGGCGAGTAAGAGGCAATGATTTTGTGTGCGTTATCTAGTCTGAAGTCCTTGAAAAGTAACACGGTTTTAGACCCCACCAAAGCCACACCAAGGATGCAAATTTCCTTGCTGTGCTGCGGCTTTAGCAAAGAGATTTCGCAACCTGACGATTAGAAACTTTTCAATTACGTATTTATTAGCCTCTTGCGGCGTTTTTCGGCGGGTGTGATGCAGCAGGCAAACTTAATTAAGCCTCCGTGGCTGTCCGTGCAGTAATGAGGCCGCACCCGCGGTCGGCAAACACTGTGCGCTGGCCGGCGCTGGCAGACGTCCCCCACCCCTACCCTTACCCCCACCCCTACCCCCTCTCACAGCCACCACCACTCCCGCAGGTCAGCGACTGCCTTTCATCTGGTGGCCGCCGGCAGCCGGAAAAGCAGACGGCCAGACGGAGGGACCAGTATCCGCTCCGTTTTATTAACGTGCGCCGCTGCTTGTGCTCCGACATTCGTTCTGTTTATTTCGTTCTCTCTCCCCCTCCTCCGCCCCTCCGCTCGCGCTGTGCATACGCTTTTCAAAATAATTAGATACGCGATCCGCCAAGTGGGTCCTTTACACTGCAGCCGGAAAACAAGCGACGGCTTGTGTCCGACCACTGTTTGACTGCGAAACGCGGAAGCTGTCTACACCAAACCGAACCGCAGGACACGGTACTGAGACTGACAAGACCGGGCTGGTGGTATACTCCTGTTTCGCTCCGAGAGTACCAGGAATAAAAGACTCTTCTTAGTGGAAGATTTACCATAAAGTGGAATGAACACAAACAATTTTCGACTTTGAAAGCAAAAAAATAATAATTGTAATAAGAGATATGAAAATAGGACTACACTACTGGCCATTAAAATTGCTACACCAAGAAGAAATGCAGATGACAAACGGGTATTCATTGGACAGATATATTATACTAGAACTGACATGTGATTACATTTTCACGCAATTTGGGTGCATAGATCTTGAGAAATCAGTACCCAGAACAACCACATCTGGCCGTATTAACGGCCTTGATACGCCTGGGCATTGAGTCAAACACAGCTTGGATGGCGTGTAGAGGTACAGCTGCCCATGCAGCTTCAACACGATACCACAGTTTGTCAAGAGTAGTGACTGGCGTATTGTGACGAGCCAGTTGCTCGGCCACCATTTACCAGACGTTTTCAATTGATGAGAGATCTGGAGAATGTGCTGGCCAGGGCAGCAATCGAACATTTTCTTTATCCAAAAAGAACCGTACAGGACCTGCAACATACGGTCGTGCATTATCCTGCTGAAATGTAGGGTTTCGCAGGGATCGAATGAAGAGCAGAGCCACGGGTCATAACACATCTGAAAAGTAACGTCCACTCTTCAGAGAGCCATCAATGCCAACAAGAGGTGACCGAGACGCGTAACCAATGGCACCCCATACCATCACGCCGGGTGATACGCCAGTATGGCGATGACGAATACAGGCTTCCAATGTGCGTTCACGACGATGTCGCCAAACACGGATGCGACCATCATGATGCTGTAAACAGAACCTGGATTCACCCGAAAAAATGACGTTTTGTTATTCGTGCAGCCAGGTTCGTAGTTGAGTACACCATCGCAGGCGCTCCTGTCTGTTATGCAGCGTCAAGGGTAACCGCAGCCATGGTCTCCGAGCTGATAGTCCATGCTGCTGCAAATGTCGTCGCACTGTTTGTGCAGATGGTTGTTGTCTTGCAAACGTCCCCATCTGTTGACTCAGGGATCGAGACGTGGCTGCACGATCCGTTACAGCCATGCGGATAAGATATCTGTCATCTCGACTGCAAGTGATACGAGACCGTTGGGATCCAGCAGGCGTTCCGTATTACCCTCCTGAACCCACCGATTCCATATTCTGCTAACAGTCATTGGATCTCGACCAACGCGAGCAGCAATGTCCCGGTACAATAAACCGCAATCGCAATAGGCTACAATCCGACCTTTATCAAAGTCGGAAACGTGATGGTACGCACTTCTCCTCCTTACACGAGGCATCACAACAACGTTTCACCAGGAAACGCCGGTCAACTGCTGTTTGTGTATGAGAAATCGATTGGAAACTTTCCGCATGTCGGCACGTTGTAAGTGTCGCCACCGGCGCCAACCTTGTGTGAATGCTCTGAAAAGCTGATCATTTGCATATCGCAGCATCTTCTTCCTGTCGGTTAAATTTCACGTCTGTAGCTCGTCATCTTCGTGATGTAGCAATTTTAATGGCCAGTAGTGTATCATATTCTTGTGCCCAACTTGAAAGTTGTAATTTGTTTGAGACCCGACTCCTTTGGAGTTGGGATGAATGGGGGTATATCAAAATCTTTTTTGGCTTCAAGAGAAAAATAAAAAACAATTATCTGGTTCAGAACAGCTTTATTCTGTTCAAAAACTGAAAATATTGCACGAATTGTGATTGTCTATTCTGATTTCCAAATAAAAATTGTTGTATCTCTTATTGCTTTATTGTGATATTAAACTGATGAACTTCGTTTGTTTGTTAATACATTCAGTCACTGCATCATATTTAAAAATAATGTCTTTGAATCTACACATCGTACATTTAGAAATAACGAAGAGACTTCGAGCAATGTCTCTTTGGCTAAAAACTGACTCCTCAGATCTCAAAATAAACGTATTTCATCTGCCTTGTTTTTACAGAACAAAAAAAAAAAAAAAACCTTTGTCTTCTAAATAACTAACTTTACCAGGATACAATCTAGATGACTGCTTACTTTTTCTGTGTACTTCTTTCACAGCATTATATCCTCGGTTGAGAACAGTAACAGATGGTTCTTCAATTCCTTGAAATTACTGGTCTTCTTATGAAGAAACACTGATGCTTACTGTTTCTGATCACCCAAACATTTTGGAAACACAATCTTTTATTTTCAATTAGCCGTAACGCAAGTTGGATGAAAGTAGTCTTTGAAACTGAACTTTTGGTTGGTGCATGGTATTGCAGATTTGCTAACTATGTATTTAAATTGGAACAACACGATTTTTATTGATACTTACAAGTATGGTTCGAAGTAAGCGAATTCAGGACCGCATACGATGTTTGTATGTAATCAACAAAAGTAACTTGACAGGGTCGCCAAGCTTGAAATTCATAATTTCCCTATTAGATTCGGTCACTACCAAATTAGACACACAAATATTTGAATGATATTCTCATTTGTCTGCCGACGTTATACCATAAAACATGTTTGGACGTTTATGTTTTTATTCCCCTCTTATTTCCGTTTACTGCATTTTAGGATACATGTGAACTGCCCTCCTGTGTAACTGTTTTCGTACCACAATCTCTCTCGTTGAGCCCTTTACGAACTGAAACAGCTATATTAATAAAACGGATGTAGTTGCAGACGGCACTCAGTACCTTCGTTTACGGACATAAGAAAATAGTTTGCTTGCAGAAGCGCAGGGATGTGATGGTTAATTTCATGTTCTGCATATGATTACATTTAAGTAAAAAGGAGGCAATGAAAGTGAAGAGGGACCAACTGGACTGAACTGGTAAAAGTAATGAGACATGGCCGCCATCTGTTTTCTGCTCTTTTCAATTTGTACTTAGAGAATATGATTGAGCACTGCCTGCTACATGAAACGGGAGTGATACTGGAAGAAGAAGAAACATAGTTTTAGGTCTACTGATGACATTCTCCTTCTAGCAACGGATGAAAAATGAATTGTAGGAAATAGTGGATCTTATTGAAGGTAAAGGAATCAGCTATGCTATGAACATCAAACAAATGAAACAAATGTGATGGCTCTAGGATGCAATTAAAACTTAAAGAGTCTACAAAATGGGGGAACATTAGGATATATGCAAAGCTTTAAATAACAAGGAAGTAGATTAAAAAGCGACCGGAAGCGTTGCAAAATGGTTCAAATGGCTCTGAGCACTATGGGACTTAACATCTGTGGTCATCAGTCCCCTAGAACTTAAAACTAAATAAACCTAACGAACCTAAGGACATCACACACATCCATGCCCGAGGCAGGATTCGAACCTGCGACCGTAGCAGTCGAAGCGTTGCACAGAAATTAAAAACAGCAAAGCAACGGTGAAAGAGAAATTGTGTAAGACAAGGGTACGTTTTTACAGCAATATAGATAAAGATTTCATTAAAACACTGATAGTGTTTTCTATATATTGTCCTCAGGTATGGTACTGAAACGTGGTCAATGAGGAAGAAAGCTGGAGGCTTTCAAAGTATTGACGTGACGGCTGACGGAAAACATAAGTTGTATAGATGGAGTGAAATGTGTCGAGTTACTGAGAATAGCGGGAAAAATATTTTTAGGCTGAATTTACAATTTGCTCCGCCAGCTTTAAGGCATTTTATCTCATTCTGCAAATGGACAGAAAGTTTTTTGTCTCTGTACTGAACTACTTTGTGAGCTGTTTGGTCTTGCAGTGTTAGAGCTGTTACTGCATGACATGTTTCTCAAAAATCCAATTAATCCTGACATCCTCCTCATCGATGTAAATATCCGAACCCCTTCGCGTGTAAATACTATGTATAGATATGGAAGAGTACCTGGTGTCTGGAGATAGGCTGCTTTTATGCTTCCCAACGCATTTCACGTATACCCTGCAGTACTCGGATATGGAGATTTCGTTGTCCAAGCCGCACAGGGGGTACCTTCACCTGCGAGAAATTCAGTCATCAGAGAAGCAAGAAGAGGGTCAGTAATAACCGATTCTCCATAAAGCAGGGTCTGTGTCTCAGGACCTCATTTTTTATTTTGGTTATTAACAGTTTGCTCCCTGCCGCCGTTGGATAAGCAGCTGCAGCAGCAAGTCGTATACTCTTAGCTCACTTATTTGTTACATAGTTTAATTCTTAATTTCTTTGCGTGTTTTTGGTACTTGCATTGTTTAATTCATAAATTTTGAGCGTATTATAGTATTTGAGAGTTGTAGCATCGCGTTTTAGTACCTGAATAGTGAAAAATCACGCAGTCTCCTTCTGCCGCCGAGCAGTGTCAGCAGTGCGCAAGTAGCAGCATTACTGCATTTACTAGGCAATCTTGTATGTTAATAACCGTTTAACTTTTGTGTCGAATTGTTTGTGCTCTCTGCAGATTAGTTCAGACGTTCTTTGCACAACAGTTTTTTGCATGGATATGGACTGCAACTGCTGTGTTCGGATGCAGGCTGAGATGGCATCCCTTCGCTCCCAGCTTCAGGCAGTGTTGGCTTTGGTCACACAGCTTGAGAATGTTGCCAATGGGCATCACTGTGGGGGTCCGGATGGGGGTTTGTCGGGGACGGCTAGCTCGTCCCACGCATCCGCCGATCGGACTACGACTGTGGCTGCCCGGGATACTGCCCACAATGAGGCTGACCCCTCACCTGTGATAGAGTGGGAGGTCGTCTCGAGGTGTGGCAGGGGGGAAAGACATTTCGGAGGGCTGAACGGAAGGCCTCTCCAGTTTGTCTGACGAACCGGTTTCAGGCTCTGTCTCAGGCTGATACTCATATTCGGCCGGACATGGCTGCTTGTCCTGTTCCAGAGGTTGCCCCTCAGTCTGCAAGATCCGAGAGGTCGCAGAGGGTGGGCTTACTAGTAATTGGGAGCTCCAACGTCAGGCGCGTAATGGGGCCCCTTAGGGATATGGCAGCAAGAGAGGGGAAGAAAACCAATGTGCACACCGTGTGCATACCGGGGGGAGTCATTCCAGATGTGGAAAGGGTCCTTTCGGATGCCATGAAGGGTACAGGGTGCACCCATCTGCAGGTGTCGGCACCAATGATGTGTGTCGCTATGGATCGGAGGAAATCCTCTCTGGCTTCCGGAGGCTATCTGATTTGGTGAAGACTGTCAGTCTCGCTAGTGGGGTGAAAGCAGAGCTCACTATCTGCAGCATCGTCGACAGGACTGACTGCGGACCTTTGGTACAGAGCCGAGTGGAGGGTCTGAATCAGAGGTTGAGACGGTTCTGCGACCGTGTGGGCTGCAGATTCCTCCACTTGCGCCATAGGGTGGTGGGGTTTCGGGTTCCGCTGGATAGGTCAGGAGTCCACTACACGCAGCAAGCGACTACACGGGTAGCAGGGGTTGTGTGGCGTGGACTGGGCGGTTTTTTAGGTTAGATGCCCTCGGTCAAGTACAGAAAGGGCAACAGCCTCAAAGGGTGCGGGGCAAAGTCAGGACATGCGGGGACCAAGCAGCAATCGGTATTGTAATTGTAAACCGTCGTAGCTGCATTGGTAAAGTACCGGAACTTCAAGCGCTGATAGAAAGCACTGGAGCTGAAATCGTTATAGGTACAGAAAGCTGGCTGAAGCCAGAGATAAATTCTGCCGAAATTTTTGCAAAGGCACAGACGGTGTTTAGAAAGGATAGATTGCATGCAACCGGTGGTGGCGTGTTTGTCGCTGTTAGTAGTAGTTTATCCTGTAGTGAAGTAGAAGTGGGTAGTTTCTGTGAATTATTATGGGTGGAGGCTACACTCAACAACTGAGCTAGGTTAATAATTGGCTCCTTTTACCGACCTCAGCAGCATTAGTGGCAGAACAACTGAGAGAAAATTTGGAATACATTTCACATAAATTTTCTCAGCGTGTTATAGTCTTAGGTGGAGATTTCAATTTACCAGATATAGACTGGGACACTCAGATGTTTAGGACGGGTGGTAGGGACAGAGCATCGAGTGACATTGTACTGAGTGCACTATCCGAAAATTACCTCGAGCAATTAAACAGAGAACCGGCTCGTGGAGATAACATCTTGGACCTACTGATAACAAACAGACCCGAACTTTTCGACTCTGTAAGTGCAGAACAGGGAATCAGTGATCATAAGGTCGTTGCAGCATCCCTGAATATGGAAGTAAACAGGAATATAAAAAAAGGGAGGAAGGTGTATCTGTCTAGCAAGGGTAATAGACGGCAGATTTCAGACTACCTAACAGATCAAAACGAAAATTTCTGTTCCGACACTGACAATGTTGAGTGTTTATGGAAAAAGTTCAAGGCAATCGAAAATGCGTTTTAGACAGGTACGTGCCGAGTAAAACTGTGAGGGACGGAAAAATCCCACCGTGGTTCAACAACAAAGTTAGGAAACTACTGCGAAAGCAAAGACAGCTTCACTCCAAGTTTAAACACAGCCAAAACCTTTCAGACAAACAGAAGCTAAACGATGTCAAAGTTAGCGTAAGGAGGGCTATGAGTGAAGCGTTGAGTGAATTCGAAAATCCTAGGAAGTTCTGGTCTTACGTTAAATCAGTAAGTGGCTCGAAACAGCATATCCAGACACTCCGGGATGATGATGGCATTGAAACAGAGGATGACACGCGTAAAGCTGAAATACTAAACACCTTTTTCCAAAGCTGTTTCACAGAGGAAGACCGCACTGCAGTTCCTTCTGTAAATCCTCGCACAAACGAAAAAATGGCTGACATCGAAATAAGTGTCCAAGGAATAGAAAAGCAACTGGAATCACTCAACAGAGGAAAGTCCACTGGACCTGACGGGATACCAATTCGATTCTACACAGAGTACGTGAAAGAACTTGCCCCCCTTCTAACAGCTGTGTACCGGAAGTCTCTAGAGGAACGGAAGATGCCAAATGATTGGAAAAGAGCACAGGTAGTCCCAGTCTTCAAGAAGGGTCGTCAAGCAGATGCGCAAAACTATAGGCCTATGTCTCTGACGTCGATCTGTTGTAGATTTTTAAAACATGTTTTTTGCTCGCGTATCATGTCGTTTTTGGAAACCCAGAATCTACTCTGTAGGAGTCAACATGGATTCCGGAAACAGCGGTCGTGTGATACCCAACTCCCTTTATTTGTTCATGAGACCCAGAAAATATTAGATACAGGCTCCCAGATAGATGCTATTTTCCTTGACTTCCGGAAGGCGTTTGATACAGTTCCGCACTGTCGCCTGATAAACAACGTAAGAGCCTACGGAATATCAGACCAGCTGTGTGGCTGGACTGCAGAGTTTTTAGGAAACAGAACACAGCATGTTGTTATCAATGGAGAGACGTGTACAGACGTTAAAGTAACCTCTGGCGTGCCACAGGGGAGTGTTATGGGACCATTGATTTTCACAGTATATATAAATGACCTAGTAGTTAGTGTCGGAAGTTCCATGCGGCTTTTTGCGGATGATGCTGTAGTATACAGAGAAGTTGCAGCATTAGAAAATTGTAGCGAAATGCACGAAGATCTGCAGCAGATAGGCACTTGGTGCAGGGAGTGGCAACTGACCCTTAACATAGACAAATGTAATGTATTGCGAGTACATAAAAAGAAGGATCCTTTATTGTATGATTATATGATAGCGGAACAAACACTGATAGCAGTTACTTCTGTAAAATATCTGGGAGTATGCGTACAGAACGATTTGAAGTGGAATCATCATATAAAATTAATTGTTGGTGAGGCGGGTACCAGGTTGAGATTCATTGGGAGAGTCCTTAGAAAATGTAGTCCATCAACAAAGGAGGTGGCTTACAAAACACTCGTTCGACCTATACTTGAGTATTGCTCATCAGTGTGGGATCAGTACCAGATCGGGTTGACGGAGGAGATAGAGAAGATCCAAAGAAGAGCGGCACGTTTCGCCACGGGGTTATTTGGTAACCTTGATAGCGTTACGGAGATGTTTAGCAAAGTCAAGTGGCAGACTCTGGAAGAGAGGCGCTCTGCATCGCGGTGTAGCTTGCTCGCCAGGTTTCGAGAGGGTGCGTTTCTGGATGAGGTATCGAATATATTGCTTCCCCCTACTTATACCTCCCGAGGAGATCACGAATGTAAAGTTAGAGAGATTCGAGCGCGCACGGAGGCTTTCCGACAGTCGTTCTTCCCGCGAACCATACGCGACTGGAACAGGAAAGGGAGGTAATGACAGTGGCACGTAAAGTGCCCTCCGCCACACACCGTTGGGTGGCTTGCGGAGTATAAATGTAGATGTAGATGTAGAACAGTATTAATCAATGATGTCTCTAGATAAAAATGAAATGTGGAATATATTTAAAAATAACAACGCTTCTGGAGAGGATTCAACTGTCACGGAAATCTGTGTGAAAGCTAGCGATGACATGATTGAAAAAGCTCAAAAAAATTTTGGAGGCAATTTGGACAATTGAGAAAATTCTAGAAGAATAGAAATATGTTCTCATGCATCCTTTTCACAAATGAGGAAGTAAGACAGATGTTAACAACTGTAAACGCATCACTTTCTCGGAAGAGCGATTAGATCATCAGCTCAATGAACACCAAAGGGAATTTTAGAAAGGGATGGCCCTCGTGGAATAGATTATGAATGAGAAACTCACTTCAGGAAATATTGTTTAAGAATCAAAAGTCCTGTCTTATCCTTTGTGCACTTCAAGTAAGCCTACGACTCCCTAGACAGAGAAACTCTCTTCAGAATGCCAAAAGAATTCGGCATAAATGAAAACACTTTGCCAATAATTAAAGAAACAAAGTTCAATACAAGATTCTGCCGAGAAATTTCGGAACCATTTGAAATCAAAATAGGTGTAAGACAAGGTTATATCCTCTCCCGAAAGCTGCTAGAAAAACTAGTAAGTGAGTGGATTCTTAGACTTCAAGAAAAAGAAATCCAAAAAATTGGGTTGGGATGCAAAAAGTCGAAAGGCAAACTCAAATGTTTAGGCTTTGAAGACGATTTAGCAACATCCTCCAAAAACGTCGATACAGCAACTGAGCAAACAGCCTGTTGAAAGAGAAAGCTAGATTACAAATTTCTCGCGAGAAGACAAAATTCATTGGGAACATTAAAAAATGCTCCGAAATTCCTAAGCACAAGGCACAACTGAATTAACAGAATAAATTTAATTATGTACGAGGGTCGGAACTTAAATAGTGGCAACTATTTATTCACAACCGATACAAAAGAGCTGCATATTTGTACCTGTTACTGTCCTTCAAAGTGGTCACCAGCTTTGTGTAGAAGCCGTTACCAGCGGTGTGGAAGGCGTAGTATACCGTTAGCAGAACCTGTTCTGTTGATGGTGCGAATGGAGCGGTCTACTGCCTGTCGACTCTCTGGAACAGTTCTGGAGCGAATGCCACGAAATGGTTCCTTCATCTTCGGAATAAAATCATAGTCACAAGGACTTAAGTCCTGGAAATATGGTGGATGGTACAGTACTTCTCAGTCCCATCGACCGAACAGAGCAGCCACAGCTTGCGCTGTATGCGCCCACGCAGTGTCGTGCAAAATGATGGGTTGGTTGCGCAAAAAGTGTCGCCGCTTTTTTCGAAAAGCTGGTCGTAGCTGATGCTCCAAAAACGAACAGTAACATTGTGAATTGACGGTCTGCCGTGGAGGAACGCAATGTGTTAGGATAACACCATCACAGTCGTACACGAGAATCACCATAAGTTTAGACCGTTCCATTCGCACCATCAGCAGAACAGGCTCTGCTAACGGTGTACTACGCCATCCACATCGCTGGCAACGGGTTCTACACAACGCTGGTGACAACTTTGAAGGACAGTAACAGGTGCAAACATGTAACTCTTTTATATCGGTTGTGAATAAATACACTCCTGGAAATGGAAAAAAGAACACATTGACACCGGTGTGTCAGACCCACCATACTTGCTCCGGACACTGCGAGAGGGCTGTACAAGCAATGATCACACGCACAGCACAGCGGACACACCAGGAACCGCGATGTTGGCCGTCGAATGGCGCTAGCTGCGCAGCATTTGTGCACCGCCGCCGTCAGTGTCAGCCAGTTTGCCGTGGCATACGGAGCTCCATTGCAGTCTGTAACACTGGTAGCATGCCGCGACAGCGTGGACGTGAACCGTATGTGCAGTTGACGGACTTTGAGCGAGGGCGTATAGTGGGCATGCGGGAGGCCGGGTGGACGTACCGCCGAATTGCTCAACACGTGGGGCGTGAGGTCTCCACAGTACATCGATGTTGTCGCCAGTGGTCGGCGGAAGGTGCACGTGCCCGTCGACCTGGGACCGGACCGCAGCGACGCACGGATGCACGCCAAGACCGTAGGATCCTACGCAGTGCCGTAGGGGACCGCACCGCCACTTCCCAGCAAATTAGGGACACTGTTGCTCCTGGGGTATCGGCGAGGACCATTCGCAACCGTCTCCATGAAGCTGGGCTACGGTCCCGCACACCGTTAGGCTGTCTTCCGCTCACGCCCCAACATCGTGCAGCCCGCCTCCAGTGGTGTCGTGACAGGCGTGAATGGAGGGACGAATGGAGACGTGTCGTCTTCAGCGATGAGAGTCGCTTCTGCCTTGGTGCCAATGATGGTCGTATGCGTGTTTGGCGCCGTGCAGGTGAGCGCCACAATCAGGACTGCGTACGACCGAGGCACACAGGGCCAACACCCGGCATCATGGTGTGGGGAGCGATCTCCTACACTGGCCGTACACCACTGGTGATCGTCGAGGGGACACTGAATAGTGCACGGTACATCCAAACCGTCATCGAACCCATCGTTCTACCATTCCTAGACCGGCAAGGGAACTTGCTGTTCCAACAGGACAGTGCATGTCCGCATGTATCCCGTGCCACCCAACGTGCTCTAGAAGGTGTAAGTCAACTACCCTGGCCAGCAAGATCTCCGGATCTGTCCCCCATTGAGCATGTTTGGGACTGGATGAAGCGTCGTCTCACGCGGTCTGCACGTCCAGCACGAACGCTGGTCCAACTGAGGCGCCAGGTGGAAATGGCATGGCAAGCCGTTCCACAGGACTACATCCAGCATCTCTACGATCGTCTCCATGGGAGAATAGCAGCCTGCATTGCTGCGAAAGGTGGATATACACTGTACTAGTGCCGACATTGTGCATGCTCTGTTGCCTGTGTCTATGTGCCTGTGGTTCTGTCAGTGTGATCATGTGATGTATCTGACCCCAGGAATGTGTCAATAAAGTTTCCCCTTCCTGGGACAATGAATTCACGGTGCTCTTATTTCAATTTCCAGGAGTGTAGTTCCCACTATTTAATTTTCAACGCTCGTAGAAGAAATAATACGGTCATACGATCCATAGGAAGAAGCAAACAAAAGCAGAACACAGCAAATATGAAAGGATTATCAAATAACGAAGTACTTTTACAATAAAATATCACTCTCAGTAGAAACAAAAATTAGACCTACAACGCTCATTAAACCGGAGTGCCTTCATGCAGTGGAATACTTAGTCCTCAACAAAAAGGAGAAAAGTGAAGAACTGGAGAAAAAGGAAGGTACATACTACGGAAAATGCACTGTCCACGAAAAAATGTCAGTACGTTTATGAGAAGTAGTGCTGATGAAATCTGCACCCAAACTGAAAAACTATCTAACGCTCTAAGGAAAAAGAAAATTTTGTTTTATGGTCACCTGGTATGAATGAACCCGGAAAGATGGACTGAAAAATATTCGAACATTTCGATAAAAATCCAAAAATGGAAGTCAGTTGGTTCAGGGAAAGAAAAAATACTTAGGAGAAAGTAATGTTCCGAAACCAACTTTTCGAAACAAGATTAAGAAGTTTGGATCTGAAAGAAAAGATCAGGGTTCACATTACTGTCTGGGCTGACGAAGAAGAAAATAATACAGTAAAAAAAACGTTTTGACCCTGCCTACTCAGAGTCGCCATGTGTCAAGATGGGCGAGAGAAATGGAGCGCGAGGGGACTGATTTACGCTTGGTTACACAGTGAAACAGTGGTAGCATTAACAAGTGTTTATTTCCAACAATGTAAAGAAATACTGGAAGGACCGAAAATCAGGTAAGAAGACCAAATCAGGCATATGTTATTTCACGTGGTTCATGGATGGCCAAAATCAAAGAAAAAATGAATACTCTCACCACTAACAAAGATTCATATACCCATTCAATTGGATGTCTTTCAAAGCAAAGACAAAAAACCATCAAACTGCTAGCTTTCCCGATAACTACCGACAGTTCTCCTGTTTCTGTAGTTGTCACCAGTTTCCCCCTCAGACAAAAGTGAGTTAGAATTATTCGGCGTACCGAAGTAAGAGCCAACCGTGGAGGTCGCAGTCTACCATTCCTTTACTATCCAATCCAGATTTTCTACTCCGAAAGGTACAGTAAGCTGTTCCAAATCTGATCCATTGTAGAGACCATCTACTTTCAGCCAAGTACTAGAGACGCTGATTATGGAATGGAATGCGTGTGTGAGAATACTTGGGAACTTTTAATTGCGCCATTTCCTTACAGTCGAGAGAAACCTCCGGAAAAAGTTGTTAGATATCAGGGGCCCTGCGACAGTAAGTCCTAGATAAAAATATGGATACATAGGGTGTTAAAATACTATTCGATGGGAAGACTTCAGAACGAGTAAAATCTTTGGAGTACTTGGGAAGTATTGTGACGGGAAATGATAGGGGAAATAGTAAGGAGAATATTTCATTTTTGTTTTCAGTGAAGGAAATGGACAATCTAAGACTTGGACAAATCTGGGAGTAAGATTAGGATGCAGCTTTTCTCCGAATCTTATTAATATTTATATTTATGATTTGCTGAGGAAATTTGCATCTGCATAGTTACTCTGCCTGCCAGTGGGTTCATCGTACTACTTTCACAATAATTTTTTGTTATTAAACTCTCAAACAGTGTGCGGAAAAAAAGCGAACACCTACATAGATCAGTGCGAGCTCTGATTTCCCTTATTTTATTATGATGGTCGTTTCTCCTTATGAAGTTGGCATCAACAAAATATATTTGCATTCGTATCCCCCGAATGCGAAGAAGATCCCACCGTTACGAGAAAGGCCTTTCTTTTAATGTTATCCATCACAAATCAGGTGTCACGTGTGTGACACTCTCTTTCATGTTTCTTGAAAATACAAAATGTGCTGCTCTTCTTTGAACTTTCTCGATGTACTCCGCTAATCCTATCTGGTAAGGGTCTCACACCGCGCAGCATTACTCCAAAAGAGGACGGACTAGCGTAGTGTAGGCAACGTCTTTAGTAGATCCGTTGCATCTTCTAAGTCTTCTGTCAATAACTCGTAGTTTGTGGTTCATCTTGACCATAACATTTCCTATGTGTTCTTTCCAATTTAAGTTGTTCATAATTGTAATTCCTAGGTATTTAGTTGAATTTACGGCCTGTAGATTTGATTTATCGTATAACCGAAATTTAACGGATTCATTTTAGCACTCAGGTGGGTGACCTGACACTTTTCATTATTTAGGGTCGATTGTCGATTTTCGTAATTTCACAATTTGTTTTGATCTTCTGACGACCATTTGCAAACAGTCTAAGGTGGCTGCTCAGATTGTCTCCTAAATCGTTTACATAGATAAATAACAGCAAAGGGTGCATAACTCTACCTTGGGGTACGCCAGGAATTACTTCTCTTTTACTCGATTTTTCGTCGATTACTACGAGCTGTGGTCTGAGAGGAAATCACGAATCCAGTACATAACTGAGACGATATTCCATAAGCACGTAATTTGATTAAAAGCGCTTGTGGGGTAAGGCATCAAAAGCCTTCTGGAAATCAAGAAATAAGGAACAAATTTCAAATCTTTTCTCGATAACACTCAACACTTTGTGTGATTAAAGAGCTAGTTGTATTTCACAAGAACGAAGTTTTCTTGATCAGTGTTGACTACGTGCCAATAGACCATTCTCTTCGAGGTAATTCATAATGCTCAAAACAATATATGTTTCATAATACTGTTGCATATCGACGTTAATGATATGGCCTGTTACTTAGTGGATTACTCCTGTTGCCTTTCTTGAATATTGGCGTGACTTGTGCAGCTTTCCAGTCTTTGGTCTGGCGAGCGGTTGTACATGATTGCTAGGTATGGAGCTATTGCATCAACATACTCTGAAATGAACCTAATTGGTTACAATCTCGACCAGAGGACTTGCTTTTATTAAATGATTTAAGTTGCTTCACCACTCCGACCATATCTACTTCTAAGTTCCTCATATTGACAGCTGTTCTTGATTCGAATACTGTGTGGCGTCGCAACTAGTGCGCGATCGCCCACTTGTTTATTAAAAGCTTTACTTCAGAATGTATGTGGGCTGCAATGTAGGCCGGTAAAGTATTATACGGTCAGTAACGGACGAGTTGTCTCCTGCAGACTGACGTCACGACCATCTGTTGCAGCTGCGCGTGTGAAAGCAGTGGAGTAGCGCTGGCAGGCCACTTACATTATACGAAACTAAAAATATTAATAACTAATAAAGGAATAACCTGAGGAACGTCATATTTGATGTACATCCTTCTGTTGTGAAAACAAACAATATGTCGAAGTCTGAGATAAAAAATAGTTGTATTTTGGAAGTTAGTAAAATTCCATAAAAAACGTAGTTTTCCAACAATCAAGAATTTAAATAAATACAGTGATGTAATAGTTCACCTTCAGTGACTATGTACGATGATCTGATAACACTTTCAGTGTTCGTATATAAATCTGGAAAGTTTTTAGTTTCAGAAAACCTCTGTAACTTTTCTATAATAATAATTTCAAGAATTCTAAGTAAATATGTGTATTCTGTGTTAGGTTGTGTGTGAATGAGAATGCGTGCGTGAGAGTATGTGGGGCGTTCGGCATAATTAAAAATCCTTCATGTAATTCTCTACAGGAACTGGCAAGTGTTCCAACTCTGTAACATGGGAACGAATCCACTAGTGGTTCCCCTACTAGTGAATATCGGATGTCCAAATATGTATGCTTATGTATAAGACAGCCAGAACATTCGCGACTACATAATAAATTTCCAGATGTAGAGTAAAGCTTATAGTTCATTTTGTTTTGTTTGTTTAATTAGAGAGTTTTGTGTTACCTAATTTGATGACGTCAATGAGCCTTGAGAAGTGGTTGGTGCTTGCTAGATTTTGGCGCGAGCCGCGCCCTAGAAGTGAGTTCTCATTGGTCGTAAGTGCTGACAGCCAATGAGAAGCGAGACGGTTGGCCGCCTAGCGAGGAGATAGGAGATACAGTTTTGGAGTGGGTGAGTGAGAAGAGAGTCGCGAGCTAGCTTTGATTGGAGGCGGTTATGCTGGATGTGACTTTTCGCATTGTGTGTAAGATGAAGTCTTGGGATGACTTCCGCGTTATAGTCCAGTGTTAATGGTATCTGGTAGTGACCAGAAACTGTTTATGAAAACTTTAGAGTGTTGTGATAATTCGTTCCGACGAAAATCGCGAGTGAACTTTGAATTATATAGCGTGGCGGTACTGAGTATATTCTTACTGAGTATTTTATGGCGAGCATAAACTTTTACTAAAGACAACCACTGAATATCGTGTGCAGAAGTAATTGACCGATCATTGACTGTGTTACAAGTAGTTGGTTTCGGAATTTGGGAAGGTAAAGTTCTGACTGTTTTAGGTATGGTGATAATGTGAGCAGAAACTTTAGTAATTTTCGTAAATATGGGCTGATGATCTTGCTTAACGGCAATAAAGATCTATTGAAGGTTTAAATTTGAACTTCATGTTTAAAGTACGAGTGACATCCCCTTTCCGAATCATTTCTTTAAAGTACATAGAAAATTTTCAGCAAATTTTACTTACAGCGGCCGCCGGCGTGTAGCTATGAGGTTACAGTTTCCTCAACACTGCTTCTCTGTGATCTCGTAAGCAGCTGCAGTCGGGCGTTTACGTGCGAAGATCTACCGCTGTAATGAGGTAGGTGAACAAAAATTATAAAAGAAATTGCATTGCAGCAGCAACGTATATTCCGTCGCAATTGGTGCATCGCACGCACGCACGTAAAAAAATCCGTCGCAACTGGAATATTTACTTTGTCTTCTTTGGTAAAGAAATTTCGGAAGGTTTATGAATTAAGAATTATTCTATGACATTACTCTTTGTCCATGGTGAAATTGTTATTGCTGACAGCGAGAAAGCATTCCAAACAGTTGCTCATATTTTATCCACACCGACTAAATTATATGACCCGTCAGTGTCATCAAATAAAACAAAAGATACGGCTTTCAGGGTGTCAACAGTCAATTCCCAGCGAAATGATCAGGAAATCTCATTCATGGCAGAAAACTACATACAAAAGAAAGTAAAAAGATCCAATTGCATTAACAGAACAATCTATAGAACCGTCAGAACTAAAGTAAGAGAGGAAACAGTATTTAATTTCTGTAAAACGGTGTGAGACCCCGACATATGGAAGTGAGTCGTGGGTGTGACAAAAAGAAATGAGCAAAGAACACAAGCATCTGAAATGCGTTTCCTAAGAAGAGCATCTGCTTAGAAACTATCAGACAGGGGGAGTAATTCTGACATCAGAGAAGAATTGGGAGTGAAAAGATCAAATAAACAGATTAAAGAAGCAAAAAGCGAGGTCATCGGTCCCATCGGATGAGGGAAGGAAATCGACTGTGCCCTCTCAAAGGAACCATCGCGACATTTGCCTGAAGCGATTCAGAGAAATCACGGAAAACCTAAGTCAGGATGGCCAAACGCGGGTTTAAACCGTCGTCCTCCCGAATGCGAGTTCAGTGGGTTAACCACTGCGCCATAGCGCTCGATATATCAATGGATTAGAAGCAACAGTCAACCAATTGCAAAATACAGGATTATTAAACCTAGAGCATGATTTCGACGGTTTTAAAACCATCTTGTTCAGGAGATATTGTAGCTATTACAAAAATTACGACCTTGAGTGTGGGACAAATATAGTAACATTAAAATAAGCAAAACTACAGGAAATGTTCATAAAAAGTTTTTTCTTTTTTTTATAGAAGTGTACTTACGTAATATCTATCTACAGTCGATGTGAAAGTTGTTGACTCTATCTAGTGCATCCATTTCGTCACCGTTTAAAATATATTATTTACAAGTAGCATCCGTCTACTGTAAGGCTTTGTCTTAAAACTTTTTAAAATATCACATATTTGACGCTGCATACAACAGCGTATAGTATGTCACTTGAAAGATTTTTATAAAACTAACATTTAAGTATAAAACTTGCCATCATATATTATGGAGCGTAAATACAGAGCTAGTAACATGCGCCAACTGGCCGAAGATTAGTGGCACTAGCCTAAAGTTACGTCTGGTAGGCGGCGCTCCTGCACGTCCTACAAGCGCTTAACTGCAATGAGCAGTGTGTGTGATTTCAATAGAATTTATCATTAACAGAATTAGCATTTTAAGTAAATGGGCGAAAAGAATGAGGGAGAGAGGGGTAAAAAGAGTACCATTAAAGTCATATGGCTTATAAAGAGCTCGCAGGATCAAGTAAACTGAGCAGACTCCTTAAAAAATGTATAAACTGCACGAGAACCACTTGTTCCTGAATACGCAATTGTAACAAGAATGAGTATCAAAGCAAAACCGCTTCAAGTAACACTATCACTGTATGGCAGGCCCAGGACTAGACGGTATCCAGTTGACCCCTGTGAGGCTGGACTACTGTAAAAGGACTGGTTGGCCGTAATTTCTAATCTATTGAACCTCTTGCATGCACAGTCGCTGAAGCGCAGCCATTTTCAAAATCTTGTAAAGGAAAAGTGCTGAAATATTTGTTGACAGCTGAAAAAGTTTCGTTAGAGTTAAGAGGTACACCTAGGATTTTATTTGGACTGTAACATTGTATGACAGCGAATTGTGGACAATTCAAAAGAAAGACTAAGGATAATTGGATGGTACTGAAATTTAGTTGTGAAGAAAAGGACGATTGAAGAAGTTCTCAGGACGGCAGAGGAACGAAAATTAATTGAAATGACAACAATGATAAAATTACTTTGTGTGGGACACGTACTGCAAAGAAATTGCCTACAATAGTCATTGAAGGAAAGACGGAAGGAAGAAGAGATGGAGAAGGAGAAGACATGGATTGCTCGACGACATTAAACTGGGCACAGTTACCACTAGATTAAGGAAGAAGCACAGGACAGAGAAATATGGAGAATGATCTATCGTTAAGACACATATACCCAGGAAAGAAGAAGAGTGTCTTTGAGTATCTTTAAATGGGTTGATAGACTAAAGACTACCTTGTTCCAAATGTGCCGTGTACCCAATTGACTTCCGTTACTGAGAATAGCTACCTTCATAAAAAAAGGTTTAATCTCAGAGCTTCTGTGAGCGGGAGTCACACAGGCGCATTGACATACAGACCAACTGTTCAAAATCTCCGATACACAGTTTTTCGCGAAGCTGTTACTACTAATACAGTTATTGCTCTATAGAGATTTGTTTTAGTGGTGTCAACAGTCTTCTTAAGGTAACTGCGATCAAATAGCGGCCCATGAAATTGTGGCATCATAATAACAGTACAGAATTTCAACACGTTCATTAATGAGTACAACATCACACTCAATAAATGTCCACCGTTCAGTATCGCACTGCAAACATCAGGATATCGGAAGCAGCCCAAGTAAGCCGTTACAGTCAGTTTTTCAAAAAGAGAACTACGCCGTTGAGACAAGACAAAGTCTTTAAAGCGTAGAATTAGTTCTCTAAGTTCTCTAAGCGTAGAGATGAACCACATACTTGCTTCTGGAATTACAGGTCTGAAATGTCTTTGGTACTACTTAAGCTAAGCCACATGACCTATTTCGCTTTGTGAGTACAGTCGGGAATGTGACATCTGTACCGATTACCATTCTGTGAGCAAAACTACTGTATGAACAGACACTCTTGTGATGGTCTCAGTTGCCTGAACAGACGGATGGAGCATGTTACTTGCACTATGTTGCGAGCAGTGGAGTTGATAACTAAAACTTGCTTCTATTTTTAACATAAGTGAGATTTATACCTCAGTAACATGTGGACATGCATTGTGTGACATCAGCTATGGCTACGTGTACTTCAGTTTACTCTTGTAACAGGGATACCATTGTGACAATAGAATTATTCAGAAGCTTTGTAACCTTGTATTTTTATATAAACAGTGACCATGATTTTTTTTACATCTACACCCCACCCATTACCCAGTCACAATTTCGCCTTACCGTAATTTACTCAGCTGCATAGAAGGCATTTTATTTTCACTATCTCTCCTGTGCCATCCTCTTGATCCCAGAGTAGTACCTGTACCCAACGTCCTTACACATTTTTTGCAGACACTACAATTTTCTCCTGCAGTTATTACTCTCTACAGCTCAGTCTAGTATCCCGATGTCTTAACATACGAATTCACACGGTCCCTTCTTCATTTGTTCCTTTCCTCGAGGATTCTGACGAGATCCTCCTCATTTCTTCGGCGCACCTAATTTTCAACATCCTGAAACGTTTCGATTTTCTTCTTTTCTGGCTTTCCCACAGTTCATGATTCTCTTTCATGCAATGCTGAGCTCCAAATGGAGATTCTCAGGAATTTCTTCCTCAAGATTAGGGCTATATTTAGTACTAGTAGATTTAGTTTTGCGAACCATGTCCTCTTTAATCCTTGATTAGTTCGTCATGAGCCATTTTGCTTCCACAGTATTTCACGGTCCTCAGTTTTGGTAAATTTATCACTCTCTCACTTCAACTACTCATAATTACATTTGTCTTTCTTCGATTTACTCTAAATTCATATTCAGCACACATTACAGTGTTCACTCCATTCCATGTCGTGTAATTCTTCCGCATTTTCACCGAGTATACGAATGTCATCTATGATTCTTATGATCGATATCCTTTCACCCTGAATTTTAATCCCATTCGTTAACCTTTCTCTTATGTTCGTCATTGCTTGTTCTAAGTATAGATTGAACAGCGGGACCAAAGCCTGCCTCTCTGTGTTACACCGTTTTAAGACGCTAATTCGCTATTGATTTTTGTGCATGTTTTCCTTCTATACAGCTTACACCTGTTTTTATGAGGATGTTGATAATCTTGCTGGTTAGTTCGTCATGAGCCACAGTATTTCACGGTCCTTAGTTTTGGTAAATTTATCACTCTCTCACTTCCACTAAACATAATTACTTTTGTCTTTCTTCGATTTACTCTAAATTCATATTCAGCACACATTACAATGTTCACTCCATTTCATGTCGTGTAAAAAAATGGTTCAAATGGCTCTGAGCACTATGGGACTCAACATCTTAGGTCATAAGTCCCCTAGAACTTAGAACTACTTAAACCTAACTAACCTAAGGACATCACACACACCCATGCCCGAGGCAGGATTCGAACCTGCGACCGTAGCAGTCCCGCGGTTCCGGACTGCAGCGCCAGAACCGCTAGACCACCGCGGCCGGCCCATGTCGTGTAATTCTTCCGCATTTTCACCGAGTATACAAATGTCATCTATGATTCTTATGATCGATATCCTTTCACCCTGAACTTTAATCCCATTCGTTAACCTTTCTCTTATGTTCGTCATTGCTTGTTCTAAGTATAGATTGAACAGCGGGACCAAAGCCTGCCTCTCTGTGTTACACCGTTTTAAGACGCTAATTCGCTATTGATTTTTGTGCATGTTTTCCTTCTATACAGCTTACACCTGTTTTTATGAGGATGTTGATAATCTTGCACCATTTTACATTGCTGAAGGCTGAGTCTGGCTCGACAAATCGTATGAACATGTCTTCTTTTTAGGTAAGGGTTGCTTTCATTATCAAGCGCAACGTGAGAACTGCGTCCCTTGCCGGCCAGAGTGGCCGAGTGGTTCCAGGCGCTTCAGTGTGGAACCACGCGACAGCTACTGTCGCAGGTTCGAATCCTACCTCGGGCATGGATGTGTGTGATGTCCTTAGGTTAGTTAGGTTTAAGTAGTTCTAAGTTCTAGGGGACTGATGACCTCAGCTGTTAAGTCCCATAGTGCTCAGAGGCATTTGAACCATTCTTGAACTGCGTCCCTTGTAACTTAAGTTTTCCCATAATGAAATTGATCGTCATATTGCAAATCCTCAGTTTTCCCAATGCACATGCTGGCCTGTAAATGTATTTTTGTATCGGCTCATACGCATTTTTAGTCACTGTAAGAGTGAATGAGAAGTGTAACACGTTCAAAAAGCATATATGATATGCACAACTAGGGCGGCATGCAGAAAACTAATGCCTCGGAATTTTTTATGCCAAACTCTTAAAGATTTTCAAATGAAATAAAATCATTAACATTATACATCTTTTTTTCTTCATGTCTACATATTTATTTGTCAATATAATCGCCCAGGCAACGAACAAATTTCTCCCAACTAGAGACCATTTTGTTGATACTGTGCCGGCGGGAGTGGCCGAGCGTTTCTAGGCGCTACAGTCTGGAGCCGCGCCAACGCTACGGTCACAAGTTCGAATCCTGCCTCGGGCATGGATGTGTGTGATGTCCTTAGGTTAGTTAGGTTTAAGTAATTCTAAGTTCTAGGGGACTGATGACCACAGATGTTAAGTCCCATAGTGCTCAGAGCCATTTTTGACACTGTAAAATGTTTGACATTACCTCACTTGCACCACTTTATCTCCATCAAAGTGAAGGCGTTATTTGTGTTAAGGAAACGGATAGAAATTGGATGGGACCAAGTCGACACCGTATGGAGTACGATCGATGACAGGGAAGCCAAGGTGTCGGATTGTTGCAGACGTCGCAGCGCTCCTCTGTTGTCTCGCATTATCGTGCTGAAAGAGAGGCTGATCCACATGAGAGTGAACTCCCCGAATTCGAAACTCAATTAGAACATGCTTTCTCTGACGCACCGACATAGTTACATTACACTCAACCATGTTACACGCTACAATTCGGAGCTCCCTAGTGGCAGATGGCACGGCCAAGCGACTTTCAACTACAGTACCTCTCCTGTATGGGAATATGCTAATGAATATACGAGAGCAGGTTGCACACACATGGCTGACGACATATAGAAGTTTGGGTGTGACCGCATAGCATGCTCGGATAGCATAATAGTAAGGCGACCTCTCGCAGTAAGCTGGAAACCTAGATTCAGGTCCTGGCTGGCACAAATTTTTATTGTCGTCGTTTCTTTAGACAGCTGAAGGTTGTCCAGATTCGAAACTGCGAGTACATTTAATGAATTTCATACCGGCTACAGTGGCCGCAGTGCTGGTTCCAGAAATTTGCGCCGTACTTCTGAACAACACAGGTGCTGCAATATCGTGTAAACTGACGATGTGGTGAAAATAATGTATTGTCCAGCAAGAAAGAAATGGCTGGTTTCGACCGGCGTCAGTCATCCTTAAATCATAAAAAATAGACCATGCCGCGGATCAGTCCTATCGCTGTGGAAACCACACGGTGACAATGAGTGTTCCGCAGCGCCGCGATCGAACCGCGGCATGCTTTTCAACATCTGAAGATGGCCAATGCCGGCCGAAAGCTGCCAGTTTGTCTCAGATTAATGCGAATGTGCTGGACAATAAATTATTTTGAAAACAACCGATCACCGTACGTCTCCAACGCGATTGATCTGTCGTTCTTCGCAAGACAAAACCGTGTCTCATGTGTCTGAAGTTGTTTCTTACTCGTTTCTCGGTCTTAAGCATACTCCAGCTTAATTGAAGATAGTTTTACAGCCGGGTCCTTAGGTTAGTTAGGTTTAAGTAGTTCTAAGTTCTAGGGGACTGAATACCTCAGATGTTAAATCCCATAGTGCTCAGAGCCATTTGAACCATTTCAAGCAAACGCGGAAGAATGTGTGGTGTAGTGCTTACGTCAGGTTTATTCTTATGAGTAGCCTCGATGCAAAAGCCGCAAACTGCAAGTCAGCCGGCCGAAGTGGCCGCGCGGTTCTGGCGCTGCAGTCTGGAACCGCGAGACCGCTACGGTCGCAGGTTCGAATCCTGCCTCGGGCATGGATGTGTGTGATGTCCTTAGGTTAGTTAGGTTTAACTAGTTCTAAGTTCTAGGGGACTAATGACCTCAGCAGTTGAGTCCCATAGTGCTCAGAGCCATTTGAACTGTAGGTCTAGCGAAACTGAAATAATAGCAAAAAACTCGTCTCATGCAAACTATTAAAGACCGCATTTTTTTTAAATATGTAAAAAATAATTAATTGCTCGGTATTAATGGCTGAAATCTACAAGTAAGTTTTATACGTTAAAACCTTAAGTGGAGTATTGACTTAGCGGTTCTTGCACCCGGTTTACGCAGTTAGCAGATGTTGAAAACGAATTAAGAAACAAACATTCGCTTGCAAAACCCGCTATTCCGTGGTATGTTACGAATGACTGAAGGATGGAATTTAATTATTGCGAATATTAACAGAATACGTTTTATTTCAAACAGAAGTCTGAAAATTCTACAAAACTGGCATATAAAAATACGAAGGTGACATTATTTTACCAGGACCAACTGACTTACTTAAAGCCAAAAAGAGAACATTAGCTTCTTTTTTACAAAAATACACACCGTATTTTCGATGTCACAAGGTACTGTAGAAAATGAAATAAGTTCCAAATTGTATCTCAGTAAAACATCGATAAAAGTTTAGAAAATGATAAAATTGGTGGAAGGTTGCATTTTAGTTAAAACAGCGACAAAATTCTAAAAACTGAAAGTGGCTGAAAATTGCTTTGAAGTGACATCGACCTCAACACTGTCCATCAAATCAAAATCGCTTCCGTCTTCTTCTTCGTTCTGAGGCTTGGCTGCGGCAGGAGCTACTCTAGAGGTGCCTTCCTGCTCGACTGATACTTCGGTGTACAATTTGAGTTTGTCGCTGGTCACCCGTTCATCACCAAAATGGAGCTTCAAAAACCATTTGGCGTCTCCGAGTTTAGCTTCTGAAAGTTCAACACCTGCCGTAATCGGTACTGGACCGTTTCCTTTGTTGAAATTTTTTCCCATCTTCAGTATGCTATCCACTATCCAGCTTCAAAATTGCAAAATTCAAATGGTTCAAATGGTTCTGAGCACAATGGGACTTAAAATCTGAGGTCATCAGTCTCCTAGAACTTAGAACTACTTAAACCTTACTAACCTAAGGACATCACACACATCCATGCCAGAGGCGGGATTCGAACCTACGATCGTAGCGGTCGCGCAGTTCCAGACTGAAGCGCCTAGAACCGCTCGGGCACTTAGGCCGGCCTCACAATTGCAGAAGGGCTCTCCACGAACTAGGCAAATCTTCTCGATATTGCTTTTCGTGAAAGCGATTCTTTTGGCTTTTTGAATCTGGAAATGCCACTTACCAGTTTCTTCTACTAAGCCTTCCCACTTACCAGTTTCTTCTACTAAGCCTTCCGTGTATATCAGAATAATTAGTATCAACACAGTTTTCATTGCATAACATTGCTTTCATAGTACTTTTCATGTTATTATCTTTCTGTTTTGGAAACATTTCTCTTCCACTGATCCGGATGCCACTTTCTTTTCTAGGAGGGGCCGTCTCCCTCTGTCTCATTCTGGTCGTTTTCAGCTACTACGGCATCGATTTATCGCAGAATTCTTACTATTCCTATTACTCCCACTTCGTTTATACCACCTTCTGCATTTAAACTGTCCACAAAATCACTCATTTTCTTCAAAAAATTCACGCAAATATGTCAAAACACACTCTGCTGATCAGCAGAACTGTGATTACCGGCGTATATTTCAATGCCACGGCAGCGAGAGCTTCACTGTTACGTACGTTTGCTATGACTCAGCCAACCTATTTCTGAATAATAAAAATACCCTTCCAATCCTAAACTAGACTAAACCCCGTCCGAACAGGCCATGAAGGCCCAAAGATACTGACCGGCCGCCGTGTCATCCTCAACCGATATGCGTTACGGGATGGGGATATGGTGGGGCATGTTGTCAGCACCGCGCTCTCCCGGCCGTATGTCAGTTTACGAAACCGGAGCTGCTACTTCTCTGTCAAGTAGCTCCTCAGTTTGCCTCACAAGGGCTGAGTGCACCCCGCTGGCCAACAGTGCTAAGCAGACCATCCAAGTGCTAGCCCAGCTCGACAGCGCTGAACTTTGATGATCTAACGGGAACCAGTGTTGCCACTGCAGCAAGGTCATTGGCCCTTACAATCGTAACAAACTGAAATTAAGGTTTAGATGTCTAGATTGGTAAGTCTGATGTCAGTTGGCGTGCTTTGTATCATGCGACCGCCATGCCTGTTGAAGTTGGCAGGTTTTGCAAACATTGGACTATCCATCTTTAGATTTGCAGCTCCTTGTATTGCCCGTGTTTGCAGTTAAAATTTTTAGGATTTTAGGTCCGCCAGTTACGCAAAAACACCGTTTATCTCAGCACTCAAACATGTTTCGGCACGACTGTGCCATCATCAGTGGGTTTTCGTTTTAATTTATTCTTTACATTTAGTGAGCTTGAATTTTCTGGACCACTTTTGTGTTAATTATTACAGGTAGCTTGTCATGTTTCCGTGTGGCAAGCACTTCCATTCTCCGCATCATGCTTGGATGGTGTAGTGAAAAGCGTTTTACTACGTTATTTGTGGAAAATACTTGTTATAGCTACGTATGCATTACACCATCTGAGCATCATGTGCAGAATGGAAGTGCCTGCCACACGAAAACATGAGAAGCTACCTGTAATAATTAACACAAAAGTGGTCCAGGAAATTCATGCTCACTAAATGTAAAGAATAAATTAAAGCGAAAACCCACTGATGATGGCACAGTCGTGCCGAAACATGTTTGGGTACTGACAAAAACGGTGTTTTGCGTAACTGGCGCACCTCAAATCCCGAAAATTCAAACATTGGACGTTTAGCGGGCTTTGTTGCTGAAAACAACGTGCAGTTAGCGGCTTTTGCATCCTCACGCAATTTCCTACAGGCGTTTTCAAGAGTTTATAGCGGGTCTTGTATCCCGAAACCTAGTCCATCGTGTTGTTGTTGTAGTCTTCAGTCCTGAGACTGGTTTGATGCAGCTCTCCATGATACTCTATCCTGTGCAAGCTTCTTCATCTCCCAGTACCTACTGCAACCTACAACCTTCTGAATCTGCTTAGTGTATTCATCTCTTGGTCTCCCTCTACGATTTTTACCCTCCACGTTGCCCTCCAATACTAAATTGGCGATCCCTCGATATCTCAGAACATGTCCTACCAACCGATCCCTTCTTCTAGTCAAGTTGTGCCACAAGCTCCTCTTCTCCCCAATTCTATTCAATACCTCCTCATTAGTTATGTGATCTACCCATCTAATCTTCAGCATTCTTCTGTAGCACCACATTTCGAAAGCTTCTATTCTTTTCTTGTCCAAACTATTTATCGTCAATGTTTCACTTCCATACATGGCCACACTCCATACAAATACATTCAGAAATGACTTCCTGACACTTAAATCTATATTCGATGTTAACAAATTTCTCTTCCTCAGAAACGCTTTCCTTGCCACTGCCAGTCTACATTTTATATCCTCTCTACTTCAACCATCATCAGTTATTTTGCTCCCCAAATAGCAAAACTCCTTTACTACTTTAATTCCCTCAGCATCACTCGACTTAATTCGACTACATTCCATTATCCTCGTTATCGTGTAGGCGCTGAAAAAATCTATACGGCAGGGTACTCAGCTCAAATTCGACAAATAATGTATTTAGTGGCTTTTGTATCTGGAGTACTCTTATCATGAACAGGGTATAGTTTGAAATCTTGTTGAAATGTCTGCAGCTGTTGAGCTGGACGGGAGTTTGCTCAGACGCAAGGTCGGAAGCGACCTCCTCGGAAGGTCAGGGCCCGCGCCGGCCGGCCACGCAAGTTGGCCCGTGGCGCGTCCGTGCCGCGCGCCCGGTCCGGCGGCTCGCGGCTGAATAATTCGTCGGCGCGGCCGGCAGGCACGGACCTCCGCCGCCGCCGCCCCCGCGGCCAGTAAGCCGCCGCTCAATCGATATAAGCCGGCCAGAGCAGAGCCACGCCGCTCCGCTCCTGCTGCGCCTCCGCTGCCCGGACCGGCAGCAGCTGCGGCTATTAGGTGCGCGGCGGCGGCGCCGGCTTACCAACTTGGCCCCGACGACAAATCCCACAACAAACACGGGGCACGGCGCCCAACCTCATGTCGGCCCCACACAAGTTCTTGCTCGAGACGCTGTTTGTTTGGCCTGACGTTGCATTAGCTACGAGAGACTGACAGGAGCCGGGACAAGTTCAGACTGTCCTCGTGGCTCGAGAGGGAACGCATGCAGGGAACGACAAGGAGAGGTCATGTCCTCTGCCTCAGTGTAAACACCGTACACTCTTTTATAGCTGTAACCTTTACGAGGGTCGATGGGTAACGCTGATAAAACTTCCACACAAAAATTAGGAAAATTTGTTGAATGGGAATTTGATTCATTGTGCAACTGAAGACCTCTGGCTGTAAACAATGCAAAGGTACAAGTTGGTTGTTTTGAGAAATCACACACAAAAAATTCAATAAAATCTCTTAATTAACAACATAGGAATGACACAGCCAACCGGTTTCAAACAACTGTTTGTTACATTGACGAAGGTTTCGACACCTCTAATGATTCCTTCAAGAGCATGAAATTTTGAGCAACTCTAAAACTACATTGCGAGAAGGCAATGGTCAGAAATTAGAGCGGATATGCTCATGTCAAAAGCGTTTTATTTTATTTCTTGGCTTGAGCATATCTGCTCCAGCTTCTGACCGCTATCTTCTTGCAATGTAGTTTTACGGTTTCTCTAAATTTCATTCTGATGAAGCAAGCCTTATAGGTATCGAAACCTTGGTCAATGTACCAAACAGTTGTTTCCAACCGGATAGCTGTGTGATTCCTATGTTGAAACTTACATACAGTTGCTTAGAAATAGCCAAGTTTAAAATTCCAGAATGAAATTTTCACACTGCAGCGGAGTGTGCGCTGATTTGAAACTTCCTGGGAGATTAAAAGTGTATGCCGGACCGAGACTCGAAATCTCGACCTTTGCCTTTCGCGGGCTAGTGCTCTACCAACTGACGTACCCACGCACATCTCACGACCCGTCCTCACTATTTTACTTCCACCAGTACCTCATCTCCTACCTTCCAAACTTCACAGTTCTCCTGCGAACCTTGCAGGACTAGGGCTACTGGAAGTAGTGCTAGCATATGCAGATATCGGTAGTATCGCGTACACAAGGTATAAAAGGGCAGTGCATTGGCGGAGCTGTCATTTCTACTCAGGTGATTCATGTGAAAAGTTTGACGACGGCCGGCCGCTGTGGTCGAGCGGTTCTAGGCGCTTCAGTGCGGAACCGCGCTGCTGCTACGGTCGCAGGTTTGAATCCTGCCTCGGGCATGGATGTGTGTAATGTCCTACGGTTAGTTAGGTTTAAGTTGTTGTAAGTCTACGGGACTGATGACCTCAGATGTTAAGTTCCATAGTGCTTAGAGCCATTTGAATTTTGACTTCCGACGTAATTACGGCCGCATGAAGGGAATTGAGAGACGTCGAACGCGGAATGTTAGTTGGAGCTAGACGTGTGGGACAGTCCTTATCGGAAATTATTATTGAATTCAATATTTCGAGATGTACAGTGCTAAGAGTGTGACGAGAATTCCACAATTCAGGCATCACCTCTCGCCACGGACAACACAGTAGCCGTCGGCCTTAAATAATCGACCGAGAATGGCGGCGGTTGCATAGGTTTGTCCGTGCTAACAGACAGGCAACGCTGAGTGAAATAACGGTAGAAATCAATGTAAGATGTACGGCGAACACATCCGTGAGGATAGTTCGTGGAAATTTGGCGTTAATGGTCTTTGGCAGCAGGCGACCGACGCGAGTGCCTATGCTAACAGCACGACATCGCCTGCAGCGCCTCTACTGGGCTCGTGATCATATCGATTGGATCCTGGAAAACCGTAGCCTCGTCAGATAAGTCCCGATTTCAGTTGGTAAGAGCTGATGGTAGGCTGCGAGTGTGGCGCATATCCCACGAAGCCATGGGCCGATGTTGTCAACAGGCACTGTGCGCGGTGGTGCTTGCCCCATAATGGTGTGGGCTGTTTACATGTCACGGACTGGGTACTCTGGATGTTCGGCTACTTGGAGACCATTTTCAGCCATTCATGGACGTCATGTTCCCAAAGAACGATGCAATTTTTATGGATGACAAAGCTTTTTAAATAAAACAAACGCTTCATTTCTGCATATTCGCAGCTTTCTAACAGTAAGAATTGTAGCGTGTGACATGGCGATGTGCAACGTAATTATGTCTGTGTGGGAGAAACAGGGTGCTCTAATGGAGTTTAGAATTCGAGGAGTTCGTCTACACATAGAGCACTCTCTCCATCAGCATGACAATGCTTGACCACACACGAGCACTGTGACATCTGGAACAATCAGATATCTTCGGTTCCCCTTCATCGATCATCCTTCGTACAATTTCAACTTGGGCCTACCAAATTTTTATCTGTTTCCACAACTGAAAGAACACGTTTGAGGGCTTCACTTTGATAGTGATGACGCGATGTAAGTAGAGGTGAGGTTGTGGCTTCTTCAACAAAGTTATTCTACAGCAACGGTATCAACCTACTTGTCTCTCATTGGGAGAAATGTGTTCTTTGCCGACTATGTCGAGAAATAAATTTGTAGGCATGAAGAATAAAGATTTAGACTGTTAATAACGTTTCTTTCATTTAAAAAGCCTTAAGAGTATTCACATAAACAATTTGGAGGCATTGCTTTTCAGCAGTCCATCGTATTTTGAAGACATTTAATCTTCCAGGACTTCGTATCTCTTACAGAGCTTCTCATGCGAAACCTCATGATTTTATTTGTGCTCTCTGAAATATAGCTTGGTTTCTAATTTCTTCTCGGTCTGATACATGGGAGAGGCTACAACCCTATCTCATTCCCTTCTCAGGAACCTAACTCAATCTAATCCAACCCAACCCAACCCAACCTAACTTCGCTTTCATGTATGTCGACTTGCAGTCAGGTTTCTGTAAAATTATAGGTAACCATTGCCTTTCATTTGTACTAGATTCAGAATTTCGAAAGGTGCATTGCCGTCAACATTTTGAAAACGTTTCCGGACTCTACGAATCGTATAAATGTATAATTTTCTTCATTATGTCACCTATGTCAAGTTTTAAGGTCACAACGACTTACATTTCCCTGGCATTGAAGCCATCCCAGAAGCTGCCTTTTCCCAATCGCTACATCCCAGTATATACGGACAGAAATTATCTGGGCCATTTTTATTTGTTACTGATGCAAGACATTTTGTCATGAGAGACGACTCAACTGTATAAATTATTTAAAATACTTATTGTTATACCACAGTTACAATTGGTCATGCTTGATGGCTACTTTTGACCACATTTAAAAATCATCTTAAGATATAGAAGTAAAATAATTAAAATAAAAGAAAGTAAGTTACAAGTTAAGTAGATAACATAGATTGGAAAATTTTAAAATTCTAAATTATTAAAATTGTGTTTAAATAACTTGATAACATAGAATGACAATACTTAAAATTTATAACTCCTAAAATTGTACCTGATAATTCATATGATAAGTAAAATTTCTTACAAAATAATAGTCATAAGCTGTAAAATAATAGGAACAGCTTTGAAGTACATTTGTGACCATATTAAGTGCTACCCAATAGTTCCCTAAAAATACTTTGCATTATCCAAACCCATGCATCATGGATGATGGGGAGGGGAGGGAAGAAGGTGGGAGGAGAAGATATTAAAATGTGACAAAGATATTGTATAAAAGATGTAACACAATTAGTTTAAAATTAAGAACCAATTTGAATAACGCACCTAATATTGACACATGAGACATCTCATGAAAAGTCACAAGTGCATTGTTTTTGCTGCTGAAGATGATCATTAAATACGTTCGCAGCTCGTTAAAAAGTATGATTATTTGCAACTTAGACTTACAATGCTAAATAACTTTTCCATTTCCATCTTTATTACGGGTCATCTCCAGAGCCTTATCTAATTACCGCAGGGCAAAGATTCTATTAAATTTCCTCATAATTTGGCGATGTAATGACTTTTAAATTGTTAAGCTTAAGGCTGTTAGAAGCCTTCAAGGGTACTCCAAGAGAGAAAATCAAAGACACGGGGCAGAGCGCAGGGAAAAGTGGTAGCATTTAAGTTACTGGAGGTCAACAGTAACACTAGAGCATTTTGAATTGCAAACGATCTGGGCAGTTGTCCCAGGGGAGAAGTTTCACTTCGTTGAATTAACTGGTAGTTCCATCCACCACCTGGGCGCTGTTGTAGGGCGTCGCATTAGAAGATGGCCACAAAATGTCAAGTCTTAGCAGGGCAGCAAGCCCAATACGTGCTCCTGAGAACCGCAACGTCAGTGGGTTTACAGAGGTTAGAGGGCTACGACAGTGGTCCTCAGCCACGAGAGGCCTCTGGGCGGGGTCAAGTGACATAAAACACTATTTTTCATGGCTATAAGAGGAAGGGGCGTGAAGTTCAGTTTTCAGCTGAACATTGCTGCTACCAAACTTGTTGTCTGTTACTGTTAAGTCCACAAACATCCATGTGTACTGGGTAGGAGAAGGGGAGGAATCCGAATGTGCTTTGTCAGAGGCGCCCTGAAGGTGTAGAGACACTCGTCTGATTTGCTGAATCCTGTAAAGTGCTGATGGTTTGGTGGGCCGACTGTAGGAAGGGAGGAAAAAGTCGACACCACGATCTTTTAAAAAAAAAATTTTTTTTGGTTTTTAGACAGAGTCCTCAGTGAGATTGTTGGGGCCTCAATTCTGTATCCCTCGTTGCCGTCCTCGGTAAACTCCCACAGGTCTTTTTTTCTCACTTGAGTGCTGTTCTCGAAGTTTGTACTTAAAATGCTGCTAGTGTTCGCTACTTCTGTTAGCAGTCATCCCCAGGGATTCAAACACTGACTTCTGGTTTGCAGCCAGTTGCCTTCTTTGCTTTTTCTAATGTTAGAATTAATCTATGAGACCCCTGACGATCATTGAGTCCCCTGCTATGTGCATCCCATTGATTCTTAAAAATCGTGTCTCTCTTAGGTGCCTTGTGACAGTGTTTGGCGCTTATCCATACAATTAAGCCGCCTTCAGTGGAAGTTTGTCTTTCTGCATTTGCTCCTAGCCGCTCGGAAATTGTAGAGTACCTACACATTCTGTCTTCACTCTATCCTGTGTTAGGACATAGCAGTTCCAGTGATTACGAGCTGCGATTCACAGTAATTAGATACGGACCTGAAGATGACCTTTAACAAACGTCGAAACCAATAATCCGAATAAATGTAAAAAGTGATCCAAACGATTTCCTTCTTCAGTATATTGAAAGTAGCCATGGTGTCCACAGATATCATGACATCATTTTCCCACTGTTCGGTAAGTAATTTGTATTGGCTTTTGGCACAATCAACTGATGGTTCTGCAACGTTGTTTTTTAGTCTCTGCAGGTAGTTGTGATAACACTTATGGAAAATAAAGATAGTCAAGTGAAAGGTTGCAGGCAACAGCGAGGATGCTCCTCGTTTGCGTCCGGGTACTGTTCCCAAGTGAGATGAATCGCGCTGTGGCCGGGAAGGACCATTAAGTGGTAATGGTGGCAGCCACAGGGCGGAGGTCGCGCTCGACACGTCCCGTCCCTGTTGCGCTTCTCCCCCCCGGTCCCTCCCTCTCCCTTACCTCCTCCATGTCCTGACTGTCGTCCACTTTCTTCGAGAAGTGAGCGTTGCCTGTAGTTTGTGAGAGAACTGCTAACTACCCTCAATGTTAATCTCTAGTGATAACTATTCGTCTTAATAAAACGTGATAGTTGTTGTGGTCTTTAGCCTGAAAACTGGTTTCATGCAGTCGCCCATGCTAGTCTATCCTGTGCAATCCTCCTCATGTCTGGAGAACTACCGGAACCTACGTTCATGTGAACCTGATTGATACATTCAAACCTTTGCCTCTCCCCCCCCCCCCCCCCCCCCCCCGCGCCCGTCTGAGGATTCCGAATCCTCCATTGGGCATGAATGTGTGGTTTTGTCCTTAGCGTAAGTCAGTTTAACTTAGATTAAGTAATGTGTAAGCTTAGCGACCGATGACTTCAGCAGTTTGGTCCCATAGGAACTTACCACCACTACGACAAGCCTTTGTCTCCCTTACAAATCTACCCCCAAACACTTGCATCTGTTACCAAATCGGTGACTCTTTGATGCCTCAGGATGTGTACTACCAATATATCAACTCTCTTAGCAAGTTGTGAGATAAATTTCTTTTTCACCACAAATCGGCTGTCTACCACCTCATTTGTTCTTCGATCTACCGGTTTGATCTTTATTGTCGTTCTATAGCACCACGTTTAAAAACCTTCTATTAGATTCTTGTGTGAACAGCTTATTGTCCAAATTTGACTCCCTTACAAGGCTTCACTCCGTGTAAACATCAGAAAAAGACTTCCTAACTTTCTTTCAGACATACTTTTCCTGCTATTGCGTCTGCATTTCATATCTGTTCTGTCCTTTGCCAAGATGTTTGAAAGATCGGATTGAAATATGCATGATGCAATAACAACTGTTTGCTTATTAACCAAGAACTAACTCAGTATAGCTTTCAAGGAGTGATGTCCACACAACTTGAATACAACTGAAATTTTAATATTTCATTTTTGTAGGGGTCCACAGGTCCAACGTGTTTTGAGAATGAAAACATGGTCAAAGTAGGCTGTATACGTTTTGTTCTCCGTGCAGTTGGCCACTTTCAACGGTGGGACATTTTCAATGATACGAAAACAATAAAGTTATGTTTGTGCCGGCTACTCGTGTACACTATTGCACTGTTTTTGTGCCACGTACGCACAGAAATACGATGCTTATCAATTCACATGTACCAGTGATGCATGAGACTGTGAAACGAAGCTGGAAGCTTAAGATATATGCCTGAAAATGAACCACAGTTAAAATTGAATAATAAAATAATACAGTCTATGTGGACCATATTTTCGTTCTCAAACCTGAAATGTCAGTCCTTGACGATTCCTAAATGGTGCTCAGTATGGTAAAGTCCTTGAATGTCACTGTGGCCAAGAGAAGGGTGGAGCTGTGGAGCAGTAGTGACACGATCCCACAAGACAGTGGGCTCCTGGTTAATCAACCAACGAGCAGCCAGGTGCCATAGTTAGATATGGACCCACTAGGCAGAGTGTCGTGTCCCGTCCAGAAGTAGCTCCAATGAACAGAACTTTATGCTCTGTCTGAATGTGAGACTACGGCTGGTCAATTTCCAATAATACAATACCAATAGCCGTTATTTAGATTTTATTTTCAGGCTACTAGCTTCGACTTTACGTTAAGTCATCTTCAGGCCTGCTTAAATTGAGTAACTTTCGGGTTACAAAACACAGCAGCACTGTAACTTGTCTCGTGAAGGTTATTTCGCACGGGCATGTGTGCTCCGTGGACAACTGTCAGCAACTCAGGACAGATGTCCAAGGAGCACACATGCCTTTGCGAATTAATCTTCATGAGACAAGTTACAGTGCTGCTGTGTTTTGTAATCCGAAAGTTACTCAACTGAACCAGGCCTGAAGATGACTTAAAGTAAAGTAGATAATGGTAGCCTAAAAATAAAGCCTAAATAACGGCTATTGGTATTGTATTATTGGAAAAGTAGGTCCAGCTAAGTGGGGGACCTCTGGGAACGGCTCACAGGGAGGGCTAGACGCCACTGTCTAGCGGGTTGCTGCAGCGGCAGGCGTTGTACACTCGAGAGCGGGCGGTGGTCAGCATGGTACGGATCGTGGTTATCGCTGAAACAACTGTTTTGATTCCATCGTTTTTTTGTCCCGTTTCAGTTTAACCTAACTGTTAAGACAACTCAGATTAACCGGTATATGAAATAACTGGTTTCGGTTTTTTGTTCCTATTATTTCCTGTAATAAACGTAGAAACTGAACGAAAAATGAAAAATTTTGACCCTCGTAGTTGCAAGATGCAAAGAATCGAAATATTAAATACGCAAATAAAAGAAAACTTAGTCTCTTCACCGTTCGTTGCTTTTCTCGAAAGGTGATAAGTGGTTGAATACTACCAAAACTCACCAGTATTTTCCTGTTGTTTCTAATATTTTGAAGCCATGCTCAAGAATCATGTTGTAATCGGGGATCATACCACTATTTGGGCATTACGAACAGTCAGTACATTTCGTGTTAATTTGTCTCTTTTCAAGGACTACAAGCAGATAAAGGCATATTGTGTAGACACAGGCAGCAGATCAGCTACTTTCTACTTTTCTGTATATTACTAGTGAATTGCGGTTAATTTTTTAATTTATCATTATTACCATAATCTACTTCCTCTTGTTATTGCATATAAATCGTACTCTGGCATATAGTCTTTCACTGTTACATCACTTTATAAAATATTTCTAGACTAGGATTCGTGCCTTTCTGTAATGCAACGGATGTCCGGCGACGACAGCGAGAAACTATCGTATAGACCAGGCGGGGACAAGTCTTGCACACTGCACGTACTCGAGTACCTTAAGCCACGACACAAAGCATCAGGAACATTATTGTCTCAGCCATGCTGTACCATTCTTTATGCCATTTATTTACTCGGTTATAAGTAAAAAAAACCTGTTATAAATGCGACCAAACAGATACCTAATAGCACCGGTCGGTTTTTCCCATCTCTTGAGGTCGCTGTGAAGCCCGGAGTGTGACTGGACATCGAGGGGGTCCGCGGCGACCTAAGTACCTGTCCACTGGATACTAAGGACTAGTGTGCACGTGACCGCGAAAGCAAGTACATGTCTGCAACTACAGCTGTGTGTACCACGACGTGTGCACCATGTACCGGCGCGGCTTGCGTCACCCAGACGCTGAGGTGCCTGCAGGCAGCTTGGCAGTAAACAGCTCAGCCACACTTCTGTCGACAAACAATCTCCAACGTGAGAGAGGGATCGTACCTGGGATATCCGTGAGTGCGGTAGAAGAATATACAGTGGCACAGACCACACTAGCCATTGTACTTTGGCCATAGTCAGTCATTTTACTGTACAAATAGAAGAAATAATTTACTACTTTTAGTTTGTCATTTCCTAATCAAATTCCCTCGGCATCGCCTGAATTAGTTTCATTGCACTCCATCACCCTTGCTTCAGTTTTTTTTGACGTTCATCTTATAATCTCTTTTGAACACATATCCAATACATTTAGTTCCTCTTCCAAGTCGTTTGCATCTATTCGGGAATTCCAGTGCCAGCAGCAAACTTCAAAAATTAATTCTTCTCCCTGAAGTTCAATACTCCTTCTAAACTTCTCCTTGGTTTCCTTTACATAATAATCCACTATTATTTTGGCTCAGTGCATGTAATGCCTGTTGGTCGGGCTTTATCCACAGTTTATTGAATTCAATGAACTGTGGATGAAGCCCGACCAACAGGCATTACATGCATTGAGCGAAAATAATAGTGCATTGACAATGCCTAGCTTCTAGCCGAAATATAAATCTGCACAATAAAATTTAGAAAGGACGACTGATCGCTTTAATCTATAATTTACAAGTCAATATAACAGTCGCTGAGTGCAACAGCTTTCTGAATGGAAAGTAACCTGACGATAGTTAGTTTCTGTCTTACCTCGTTAGCTGTAAGTACAGTTCAAACACTGTGACTATGTGATAATAAGAAAATCAACTTTTGCTAGTTCTCTTCACGTGTAAAGAAGTAGGCACTCAGCAGAATGCAAAAACAGCAGCGTGGTACTGTTCAGTTTGAATTACGAGAAATATGTGAAAATTGCTTCTTTGGGTATCATGCAGTGTTGTGAGTAGCGTAAAGAAAATTAGTAGGTTCGCTTCATGATGAAACCTACAGCGGAGTGGAGAATTCTTACAACGATGAGCGGAAACATTATGGCCACCTGCTTAACAGCATGTTGGACCACTTGTGGAACGCAGTACAGCAGTCATTCCGTGTGCCATGAATTAGACGAGTTCTTTGTAGTTTTCCGGTGATACACGGCACCAGACGTCCACGCGCAATTTACATATTGAAAGTAAATTACGAGCTCTTGCTTTGTGGGCGCGGAGTTGACACCCGAGAGCGTATCGGATGTCTTCCGTCGGATTCAGACCGTAAGGATTTGGTGACTGAGTTGTCAACGGGTGTTCAATATCATGTACCTCACAACAATCTTTCACGATTCTGGCGCTGAGGGAAGGACAGTGATCCTGCTGGAAGATACCATAATCTTCGTGGAAGGAATGTGGCTGATGTACACGTAGTCCATAGTTCAATTATGCATGCCGATGCCACAAGTCGAAGACGAGGAGATCGAGAAAGTACACGAAGACACTGAAAGGATAGTTCAGTATGTAAAGGGAGATGTTAACAGAATCTTCCGTCGGTTCTTGGTAGATCAACTTAATAATATATGAAAAAGCAAACGGTGCTTTTCATTTATTAAAGGGAGATGAATATATAATAGTCATGAGGGGTGGGTATGCGGCTGTAGAGGAAGGAATAGAAGACAGGACTATTGGAGAATGTAGGCTTGGTAGTAAAACTGAGAGAGGAGAAAGACTAATTCTGAAATAAATCTGAGCTGTTAATAGCGCATACACTGTTCAATACTCACAAGAGGAGGAGGTATACTTGGAAAAGACCGGAAGATAAGGGATGATTTCTGTTAGATTACATCATGGTAAGACAGACTGGATTGTAAAGCGTTCCCAGGAGCAGATATAGATTCAGATCTCAGTTTAGTAGCGATGAAGGATTACGTTGAATTCTAGAGTCTAGTCAGGAAGAATGAATGCGTAAAGAAGTGGGATACGGAAATATTAAGGAATGAAGAGATAAGCTTGAAATTCTCTAATACTATAGTTATTACGATAAGGACTAGCTCAGTAGTCAGTTCAGTTGAAGAGGAATGGACGTCTCTAAAAAGGGCGTCACAGAAGTTGGAAAGAAAAACATATGTACAAAGAAGGTAACTGCGGAGAAGAAATACTTCAGCTGATCGATGAAAGTAAGAAGTACAAAAATGTTCAGGAATACAGAAATACAAGTCGCTGAGGAATGAAATAAGTAGAAAGTGCAGGGAAGCTAAGACGTAATGGCTGCATGAGAAACGTGATGAAATCGAAAAAATGATGGTCGGACTGACTGATTCAGCACATAAAAAAGTCAAAACAACCTCGGTGAAATTAAAAACAAAGATGGTAACATTAACAGTGCATTGAGAATTCCACTCAGCAGTGAAATTAAAATTCACGGTGAAAGGATATTAATGGTACGATTTGCTGATGACATTGCTATCCTCAGTGAAAATAAAGGACTGCAGGATGTGTTGAATGGCATGAACAGTCTAATGAGCACAGAATATGGACTGAGAGTAAATCAAAGAAAGATGAAAGTAGAGAGTAGTAGCAGAAATGAGAACAGCGAGAAACTTAACATTACAGTTGATGATCTCGAAGTGGACAAAATGAATCAATTATGCTACCTAGGCAGCAAAATAGTACATGGTGGTCTGAATGAGAAGGACATAGAAAGCAGACTAGCACTGGGAAAATGGGCATTCCTGGCCAATTGAAGTCTACTAGTATCTAACATACGCTTTAATTCGAGGAATAAATTTCTGATAATATACGTTTGGAGCACAGAGTTATATGGTAGTGAAACATGGACTGTGGGAAAACCGGAAAAGAACACAATCGAAGCATTTGAGATGTGGTGCTACAGAAGAATGTTGAAAATTAAGTGAACTGATAAGGTGAGGAATGTGGAGGTTCTCTGTAGAATCGGGAAGGAAAGGAATGTATGGAACGCACTGACAAGAAGAAGGGACAAGATGACAGGATATGTGTTGAGACATCGTGGAATAACTTCCATGGTACTAGAGGGAGCTCTAGGTGATAAAAACTGTAGATGAAGACAGAGGTTCGAATACGTCCAGCAAGTAATTGAGAACGTAGGTTCCAAGTGCTACTCTGAGATGAAGAGGTTGGCACAGAAGACGAATTCGTGAGGGACTGCATCAAACCAATCGGAAGACTGATCATTTAAGAAAAAAAAAATCTCAGGCGAACATGTTCGATAGTATAATATTGCATCCACTCACCTATGGCCGTGATGCTGTGCTTGTTTGGAGCACCTGTTGGGTGTCGTATCCGGACACGACCACCGGCCTGGTGCGACAAAAAACGTGATTAATCCGACGAGGCGACACACTTCCATTATTCCACGAATCAATATTTACGATAACGTTCACACTGCAGTCGTAATTGACGATGTCGTCAGGTCAACATGGGGTCGACTCTTGCTGAGCCCCTTGTTCAACTGTGTGTGCTGAACGGTGAACTCCGAAACACTTGTGCCTCTATGTTATATAATCCAGCCTGACAAGTTCTGAAGGCATCGAAAGTAGTGGATAATGATAATTTCATTTATAAGTAAATAAGTTCGTACAAAATTGTATTTAACTATACTGTGTTATACCATTCGTAACTATCTATATTTTATGTAATTATGATATTTTTGAAGCTTTAAGATGCAAATCTATGAGTTATTGTTACTATGTTTTACTTTACAATGGTATACTAAGGCAGGAGAAACGGAAGTATTACAAGGAACTAATAAAAGAGGCAGAAGAGTATTGTATTCATCACAGGACAAGACAGATGTACCAAAAAGTAAAGAAAGTAACAAAAAAATATAAAAGCAGAGAAAAATTTATTAAACACACCCAAGGAAAAATCCTCACAAGTGATGCTGACTTAGAACAGCGTTGGGCAGACTACTTCGCTAATTTACTAAACTGCGAAGACTCCATTGAACCTCTTTTATGTGACGTGCCGTACACGGTAGACATCAAAGTAGAGCCACCGAGTGAAGAAGAAATGCAGGGAATAATTAAAAATTAAAAAAAATAAAGGTTCAGGTGTAGATAAAATTGTGGGTGGACTAATAAAGAATGGAGGGCCAGAATTGGTAAAAAGAATTGCGAAATTGATACGGAAAGTGTGGGAATATGAGAAAATGCTTGACGACTGGAAAACGGCCAAAATCTACCCCATTTTAAAAAGGAATGACCCTCTGGATTGTGATAATAATAGAGGAATTTCACTCCTTAATTTAACCTACAAAATCCTATCACAGCGTCTACGCAAGAGAGTGATACTGCTAGCTGAAGAAATTATGGATGACTATCAGTGCGGTTATAGGAGAGACAGGTCAACTAGTGATAACCTCTTTACACTCCGACAGATCACTGAGAAACATTGGGAACATAACGTTGACATCCACATGGTATTTGTTGACTTCAAGAAAGCTTACGACAGGATGCACAGGAGCAAAATAACCAGGGTTCTCAAAGAGTTTCAGTTTCCTGTGAAGTTAATATCCATAGTACAGATGTGCTTGGAGGAATCCTATTGCAAAGTAAAGACCATCACAGGAGCGTCAAAGGGGTTTGAGGTCAGAAAAGGCCTAAGACAAGGATATGCTCTATCTCCAACACTTTTCGATCTGGTTTTAGAAAAGATAGAGAACACCAAAAAGTAATCCCAGTTGGAGTAAAGATGCGTAGGAATAAAATACATCGTCTTGCTTATGCGGACGATATTGTCCTAATAAGTGGAAAGAAGGAAGAACTACAACTCATGACAAGTTCCTACAGAAGCAGTGCAAGGGAAGCAGGATTAGAAATTAATGAGAAGAAAACAGAGTACATGGTCATGAGCAAGCCACCTAATGATTGTGGTCCACTGACATTTGATGATCTCACTTTTAAAAGAGTAGACACTTTCAAATATTTGGTAAGCATCATCAATGAACAGAATAAAATGGAAATTGATATTAAAGCGAGGATAGCAGCAGCGAATAAAGCTTATTTTGGCCTACGATATGTGTTATCCAGTAGAGCTGTTTTCACAAGCATCAGACTTAAGCTATATCAGAGTATAATTCTGTCAGTAGCTCTGTATGGATCAGAAAGCTTCACATTTAGAAAAGCAGAAGAACAAAAATTATTTGTTTTTGAAAGGAAAATATTAAGGAAAATTTTTGGACCAAGAGCGACCCAGAAACACGGGAGTGGAGAATACTTAAAAGCTAGGAACTGAAGGAGTTTTATCAACAGGCTGATATTAGTCAAAGGATGAAGAGGAGGAGATTGAATTGAGCCGGACACCTAATTAAGATGGAGGAGGAACGACTACCTAAAGTAGCATTCTCTAGATCCATAGGGGGCAGAAGGAGGCGAGGAAGGCCACGATCCATACGGAAGGATGACATCCACAAGGGCGAGGTGGCAATGAGCCTGAGTAGAGGAGGATGGTCTATAAAGCCAGGAACAGAGAGCACTGGAAGAGGAATGTAGAGAACGCGTATGGTCTCCAAGGCCCAAGCGACAGTTAAGAAGAAGACGTTTCACTAAATTATGTAGTAGCAGATCGAAACCACATCTATGACAACGATGTAAATTCTTGAAACGTCTTTGCTTCAAAAGTAATCTTTGTATTTGTTCTTGTTAGCGGTTGGAAGAAAGTTGCTATGTAATGGAGTCATGTAATCTTTGCCATGCTGTAGAAAACAGCCATATTTAGTCGGAACAAGTGGCTCAATGGAGCGAATAAATATTAAAAATTGTCAATCTGAAATTTGTAGAGTGTAAAATACAAAATTTAACCGTACAGATATCTTATTTGATTTAGTAGTTAATGATTCATTCTAACAATCATAACAATGGAATCAGTAGATATTCTTCCCACGATCAGAAACTGTGGACGTAATATCCTGAAAAGATGGCAATGAGGCCAACTTCAAGACAATCAGCTAACAGCAAATTTTGTATTGTGGGTATCCACATCTGTAGAATTGTACCACGACGAAAAAGATTGCTTTAGCTGTATGGCAAATACTTATAATGATCCACATTCATTCATTCACGTGTATATGAACAAGAGGGAAAGTATGTAAACAATTTTTCGGTTAACATGTAATTGAACTACACACAAAACCATATGGGAGAATTATGTATTCACATTCATTTCATAGTTTATTTAAAATGTTGACCAATAGAGGAACCAACGGTCTTTGTCTAATTGTGACAAAAATTTTCAACCGCGAAACTAGTTAGATCATAAATATGTAATTATCACATAGCTGAAGTGGTCTTTTTCATCATGTTACAATCAGATACGCAAACAGTTCTAATTTTAGTAAAGAGAACGTGCCCTGTAATGACATTTTCTTCGGAATAACGGCAAAAGTGCTAACACATATCAAGGCAATGGGTAGTCGTTACACAAACAGCGTGTTATAACTAGCAACAGTGAGAAATCAGTGTAGCATTGGTACGGGGCGTGGCAGCTGTAGGATCATGAGTAGGCGCCAAAAGGTGTTACACTTCCACTTCATTCGTCTCTGCACCGCTTAGACACTACGCAGCACAATTAAATGCTAGATGTCAGATCTGCCTCCGAACGCTCCCCATACTGCTTTACAGAGCAGCTAATCGTCCGTCATCCACGATCTATGAAGAGATGTGGAAGTCCAACACCTTTGATGCCTACTCACGGTTTCAGGGTTCTTCAACTGGCGCGGCCCGCACCAATGGTACACTGATTCCTCATTCGTCTCTGCACCGCTTGTACACTGCGCAGCACAATTAAAGGAACACTTTTTCGAAACTCTGTAATTGTCTCCATTGCAACGGAGAAGTTTGAGATTTGGCTCGAGGTGCCTACAACCTTCCTCTGTAACTGTGCAAAAGCGTGGCAACTTGCGAAATCAGCTCGAGATCGACGACACTTCGAACAGCAAGGTGTCGACACATGCGAAGAAAAAGGGCCAGACCTCAGAAATCCATGTGTCGTGTAAAGTGAATTAACAATGTCACACTGGCACCAAACTACCCGAGAACTCTTCCCAGGGCAGCAGTGGACGTATCGCAGGATAGAAAGGTCGTCACACCCCTTCTTGCCCACATTTCACTCCCTTCATTTGACTCTCTGCGATGGAGGTCGGAATGGCGACGAACAGTGATGAAATCGCGATGTTTTCTTGTGGGTGGCCGAGAAAAAGATTTAACACCACCGTTTGGATTCGACACGAAAAGATCTCAAGGGGTTTCATAAATGGTGTCAACGAAACCACCACTTTCCTTGGGGTGTTGACTCCTATACATTCCTCGGTCGAAAACGAAAGTCAGCAGTGCAATGACCAGCAGGAAGACGTTCTTGACAACCTTCGACACTGCAGACACCCACGGGCGTTTGAACACTTCTCTGAAGACACTATGGGGCTGGATTCCCATTGAATATGATCGAGCCCCTTTTGACTGCAACGAGAACCCAATGTTTGCTCTGGTGTACAGGCTGGAACCACTAGGGACCGTCTAGAACCATACGACGGAGTTTGAAAGTGATCCGAAGAAGCACAAAGGCCGATAATGAATTTTTAGCCTTGTTTCCTGCCCTCGTGTGGCGTGATCATCGGGGGGGGGGAGTGGTTACGTCAATCACTAACACAGCATCAAGAATATTATGTTCTGGTGTATATCAAGTCAATGAAAACCAGTCCAGGAAACACATTGCAGAAGACAGGGGGTGAATACTGGGCTGAATAAATTGGCAATCTTTATAACAGCATTTGATTTCTTGTAATCCCAGAACATGTCGGAACACGAGTCCCCTTCGTCTTAAAAGTCCGACTACGTTTTCCATAACCTATGCGGTGCTGCAAGTGGCAGCGTGTTGGTCTCAATGCACTCTCGAGCAAAGGCCTGGCAACATGCGGAAGAAGTGGGCAGGCCGATCATGGATCGGAGATTGGAAATTACCGCTGTGTTTCGTAAATCTGTAGGACAACCACGTCGTGTGCATTCGTAGATATTCTGTATGCTTTAGTGGATACAAAAATACAATAGCTGAAGGTAACCAAAGGTATCACTACGGTCAGAAGAAGAGAGCTTACAAAGTTCTACAACCACCTGCACACATGACATCTTTAGGGTCAATAGTGTAGCACCTGAAGATGACTGGGAGGAGATCAGTCGAGATATCGTGGCGTGAATTAAACGACGACGAGTTACAAGCCCGAAATTTATTCTAACATCTGTAGAAAAATCCACTGCGATAAAGATAAGTAATAACGTCGCGTGCTATATACTAGTACGTGAATTTGTAAGGTTGCACTTCTCAAAGCATTGCAATGAAATAGACAATTACCAATGCAGCTGCGAATCTTTAAAGAAGACAACAAGTGGTACACAAAGTACGCCGCCGACGTCACCACCGAGAGGAACGTCAAAGGTAACATTGAAGTAATCGAGGATAGACAAAATAATAGACCCCCCTAGACGGTTGTAACGATGACATAGAAGTCATGGAATTGGGTATTATATGGATGCACCGGTAAATCATTTAGTTCGCCTCTAACTGTCATATGGCCTCAAATTAAGTGGGAGAACTTTGGGGCCGGATGGGTTGGAGGAAAGGGTTAGAAATACAACAGCAGCGATGACAAATTGGCTCCCATACTACAAGGCGTTATTTATAGGCGCACGAAGGTCGTAGAGGAAAGGAGACTGAGAAAGTAATTTTTCGGGGCGACAGTTTAGGAAAAAAAATTTTCTGATAAAGGTATGACATAAAGTCACGTAGTTTGCGAACTCACCTTCTTGTCCTTGTGCTACATTTGCGCTTGTATTTCTGAAGAAGGAAGTAATTCAAAAATGTGTCATGAATACTTTCTGCTCAGAAAGTCATTATTCATCTGCTGTATGACTTTTTACGTGACCTAGACAGTTTAACTACAGAAATATGTATATTTAAAAGATTATTTATACTCACGGTTTTAGCGAATTGCTCTACAGTCATCATCAGGAACCAGCTGTTTTACTACTAGGCATGTGATATTTTCGCATTTTGGTCGTCGGATTAAGATAGGGAGACGTCACGAGATTACGGAACTTACATATGAAAACTGAGAATGTGATGATGGGTTGTTGTTGTTGTGGTCTTCAGTCCTGAGACTGGTTTCATGCAGCTCTCCATGCTAATCTATCCTGTGCAAGCTTCTTCATCTCCCAGTACCTACTGCAACCTACAACCTTCTGAATCTGTTTAGTGTATTCATCTCTTGGTCTCCCTCTACGATTTTTACCCTCCACGCTGCCCTCCAATACTAAATTGGTGATCCCTCGATATCTCAGAATATGTCCGACCAACCGATCCCTTCTTCTAGTCAAGTTGTGCCACAAACTCCTCTTCTCCCCAGTTCTATTCAATACCTCCTCATTAGTTATGTGATCTACCCATCTAATCTTCAGCATTCTTCTGTAGCACCACATTTCGAAAGCTTCTATTCTCTTCTTGTGTAAACTATTTATCGTCCACGTTTCACTTCCATACATGGCTACACTCCATACAAATACTTTCAGAAACAACTTCCTGACATTTAAATCTACACTCGATGTTAACAAATTTTTCTTGTCATTGCCAGTCTACATTTTATATCCTCTCTACTTCGACCATCGTCAGTTATTTTGCTCGCCAAATAGCAAAACTCCTTTACTACTTTAAGTGTCTCATTTCCTAATCTAATTCCCTCAGCATCACCCGACTTAATTCGACTACATTCCATTATGCTCGTTTTGCTTTTGTTGATGTTCATCTTGTACCCTCCTTTCAAGACACTGTCCATTCCGTTCAGCTGCTCTTGCAAGTCCTTTGCTGTCTCTGACAGAATTACAATGTCATCGGCGAACGTTAAAGTTTTTATTCCTTCTCCATGGATTTTATTACCTACTCCGAACTTTTCTTTTGTTTACTTTATTGCTTGCTCAATATACGGATTGAATATCATCGGGCCGCCCGCGGTGGCCGTGCGGTTATGGGCGCTTCAGTCCGGAACCGCGGGACTGCTACAGTCGCAGGTTCGAATCCTGCCTCGGGAATGGATGTGTCTGATGTCCGTAGGTTAGTTAGGTTTAAGTAGTTCTAAGTTCTAGGGGACTGATGACCTAAGATGTTAAGTCCCATAGTTCTCAGAGCCATTTGAACCATTTTTTGAATAACATCGGGGATTTTCTACAACCCTGTCTCACTCCCTTCCCAACCACTGCTTCCCTTTCATACCCCTCGACTCTTATAACGGCCATCTGCTTTCTGTACAAATTGTAAATAACCTTTCGCTCCATGTATTTTACCCCCGCCACCTTCAGAATTTGAAAGAGAGTATTCCAATCAACATTGTCAAAAGCTTTCTCTAAGTCTACAAATGGTAGAAACATAGGTTTGCCTTTCCTTAATCTTTCTTCTAAGATAAGTCGTAGGGTCAGTATTGCCTCAAGTGTTCCCATATTTCTACGGAATCCACGCTAATCTTCCCCGAGGTCTGCTTCTATCAGTTTTTCCATTCGTCTGTATAGAATTCGCTTTAGTATTTTGCAGCTGTGACTTATTAAACTGATAGTTCGTTAATTTTCACATCTGTCAACACCTGTTTTCTTTAGGATTGGAATTATTATATTCTTCTTGAAGTCTGTGGGTATTTCGCCTGTCTCATACATCTTGCTCACCAGATGGTGGAGTTTTGTTAGGACTGGCTCTCCCAAGGCTGTCAGTAGTTCTAATGGAACGTTGTCTACTCCTGGGGCCTTGTTTCGCCTCAGGTCTTTCAGTGCTCTGTCAAACTCCTTACACATTATCATATCTCCCATTTAATCTTCATCTACATCCTCTTCCATTTCCATAATATTGTCCTCAAGTACGTCGCCCTTGTATAGACCCTCTATATACTCCTTCCACCTTTCTGCTTTCCCTTCTTTGCTTAGAACTGGGTTTCCATCAAAGCTCTTGATATTCATGCAAGTGGTTCTTCTTTCTCCAAAGGTCTCTTTAATTTTCCTGTAGGCAGTATCTATCTTACCCCTAGTGAGATAAGCTTCTACATCCTTACATTTGTCCTCTAGCCATCCCTGCTTAGCCATTTTGCACTTCCTGTCGATCTCATTTTTGAGACGTTTGTATTCCTTTTTGCCTGCTTTATTTACTGCATTTTTATATTTTCTCCTTTCATCAATTAAATTCAATATTTCTTCTGTTATCAAAGGGTTTCTACTAGCCCTCGTCTTTTTACCTATTTGATCTTCTGCTGCCTTCACTATTTCATCCCTCAAAGCTACCCATTGTTCTTCTACTGTATTTCTTTCCCCCATTACTGTCAATTGTTCCCTTATGCTCTCCCTGAAACTCTGTACAAGCTCTGGTTCTTTCAGTTTATCCAGGTCCCATCTCCTTAAATTCCCACCTTTTTGCAGTTTCTTCAGTTTTAATCTACAGTTCATAACCAATAGATTGTGGTCAGAGTCCACATCTGTCCCTGGAAATGTCTTACAATTTAAAACCTGGTTCCTAAATCTCTGTATTACCATTATATAATCTATCTGATACCTTTTAGTATCTCCAGGGTTCTTCCATGTGTACATCCTTCTTTCATGATTCTTGAACAAAGTGTTAGCTACGATTAAGTTATGCTCTGCGCAAAATTCTACCAGGCGGCTTCCTCTTTCATTTCTTAGCCACAATCCATATTCACCTACTATGTTTCCTTCTCTCCCTTTTCCTACTGACGAATTCCAGTCACCCATGACTATTAAATTTTCATCTCCCTTCACTACCTGAATAATTTCTTTTATCTCATCACACATTTCATCAATTTCTTCGTCATGTGCAGAGCTAGTTGGCATATAAACTTGTACTACTGTAGTAGGCGTGGGCTTCGTATCTATCTTGGCCACAATAATGCGTTCACTATGCTGTTTGTAGTAGCTTACCCGTATTCCTATTTTTTTTATTCATTATTAAACCTACACCTGCATTACCCTTATTTGCTTTTGTATTTATAACCCTGTATTCACCTGACCAAAAGTCTTGCTCCTCCTTCCACCGAACTTCACTAATTACCACTATATCTAACTTTAAAATATCCATTTCCCTTTTTAAATTTTCTAACCTACCTGCCCGATTAAGGGATCTGACATTCCACGCTCCGATCTGTAGGATGCCAGTTTTCTTTCTCCTGATAACGACGTCCTCTTGAGTAGTCCCCGCCCGGAGATCCGAATGGGGGACTATTTTACCTCCGGAATATTTTACCCAAGAGGACACCATCATCATTTAATCATACAGTGAAGCTGCGTGCCCTCGGGAAAAATTACGGCCGTAGTTTCCCCTTGCTTTCAGCCGTTCGCAGTACCATCACAGGAAGGCCATTTTGGTTAGTGTTACAAGGCCAGATCAGTCAATCATCCAGACTATTGCCTCTGCCACTACTGAAAAGGCTGCTGCCCCTCTTCAGGAACCACACGTTTGTGTGGCCTCTGAACAGATACCCCTCCGATGTAGTTGCACCTACGGTACGGCTATCTGTATCGTTGAGGCACGCAAACCTCCCCACCAACGGCAAGGTCCATTGTTCATGGGGGGCTGGGGGATGATGGGTATGGTGGTGAAATTTTAGTGGTGACGCTCATTCATGTTACGCAACGGCCTTGCCGCATTGGATACACCGGTTCCCATCAGATCACCGAATTTAAGCGCTGTCGGGCGTGACCAGCACTTGGATGGGTGACCATCTGGGCTGTCATGCGCTGTTGCCATTTTTCGAGTTGCATTCAGACTCCTGATGCCAATTGAGGAGCTACTCGACCGCATAGTAATGGCTCCGGTCAAAGAAAACTATCATAACGACTGGGAGAGCGGTGTGCTGACCATGCATCCTTAGCTGAGGATGACATGGCGGTCAGATGGTCCCCATGGACCACTTGTGGCCTGAAGACAGAGTGCTTACTTTTGTGTTAATTCATGTTCTCATACCTCTAGTACCACTTCAATAGAGCCTTGCACTGCTCAAACGACAATCTTACTTCATTCATTGCTACACTGTCATCTGCTGGAAAGTGCACGCCTAGATTTGTTGAGAAAACAATGGACTGCACTCCCGGTAGGTAACTTATTTTTCTGTAACCTTTCAGCATCGCGGCCCGTTTTCATGTATCACTGATGATACAGCAGCTACCCTGATTAAAGTTATTACAGATTCGGTGTCCGGTTAAAAGACAGCCTTAGTATCAGTATTCTTGTAATTTCAGTTCACTGCACAGAGCAGTGACATGTCATTAAATACCGCGATTAGACGTACCTGCTGTGGTCGATCACAGCCCTATACACAAATATACGATTATGTTCGGTGAAACAAAAATTTTGTCTCAAGCATCTACCAACTAGGATTCTGTTAACAAAGAAAAAATTGAGATCAGAATTTGCAACGACTAAACAGGAAGAGGGCTAAACTGTTATTGGTGTTTGGAAACTGGCGCGCCACGCTGAAATGCTACAGGCAAATAAGCTTTATTTACAATCGGCATCGCTGCTAATGTTCAACCACCGACGCAGTCATGGTAGCATATGCGAGTTCTGGACTTTGTGATGTTTCCGTGATGCCATTCAGCCACATACTTACGAAAGTACCTCACGGACAATTAGTACGACAGAGAATTCCTTTTGATGACGGCAGAGGAAGCTGTTGAAAGCTTGAGTATACAGCCCATATCTTAGGCGAGAAGAAAACTAAAAAACGTTTGTTCACGAAATGAGACTGTTTGCACAGGTAGGACTCCAGTATCTGCAAAAAAACTCATTTTAAAGAGAATGACCTCCTTGTGCTAAGGGCTTACAGCTCCGGACGAAGGACAACATTGCTGGCGGGAGGGATAAAAGGGGAGTGACCCTCGTCATGAAAAATGTGTAACCTTCCTCGCCCCTGCCTCTCACTACCAACTAATTAGTAACTGCCGCTAAAGAATACATGACGTGGTAAGGTGAGGATGCGCAGCCTTTTCCTACCTACTAATGACACTCAAGACCATGAGGCAATTCAAGTCTCAACGCATAGCCCCGCTGATTAAGGCTTCTTCGCGGGGTTTTAAAGTACGTCAAGTCCTAGGGAGCTCTGTTACCTTCTACCTTAGGTGTCGGGCTGACAATAGGCTACTGTTATCAGACGATCTATCTCTTCTCAGTTTGTGACATATCACGCACGTAAGCACTGCTACGAGGTGGTTCACCACTATCGATCTCGTCTAACTTCACTGTTCTTGCTGACACTGCGCGGTGGTCGTGATCGACAATTTCTGTCGAGTAACCACTTCCCGATCTCGAGACATCTGCTTGAGCAGCGACCGAAGGAATCCCACCGAAACGGACGCTTTTTAGGCCAACTGGTCACAGTAGAGCCAAATGGCTGAAAGTGATCATCAAGAAATCATCCGGGAACGGACGGCTCACTTTCGAACGTGGTCTATCAAGCCGGTGTTGGCATCACATCGATCAAGAAAGCCTGCCCTCCTGTTGGTGGAAGAAGTGGCAATTGGGGACAGATGAAAGGGTCTATGTAGGTTCAAATACCTACCATCTACAGGAAAGCTTTCTATTTTTTTTCTTTAATTGGGCCATCGGTATTCTGGCTGATCTGATTCGGCCCATCACGAATTTCTCTCTTGTGCGATCTGTTTATCTGTGAGTACTTACTGCACTCAGTATCCTCAGATATTTTTAATATATTCCAGTTTGGTGTTCCTCCACTGTTTACACGTTCAAGACCTTTCTTAAGAGCCATGGAACTTTTTCGTTGGTGTCTTAGTTTACTATAATTTCTCTTAATTTTAGGACACAGAATACCGGATGTAAGCCTCAGTTTGGATTACCGACGCGGTACTGGTTCCTGTTTCTGATGTTTATGTTCGTGCTGAACATTGAGATCACACCTGTATAATCTATAAATGAGCGTGGCAGTTGAGGAATGAAGTTTGGCAAAAAATTTCTCAGATAACTTAGGTGCATCCATTCTTGCTATGTTGGATATCGGGACAGCAGCCCATAAGTAAGTAATAAATATGAAAAAAGCCGTCAGCTGTAAGTTCATCTCCGATTTATTTTATAGGCTACCATTTTCGGCGATGTAGTATGCAACCATCAGGGCCTCTATTCTAGATATTGGCTGAATATTTCAATGACAAATGCATGTACGTCATAGACGAAAGATAACTCATTCTGGAAACATCCCCCAGGCTGTGGCTAAGCCATGTCTCCGCAATATCCTTTCTTTCAGGAGTGTTAGTTCTGCAAGGTCAGCAGGAGAGCTTCTGTAAAGTTTGGAAGGTAGGAGACGAGATACTGGCAGAAGTAAAGCTGTGAGGACGGGGCGTGTGTCGTGCTTGGGTAGCTCAGCTGGTAGAGCACTTGCCCGCGAAAGGCAAAGGTTCCGAGTTCGAGTCTCGGTCCGGCACACAGTTTTAATCTGCCAGGAAGAAAAATAACTAGTTTACGCGTAAGTTGCGTTCTAGCTGTTGTGTGCTAAAATCGCGAGTACGTAAGTTTGGGCGAAGACTGGTTATTTTTCGTATATGAGGTACCTACATTTGGTCAGTGAAAAATTCAGCCACTTTCTGGAATAGCGGGTCTGATAATGGCGTATTGCATTGCAGACACCAGTAGAATATAAAATCAATTGGAGATGAAGTATTTTTTGATATTTATTAAAGAAACTTGTTCTGTCTTCCTGTCAATGTTTTCCATGTGTTATTCTTCTACCCGTTTCTGCGAAGAACCTCCTTATTTTGGTTAGTCTACCTAATTTTCAGCGCTTCGATTCTCTTCTTTTCCGGTTCTCTCCACATTCCTTGATTCATTTCCTCGGTTTACTCTCAATCCATATACTGTACTATTTATACCGTTAATTACATTCAACAAATCCTTCCATTCTTCTTCCCTTTTACTGAGATAGTAATATCATCACCGAGTCCCTTTATCATGAATTTTCATCCCGTCCTTCAACTTTTTTTTTATTTCTGTCATCGACTCTTCGATGTTTAAATTGAAGAGTGAGAGTGAAATCCAGCGATCCTGTCTTACATCCTTTTTCATCAGAGCACTTCTTTCTTGGCCATTCATTCTTATTGTTTCCTCTTCGGTCTTGTTCATATTAAGTATCATCCGCCTTTTCCAATAGATCGTAGATACAAAGCGGACCAGAAAAATGTGGACACTCTTTAATAGTTAATGTCTTTGGAGAAAATGACATAGGAATGCAATTTTGCGTGAGAGCGCAGTCCATTGTTTTCTCAACAAATCTAGGCGTGCGCTTTCCAGCGGATGACAGCGCAGCAATGAATGAAGTAAGATTGTCGTTTGAGCAACGCAAGACCGTATTGAAGTGCAGCTGGAAGTATGAGAACATGATTGAGATCCAACGGCAATGGTGTAATGTGTACGGAACTAAGCCACCAACACCGCTTAAAAAAATGGTTCAAATGGTTCTGAGCACTATGGGACTTAACTTCTGAGGTCATCAGGCCCCTAGAACTTAGAACAACTTAAATCTAACTAACCTAAGGACATCACACACATCCATGCCCGAGGCAGGATTCGAACCTGCGACCGTAGCGGTCGCACGGTTCCAGACTGTACACCGCTTAAAAATTTACCGTATTCGAGATACATTTAAACCCGACACAGGACGTGCATAACGAAAAGTCTGGCCCACCAAAAACATCAACAAGTCCAGCTTACAGCGCTGCTGTGTTGCAACGTTTCACTTGGTCAGCTCCGAAATCTATGAAGCAGGGTGCACCTGAAAGCGAAGTAAGCCGATCAAGCGTACGATGAATTCTGAAGGCTGCGAAGAGGAAATGTACATTCCAAGATCGCTGCAAGCTATGAACGAGGACGACCGGATCGAAGGATGGAGTAATGTGAGTGATTTGAAGGCATTCTTCGGGAGGATGAACGGTTTTAAGGATGGTTATCTGGTGTCATGAGGCGCAATTAAAACTGAACGATACTGTTAACAGCCACAATTGCGTGTACTGGGTTGCTGGAAATCCTCACTTTTACGTGGACAAATGTGTTAATTCACCAGGTGTTAATGTGCGGTGTAGTCTGTCATCGCGCGGTATTATTGGCCCATTCTCCTTTGAAGGTACACCAACTGGTGAGGTGTATCTTCATATGCTGCAAACATCGATTTTACCTGCCATGCGAGAGGTGTTTGGAAATGAAGGACTTTACCTACTACAGGATGGCGCTACGCCTCACAATCACAAAGATGTCAGAGCCCACTTGGATGAAAATCTACCTGGACAATGGATAGGTCGAAGAGGAGCTGTTGATTACCCAACACCTTGACGTCTACCTATGGGGGACCCTGGAAAATGATCAACAGAGCCAGTTACACCGAACGAACTACGAGAAACCATTGAAACGTCTCGTGCAGTTGTCACACCGGCAACACTGTCAGCCGTAGGTCGGTCAACAGTTAGCGTTATCAACGTTGTTTGGTTCTTAATGGGGCTCACTTTCAACACATAAAATAACCTTCACCCGTGTAAGCGTAGTAGTGGTATTTCATTTTGTTCCACTAACACTGAAATGTCTACATTTTTCTGGACACCTCTGTATTTTCCGGAGAATTTTTAACAGACTCTCAATTTTCTACCATTCTTCTACATATATTGTCAGCAACTTGGATGCTGATCGTGTGCTAGTTTCCCGCAGTTACCTTCAGGTTTGTGTGGATTACAATTTTTGCAGTCTGATGGTATGTCTTCAGACTTACCGTTTTGGGTAGTGAGGGAGAGCAAGGAGACAGCGGACCAATAATTGTTAATTTCTTTAAGTCGCATCATTAAGCCTGTATAGTAACCCATTAGGAGTATTTAGCGTAATAAACAGAATTCCTGTTAATTCTATAATGGTATGTGTCAGAACAGTGAAGGAAAACTACCGATAGAACTTTATTTCAGAAGTATTTGAGCACATATTTCATCTACATCTATAGCGGATTTCACCCTGCAGTTTCATGTGAATCCAAGAAAACTTGTAATTCTGGCTGTAAGAAATGTGCAAAAAGTCGTGGAGAATAATTCAACATTTTAGGTATGAAAGTGGAACAAAGAGTCTTAATAATAGTGAGGGAGTAACCATTTCATGTGATTTCATGGATTCACTCACATTCGTTCTTTTTTGTAAATTTCGTTTATCGCAAGAGTCTGGGATTAAAAGAAAAGTCCAGGAGTTGTGTAATGTAGGAAATAAATACCAACAAGACATTATCAAAGATTTTTATGTTTGTCTTTCTTGTTCTCATTTCCAACACTACGGGTAGCAAAGGTCTATTAGTCCGACAGTATTTTATACAAATAATGTATCGTATAGAGTGTGGCAGGAACAGTATGAAAAGCTTCTAAGGGTGTTGCAGGGTAGGTTGTGCTCAGAAATAATTGTTAATAAAAAATTGGGTACTTTGCAGCGTTCGGGGAGTAATTTAGCGTTGAAGTTAGCCAATCAGGCCGTTGCGCGCGCAGATAGAAGCGACCCGCCGGAACGGTATCGCCAAACGCGTGCTTCGTTTGATTTACTAAAAAGAAACAAGCGAGCGATACAAAAATGATGGATGGGATGGTAGTAAGGACCGAACCTGAGCCCAAAACTGAGCAGTCTCGTTCGCTATCATCTACGATAAGAGAACAGTTGACACTAATTGTATCCGACAGGGCGCTTGAATTCGCGCGTGCAACGGCCTGGCTGGCTGGCTGGCTTTAACTCGGAAACGGCGCAAGGAATCGAATTTTGTTCTTAGCAGTTTTTTCTCAGCACAAGCTGATCTGCAACATCCTTAGAAGCGCTTCAGACTATTTCTGACCACCTTTTATAGTCGATACTGATATCGCTCATGATCCAATATTTTTATGTGTCACGACGACGAAGACCACCACCAACGCCGCCGCCGCCGCCGTCACGACCACCACCACCACCACCACCACCACCACCACCAAAATTTTTATGTGAATCATTATAGAAATATTAAAAATAATGAGTCAGGTATATATAAATTTTGGATGACTTTGCTTCAGATGTTCGTGGGCTGTGTTACTATGTCACCCCTTTTTCAAACCAACCCCGGCACTACATGAGGTAGCTGGTTCCTTGCAGATAGTAAGTAATTGAAATCGATCGAGTAGTTTAAGAATAACAGGTGAATGTACATACTTTCATACGTTTATCAACACATACAATGATTTTTATAAATGTTGTACGTTCAGGAGTCAATAGTTACCCGCCAGGGTAACGGAGCGCGCTAACGCGCTGCTTCCTGGACTCGGGTAGGCGCGCCGGCCCCGAATCGAATCCGCCCGGCGGTTTAACGACGAGGACCTGTGTGCCGGCCAGCCTGGATGTGGTTTTTAGGCGGTTTTCAACATCCCACTAGGTGAATACCGGGCTGGACCCCATGTTCCGCCACAGTTAAAAAATTGGTTCAAATGGCTTTGAGCACTATGGGACTTAACATCTCTGGTAATCAGTCCCCTAGAACTTAGAACTACTTAAACCTAACTAACCTATGGATATCACACACATCCATGCCCGAGGAAGGATTCGAACCTGCGACCGTAGCGGTCACGCGATTCCAGACTGGAGCGCCTAGAACAGCACGGCCACACCGGCCTGACCGCCTCAGCTACACGCGTCGCAGACATTTGAAACATGCCCACACTATTTCACGATTTGCAGTTGATGCAGACAGTTGGGGTACACTGTTCCGTCCTGGGGGGTACGGGGTGGAGGCAGGAAGGGTATCCAGCCATCCCTAACACTAACACTGCCAAATCCGTTGCAACCACGCCGACCCTGCGATCGCTGCAGAAGTATGGCGTAAGCGAAAGAAAGAAAGAAAGTTCAGGAGTTAATAGTTACTCTATATTTTCTTATACAGTTTTACTGAAAATGTCATATATAAAGGAGAAATATAGGAACGGCATTTTTGACGACGCTTTCTGATTTTTAAAAAGCTGTCACTACCAATTGCGCCCCTGGCATCAATATCTGTCCCATTTATCCATTCTTTTAGTAGTATGTCCATTGGTAACTAATTCAGTTAACTTCTGTGCGTCCTCTGTGTCGTCGTCTTACACATTTAAAAACTCAGTTATTCTTCCAGTTATCAATAATATTTTGATGTTCATATAGCATAAATTATTTTCCTATTTAGAATCCCGATTATGGCTGTAAAGCCGGAACCGGATAGCTCTTAAAATAAAATGAAATGTAGCTACGAATTTAAGGAATAGAAAATTTATCTGTGTTGTAAACGAGTATATAGCTAAACAATTTTCTTTCATGACAAAATGAAGAAAAGGTCTAATTGAATAAACGCAAGGAGCTCACTGGAGAGTGAAGTATACAGTAACTTTTTATTTTGAAAAAAAAAAAAAGAAAAGTTATACTGTGTTTTTATCCATTCAGTACGAGACGTTAGCAGTTCGTATGCAGCAGCGCTAAGCGGTGTTACTAAAATATCTCATGTACCGTGTGATGTGCCTGCTCATCCGTGGATAGCGGAAAGCAACGCAGTCAGATGCGGGAAACTGCTAGGCCGTGAACGTAGCACGCCAGCCGCAACGCATTCACACCTGGGCGTCGAGAGCCGCGTTCGCTGCTAATTAGCGCAACTGCAGCAGGCGTCAGGCGCCAGACTGCAGGCAGCGCATTTATCGAGCGTGGCGTAGGAGCAGGCTCCACTGTTCATCTTGCGGTGTCACACCGACGTGTCTTCAAAGCGATATGTGCCTGTGGACTCGAGCTAGTTAAGAGTGCAAACAACGATCCAGCACCTAGGATTCGACTACGTACTGTTACGGATTAAGAAAGTAAGGGAACGGGAGTGTGAAATTTTCTTAAAATCTGAACCGAACTGCATTGCTCTACCGCACGCAAATATCAACACGAGCGCAAAACATTACAGCACGGTTAGTCAGTCAGCAAGAGTGCGACATCAACAATTCTGTGTGTGGGTGCGAGCGGCCTCAGTGGAAAAGGGCTAGATGAATGCAGACCAACCTGCCTGTGTTACTAACATTACATAAGAAGCAGTAAGGAAGACGCGACAGCACTCATTAAGGGTTTGAAAAAGCAGTTAAAACACTGAAGCAAATTGCTTAAGCAAACCTAGCAGAACAGAAGGCCACTAGCCGGTCATGACGAATAACGCCAAAAAACAGTCTCTCCACGACACCATAAATACTCCACCTCGCTAGGCTAGGGTCAGTCAATCAGTAGGATAAATGGCGCTCATGCATTTCGCACTGTATTTCCTGATTATTGTATTGTAACAGCTTGCGTTTGAGATATTTCCAGCACCGGTAATACTACCGCCACCGATCTGTAGCCATGGGTGATAGAAAACAGCCTCCAGTGCCAGCGACCACTGGGGGCGGGGGGGGGGGGGGGGGGGGGGGATAGGAGGGGGGAGAGTCCAGAGGCCTGTAAACATCGTTGTAGCCTGGGCAAAAACTCCTTTAAACTACAGTATTACTTGTGTTAGATGGCCTATCGAATCGGCACGCAAGGATTAGCTTTCAACACGACCTCACGGCATCCTACATTGTGCTTCATGTGATGGGATACACGGGTAGTCACCTGAGAGGGACAATACTCTCAGCAGAGCGCGTGAGTCACAACACAAACGCACACACCCACCCACAGACACACACACATACACACACACACACACACACACACATACACACACACACACACACGCATACAGACACACATACTGTGGTCATTACCATCTCTGAGCAGAGCTTCAGACGAATTCCATACCACGGGTGGCAACCTTCTTACTAGAAGTTACAGGCTTGAGCACAGGGTTGATGGAGCGAGATACGCCACCCTTAGCCAGGCACTGGGTTCAGCGGATCGCGTGAAGGCTTCCTAGGCCACCAGCCAACTGAAAGACATGGTGACGAAATGTATTCAGAGAAATAAATGAAGTAATGTTTAATCCTGGTTCCTTGGCCTTCATCCTGACAAAGAGTAGAGGTTTCCCTACCGAGAGTGGGTGACCGCTACAGTACTATTACACTGTCACACCAAATTTCACGGAGTGGCCGAGCGGTTCTAGACGCTACAGTCTGGAACCGCACGACCACTACGGTCGCAGGTTCGAATCCTGCCTCGGGCATGGATGTGTGTGATGTCCTTAGGTTAGTTAGGTTTAAGTAGTTCTAAGTTCTAGGGAACTGATGAGCTGAGAAGTTAAGTCCCATAGTGCTCAGAGCCATTTTAAAAATTTTTGAACCAAATTTCATGGGTTATGAGAAGGCTGTGTCACAAGTGAAGTTCTTACAGATGAAACATCAACTCTGAAACTTTTCAAAATATTTCCTGCAGTTTGCTGCAGACCACTAAAATTCTCACTCCTGAAGGAACTAATAGGTATGCATTTTCAGTTTCAATATTCATTTGTCTTGTGCAATACTGTTGGGAAGACAGTCGAAATCACACGTTTATTACCTCTGAGAATGCTTCATGGCCTTTCGTTTTTTGAGATAGCTGCCCCTTATTTATCGCCCTTAATCTTATCTCTAATGTAATAATTTTCCCTGACGATGTGCCTGGTATTTATTACATTTTTCAAGAGTGGATATTCGTAAATATTCTCACTGCACCATAAACGCCACTGTATAAAGACAGGCATAGTTTTTTCGTAAAAATATTCACACAAGCGTTATTGTTAACCTCTTCACTAATGACAAAGAAATTCTCAGCAAATTTTTTCCGTATTTTCCAGCAAACTAATAAACAAGGTTGACACAAAAGAACATGTAATGTTCTTTTGGGTGTTTCAGTAAGGCATAAAGGGAGTTCCACATAAATGGATCTCAAGTCTGACTTACCGTAAAAACTTATTAGCCTTTGCATTGCATTTGCTTTTCCCTTTCTCGAAGGCAAAACGCGTCAATCAGCAATATATGGAACGGTAAACGATATATGACAATGCACACAGAAAACAGGAGTCTTAACGTTAATATTTTTGAAATATATTATTCCCAATACAGGTCTTTGTTGATGCTCTAAAACATCATAAATGGACGTATATGATGATTATATAATCATATCTGGTGAGTAACAATTTGCGAGCGCCATAAAGAAATCTGTACGGTATGTTTTATAACAAGTTTCAAAACAGTTATTTTCCTTAATACATAAATACATTCCACATTTGACACACATTTCTCTGATTTTGGAATTACAGCCAGATTTCCTGTATTTTGAGGCATTCCTTGCATCAACAAATTTCGACAGTTGGTCAACACTGTAAAGTATAACTTCCATAACTGGTTGCAACACAGCTCTTTCTGGGTTTTTGCTCAGATTTTCTGCATCATGTAAGTCTTCACTGTCAGAGGAATTCACTGTACATGGACGTCCTCTTCTCCTAGCCGCTGGCACAACATCTTAACGTTGTTATTGTTTGCCAGTCAGTTTCATCAAGCTCGGCAGGACATCTCCAGTAAGAAACGAGAATCCGTCACCTTCCCAACCAAATAATTACGTATCGCTGTCATTAAAAAGAGCTTTTAGATGCTCATCAGTTAATATTTCATGCACTGTCGTGGAGTGTAGAGAAACATTTGTCTCAGTATTTCATTATGGAAGACCAAGTTGAAACTACCAAATAAGCATTATGACTGGTGAATAGTTAGCAAACTTTATGGACTTCTAAGTCTAATATTTAGGCGTAATAATTACTTGCATACTTTTTCGATTTGTGGAAGTAACCGTTTTCTTCATACGGCCACGGCCTGGTTTTAAAACTAAGAACTAGTGGACAACGGCGCGCAGGTTGAAGCCGTGTTCCTAAGGCATTTGACACCTTCCGTCATTGCCGTTTAATGAAAAAAGTACGAGATTAAGGAGTATTGGAGCAGACATGCAATTGTATTCAAGACTTTCTTGCAGACAGAACTCTAAACGCCGCTCTTGACGGAATCAAATCTACATATGTAAAGATAATATCCGGATTAACACAGGGAAGCGTGATATGACCGTTGCTGTTTACAATATATATAAATGATCTAGTAGAATGCGTCGGATGCTCTTTAAAGCTATTCACAGATGGTGTAGCTGTCTATACCAAAGTAGCAACGCCAGAAGATAGTAAGAATTTGCAGAACGACCTGCAGAGAATTGATGAATGGTGCAGACTCTGGCAGTTGACCCTGGACGTAAAGAAATACAACATATTGCGCATACGTAGGAAAAGAAATGCGCTACTGTATAGCTACAGTATTGATGACAAACAGCTGGAGACAGTGTCTGCCGTAAAATATGTAGGGGTGTCCAGAGCGACCTTAAGTGGAATGATCATACAAAACAGATAGTGGGAACAGCAGATACCAGACTCAGATCCATCAGAAGAATCTTAAGAAAATGTAACTCATCCACGAAAGAAGTGACTTATAAGGCGCTTGTTCGCCCGATTCTTGAGTATTGTTCATCTAAATGGTTCAAATGGCTCTGAGCACTATGGGACTTAACTGCTACGGTCATCAGTCCCCTAGAACTTAGAACTACTTAAACCTAACTAACCTAAGGACAGCACACAACACCCAGCCATCACGAGGCAGAGAAAATCCCTGACCCCGCCGGGAATCGAACCCGGGAACCCGGGCGTGGGAAGCGAGAACGCTACCGCACGACCACGAGATGCGGGCGGTATTGTTCATCTATCTGGGATATCTGTCAGGTAGGACTGATAGAGGAGATAGAGAAAATCCAACTAAGAGCGGCGTGTTTAGTCACTTGATCGTTTAGCTGGCGAGAGAGCGTTACGGAGATGCTACAAAAACTCCACTGGCAGGCGTTACCACAGAGGCTTTGTGCATCACGAAGAGATTAACTATTGAATTTCCGGGGCAGCACTTTTCTGGAGGAGTCACACCACATATTACTTCCCCACACATACATCTCGCGTATTGACCAAAGGGAGAAAATTTGAAAAATTATAGTCAGTACAGGGACTTACTGACAATCATTCTTCCCACGCACTGTTCGCGAGTGGAACAGGGTTAGAGGGATCAGAGAGTGGTACCGAAAGTACCCTCCGTCACACACCATTAGGTGGCTTGTGGAATATGATATAGATGTAGAAGGTCCACAATCGCGGATCATCGGTCTGCTAGCGGAAATGTACATCTATTTACGAGGATAAAAGTAATGAACGAAGTTCCACGTGAGTGAACTGAAGAAACGAATAGGTTAAAGAAATCCTTTCTGAAATAATCTGTGTTCGTAGCTGAAGCTGAAGCTTTATCATCTATCAATTAGTATAACCTTGCTGGACAACAACAACATAAATGTCCATCATCAGTGCGAATCACTCAGTTGTGGGATCGAATGTAGGTGAGACACCAGAATTTTTCAGTCTGCCTTTACGCGACCCTTCACTTCTCAGTGAAGTGAAGAGATGCCAGGATCATACGTGGTTCGGATTTCACGTTGAACTTCAGGTTCCCTTTCCCTGGTGGGACTAATGGCGTAGGTTAATTGCGCGCAGGTCGTCCCAGAGGCGTCCAATTAAAAGAATCTGTCAAACAGTCGACTGAACATTCCTCTTGAGGGACTCCCAGCCAATCGCGAACCATGAATTAACATTCACTCTGCAGTGGAATGTGCGTTATCGCGAAAAATCATGAGCGGTTGAAAGAGTGTGCCAGATCGGTATTCTGGACCACACCTGTGCTTCAACAAGTGACGAATCTCGGTCGGCACACAGTTTCTGTTAGGACGGTTTGGTGTACGTTAATTTGTTACATTCAATAGCTAAATTGTCAGGATGATAAACGGAGAACAGAGTGCACCAATGTAATCTGATAAATAAAGGGGACACTCCACCCAAAATCCTGACTTTTTTACTACTTTACCGATTTGAAACAAATTTTAAAATCATATCTGTCATATAAAAATGTAGCAGCACCCTTGTTTTGAAGTCCATTAACTTTTGAGTTTTTACTTTTAATATGATTTGTAATGGAATTCTTGAAAACTAGCTTTTGGCGCTCACCTCTGTTTCTACATTTCAGATTTTTAGATACATTCATGACATAGTTCAACAGTTCTGTGCATTCACTGAATGAGAAATACTATTGATTTATTTTCAGAATGTTTCCAGTACATAAGTGTGATAAAAAATAGACGAACTACATTTCCGACAATATTAATACACAGCAGTATGCAAATACCTCAAGACTACTTCCTGCAAAAATTTCATTGAGATTTATTAATAATTAGGTTAAAAAAGTTGCCACTGAACTTAGAAAGACAAACTTACAGGAAAACTGATTTTAAAATTTTGCAAAGAAATGAATGTTAGTTCAGTACACATACCCATTAAAATTCACTAGCATCATAGGTTCTCACTTCCTGTTCTTGTAAGGCTTCATCTTCTTGTAACTTTGTTTAATGTTTCGTTATATTGTGGACTGCTTCATTGAACTCTAGATAAGCACATAATCTTCTGGGAGGATGATAAAGGGATACTGGGACTCACGCTCTTATCTGTCTTCAAGAATCCCATTCTGAACTGACAAAGACACAAAAGTTTCCTCTTTCTAGACACAAAAAATTCTGACGGACACGTGGAGCAAATGACATTGCAAAAAGTTGTATTTGAATTTTGTCTCTTGCCAGCACGGCATCTTGTCAGAATTGTAGCAGGTGCGAGTCACTGATGGATACTACCTTCAGCACAGCATCCGTACTAAGACGAATGTAAATTTTGTCTCTGTCAGGTCATAGTACTTCACCTAGTACTTGTAATTCGAATACAGTTAAATCATCCTCGCGTCTAAGAGTAAAATCTCCAAAGTGTGAAACACCTATTAAAATTGCTTTAAAAAAAAGAAAAAAAAGAAAAAGAAAGAAATTGTAGGGTATAGTGTCACCCTCAATGATGAAAACCTGACATTGTATTTATCGGAGGATTTGTAAGTTAAAATTCAGTTTGTTCCTGACAAGCAGTGGTAATGCTTCCCCTGCAGGACACTTCTGTCGATGTTAGTTAATGAAAAAACTGAATTTCCCCCACTGAGACACGTTGAGACGTCACCAGTAACGTGATGCAACAAGAGATTCACGAAGTTCACTAAAATGGACCAGGCCGTATTTAAGTTATTACACTGAAGGACTATCGACTGACAGCTCTCTATTTCCTTTATTCTTGGCAGCCGGAGTGGCCGTGCGGTTCTAGGCATTGCAGTCTGGAGCCGAGCGACCGCTACGGTCGCAGGTTCGAATCCTGCCACGGGCATGGATGTGTGTGATGTCCTTAGGTTAGTTAGGTTTACTTAGTTCTAAGTTCTAGGTGACTGATGACCTCAGATGTTAAGTCGCATAGTGCTCAGAGCCATTTGAACCTTTATTCTATCGCCGATACAGTACTGGCGCTCTCCAACCAATGTTGATAATATACGGGGCATTTCAAAAAAATTGTCCGATTTCACAAGAGTACAGCTTCTTCGTGACTGAACACAGGAATTTACGTATCAGGCTATGGACTTCTTATTTTCGAAACTACTGTCCAATTTCATAAGAGTATATCATTCACATGAATGCATACATAACCTTGGTGCACTTTTTACAATCACCTTTGGGATCGCAATTTTTAATTACGTTTGACAAATGATCAATGTGCTTTCCACTGGACGATCGAAAAGTCAAACTTGTCCCATACTTTTTGCGAGTATGTATTGATTGTCGGTATTATGCGGAGTCCCAGTTCGCCCAATCCCACAGAAACAAAAAACAATACCGTGAGATCGGAAGTCACCGGAGACCAACGATGGAACAGATACCTCCTGGTGGTAGGTCATTGTTAAGAGCTGTTCTCGCAAGCAGGTATGGTGGAGCTCAGTCCGAAAGAAATTTTCAGCGTGTTCTAACAGTTGTGGGAAAAGCGAGGTCTCCAAAACATCCAGGTACGTAGTTTCAGTATCCCTTTTTGTCTTTCTCGGCAAACGTCGCTAAACGCATGAAACCTTAAGACACTGGACTGTGGTATAACGGCATCAGTCCTTATTTTTATGTTGTGTCGGTCAGAATGCGACTTAAATGGAATGTGGTCTCATCACTGAACGCTATCGTATATTAGCTTGAAGTAATATCTGGTTGATAATACAATTTTAAATGTCCATTGCAGGCTGTGAAATTCTTTAAGCAAGATAACCTTTCTTGCATAATGTATTACATTATCTTGTAGTACAGTTGAGACCAGCGGAAATTTTCAGATGCAGTTGAATCGGCGTTGTGTGTAACATATTTAATATACATTGCCTGGCAAAAACTATGAAGCAACCAGAAGGGGAAGAGGATATGAAATGGAACATCACCGGTTGAAAATGTACGTGATTTTATTTCTGTGACAACAAAACCGAGTCAAATTCACAAATAACTTGACAATATGAATGTACTTGTCAGCATGATGTTGCACCCGCTCTGGCCTTGAGGTTTGCACTGATTCGGTTGGGAAAGGTGTCATAACCTCGCCCCCGAGACAAATTCCCTCACGAGTGTTTGTGTATCTACCTGTTATACTGGACACTAGCACACGGATGCGGTGCTCCCACACATGTTCTGTCGGAAATCGATCAGGTGTTCTTGCTTGCCATGGGAGTACTTCAGCATCACCGAGACAGTTCTTAGAGACACATGACATGTATGGTCGATCATTGTTCTGTAGAGAAAAGATCCCTCGATAGGTTCGCACGAGAAGTAACACGTGAGGACATAAGATGACCGTGAGGTACTGTTGTGGGATCATAGTTCCCTCAATCACTATCAGCCCTGAAGTCATACCAATGCCTCTGCAGGACATTGGAACAATGGGACCTCTCCACAGGTCGCAGCCATGCTCGGCGACGATGGTCATCCGAGGTAGCGCAGAACGGTGATTATTAGCTCAAAACAATGTGACGGCGTTTATCAGCACAGTCCATGCTTCCTGATGACGAGGCACCACAAAATCAGCCGTTTGTGTGGTGGTGTGAGCCCGAATTTGGGCTGCGGCTGCTCATCGCTCAGAGACTAAGTCCGCGATAACACAGAACGCCAAATTTTTTAAGTCGTTTCACTTCCTAGCTGCCTAAAGACCGACCGTCCGCTTTCGCGTCTCCACCTGTACTGTGCCTTTTGGTGTCTCAAGCCGAACTGTCCGCTTTCGCGTCTGCACCAGCACTTGCTCTGCCCGTTCCCGGCCGCGTTTCCCGCGCGCCGAATATCGTTGAACTGACTAGGGCAGTTCCCTTTCCTGAAGCCGTCCATCTGACTGGCTACAGCATGTTCTACATCATTTTAACTTTTAACGTGTTTAAATAACCAAAGATTGACCACTTTCATGTTCTAAATAAAGTAGCAATAATATCAATTACATAATAAACGTTAAATTATTTTACATAAAACCAATACAGTTTCCCTCGTAACTTTGAATGTCAGGGCTAGTAGCCTTGCACCAATGTGCTTTCTGATAAATAAAGAGCAAAAGTAACTCTTATGCACTAAACTCTACAACAAATATTCTATTACCTAATGGTTCAATAAGATGTCATGCTGTCAGTTCTGCAGTAACAGATTTAAGATGTAGCCATGCGAAACAAAAAATACCACACTGGCAGTATCGCGAATATGGATGTAAAATGCGATAGTCAATATTCATTCACACGCTGCAATGCCGCCATATTGCATTAAGTGTGTAGTGATGACGAGTATTCAGAAACATTTATGCGGTGAAGTACGAAAAACAGTGCCAAAATAAGTGGTGCAATAGTGCATTGTCTCGCAACAGCACCGCCAGTGTACCGATGATGCGAACGAAGCTTTGGGACGCCAAAACTGTAACTGAACAATTATAAAATAAAAAAGAGGGTATCATATGATTTTCGTATCATTGCAAATGACATGAAACTGTGTGCATCCGACACAGGTTGTCGTGTCACTCTTAATAAACAACGGGACACAGATCCACACCTGCAGAAGGCATCACTAGGAATCAATTTCTGGCCAGCCACTAATCCCGTCCCCCTCCCCCCCCCCCTCCCGAGGTCCCAAACAACCACACCAGCAGTGAGCAATGTGCAAAAAGTCCAATGTTAATTAAGTTTTTTAATTTTCAAATAACAATTTTCCGTATGTATAAATACCTGAAGATGAGCACATGCTCTAAACTCGTTGCAGTGTGTTAAATTCACTATAAAAACAAATAAAAGTGACTGGACCAGAAAACATAAATAATTCATTAAAATTCTCCTCAAGTTTCTATGGTCAGTCATAGAGAACTCAATGACATTTGTTTAATCTTTTGGAGTCGTCCTGTAAAATTTACAGTGTTGTGTATGGAAGACGTGGAGTAGATGTTTTATAAGCGTTCGACATCAAAAGCATTTTTTCAGCAGTGTATTCAGCATGTCCTACCACTCTGCGAAACAGGTGCTGGGTCTGGGGCAGCAGTTAGCTGGAATAAACACGCCGGGGGCTCTTGTTTACGTCACCCCAAGCACTGTGCATGTTACCGGTAACTGACGCGGCCCTCTGGGCCGAAATCCTACAGCGTTATCAAGCTCCGAGCCCGCACAGACGACGGAGAAAGACGCGGTGTCTGATAGTTCTGTGTTGGGAGTTCGAGTTCTTAATCACCAGCCAGACATGTAGGATGTATGGATTATTACGCAGCCTAAGTTCTTTCTGACAGCATGTCCTCTTTTTCGCATTATGAACAGAAAGGATTGTTTAATTTAGCTCTGTGCTGTGGATTCCAAAAACATGGACCATTAGAAACCAAAATCACTTTCCTCAAATTTCTGAAGGCCATAGATTAAGGACATGGCATGGGTGCAGGACTTCCGAAAAGCATTTTACTCATCTATCGGTACACCAACACTTTTTCGTAATAGTGCTATCATATCGCTCATGAAACGGAATTTCTCACTGGACTGATGATTTATCGGTAGCCGGCTGGAGTGACCGAGCGGTTCTATGCGCTACAGTCTGGAACCGCGCAACCGCTACGGTCGCAGGTTCGAATCCTGCCTCGGGTATGGATGTGTGTGATGTCCTTAGGTTGGTTAGGTTTAGGTAGTTCTAAGTTATAGGGGACTGATGACCTCAGCAGTTAAGCCCCACAGTGCTCAGAGCCATTTGAACCATTTATCGATAAGGAGGGTGGAACACGTTATATTTGACAGAGAGTCATTAATAATACTATAAATAACTTCAGACGTGCCTCAGGTAACTTTTGTGGGGCTATTGTTGTTCATGTCGTATAGTAACGACAGAGCAGATGCTTTGAGTGGCTCTAAGCACTATGGGACTTAACATCTGAGGTCATGAGTCCCCTAGACTTAGAACTACATAGACCTAACTAACCTAAGGACATCACACACATTCATGTCCGAGGCAGGATGCGAACCTGCGACCGTAGCAGCAGCGCGGTTCCGGACTGAAGCGCCTAGAACCGCTCGGTCACAACGGTCGGCGCAGACGCTTTGAAGATGATGCAGTTATCTGCAATGAATTACTGTCTTTTTCAGACTGCATATATATTGAGTCAACTCTTGGTAATAATCCAAACGGACTGGAAACTCGCTTAAACGGTTCAGAAATGTATAATTGTGCACTTTTGAACGTCTATAGTCAATACATTCCGGAGTTGCGGTACGATACACGTCTGCTTTGCAATCTCATTAAATAACAAATGGTCACTTTAATTTCATTAACTCTTTCTTTAACTACTTATTTGATTCAATGGTCCATATCCGTTATTGCTGCTGCAATGGCAGGTTATCAAGATTTAAGTGAGTCTTAACGTCATGTTATAGTCGGTGAACGAGCGATGGGAGACAGCATCTCCGAGGGAGCGATGAAATGGGGATTTTCCCATACGACCATTTTACGAGTGTACCGTGAATATCAGGGATCGGGTGAAACATCAGATCTCCGACATCGCTGCTGCTGGAAAAAGATCCTGCAAGAAAGGGACCAAGGACGATTGAAGAGAATCGTTCAACATGACAGAAATGCAATCCTTCCGCAAACTGCTGCAGATTTCAATGCTGGGCCATCAACAAGTGTCAGCGTACGAACCATTCAACGAAACATCATCGATGCGGGCTTTCGGAGCCGAAGGCCCACTCGTGTACCCTTTGCACGACGCAAAGCTTTATGCCTAGCCTGGGCCCTTCACCACCTACATTGGACTGTTGATAACTATAAACATGCTGGTGGTCGGATGACTGTCGTTTCAAATTGTATCGAGCGGATGTACGGGTATGGAGACAACCTCATGAATCCATGGACCCTGAATGTTAGCACTGGACTGTTCAAGCCGGTGGAGGCTCTGTAATGGTGTGGGACATGTGCCGTTGGAGTGATATGGGACACTTGATATATCTAGATACGACTCCGACAGGTAACACGTACGTAGACATCCGTCTGATCACCTGCATTCGTTTATGTCCACTGTGCATTATGACGAACTTTAGCAATTCCAGCAGGACAAAGCGACACGTCACACGTCCAGAATTGCTACAGAGTGGCTTCAGGAACACTCTTCTGAGTTGGAACACTTCCGCTGGTCGCCAAACTCCCCAGACATTAACATTATTGAGCATATCTGGGATGCTTTGCAATGTGCTGTTCAAAAGAGATCTCCACCATCTCTTCTCTTATGAATTTATGGACAGCCCTGCAGGATTCATGGTGTCAGTTCCCTCCAGCATTACTTCAGACTTTAGTGGAGTCCATGCTACGTCGTACTGGGGCATTTCAGCGTCCTCGTGGGGGCCTACACGATATTAGGCAGGTGTACCAGTTTCTTCTGCTCTTCAACGTAATATCGCTTATAAAGATCAATGGATAGTTTTATTTCATTTATGTCACTGAATAAAAGGGTCATAGTACCACACCCAATTTTACTTGCAGAAATTTTACCCTGATACTTTCTGAATACACCAAAGCCGCGCGGGATTAGCCGAGTGGTCTGGGGCGCTGCAGTCATGGACTGTGCGGCTGATCCCGGCGGAGGTTCGAGTCCTCCCTCGGGCAAGGGTGTGTGTGTTTGTCCTTAGGATAATTTAGGTTAAGTAGTGTGTAAGCTTAGGGACTGATGACCTTAGCAGTTAAGTCCCATAAGATTTCACACACATTTGAACAGTTTGAACAATACACCAAGATTTATAATATATAAGCTGGAGTTATCTTTTTAATATGAGTGATTTACATGATTTATTGATCAAGCAAGTTAGATAGAGACCGGATATACTAAACGAAAACACACTCATCAATATATTACGTACATCGTAATGGTCTATACTTCATGGAAACGAAAAATTTATCGCCATACCAAAGCTCAACAGTGATAAGGGATAGCTGAGATATGTTCATGAAAGGACACATAATTTTGGACAGAAACCTCGTAATCTCACATGCGTTCCTGCATCAATAAATAAGGATGAAAGTAGCTTACCAGTACCGATACCTACTGCAAAACCTACGACATGCTCTACAGAAAATTCCTAAATCAATCCTGAGCAAGTGCCAAACACAAACGATATTTTAAATTCCACAATGCATAAATAAAGAAAAAAATTCTCGCATGTAGATATGCATTCTATTCTGTGAATTTAGATTTATCCAATGATTAGCGAAGAATTAAATATAGATATATAGTTTGAGTGACATGTGGTTGAGCGCACTGCTAAGTGTACGAAGGAACCCCACTTCTCCCGCAACAAAATCCAGAATTACTGCACATTGCGTGAGCACCGGAGAACTAGTAAAGGAATGCAGGTGATCTGAACAAACCCTCAAACCACAAAAACGCCAGTAGATTACATAATTCTAAAATGACAAAAAATTATTCACTGATATAGAATTATGGTATTTACAAAATATCATACAACGGATCGATTTCATCTTATAGTGACTATGACACCTCTCCTTTGTTGATTTCAATACTGTTTTTCTTATAAAATTTTTCATTTTAAATTCTGTCAGCATCTCAAAAATTTCTGACTAGGTTTAATACAGCTTATTCTGTGATGAGGCTACTAGTGTTCAGTCTCTAGAACTCTCTTATGTAGTATACTTCTTCACTTTATTAATTTTTTTACAACTTAGGAATCTGAAGAAGTCGTGTACTTTTAAGAAGCAGAATAAACCTAGTGAGAACCAGACTCAGAATGGAGAATGTCAGAAATACGGGTTCTGAAGTCTTTTGTTAAGATTATCAGTCTACATCAGATAAAATAAATATATGTTCAACGTATTGCAAAATGAAGATACAGCGTCTTAGACACATGTAGCAATAATTTAATACCCTTACGTACACAAGGAGCGAAAGGCATTGCAAGTGAGAAGAAAGCATAGGAAATGAAATTCTGAGAAGGAGTAAGATAATTATGAAACCATGCACTGTGTAATTTGGACTATGTTCTTCAAACATCACTCTGTGGAATAAATGTAAGAAAAAACTGCAGAGAATCCACTGTTGGAGTAACACCGTCGTCGTTTGCCTTCCAACAGTAATTACGCGGTTCTGAATCTAGGAATCTTCAGTAAAGATTCGACCTAGTACCAGCGTAAGCCTTTGCCAACCACGTTGATGTAAGTGTCAGCAAACGATGCCCAGTTAGGAACTAACATCACACGTTATTGACCGTTCTGAGAAGCTAATCTGAGCAATAACGCCTCTCCGGCACGCACACCGCGGCAGAAATCAGTTCCCACCTCAGTAAGGTCATATCGTAGCACCCGGGCTGGTGACTCTGGGGCAGGCCGTAGCGCGGCATCGACCGGCAGCGGTTTAGAAACTCTGCAGGAGAAGCTACGACAGCAGTTACCGTCCCCAGGGGCCACCCACCCTGTCCAATATTTCGTAGTTTAAGACCGGCCGCTACGGCCTTCCACGTATAAAGCTTCTCACCTCTTATTACGAACGTAGAGATGGCCGTAAATCTGCTGTGTGGAACATACCTCCTTAACAAAAATACGAGTTTTTTTAACACTCTATATGAATCTACAACACCACCATCGCGTTTTATTAATAACATGTAAGAAGCAGAATAAAGGTAGGATGAAGTGGACTCACAAAGGAACGATTAAGGAATAATACATATTTTATGTGCAGTTAACATGTTAGGACACAATTGTGTTACTGTGGACGAATAGGCACACGAGAACATACCTATCTTGAAAGTGATCAATATATTTATGGAATTAGGGAACATGTTTAATCCTCAAGAACTATGACTTTTTGAAGAACCCAAATCTCCGCGCTATGTTCCTCCATTAGATTAACAGCACTGTAGACAACAGCGCTCAGGTTGACGCAGCGTTCCTTGGCTTGAGGAAGACATTTGACACCGTCCCGCACTGCCGTTCAGTGAAGAACATACGAGCTTACCGAGTATCGGAGCAGATTTGCGACTAGATGAAAGACTTCCTTGCAGATATAACTCAACACGTCGCTCGACCGGCTACGAATCTCTCTCCTATGCCAACATTTTCAAAAAATGGTTCAAATGGCTCTGAGCACTATGTGACTTAACTTCTGAGGTCATCAGTCGCATAGAACTTGAAACTAATTGAACCTAACTAACCTAAGGACATCACACACATCCATGCCCGAGGCAGGATTCGAACTTGCGCCCGTAGCGGTCGCTCGGTTCCAGACTGTAGCGCCTAGAACCGCACGGCCACTCCGGCCGGCCAACATTTTCATCTCAGAATAACACTTGCAACCTACGTCCACAATTAATTGCTGGATGTTTTCCAATCTCTGTTTTCCTTTAGTTCTTATCATCTATAGCTCCCTCTAGTACCGTGGAAGTAATTCCCTGATGTCTTATCACATGTCTATCATCGTATCCCTTCTTATCGCAGTGTTTTCAAAATGGTTCAAATGGCTCTGAGCACAATGTGACTTAACTTCTGAGGTCATCAGTGCCCTAGAACTTAGAACTACTTAAACCGAACTGGCCTAAAGACATCATACACATCCATGCCCGAGGCAGGATTCGAACCTGCGACCGGAGCGGTCGTGCGGTTCCAGACTGTAGCGCCTAGAACCGCTCGACTACTCCGGGCGGCTCAGTGTTTTCCATGTATACCTTTCCTAGCAGATTTTGCTGAGGAGAACCTACTCTTTCCTAATCAGACCATCTAATTTTCAGCATTCTTCTGTAGAACCACACCTCAAAAAGCTTCTGCTCTCTTCTGTTCCAGTTTTCCCGAAGTCCATGTCTCACTGGCATTCATTTCTGTGCTCCAAACGTTCATTCTTGGAAATTTCTTCCTCAAATTAAGACCTATATTTGATACTTCTAGACTTTTACTGGCCAGAAATACCCTTTTTGCCAGTACTAGTCTACTTTTCACGTCCCCCTTGCCCCGTCCATGATGTCTTATTTTTTTGCCTAAGTGGCAAAATTCGTCTACTTCGTGATCCTGAATTCTGATGTCCAGTTTCTGAATGCTCTCATTTCTACTGCTCCTCATTACTTTCTCATTTCATCCGTTTGCTCTGACTCCACAGCCTGTTCTCGTTAGACTGTTCATTCCATTCAACACATCCTGTAATTCTTCTTCACTTTCCCCGAGGGTAGCAATGTCATCAGCGAATCTAATTATTTCTCTCTTTTGACCTTGAATCGTAATCCCACTGTTGAAACATTCTTTCATTCCTATCATAACTTCTTCGATGTAGAGATTGAACAGTTAGGGCGAAAGGTTACATCACTGTCTTACATCCGTTTTAATCCGAGCACTTGGATCTTTGTCTTCCAGTCGTATTGTTTCTTCTTCGCTCTTGTGTATATTGTATATTACTCATCTTTCTCTATACTTACCCCTATTTTCCACAGAATTTCAAACATCGTGCACCATTTTACATTGTAGAACGCTTTTTCCAGATTTGCAAAACCTGACAAAGTGTCTTGATTTTTCTTTAGTCCTGTTTCCGTTATCAACTGCAACGTGACAACTGCGTCTATGGTACCTTGCATGTTTAACATCTATTCCCAGATTCCCTATCTCTTCCGTATAGACTCCTTTTTCTTCTTCTATCACGCCATCAGGAACTTCCTCCACCTCACAAAGGTCCTCAGTGAACTCCTTGCACCTCTCCGCTCCCTCTTCTGCATTTAACAGAGGGATTCCAATTGCACTCTGAATGCTACTGCCCTAGCTTTTAATTTCACCAAATTGTTTTGACTTTTCTATATGCTATGTTAGTCCTTCCGACTATCGTTTACTTTTAGATTTCTCCACATTTTTCATGCAGGCGTTTCACCCTATCTCCCCAGCAATTCCTGTTTATTTCATTCCTAAAGAATTGTATTTATATATTCCTGAATATCCGCGAAAATTTTTGTACCTCCTTCTTTCATCGATCACCTGCAGTATTACTTGTGTTACCCATAATTTCTTCGCAGTTTTCTTTGTACCTATGCCTTTTACGAAGTTCTGTTATTGTTATTACTCTTGAAATGAAATGGCTACTGAACTATTCATTATCGCAGTATCTATACCCCCGGGGAACTTCTAGCTTATCTCTTCATTCCTTAGTACTTCCATATCCTACTTCTTTGCGCATTGATTCTTCCTGACTGGTCTCAGCTTACTCTTCATCATTACCAAATTGTGATCTGAGTCTGTATCTTCCCACGGGAATGCCTTACAATCCAATATCTAATTTCGAAACCTTTGCTGACAATGGAAATGAGCTTATGGCATCGTTGGCCAGGAGGTCCCAGTCGGGGAAGTTCGGCCCTCAAGTGCAAGTCCTATTTCATTTGACACCACATTGAGCGACTTGAGCGCCGGTGATGAGGATGAAATGATGATGAGGACAACACAACACCCAGTCCACGAGCGGAGAAAATCCCCAACCCGGCCGGGAATCGAACCCGGGCCCGCTTGCATGGGAGGCGAGCACATTACCATAAAGCTAAGCAGGCGGACTCTGCTGACAATGACGTAATCTAACTGAAATCTTCCTGTTAAAATGTGCCTGAATTCCTGAGGGATCAAACTGCTGAGGTCATCGGTCCCTAGACTTACACACTGCTTAAAGTGACTTAAACTAACTTACGCTAAGAACAACACACACACTCATGCCCGAGGGAGGACTCGAACCTCCGGCGGGAGGGGCCGCGCAATCCGTGACATGGCGCCCCAAACCATGCGGCCGCTCCAAGCGGAGAAATCTTCCTGTATCTCCAGGCATTTCCCAAGTATACAACGTCGTCTTGTGGTTCTTGAACAGAGTATTCGCTGTTACTAGCTAAAATGTAGGCTGCTCACGTGCAAAATTTAAGGATTAAAGTAATATCTGTATGATGTGTCACTCCCAAGTAAAGTAACTCGATAAAACTTGAACTATACTTAGAACAAACCTCTACATATAGCACAGAAGGTAACCGAAAGCAATATGCGATAGACGAAGAAAAATTACACTTTTATTCAAAGACAATAATTATAGTGAAGTTACCGCGATTTATGTTGGTTCCTTGGCCATTAGAAAAGGCGGGACATAGTTCTTAGTTAGGTGTTTGACCTCCTTGGATGGAAATGCATGTACTGCAACGTGTTCCCATGCTGGCCACAAGGTTGGTTAGGAGTTCGTATTTTAGTGCGGTTCAATCCTCTAATAACGAGATTGATAACTACTGGATGATTGTTAGTGCATTTGCACGTACTACAATACGTTTCCCCAAAGCTTTCCACACCAAATAGACGGTTTTTAAGTCGGGGGAAAGGGCAGGGCAGCCCATTCACTAAATGTCCTATAGCTCCAAGAGCTCCTCCACTAGCGCTTTTCGTTGCGATCACGCATTGCCATCCATAAAAATGAGATCCGGTCCGAATGCAGCCTTGAAGAGACGGTCATGGGGAAAAAGTACAGAGTCACAGAACGTCTGGCGGTGAATGTATCGTGTCCAAAGATTTGAAGGTCAGTACGCCCACGCATTAATATTCTTCCCTATACCATAACACCTGAACCATGATCGACAATGTTTCTGGGTGCATTACGTGTTCTCATCCCTCGCCATATGAGGGTACGTCCAGAATCACTACTCAGACAATCTGGTTTCATCCGAGAATTGCACACGACACCACTACTCGTTGGTCCAGTCCCTATGCTCTTGGCCCCATTGCAAACTGTGGCGCCGATGTGCAGGTGTCAGTGAAACATAACGTACTGGTCGTCGGGAAAAGAGACGACGCACATGCAGTCACGCTGCCACTGATCAGCGTGAAATTGATTGCTTTCCCAGTAGTGTTGAACGTGGCTGCAATTGTACCTATTGTTTGACATGGATCCGTTCTTGTCTGTTGCTAAATCTAGCGATCACCTTCTGCTGCAGTTGACCGTGGACAACCATCTCCTCTCTTCAGGGCAGGAGAGCCTATGCTTCAGAACGCTCCTCCAGCATGTGAAACAGTGCTGTGAGCAATAACGAACTCCTGGGCTACACTCGTCTCACTTCATCCTTCTTGCCGTTTCACAATGATTCATCTCCGTGTGAAGTGATCCGTATGTTGTGTTCGCGTTATGTCGTAATGAAAAGCCCCGCTACAGTGCACCATAACTGAATGAAACGCACTGTCTTCTCCCGTTCCTTCAACTGCCTCGTGTTGCGGGACCAGCCTCATTTAGCGCTATACTCACGCCAAGTGATGTCCTTCTTTCTGTGCACGACTGCGAGAGCTAGCATTTTAATTCATTTACAACGAGTAATTAATATTTTGTGGCACTTTACCAGTCTCGTGCTCCGGTTCTATTAATCTCAGCATCGATTGGGACTAATTTTCCTTCCTTTTTTGTGTGAGATCGAACGTACTTCACCTTTTAAAATACTGAAACTATATAATACGAATTACTCGTAATGCTATTTTAAAAACGTACTACACAATCGGCGGCGGCCGGAGTGGCCGTGCGGTTCTAGGCGCTACAGTCTGGAGGTTAGTTAGGTTTAAGTAGTTCTAAGTTCTAGGCGACTGATGACCTCAGAAGTTAAGTCGCATAGTGCTCAGAGCCATTTGAACCATTTGAATTTTTTACGCAATCGGCGAATCAAGTGTCCCAATCACTTATTGAAAATTTCTGTTCGATTAAAACTGTGTGCTGGACTGGGGCTCGAACTTTTGCGGGGAAATACTGTAGCTAGTGAGCTGTCCCAGCATGACTCGTGCCCCACCCCCAAAGATTTATTTCCGCCAATACACCTCTACTGCTGCGACAGCAGTGCGCGTGTCCTGTGTGGTTAGCTCAGTAGCTTATTTACTGGCGAAAGCCAAAGGATCCGAGCTCGAGTCCCATTCCGACCCACACTTTTAAACTACTAAAACTACTAATAGTGTCAAATCAGCGCACGCTCCACTGCAGAGTGAAAATTTATTCAGTGGTATCTATTAAATTCTTTAATCCCAAAAGCTCAATTTTAGAATCGGTTTAACAGGAAGGAAGGGAGAGTAAGGATTAGTGGCTGCTACTTTTTCAATGGAATCCTACGGGAACTGGCCTTGTCGGTCAGAGGAAACCACGGACATCTCAAATCTGTACTCCCTGACGGGAATTTTACCCCTTCTCTCCTGATTACTGGGAACAAGAAGAATCAACATGTAGACTTAAGCAACTTACTCTGTATCGAAGGTAACACTTTCTCAACAACATTCCAACGAAGTTGACCAACATTACCGCGCAATTTAAAGAAAAAGATGTGAAGGATTTATTGTACAGGTCGTCCAGCCAGTCTGATATTTATTTTGAACATTTTCTTTAATATATTTTCTTATAACTTTCAATCGGAGTTCATAGCGGCTTACGTGTCAAGTACGTACGTCGCCTCAGCATGGACTGTCTGCTCCTGTAGAGCGTGAACTGCTGGCAACCCGCCCACAGAGCAGCCGTGGTGTGTAGCCATTAGGGATCGTGGGAGAGGAATCACGTGTTGACTGGTGGCCGCCTCCGACGAGCGTCCTCCAAGCCGCAGTCTCCCCCCCCCCCCCCTCTTCCTCCCCCCCCTTCTCTGGCATCGACTACTGGATAGCCAGGGCTTGTGATTCCTTGCTCCGTAGTGCTCTACAACCCCAAAATCAAAAAAATTAATTTTCTACAGTACCATTTCTCGGTCTCGCGGTCCTGCCACTAGTGTCCAGAAAACCAACCAACCCATGTGGAAGCTGAGTAAGGACTAAACTTCCATTTTGTTCACGACAATATACATCTTATTACGTAACACTCACTAGCATCTGTCTACACTTTGACTATCGTGACCAGGCTCACTCCACCCCTGTACATTAATGTCTAACATTCTGCGTGGTGTCTGTTTGTTCCAAGTCGTGTCTCCCTACCAGTTTCGCGCAACGACGCTCTGAGCGCGTTTTTTAGGGAATTGACTAGTTTGAACCTGGGACCTGTTGCTGGTAAGGAGACGCCAGTCCACAAATGACATGTAGAGTTCAGAAGAGTTCAGTGAGACTAGCGATGATATAATCAAATACTTAATGATTTCAGCGTCAGCTCCACTGCACTCCCTGTAAAAGAATCTTAATACTAACTAAATTTAGTGGAAGGGGTTCAAGGCTTTCCTATTTTTAGTTAGCTGGTAAAAGAACGTCGAAAAAGCAGTTAAGTTTACTATTGGAAATTTTGTTCTACTCACAAAACATTGTTTATAAATTGCACTATTGATAAAAGGAAATATTTAAATTCAGGGTGATAAAAACCAACTGCGTTCAACAAAAATGTGAACGAATATTCCCTGAATGGGTTTCCAAGTTCTACAATGGATCAAAGGATGAACTATGCCATATCACATGTACAATCTAGATTTCAGTTAAGTTTCATAAAAGAGAAAACTATCAAAAATGGTCTACAGTGACCCTCAATTACCTTTAATTACTTATTTAACTTGTCGTAAATTACAGTGGCTGATGTGGCTTCTCAATAATTATATAACAGAAAAATTATCGCGTTTCAGATTTTTACTTCAAGTAGCAAATGTGAACACCATGAGATTTAATTGACTATCGACACTAGTATTACGTAAAAAGAGGATGTAGCAGATGAGACTTCTGCAGTTCTGAATGAAGCCTTATGCGCTCAAAAATGCGCCATCGCGTACGTTCATTACCTTGTCGATGTTTAGGCAGCGTCAGGGGGTGGCGGGCAGCACAGCTCCACGCACCTCGCCGTCTCGGAAGCAACTCCTCCTAACTTCTCCTTACTACAATTTACCGAAGTTGGTTTTAAAAAAAAAGGTATCTGGCTGTGTTTCCAACTGACCAATCAGGGTCTCAATGTTAATCTTAAGCTCCGCCTACAAAAATTCTGTCCATCCAATGAGAAACGTTATACTTTTCGTGGTGGGGCAATATTTTTAATGTTTGCAACGTAACAGAGACGCGTGTAGTCTCACGCAAAAACTTGCAGCTGGTGTGGCCCTTTTAGTGTTATCGTAAGATCTATACTGTTCTTCTTGAGGGCTCTATCTTTTAACATGGGCTGGAGGGCTCTATCTTTTAAGATGGGCTGGGGGTTATCTTAGCGGTCGGCTGGCGACGTGGGTGTCCGTCCCTTATCGTAGGTCCTCGCTTACACGACTCTGCTCTCGGCTTCTGTTCTCGTTTCTCCTCTCGGAACTGCGTCTGTTTCACGGTGGGAAGGTATGACATGCATTTAGGCGTTCTTGTGTTAGTCTGTGGTATTCCATTTGCTCACTCGTTGATCGTATTACTTTGGTTAATTTAATGTCAGGATTTATTCGGAGCTATGTGACATACTGCCGGATTTGCTTTCACGTCAGGGTTTACATGGAAGGTGTTGGATTTGTCTGACACCTTACAAATGGTGTCGGCATTTTCTACTCGATTGACAAATTTCTAAAAAGAAGTAATTTGTGCCTAAGGGTATCGCATACCTTGAGTTTCAAAACTAGCCAGATCGTGCTGAGTTCTGACTTGAGGGTGTATCGTATTTCAGGTTGCTCGAGATCGTGAGGGCAAATTGTATGTGAGACCACTTTTTGTGAAGAGATTGTTTTTCACGACAAAGAAATGCCTGCCGAATTGGCGCTGGAGACACTTCGTTAGGAAACAAGATTCACAATGCTGTACATAACAACGGTTTGCAGTTGATTCTAGGTTGTCGAAGATGGGGAATTATAGTTTATAAGAATTTGAAGACAGTCATTTATAGTATAGCAGAATAGTATCTAATGCAAGGAACGCCGAATAAGCAGAAAACCTTTCCTAGCGGGTGTCATCCAAACATGAAAGAATTTACCACCGAGGAAAGGTACCTGAGAGAAATTAAAGCCACAAAGAACTGTTGCCGCAATGTAATTGGAGGACCATGGTGTTGGATCATACGGGAGGAGATTCATCAACAAGCAAGCGTGAACTTGCAAGTAGAAGGCACACTTTAAAAAATAAATTAGTGAGAGTATTTACGCGGCAGAAATACCACTCTGTGATAACCAACGCATGTGTGTGTGTGGTCTACTTTTGTTGAAGGCTTGTTTGGCCGCAAGTTTTGTTTGACAGTCTTTTCGTCGCGCCTTTCTGTGAATTAGCATCTCCGCTGTATGGTGAGCAGCAACTACTATCATTTTCATAATATTACCTCAATTTTAGTTTTGAACCATTAGTGCCTTATTTCTAGGCATTAAGGAACTGTGTAATTTAGACACTATATGAGCTCGAACTGATTTCTGCCCATTTTAAGTGTAATGTTATTGTTGGTAGACCTAAAGACAGAGAACACTTTTCATTTGACGCATTTTGACTGTAATAGCCTTGCAGAGGGTTGCGCAATGTAGGTGTTAGAAAGATTTTGTCTAGTACATCATAATATGGGGTGGTAGATTCTTGTTATCGTATTTGTGCTTTAGCGGGCTACCTAAAATTCTGTACAGTATGTTTTTAAAGTGGTTCCTGTGGTGTCACCGCCAGACCACACTTGCTAGGTGGTAGCTTTTAAATCGGTCGCGGTCCATTAGTATACGACGGACTCGCGTGTCGCCACTGTCAGTAATTGCAGACCGAGCGCCGCCACACGGCAGGTCTAGAGAGACTTACTAGCACTCGTCCCAGTTGTACAGCCGACGTTGCTAGCCATGGTTCACTGAGAATTACGCTCTCATTTGCCGAGACGATAGTTAGCATAGCCTTCAGCTAAGTCAATTGCTACGACCTAGCAAGGCGCCAATTATCCTTTGCTATGTATCTAATGACGCATATACTGTATCAACAAGACCAATGTTCACCAATTGTGGATTAAAGTTAAGTATTCCAGCAGCTACGTACTTTTCTTTATAGCATTCATTACGTATCCTGTTTCAGACCTCACGCCAGCCTGCGTGAGTTTAAGCGCGTGCCTTTCGGTTATCCGTCACTGTGGACTGGCTGTCTTGTCAGTCCACAACAGTTCCCCTCTGCAGCGATGACGATTGTATAGAGCCTTGGACTGAATTCCGTGATGACTTTACATCATTTTAAACTGCACGAATCGCTTTGTAAACTGCAGTACCTAAACCCTGGAGTGTTGCTGTTCCATCTTTGAAGAGTATGTCCTTCAAATAATCCCTTTTGGAATAACCTAATGTGCTGCTATCGGGATTACAAGGGGGCCATGTCCAGTGAATGCTGAAGTGTCCAGGACGACGACATGATCTCTGGACGTCTCCTGAATGAAATCAAAGACATCCGTAGTATGGTGTGGACGTGATCCATCTTGCTTGAAACGGTAGTTTTGGAGCATTCGGTCACTTCGTGCAACCGTTATAAATTCATGTTCCAGTACCTGTCTGCTCTTGTCTGCTATAACTGGTCTGTCAGTAAAAATGGTCCCAATAACGCACTGTGTATTGATTACACTCCAAACAGTGACCATTTGTTGGTGAGATGGAGCAGCAGCTTTAGAGTGCTGATTCTCAGTAGCTCAGTGGTGCCATTTCTGTCTGTTGACACATTGATGTACAGTTTGTCTCATTAGTAAATCATATCTGATCCGTTTCGACTGTTCCAGTTTCAGAGGCCTTAACCATCTTATTTCCAAAAGAATACCGCCTCTCCACGATCCTCTCCTTCAAGGGTAGGCACCGTTGAATTTTTTGAGAGGAAACGATTAAGTTTCTCTTTCTTTGCTATCTGGATAGACCATCGTGAGACCCTGAGTTGCTGTGCTGCATGTCTTGCTGATGTAGTGGGCTCATCACTGAATAAGGTTCGCACTCGTTTCATATTCTCCAGGGCTAAAACTGAGCCTGGAAGTCCTGACTAGCCCTCCCTGGAATCATATAGGGAGCCGGTCATTTCAAAACACTTAATCAATCTGTTAAAAGAAATAAAAAAAACAGGGAAAACAGTACACAAGATCTGTTTCAGTGAATGCTCAAACTCTTTCATCAAAATTTTATAGGAGTTCTGTACTGCAATCTCACTGAGAAAGGGTCATTCTGGATCGTATTGTTCTTGGAGCGAATGCACTGTTGAATGTCTGTCTCACCAGAACGATACGCCCAGAATTTACGTAAAATGTGTTTACGATCAACAAACGCTGTTCCGATATAAGTGCTCCCATTCTCAAATATAAGCTGAGACACTGATGAGTGAGCTATAGAATTTTCAGAGCTACAATAAAATAATACCTCAAGGAGAACCACATACGGCATATAATTAAACCACAGTAGACAAATATTTTTTATTTTGCCCCACCCTGAACTTAGGTACCTTGTTGTCTATGAGTCGTAGACGGGAATTAGTAGACACAATTTTGAGAAGGGAGACATGTCGTTTACGTTTGGACATGAAATAAATACGAAGGTGGCATCACTTTGAAACGTTCCGTTTCGCGGTACGTACTTTGCATCCAAGTCGTACATTTCCGAACATGGGTTTCGTATTAAAGCTTCCTCTAAGTCGCCTCTACAGCAACGGGAATCCTGTAATAGGAGTTGTGAAACGCCGAGTATTGAATTTTATTAATTTGATTAACTATTCCAACGCCACTGACGTGTTTCAAACCTTCGAATATGATTGAAATTTGTTAAACGAACATTAACCATATCATCGCATCCATAAGGTGTCTGTAAAAAGAAGAATCCCGGAAGGGTGGGGTTACAGTTCGTCACCGCGATTACATCAGACTGAGTGCACGTATGTAGTTCTGCTCTAGCTGTTGATCCTCCAGTGCGAAATATTTGTGCTCCAGCGAGCCACTTATCAGGAATTCATGGAAGGGCTAGGCCTCAGGTTATGACATCATTCATTATTTGACAAGTGGTTCACATTTATTTTTAAAAGGCAGTAATAGTAAAACACTATTAAAATATCTTTTAGAAATAGCAAAATGATGACAGGCTAACATAATGGTTTTAAGTTACATACAGATTTAAAGCGGTCCTGACAAATTAAAAATAAAATTTTTGAAGGTCAAATGCCGCAACCACTAGTAAAGATTTAATAACAGGTAAAAACGCTTTAACAGATTTACAAGTCTAAGTTGAGAGAATGGTTTTAAACTGCAAACAGAAGTTTATCACAGTGTTCTGAGAGAGCTGACAAATTTAACCGACAAAAGGGCCAGCAAATGGCCAGTTTGACTAAAGAAAATTTCGTACAGAAAGGACACGACACCGAACGGATCCAAGCCAAAAGACAAAAATACGCGAAGTTTGAAAAGATTTGAGCCCCACGCGAACCACAGAAAAAAAAAAATTAAACAGCAGTCACCGTGCCATAGAGCTGCTTCACTCAGGGTAACATCAGCTACGAATCCCAAATGCCGCCCAGTAATACCGTGCAACCAGTGCGCGCACCCTTGTTAGGTTAATTGCACGCATAGATTGCAGAACCACTAACTGACCAATCAGGCAACAGCAGTGAGCTCGTAAAATAAGCGTTATGCGACAAGATGATGCCTAGGAACACCAACAAATCAGTTACTACGATAACACATTTTCAGCAAATAGCTGGCTAAGGAAGCAATCCAGAATAAGGTACAACAGCCTCGACAAACGCCGATTAACAGATTAAACTAAGAACTTCAAGAACAGTTCGATTTAAACACTGACAAGAACCAAGAATACGCCTATCAACTTAACCAACCTACATAGACACTGACCGTCGGCGCGAGAAAAACACATTTCCTCCAAACGACTTCCGTCCTCCTCGTTCCCCGATGACTTCCCGTTCGATCACTCGTCCGCCTCACGAATATTTCAAACCGGAAGACTCGGCGTAAGAGTGCCACGACGTGACCAGAGGGAAAACGAACCAGAGATACAAGCCTCGTTCGCAATCAATATGAGCCGACGTCCCTCAATGTTTTTCCCAACTTTTGATGACTTTACACAGACTTTTTCCATGATGATTAAGCGGCTACAGAAGGCAACTGGTACTGCCTGACATAGCTGCAACATTCCCATTGCTACCTTGGTTCGGCAGCATTTTCAGTGGAAGCGGGGAAATTTTTCAGTGGCTGTGACTAGTTGAGGGATCCAACGTGAAGCAACAAATGTCACGTTCAAAATGTCGTGCGTGAGGTTGAAAACTGATCAATTACTGATATTCGCTTTTTCCGCAATGGGCTCGATTGCGACACGCTGGTCTTCCAGCACCAGAGCCCTCATTTCTGATGATATTTCCTGTTATTCACAGTGAGATGGGCTGGGACTTTTCTCATCATCATTCGAATTTGGCTGACAACACTTGAAGCTTCAGCACCAATTGTGTTATACGATGGTGCATTGTTGTTTTACTCTGCCACCAACTCACACAGACTGCTGCAACGTTTTTCGCCTTCAAATGCAGAAAACGAATTACCACATGATACTCCACTTATCGAAGGGCTGCACTGTTGAGTTTTGGTTTCGGGGTTCTCTACCAACTTGCTATGGCTCTGAGGCGCAGACATTTCAGTGTTTACTAGATCTACAGATATGTACCGGTGACAAACAAAAAATTTATTACGTAATTCGATTTTTGTCAGGTGTAGTCGGAAACTTTTGTACATTGGTAGGAGGGAGGGCCACGAACAACGCACTAGAAAACCTAACTTGTGACTAGTTCTTGTAGTCGTAAATTTTTTGTACGGCGGTACGAGGGATGCTGCGATCAACATACTAAAAATTCTAACTTGTGAGGGTGAAGGTGCGTTTTAAGATCAATTTTGAACGTCTTTATTGAATAACTCGAGAACTGTAGCCTCCAGGAAAATGTATCCCGGTAGAAACGCTAACTACGTTTCGTATAAAAATGATCCTGTTTTCTTTTTTGTAAAAGAAATAGTGTGTTGGTAGAGAACGAGAGGATATGAATATCTCGCCTGTGGTTTTGGAAGGCCACGTACAACGTTGCAGGCTGCGTAAAGCGATAGCGGTTGGGGCAGCTGCATCACACTGTATATCCTGCGCTCACTGGCAAATACGTGTCAGGATGGTACATTTATCTCATAGATATAGCAAATGCTTCACGAAGAAACACGAAAGTGGGCCAAATAATTGATCCAATCGTCTTAGCAGTTTCTACGCCTGCGATACATAGAGTTCTGTAGTTTATGCGTAACTTCCTTATTAACACAGGTTTTTCAAACTTTTTAGGTAGGCTTCCACGGGATAGCTGACGTCTAAGTGTCTGCTGGTATGATTTTTCAGTATCTCCGTGACACTCTTCCATGAATCAGATTGTGTGAAATATTATGGGACTTAACTGCTAAGGTCATCAGTCCCTAAGCTTACACACTAGTTAACCTAAATTATCCTAAGGACAAACACATACACCCATGCCCGAGGGAGGACTCGAACCTCCGCCGGGATCAGCGGCACAGTCCATGACTGTTCCATGAATCAAACAAACCTGTGACCAGTTCTGTTGAACACATCTACACATGTTCAACATGTATTGTTAGGCTTACTTGGTAAGTCTCCCACACAAATATAAACAATTCTCAAGGGTATGTCACATGAGTGTTTTTTAATCACCTTGTAGATTAATTGCGTTTTCCCACTATCCTGCAAATTATCCAACTGTGACTAATTAATACTGCAGTATGGGATACTACTTTTTATACTTTTGTGAAGTGCATAATTTTTTATTTTCTGAACATCCAAAGTAAGCCTGTGTAGCTTTCTTCAGATGGTACTTTGCTATACATTTGCCACAAGTCAGAGGTTGCCATTAAAATTTCTATCAGGTCACGAACAAGGGTCCAAACACACTTCCCTGGATAAACTCGTAGTTACTTCTTGATCCGCGGATGTCTATCTATTCAAGATAACTTGACGCGTTCTGCCTGTCCAGATTTCAAAATTGGACAATGGGTTTTCCGTCCGCTCCCTATGTTGGTAAAGCAAAGACGAAAAAATTTGTGACAAATTACCAGGGTCCTTACCAAGCCGTCGAAATCACATCATCAGTTAACGTCAAGTTACAGTTACCCAGAAAAACAACTACTGTTCACGCAAACTGGTTGAAAACTTTTAAGGGAGTAACAGCTGTAATGCCACCAACGGTAGCAAATAATGTTCTGAAGCGTGCTGGACCATAGGAACCGAAGACCGCTGAACCTCATAATTCGCTGCTACGACTTAGCCACTATGCTGCTCGACAGAAGATGTCGGTACCGCGCTAATATGTCAGTGTAGAAGATGCCATTCCAGATGTTACCAGAAAGAAGTTCGTGTGGATCTCACCCAAGTGGCTGGTAAGGACGAAGGAACTGCAGAGTCACCAAATGTGTCACCTGTGAACATAGAGGTTGATGAACTCCACCAGAAGACGCCAAACCTGAGGGTCGCTGGTTCGATTCTGGGGTCGAGCACTCTGTGCTTCGCTGTAGCCGCTTTTTAATAACGCAACGAGCGAATTTACAAAGACAAAACCGCACCGCCGCCGCAGTGAGCCAAGGCTACCACACTGATTGGATAATACGCCGCGTGGCGCTCCGCTGCAACACGAGCCGTCACCGCATCATCCGTCACCGGAATCTGCACGCTACTACTCCACGCCTCACCGCTCGCGCGAGGAATTGAGCGAATTAAAACACAATGTATTACTCTGTTTGTTTAAAAGGTCTAATGTGTCAATAAATGACTGATAGTGGAACCACCAATGTTTCACTCTCATGTACCCACCGATCCAAGGAAAGAAAACATTCCACCATTTACAAAGTGTAGCTTTCCCTGCCGCCATCCCTGACAGAATAATGACCTTTGCTCCCCTCTGCCACTCACGCTCAATATCTAGTTCACAAAACCCTGACCCGCTGCATCAGAGATTCTCTGTCAAGTCACAAGTTTCGTTTATTGTTACGTATCGTCATATTTTCGTTGATGAGCATTGGTTTGGTACTGACTGAAATCTTTTTTCAACAGTGGAGCAATATTAAATCTACCTGACTTTATCCATTACTTCCATGATGCCTTACGATAAAACATCGTGTTGGGATAAGCAACGGATGTCAGTAATATTGGGCAGCAGTTTTCTTGATTACTTCTGCTGTCTTTCTTGTAGGTATGTGTGATCTGTGCTTTTCAGCAACTACTGGAGAAAGTTTCCGTTCCAGGCTCTGCGATATATTACATTTAATAAAGGAGAAAAGTTAATCAGAAATTCTGGTGGAATCGCTCGAAAAACCACGGTCACGCATTCTAGGATATCCACATGGTTACAGTCAATGACGCGGTCTGTTCGTCGTCATCCTCAATTAAAAAAAAAAAAAAATCGGCTGCCGAAATCTAAGATTAAGACGATGCTCAAAATGGCTCTGTGCACTATGGGACTTAATTTCTGAGGTCATCAGTCCCTTGGAACTTAGAACTACTTAAACCTAACCAACCTAAGGACGTCACACACATACATGCCCGAGGCAGGATTCGAGCCTGCGACCGTAGCGGTTCCGAGGTTTCAGACTGAAGGGCCTAGAACCGCTCGGCCAAACCGGCCGGCAATACGATGTTGATTGTCCCTTTGGACAGCTGATGGATATGGGCGCAGACGATGAAAACCACAGCACTGACTGCAGCTTGATCTCCGGATCACGTAGGAAGCACCAGGTCTCATTTCCTTTAGTGATACGAATATCCGAAAAGGAATGACCACGGTCCTACGAGCCATTCCACAGGAAATGCTTGCTGACAGGTATTTCGTTCGTAACTCTTCTTTCCTTTATTTTCTGAGAACATTCAACGAACTTTTCAGACGCACCTTGTATTTCATAATACACAGTTTTATAACTCCGATTAAACTCTCCACCTGACAGCGCACATTACTGGCTGAATATATTCTCGATAAACTGCAGGAAGTTGGAATTATCGGTCCCTCATTAGAAGAGCGGAAATACGGCTTCAGTTTTTTTGACGCGATAGTCAGAATCAGTCCGCCGTTAAGGTGAGAGATAATGAACGATGTCGTCGCTGGTTAATACAGGAAATTAAAGTTATTAAGCATGATGAGAACGGTATCGAGGTTTGTGATTTTGAAACTCGGTAATTGCGATGACGCATTTTCTGTCGTCGATGCAACGCATCAGCCTTTTCCGGCTCACTTTCGCGGCGCTGTCGACCCGGTCGGTGGAGCGCGCCCGCAGCGGTCGGTAAGAAAGGCCAGGGGTGGTTCAGCGGTGCCGGATGGGGTAATTAGCTATCGACAGCGTCTGTCCGTGTCGAGAGCGGCTTGTTATGCGGGGCAGCGCACCTGTAGGGGCACGGCCAACTTGGCCCGCGCCCGCCAACTTGCCGCAGACGGAGCGGAACAAGGGGTGCGGATCTGTCGTCATCAGCACGCAGCGGAATTCAACGTCCCGACGTCCAAAACAGCTAACTCAGTGTAAATGGCATGCTCTAATCAGCGTCTTCTATCTGGATTTCCTCATCTGTCGATCAATATCTATTCGAAGAGAATCACAATTTAACGCCAACTGTAAGCATGTCGACCACAGTAATGATTACATGTTCTTTGAATGTGATTTTCTATTTCTATAGGTAATTTTAGTGCAATATATGAGATGAAATTGCTTTTGTTGCAGTGTAAAGCTTCAGTAAACTATACAACGTAGTTTTAATCCGTGTTTTTTCCGTTACTTTGTAAAATTTTTACATTATTTAAGGTTGAATAACATGCACGATATTTTATTCTACTAATCTTTGTTCATTTCTAACTAGTTTTTGGCCTATTGAGCCATCTTGACGAAACAACAGACTAGCTTCTGCAAGGGACCCTAGTTCTTAGATAACTAAACATTACAAGCAAAGATAAAATCCACTTGCATAGAATAATTACACCAAACGTGTTTTTTTAACGGGATACGGAATCGCCTACCCCGCAGTGTTAAATCATGCCTACTGTGGGAAACATTTTCTGACAAACTACCGGAGCTAGAGAGATAAAGGTCTTACTTTACGTGCATTGACATGTCGTAACAATAATGAAAAAATAGTTTTTTGTCGAAGAAATTAATTACAAATGTACTTTATATTTACCTTATAGTATTTTATCCCATCACTTTTCGCTGCCTTATCACCTACAAATGTTTTTTGAATGAAGTAATTCAAAAATCGTTGTTTCAGTATGTACAAGAAACCCAAGTGACTATATCACAAAATTTTCAGACTTATGCGTTCAACAATAGCTGGACTAATGTTATTAGAAGGAATGAAAAGCAAACTTGCGGGAAGGAGAGAAAGAAGATTAAAGAATTGTTTATCCATAATTAATACCCTCTTCACAGTCTTCATAATCGTCTTGAAGTCTTCTTTTAGCACCCCTTTGCACTTGCCTTGCTTTTTTCACTAATGCCTTGATTATGTTGTCTGCGTGCCTTAGTCTGTGCCGATCTGAAGTCAACATGGCACTTATTGTGAGGGAACCAACGCGGAAATCCAACTTTTCAAGGACTTGGTATTTAGTAATATTCCCACGATAGAAGGTTGTCAAAGCATCATACACTCCAAAATGCAGTGTGTGAATTCCAACGAACACTGTTTTTGAGAGGCGATGAGATATCACACTATTCAAGATCTCATTGTGGTTCTGCGTTATTCCGTGAAGACATTTCATCAACGCAAAAAAAAAAAAAAAAAAATAAAATAAAATACTGTTACTCTAACTACGTATCGATTCTACGTGTAAAAAAATCACTACAATCAGATCGATGTTTCTTCTGAATAGACAACTGGTCTCACCACCTATGTTGCCTCATTCCCTAACAATCTAACGTAATATGCATTTTTTGAAACTGTGTTGTCATGTTATGTGACTCATTGATTCTGGGACTTTTTAAACATAATTCTTTAAATCAATTTTCAGTTTCTTTGAGAGCCTTATTCTGTGCGATCTTCCGTTAAATTCCCGCAGAGTTGCTATTGCGTTGTATTATTCATAATATCGCCCTCATTACACTTCCGTTTAAGTCTGTCCTGTAACATTATTAGATGTATATGCGTTTTACAACACTGAATGTTATATAGTGATGTTGAGTCAGATTGTAATAAAGTGAGGTAGCGAATACCAGCAGGAGACAAATAAAATACAACATAATTAAAAAATATAATATGTTGTACTGATGTCCCAGCACACACTAATCACTTGACACCACAATGGCGACTTACGTAGTAGTATAATATTTTCACGGATAAGTATGTACACAATTGCCGTTCAAATGGTTCAAATGGCTCTGAGCACTATGGGACTTAATTGCTGTGGTCATCAGTCCCCTAGAACTTAGAACTACTTAAACCTAACTAACCTAAGGACATCACACACATCCATGCCCGAGGCAGGATTCGAACCTGCGACCGTAGCGGTCACGCGGTTCCATACAATAGCACCGAAAACCGCACGGCCACTCTGGCCGGCTACATAATTCAAGTTTTTTTTAATACTTAATTACATTATTCGATGATGATAGCATATATCTGTCGAAACCAGTAACAGTAATAAAAAGAATTACTAGCAACCTTGGGGAAATTCATTCTCCTAGAATAATATAGCCTTCAGAGCGCCCCCAACGACTGACGCAACGTCAGATATAGATACACACATCAAATAAGTTTTGCACCACCCCAGTTACCAGACCTCCTGAAGATAGACGTTGACTGTGGATATTGTATCACAGATACAGTCCCTTTGAAGAACCATGCAAGAGCAGCGCCTATGAGACGGAGGGAGTCCGTCAGCCAATTATTTCCAGTCTTTCCTCCAGGAAGGAGGTACACGGCTCGTGTTGTTCGGACATCGAGGAGATTCAGAGAGACAGGAACTGTCGATGACATGCCTCGCTCAGGCCACCCAAGGGCTACTGCTGCTGTGGATGACCGCTACCTACGGATTATGGCCCGGAGGAACCCTGACAGCAACATAACGATGTTGAATAACGTTTAACGTGTTAGACTCAAACTGTGTGCAATGGGCTGCATGATGCGCAACTTCAGTCCCGACGTCCATGGCGAGATCCATTTTTGCAACCACGACACTATGCAGCGCGGTACAGAGGGGCCCAACAACATGCCGAATGGACCGCTCAGCATTGGCATCACGTTCTCTTCAACGATGAGTGTGGCATATGTCTTCAACCAGACAATCGTCGGAGACGTGTTTGGAGGCAAACCGGTCAGGCTGAACGCCTTAGACACACTATCCAGGGAGTGCAGCAAGGTGGAGGTTCCCTGCTCGTTTGGAGTGGCATAACGTCGGGCCGACGTACGCCGCTGGTGGTCATGGAAGGCGCCGTAACGGCTGTGCAGTACGTGAATGCCATCCTCCGACCGATAGTGCAACCATATCGGCAGCATATTCGTGAGGCATTCGTCCCCACGGACGACAATTTGCGCCCCCATCGTCCACATCTTGTGAATGACTTCCTTCAGGGCAACGACATCGCTCGACTAGAGTGGCCAGTATGTTCTCCAGACATGAATCCTATCGAACATGCCTGGGATAGATTGAAAAGGGCTGTTTATGGATGACGTGACCCACCAACCACTCTGAGGGATCTACGCCGAATCGCGGTTGAGGAGTGGGACAATCCGTACCAACAGTGCCTTGATGAAATTGTGGATAATATGCCACGACGAATACAGACATGCATCAACGCAAGAGGAAGTGCTACTCGTTTTTAGAGGTACCGGTGTTTACAGCAATCTGGACCACCACCTCTGAACGTATCGCTGTATGGTCGTACAACATGCAATGTGTGGTTGTCATGAGCAATAAAAAGTGCGGAAATGATGTTTATGTTCATCTCTATTCCAGTTTTCTGTACAGTTTCCTGATATCTCGGAGCCGAGGTGATGCAAAACTTTTGTTATGTGTGCATTAGATGTTAAAGATTCTCTTTCTCCATCTTCGTAGATTTTCTGCCTGTCTCTCATAGCATTTCTGGCCTTTGAGGCTTTCTTACAACAGATGGTATCTAGAATGAACTAGTATGTAGCAACAAATTTATGACGTCACTAAGTACTGTCATGTCCCCGCGACAGATGCAGCATTCGCGAGAAACTCTCCTACAGAATTTGCTTCCGCTCTCATCTGGTGCCGTAGTGACATGTCTTGCCTGCGTGTCAACCCACTTGTTTTCAGTAGCTACATTAATTTTCAGAAATATTCCAAAAAGCACGGGGGAATATGATTTTACATTCTATTTTAGGCAAACGATTTGTATGGGAAGGAGACACGAAACACTTTGTCCGTATTCATCAGTGTAACGAATGATTGCCAAACGAGGTCAAGCAAGGGAAACTCCTCATCGCACCCCTCTCATCTTTAGTGATAAGATGGCCCATTGGATAGCCAGTCAAAAACTGAACACAGATCTAACACGAAAACAGAAAAAAATGTGTACTGCACTGTGAAAAAAGAAGAAAAATCTAGACAGTGAACGGTCCAAGCTTAAAATGGACAACACCGAGGAAATTGAAAGAAGCAAGGTGTCGTGGTTGTGTGGTCACGATGTTAGACTGCCACGCTGGAGATTAGAGTTCAAATCTCCGTCGAGTTCGTGTCATTGACTTATCTGTTCTCCTTATGTAGTCTTGCAATTGTCATACCATACACTGGTTCTAGAACATGAGTCATGTTGTAAGTATATGTTACCGTCTTAAGTAAATGTGATGAAGAAACAGCAGGCGAGATGCCGCATAGATCTATCACAGAAAAGAAATGAAAACAACAAGTTAACAGGTGTGTACTGTGTTGCAAAAAAGGAATTAAAGAGTGAAAACTTCCAAAAATGAACGCAAGAGTCATAATATGTTGTACTTGTATCGAACAAATAGGAGGCACTTATGTCTGAAGATCCCTTCTCTACTGTTCTCTGTTGTAAACGGACGTCATGCCATGGCACAGACACAGATCTGAATACAACGAATAGACTCGTCAATGACTTGACGAGTAGTCCATAATTTTGTGAAAAAATAGGGACACGAGGGAGGTTTGATCACGCATCCCCACCTTCGTAGTCCAACACCGCAACTATATAACCACGAAGACGTGGCCACTCACATTTGGTCTATGTAGCACATCATGAGCTTGGACAGTGCAATGTTCCTATTCTGCTTCTCTTTTCGCAGTTCAGAACACCTTCTTCCAGTTCTAATGCTTGATCTGTGTTCAAATTCTGAGGCGCCGTCCACTGGGCCATATTACCACTAAATCTGATGGGGGGTGCAATCTGATGGATCAGAGTAGCTCCCGTAGCAGTTCACTGCAATAGACTGCTTACTGCTTCTTCTAAACGCAATATTCCTCGTACAAAAATTGCACACATCCCTGGTAGCGACAGAATACTTCAAGTCGCTAAGAGCCATACGTTATATCTTACTCACTCGTGCGTCCCGTCTACTCTTTCTGGCTCCGAGCTGTGCTAGAGCACGGACTGGGTTATGGTTGTCATATATCGCGAGAGAAATTGTGTCCTCCAACGTCCCGCCGTTGTGGAGCGTAGTTTCGCTCCACTAGAGGATATTAAGTACGTGACTTTCACTCGCTGTATAAGTCGGAAGCGCGTAAAAGTTTGTGGGTGACGTAACTCTTCAGGAAGGATACAGTTTAAAAAGAAAACTCTGTCGGAGGAAATTCGTACAAGATATACGGATTAAGGGTAAATATTGATTTTATATGGTCGATATTGAGACTGGTTTTATGAGGCGCGCCACAGTTTCCTCTGGCGCTTCAATCTCTTCATCCGAGAGGAGCACATAGACCCATCGTCCTGAGTTGTAGTTATTGTTGACGTCTGTTTTGATGTGCTCCATGCTACTCTATCTTTTTAAATCGTCTTCCTCTCTTCATGAGTACCGCGCACTACATCTGTTTCAAGGCTCTCATCCATTACGAGTTTTGCACCCCCACACTTCCCTCCATTATCAAATTAACAATCCTCTATGTCTTGAGAAATGTTCTATCAACCTATTTCTTCTTCTACTTAAGTTGTGTCATAAATTTATTTTCTCTCCTGTGCAATTCTCTGATTTTCAGTATTCTTCTGTATCATCACATCAGAATTCTATCTGTTCAGTTTATTGCCAAACTCTAATTGTGTATGCTGCTACACACCATACAAATGCTTTCAGACACAGTGGCACAGTTGCGATCGTGCTACCACAAGAACAGACGAGGAGCCGCCAGCACGACCTACGTGGGGCTCACATCTAAAGATGATTTTAACTTGAGGTTGAAGAAATTGTTATGATCGGGCTCGACCTTAAGTTAAAATCATCTTCAGATGTGAGCCCCACGTAGGTCGTGCTGGCGGTTCCTCGTCTGTTCTTGTGGTAGCACGATCGCAACTGTGCCACTGTGTCTGATAGCATTTATAAGGTGTGTAGCAGCATACAGAATATGACTTTGGCGATAAACTAACCCTGTGAGTCAGGAGGAAAGGTACATGCTTTGCGAGGCGATGGCATTAGTGGTTCTGAATAAAAAACTTCATATGGACATATGCCCTACTGCGAATGGTTCCGGAGATAGGACACGTTTAATATCACTTTTGTGCATTTTTCTTTAATAACTCGAAAACCGCACACTCCAACGAAAACGTGTCTCAGTACACAATTAAACTAAATTAAATTTGCTACAAAAAAGGTCCTACTTATTTTTTTTCTAGGAATAACAGTCTGCGCGGAGAGCACGCGAGAATATTGAAAATCCCGCGCAACTCGCTCCAGTTTAATTACTTTTTGTAGGCCAGTTTGAGGTAGTTTTCCGACTTGATAGACCACAAGCGTCCCGTATCAAAATGTGCCTCTCAACTTCCTCTATATTACTGTGGTACGTTGTAAACAATGACAATGAATAATACAGAAAATAGATAGAAATGTACTTTTCAAGTGTTACATCTCGGAAACCATTCGGAATAGGGCATATGTCCACATCAAGTTTTTTTGTTCAGATTCAGTAATGCTATCACCCATTCAAATGGCTCTGAGCACTATGGGACTTCACATCTGAGGTCATCAGTCCCCTAGAACTTCGAACTATTTAAACCTAACTAACCTAAGGACATCACACACATCCATGCCCGAGGCAGGAATCGAACCTGCGACAGCAACGGTCGCGCGCTTCCAGACTGAAACGCCTAGAACCGCTCGGCCACACCGGCCGGCTATCACCCATTCCTCCTGACTCACCCAGTATGTATATAAGTCAGGAGGTATATATATATATATATAAGTCTGTTGTCAGTGTGAGGAGCAGAAGTTTTCGTTTCACCGGTTTCTTCATGTAGCAGGTTGTCTATCGTAGAGGCCGATTAGTAAATTCATAAATTTTGTCACATCTTATCCTAAGTTTGTGTCCGCTGTTAGAAATCAGTATATGTAACTTCATTAGACCTGTAAGTCACCATATTTCGAAAGCTAGCCTGGGTCACTCCATTCGAGTACCACTATTTTGTTCCCCTACTAGTTGTCTGAACGTGCCTGATCTATTATAGAACTAATCTCGACATCGGCGTAGGTAGATCCAGTGTTACACGTAGAGCAACTTACGTGACATGACTGTCTCTCTCAGTGTCGCGAGGAAAAGAGATAATTTTTTTTTCTCTTTCCAAAAAGCTTGAAGATGACACGTAAATTTTTCCTCGAGCACATGCCAGAGCTTCCTGCCGCATCTGTGTTTGCAGTACGAATGTTAAGCACGATACCAACCGAGAGTACTGAGTGAGGCATGCAGCACAATAATTTGAAGTAAATGTCGGAGATATTAAGCTGTAACAGCGCAGAGCGAGGTCCGTCGTCACGCTGTCTCAAGAGAGAGCAAAGGAGGCGGCACTCAGGGCGAAGGGGGTGGGGCTAGTGGGCCGGGGGGGGGGGGGAGAGCGGGGAAAGGGGAGGGGTGAGACGTCGCGAAGACCCGACAAGGCGAGGAGCTACGCGGCGAGAATGGTGCTCGTCGCTGGCCCTCCGCCTTCCCTCCCCCCCTCCCCCCCCCCTTCACGCTAATTGCGGACCTCTAATTACGGGGCCTAATGTCCGCAAGCCGCGCAGCTGCCATTATCCACTGTTCTACGGCCCAAACACTGTCCTCCTCCGCGCGGCCCAGCCGCTGGCTGCATCCCGTGCTACTGTGCTGGGTGCACGTCTTCGCCACACAGTGGGTAGCATCCCTGGCATTGCCTCCCAGCTGCCCTGGCATAGCCTCCAAGCTGCGGTTGAGTGTACGGCTGCAGTAATGCCATTAATTAAATAAAACGAGTTTAAGACATAACCAGGCGAAATACCCTCAGACTTCAAGAAGAATATAATAATTCCAATCCCAAAGAAAGCAGGTGTTGAAAGATGTGAAAATTACCGAACAAGCAGTTTAATAAGCAAAAGCTGCAAAATACTAACGCGAATTCTTTACAGAGGAATGGAAAAACTAGTAGAAGCCGACCTCGGGGAAGATCAGTTTGGATTTCGTAGAAATATTGGAACACGTGAGGCAATACTGACCCTACGACTTATCCCCGAAGCTAGATTAAGGAAAGGCAAATCTACGTTTCTAGCATTTGTAGACTTAGAGGAAGCGTTTGAAAATGTTGACTGGAATACTCTCTTTCAAATTCTGAAGGTGGCAGGGGTAAAATACAGGGAGCGAAAGGCTATTTACAATTGGTACAGAAACCAGATGGCACTTACAAGAGTCGAGGGACATGAAAGGGAAGTAGTGGTTGGGAAGGGAGTGAGACAGGGTTGTAGCCTTTCCCCAATGTTATTCAATCTTTATATTGAGCAATCAGTGAGGAAACAAAAGAAAAATTCGGAGCAGGTATTAAAATCCATGGAGAAGTAATAAAAACTTTGAGGTTTGCCGATGACATTGCAATTCTGTCAGAGACAGCAAAAGACTTGGAAGAGCAGTTGAACGGAATGGATAGTGTCTTGAAAGGAGGATATAAGATGAACATCAACAAAAGCAAAACGAGGATAATGGAATGTAGTCGAATTAAGTCGGCTGATGCTGAGGGAATTAGATTAGGAAATGAGACACTTAAAGTAGTTAATGAGTTTTGCTATTTGGGGAGCAAAATAACAGATGATGGTCGAAGGTTCAAATGGTTCAAATGGCTCTGAGCACTATGGGACTAAACATCTGAGGTCATCGGTCCCCTAGAACTTAGAACTACTTAAACCTAACGTAAGGACATCACACACATCCATGCCCAAGGCAGGGTTCGAACCTGCGACCGTAGCGGTCGCGTGGTTCCAGACTGAAGCGCCCAGAACCGCTCGGCCACACCAGCCGGCGATAGTCGAAGTAGAGAGGATATAAAATGTAGACTGGCAATGGCAAGGAAAGCGTTTCTGAAGAAGAGAAATTTGTTAACATCGAGTATAGATTTAAGTGTCAGGAAATCGTTTCTGAAAGTATTTCTATGGAGTGTAGCTATGTATGGAAGTGAAACATGGACGATAAATAGTTTGGACAAGAAGAGAATAGAATCTTTAGAAATGTGGTGCAACAGAAGAATGCTGAAGATTAGATGGGTAGATCACATAACTAATGAGGAGGTATTGAATAGGATTGGGGAGAAGAGATGTTTGTGGCACAACTTGACTAGAAGAAGGGATCGGTTGGTGGGACATGTTCTGAGGCATCAAGGGATCACAAATTTAGTACTGGAGGGCAGCGTGGAGGGTAAAAATCGTAGAGGGAGACCAAGAGATGAATACACTAAGCAGATTCAAAAGGATGGAGGTTGCAGTAGGTACTGGGAGATGAAGAAGCTTGCACAGGATAGATTAGCATGGAGAGCTGCATGAAACCAGTCTCAGGCCTGAAGACCACAACAACAACAAGCTTACTACGTAATAAAATTGTAGAATGAAGCGCCGATTTTGTGTCACGTACACGGGGGCAATAACATTGATGTGAGCAGCGCAAACGTTCGATGCCAATGTGCAATAATCTCTCACAGGTGGCACGTTGCAGCACCAGCAGTAGAGGGTATATAAAGCCTATCTGGGGGGACGAGGAAACAGAGCAGTCATCGTAGTAATGCGGGACAAAGCGATTTATTTGACGCCCAAGATGACATGATCATTGGCCTTCTGTCAAAGGGTGGAAGCATTTCCGAAACAGCTAAGTTTGTTGACTGCGCGCTTGTTACCTTGATTGAAGTATATCGAGCACGGCAAAACGGCACTATGCAATACGGTCGCCGAAAAAATTGAGGTGCATCAGCGGATATAACTGATAGGGTTGAAGGACGGCTGTGGTGATGTGTGCGGGCAAATAGTCGTGCAACAGTTTGTAACCTCCCCCTCACTTATCGACCTTAATGACAGTGAAAAATGAAACCGCGTGTACCTAATGGGAATTTTGGAAAAGCAATCGTCACCGAAGTTAACCTGTCGGTAAAGAGGGAGGAAAGGGTTACATCTAAATGAAAGGAAAAATGGAAGTGAAACTGGTGGAAATTAATTTTGAAATAGGGATAAAGTTAATAAAGAAAGTAAATGTGCAGCCGTTACGTTAACAATCAACTAGCGGTAATTAGATATTTGAGATTTGGGGGAAATTACGGTCGCCAGTCCTATGGACAATTACTATAATAACTGAAAAAGAAAGGTTATTACACATATAATTAGCACTAGAAGCGTGGCAACTGAAGGTTGACACGTGTAGTGTGAAAACTGAAAGTTTGTCAGAAGTAATAAATTTCGCTACACTTAATTTAGCAAAAGAATTAATGAAACCGGAAAATCGAAAGTTAATTTAGTGACTGAAGTTAATAGTGAGCTTTCTTTCTGAATCACATCGAAATACAGTTAGTCTTGGACTACCTCAAGAATCATTTCTAAAGCTACTTGAATCTACGCAATTTAGAAAGAAGAGATTTAACTTTGAATTTGAGTTAAACGATTCTGAACAATTAACAATAGTAAAATTTAGTACGTACCAAGCTGAGCTGCAGTCACAGGTAAGCTAAAATACGGTAACAAAACTCGCACTCTTAATTTGTGCTTGTGTAATCTAACTATTGTAGCCAGCTATGAATACTTAAATTGAACTTTGAAATTAAAGCAGTGAAATGGAATTATGCTGGCGTTTGAATTTCAACGACACTCGGGTTCATTTCGGAAAAGTAAAACAATTACAATATGTAAAGACACAGAAATGTCATATATTCAGGTAACAAAAATAAGGAAAACAAATTATAGTACAATAGATGGAAATAGGAGGATATGCATTTCCGGCGTTACAAGTTGAGCAACTGAACGCTCAGATGAACCAAGGGGCCACCTGTATTCTCTCCGCAACCACCAATCAGTGAATGTTCCTACGTATGGGCATCCGCAGCAGGCGCCTGGTTCATGCACCCGATTGCTGTTCATCTGCGACGAAACTGGGAATCTGCACATCACAGCAACTGGACGTCCACTGAATGGTGACAGGTGGCCTTTTCAGATGACTCATGTAACAAAATTTGTAAATTAGTGGTAAAATCTTATGGGACCAAACTGCTTAGGTCACCGGTCCCTAAGCTTACACACTACTTAATCTAACTTAAAACTAACTTATTCTAAGGCCAACAAACACACCCCTGCCCGAGGAAGGACTCGAACCTCTGACGGGAGGAGCCGCTCGGATGAATCATGTTTTATTCTCCATCGGACACATCGCCGTTGGATCGTCGGAAGGGTACAGGCTGGAGGAGGGCGCGTTATCGTCTGGCGAATGTTTTATTGATATTACTTTGGTGATCTCGTCATTCTGGAAAGCACAATGCACCGACAGACGTATGCATCTGTCCTTGGGGACCATGTCCACCCGTACATGCTGTTGGCTTTTTCGGTAACAATAGCATCTATAAGCAGTACAGTGCAACGTGTCACACAGCTCACAGTGGACGTATGTGGCTCGAATAGCACCAGGATGAGTTTGTGGTACACCCATGGCCACCAAACTCCCCGGATTTAAACCCAGTAGGGGATGTGTGGGACTACCTCGACTGCACTGTTCGTGCCATGGATGCTAAACAGAGAAACCTAGCGTAGCAAGTCAGCCGGCCGGGGTGGCCTAGCGGTTCTAGGTGCTTCAGTATGGAACCACGCGACCGCTACGATCGCAGGTTCGAATCCTTGTTGGTTCAAATGGCTCTGAGCGCTATGGGACTTAACTGCTGAGGTCATCAGTCCACTAGAGCTTAGAACTACTTAAACCTAACTAACCTAAGGACATCACACACATACATTCCCGAGGCAGGATTCGAACCTGCGGCCGCAGTTGTCTCGCGGTTCCAGACTTTAGCGCCTAGAACCGCTCGGCCACTCCGGCCGGCGTTCGAATCCTGCCTCGGCCATGGATGTGTGTGATGTCCTCAGGTTAGTTAGGTTTAAGTAGTTCTAAGTTCTAGGGGACTGATGACCTCAAATATTAAGTCCCATAGTGCTCAGAGCCATTAGAACCATTAGTTGCGGGTCACGTCGTTGGACCCGGCACGGCCCCACATCCCTGTTGGTACCTTGCAGAACATCACTGACTCTCTTCCTGTACGTCTCGCAGTAGTCCACGCTCCACCAGGTAGGTGACTGGGCAGGGTATATTTTCATCAAAAGCAATTACACACAACTGTTTCAAAACTGCCACAAAAATCATTACAAACTGGTGCAGAAGTCATCCCAAACCTCCTACAAGAATTGCGAGTTGATTGAATTACTAACTGTGATTGACTGGAACACAGCAACAAAATCCACCACTGGCCTTGCAATGGCAACAAGTATGTTACATAATTCTCATAGTAAGTAGGTGGTAGAACTATAATGATTAACTAAACATTCACTTAATCCTACATGTGTCAGCAAATTCTAGACAAATAACGCAAATATATTTATTTTGTACCGATACTTTACTTTCAAATACAAACTTTTAAGTGTCGAATTTTTCTTAATACATACATAAATATCTCTTTAAAATCACTGTAAAGAGTTGTGATTGTTTGAATCGTTTACATGTGAAACGAACGACCGTCTTTGTTACGATGGTTTCCAGGAACTTCTATAGTGTAAATTTGAGCATTCTACAATGAATTGCAGTGGATAAACATATTTGTATTGTCATCGATGTGAAACTATTATTGTGGCCGAACTGAAATATGTATGCATTAAATTTAGAAGTGCATGGTTTCGTAATGTGGTATGTGTAATAAGATGACGAACCTTTCCTTCCGTAAAATATAAAAACACTTTAAATGATATTAAACGACGATTAGCAGGTGTGACAGAAGGAAATATAATCGTCAACATAATGAAAATACAACGTATCGCATACTTAATCCAAACGTGTATCGCCTACTACCAATCTGGCATCCGGTATTTCACTATCTGGCTCTCCCAACTAGCCACTGAAATTTCACGTAAATAGTAAATGCTGGTTTCTGCTACGTATGTATTGCTTCTTCCAGCCCTGCTCGCTGTTGGGACGTATTAAATCAGGAGATGCTGAGGAAATTATATAAGGGAACGAGACGCTAACAGTAGTAGATGAATTTTGATATTTTAGCATCAAAATAACTGAAGAAGTTTGATGTAGCAAAAACATTCAATGCAGTCTGTCAGTAACGAAAGAAACGTTTTTGTATAGCCTCTAGGCACAAACTTCCCTCACGGGAACACAAATGGTATTTGCTGAAATTGCAACATCGCTTTGTAGAGTGAAATCCCATTGGTTGATTTAAACAGCCCAATGTATTTAGAAATAAGTGGTTAACTTCAATGCTAATTAACTCGAAAATGGCACAGCTTATCAAACTCTTTTTCTTGACAATTGCTTCTCAAAACAACCTACCCCGAAACACCTGACAGAAGCTTTTCAGGCTGTTTATGACGCCCCCCCCCCCCCGTATGACTAGTAGAGAAAGGCTCAGTAAGCAACGGCGGCGGCGTGTAGAAATTAGAGGAAGAGGTGCTGTTGGAATGAAATCTGTCAGGACCGATCGTGAGGAGTGTCTGGATAGCTAAGCGTTGCGTTATTTCGGTGAGTAAAGTTTTGTTTAAAGGCTCATTGTGCTCTAAGAGTGGATCGCTTGATATGGAGTATCGATAAGACCGAGAATATGCCCCAGCACTCCAGAGGCACAACCAGTATTCTTTACCGGAGAGAAAGAAGACAGAAATACGAAAAAAAACCGGAAAGAATGAAACGGTGCAGAAACTACAGCCAAGAAAGACAAAACCTGCGAGAGAAGGTCGGTTGTAAAGAGAAAAGAAGAAAGCGTTGTCCGGGAAAGGAATAGTTAGAGCTTCGAGCCCCTGTCTAGCACAATGTTTTAATGAGGCAGTAAGTTAAAAAACAGCGAAAAATCTGCAGGCGAATGAAAAATCATTCTAGTAAATTTATGCTACAGAATGTACAAAGGCTCCTGTGCATTAATAGCTGTCTGTTGTCATCTCGTTATTTATTTTTAGGGAAATTTCTCAGTTGGGTGATTTGATTTACCTGTCTCATGTTCATGGAACTCATAGTAATTCCGCTTAGTAAACAAGAAGACATGGGTTTAAGTCCCGGCCGTGGCACAAATTTTAATTCGTTTTTTCAGCTTCCATCATTATCGTACGTAGTAATTCTTGTCTAACAGTTAGAAATGGTTAGCTCTCTCTTTAATATCGGTCTTTTTTCCATTTGCGATTTTCTTTCATTTGTCTTCTTAGTAGCTGTGACGCCACTGGCGTCAGCCACATTACGTTTATTCAAAAAACTGTCCTCAGCATTCATACAAGAGCCATTCAGAACCTTAAACTGAGAAAAATAAAAAAAATAAAAAATGTTATTGGAACATACCTGAACCTCCTTCTGTTCTCATAACAACATGACACTTTTTCCCTTTTGAGACAGGTAAACCTTAACTAAAGGAACAACTTTTAACAGAATAGGCTTGAAAGACAGTTGTAAAACAAATCACCTAAGACTAAAGCACCATATCATCAACATTACGACAGCTTGAAGACAGAACTAGTTAACAACTTATGTGTATAGGGCAGCAGACTAAAGTATGAATGACTGAAAGTTTACAAGCCATGTGTATTCAAATGCCAGTGATACGGGAAACGAATGTTATTGAGCGAGTAATGGCGAGCTACTACCACGGTAGGTACAAGGAGAGACAGAAAACAGATTTGGAAAGAAACTAAGATAAACGTCGAAGGCGTGATGCCAGAGAAAATGAAAAGCTGGTGGGTGGAACATGTAGCTAGGCGAATCGATGGCAGATTGACCAAGTAAGTCCTTTGCTGAATTCTAAGCTGTAAGAAAACAAATCGATGACGACCTAGTGGAATCTACTCAACATCAGAAAACATACAGCAGAAGCAGAGATGTTGCATCAGTGAAGTGCGTAATGCATTGTGAAGTATGGAGTCTTTTAGCCAGGAGTGGTGCTGACTGTTGCGGCTGTGACAATGTTAGAGAACGAGTTATATTTCAAACGAATTATACACTACTGGCCATTAAAATTGATACACCACAAAGATGACATGCTACAGACGCGAAATTTAACCGACAGGATGAAGATGCTATGATATGCAGATGATTAGCTTTTCAGAGCCATCACACAAGGTTGGTACCGGTGGCGACACCTACAACGTACTGACATGAGGAAAGTTTCCAACCGATTTCTCATACACAAACAGCAGTTGACCTGAGTTGCCTGGTGAAACGTTGTTGTGATGCCTCGTATAAGGAGGAGAAATGCGTACCATCACGTTTCCGACTTTGATAAAGGTCGGATTGTAGCCTATCGCGATTGCGGTTAATCGTATCGCGACATTGCTGCTCGCGTTGTTCGAGATCCAATGACTGTTAGCAGAATATGGAATCGGTGGGTTCACGGAGGTAATACGGAACGCCGTGCTGGATCCCAACGGCCTCGTATCACTAGCAGTCGGGATGACAGGCATCTTATCCGCATGGCCGTAACGGATCGTCCACCCACGTCTCGATCCCTGAGTCAACAGATGGGGACGTTTGCAAGACAACAACCATCTGCACGAACAGTTCGTTGACGTTTGCAGAAGCACGGACTATCAGCTCGGAGACCATGGCTGCGGTTACCGTTGAGGCTGCATCACAGACAGGAGCGCCTCCGATGGTGTACTCAACGACGAACCTGGGTGCACGAATGGCGAAACGTCATATTTTCGGATGAATCCAGGTTCTGTTTACAGCATCATGATAGTCGCATCCGTGTTTGGCGACATCGCGGTGAACGCACATTGGAAGCGTGTATTCGTCATCGCCATACTGGCGTATCACCCGGCGTGATGGTATGGGGTGTCATTGGTTACACTTCTCGGTCACCTCTTGTTCGCATTGAAGGCACTATGAACAGTGGATGTTACATTTCAGATGTATTACGACCCGTGGCTCTACCCTTCATTCGATCCCTGCGAAATCCTACATTTCAGCAGGATAATGCACGACCGCATGTTGCAGGTCCTGTACGGTCCTTTCTGGATACAGAAAATGTTCGACTGCTGCCCTGGCCAGAAAATTCTCCAGATCTTCACGAATTGAAAACGTCTGTTCAATGGTGGACGAGCAACTGGGTCGTCACAATACGCCAGTCGCTACTCTTGATGAACTGTGGTATCGTGTTGAAGGTGCATGGGCAGCTGTACCTGTACACGCCATCCAAGCTCTGTTTGACTCAATGCCCAGGCGTGTCAAGACCGTTATTACGGCTAGAGATGGTTGTTCTGTGTACTGATTTCTCAGGATCTATGCACCCAAATTGCGTGAAAATGTAATCACATGTCAGTTCTAGTATCATATATTTGTCCAATGTATACCCGTTTATCCTCTGCATTTCTTCTTGGTGTAGCAATTTTAATGGCCAGTAGTGTAGTATCCATATCTTCCCATTTTGTCGTTTGTAAACAATCCTGGAATCTGACAAGTAATTTTTCATTTACAGATTTTGTCATATAAACACGTATTATTGTTTTCTTCCGTCTTAATTTTACTGCATCTAAGAGTTTTTTTCCAGATGTGTTTCGTTTTTAATTACAAAACATCTTTAGTGGTCATTCTGGAAATATAGCATTCTTAATATGTATACTACTTAATATATTTACTGTTTATCGATTAAATATGTTTATTTTTTTCTCTACAAATTTGACGAGCAGTTGAGTACTGTGTTATTTTCCCTGTTGTTTACGTATTGCAAAGGCCACTACGTTTTCCCTTGTTGTTATCGGAGGCTGAAGTCAAAAAATCTTCAAGCTTCCCTAACAACGGAAACAACATTGGATATCAGAACATAAAGCTACATACACGATCGAGAAGTTGATAATACCACGCTAGTGCAACATGTCGTAGAATCATACCCAAAAAATAGAGAATAATTGATGGACCTCAAATAGTTACGAGTACTTGAAACAGTAGTTTTTTGGTAAGAGCTGCATGATCATTTACTTGGAAACTGTGTGGTAGCGCACGAATGATGTGTATTATGGAAGAGTACATGATTCTTCAGTATACGTGTCCAGTTTTCTTTTTTCATGACAGTTCGTGCAAGTCATGTAACAAATACAGTTGTAAGGAGAGAGAGATTTCGCTTTATTGCTATTATTGAAATGAGATTGATATGTCCTACACAGGATGAGCTATTGTTCGCGTACCTACTCCAACATGCTGTGGACTGGATCATATGTGTGTGACGAGATACGAGATGTAGGTGCAGACCTGTCAGCTCTTTCGGTGCTGTCACCACACAAATTTATCTCGATCCGTGAATCAGTCTTGTGCCAACACAGGTGTCGTTTGTGATATCAAGTCACAGGTGAGACTGACAGGATGTTGGTACATTAACCGGCGTCCTATCTGTCTTCGCAGCTCTTTCCTTCACATGGCATGAAAACAGTGTGTCGGCTTGCATTGTACAGACCCCACTCGCCTTTCAGTGGTTTCACCGAGCAACATCCATCACAGTTGATTCTTTGTGTAGAGGAAGATGGATACATCCTAAACTGAGAGAAGACGTAATTATAGATTATAAAACGTAATTAATGTTATTGTTTCTATTAGAAGTTTATATCTGATATGAAATTTGTGTAAAATTCATAGTGAGTGTGTCTTTGCCCGGTAAAGAACATCTGAACATATATAAATCACAAATGAGTTACCATAGCAAGTCAGATTTTGTTATTAAATCTGAATCCATAGGACGAAATTTTCCATCACCACTTACACCACACCATGAAGTAAGTCAGTTTAGCAGAGGCACCGTTCATCCTTACTTCAAGGTGTATATTAAGGTAAATGGGTTTTTCTTTTGATAATCATTTCCCTTTCTATGTGCGGTGTTTCGGTACACTACACACTAGAAAATTGAAGGAACTGTGTGATATGGGGAGCAATACACAAGGCGCGTCTGAAAATTCCGGTGAATGATCTCAGAAAGTGAAGGAAACAAGAGTTACCAAAACAACGAACTTTGACATCGTTTGTAAAGCTGCTGGAAAAATTCAGAAACGTTTCTTACGACGAACACGACGCCACTTACTGTCACTTTGTCTCCGAACTCCGAATCTTATTGGTGCATCGGGCCTCATCTCCTGTAATAATGGGAATATCCACCAACTCGTGATCACGTTGCTTCGGTCGATTCCACAAGAAGACTTTGCTGACTTTTTTCACAACAGATTCACATCCGGTGTCAGATGTATGTTGTACCTAATGAAGATTAGGCCAGTAAAGGTATTCTGCTTGTAGCTCTTGTTTCCTTTAAGAGCCACGACACCTACATGCCATCCTTAGAAGCTGTGTTCATTCCTTCAGTATTATTAAGAACCTTGACGGAAGTCAACAACTACAAGTGTACTACTGAACTATCAGTTTAATAAGCGAAGGTTGTAAAATATTACGACGAATTATTTGTGGAATAGTGGAATGACTGCTAGAAGATAACTTGAGAGATGATCAGTTTTGGTTATGAAGAAATGTAGCAACATGCAAAGGAACACTGACCCTAAGCCTTACCTTACACTGAACGCCTACATTTATAGCATTCATAGCAGTTAGAAAATGCTTTTTACAATGTTGGCAGGAGCACTCATTGAAATTCTGACCGTTGTAGGGAAGAAATACAGAGAGCAAGAGGTTGCACAAGTTGTAAAGAAACCAGACAGCAAATTAAGAAACGAACGACATGAAAGGGAGGTAGAGTTAGAAAAGAGTTAGTTTATTTTAGCTATTGTGCAGTTGTGGTGAACGTATTTTAACAAAGTATTATATACACTGCCGGAAAAAAATTTGTACACCTGGAAAGTCGATGTCGATATTTATCCGATGACGGCATATGTCATCTGGGGGAGTAGATGTAGTGATAAAGGGTTCTACGTCGTCCGCCAACAGATAATGTTGTGGCATAGCTATCAGAGCGACATTTGTCTACCCTTTAATAGGGAACGCTCAAATGCTACGGAGATGCACTCGTGCTTGCTACAGCCAACTGAGCGAGTTTCAAAGAAGTCAAACTGTGGCCTTCCGAGTGGCGGGATGGTCCTTACGTAGAACTGCCACAAAGTGAGTGCAGGCTTTCTAGGCGAATTTCATATATGAAGTCTTCACGGGTTTCATCCGAGTAGCTTCGTCGTCTCGTAGCAACGTTTCGATGGAATGCGTCCCCATGATCTTCGCCTGAAGATAATGGAGACGCATCCCATCGAAACGTTGCTACAAGACGACGACGCTACTCGGCTGACAACCCGTGAGGACTTCATGTATAATTTCCACCCAAGTTGGACGTCGTGCGTCAGTTGTGCAACGATGCTGGTATCGGTGGTCACGTGAACATTCTCGCACCCGTGGAACTCGTCCTAGACGTCGACGCAGCACAGACGCCCGCCAGGGTAGTCATATCGTAATGGCAAGAGTGGCAGATCGTACAGCTACCACATGACAGGTACGAGGGCTTGTGAGTCCAGACATTTCAAAGCGAACCATTGAGAACCGGTTACTAGCAGTGGGACTACGGGCATTCACATCTCTAGCCAATCTTTCGCTCATGCCAAAGCATTCACGTGCACGGCTCGACTAGTGCAGTCAGAGGATCATTTGGAAGATGGAATGATGTGCCGTGGTCTTCATCCATGGAAGCAGATTCTGCCTGCACGCAAGCGATGGTCATTTATGCGTACGACGTAGATCTGGTGAGCACTGTCTCGTAGAGTGCATTCGTCCAAGAGACTGACCCCATTACAGGTCTTATAGTCTGGGGTGCGACAAACTACAATTCTTGCTGACCTTTGGTGTTACTCTGTACTTGCAGAATGTTGTTAGACGCGTTCTTTTGCCGTTCTTGCAACAGGAAGGTGATGAATTGTTTTAACGGTATAATGTTCGCCCACGCAGTGTCCGTGAAACTCAACGTTTTCTGCAAGACGAGCAGCAACTTCCCTGGACAGCACGATCTCCGCAATTGTATCCAACCGGGCACAAGTGGGGTTTGTCGGGACGAGAAGTGTCTAGTGCGATTCGTCAACCAACACCACTTACGGAATTAGGTGAAAATTTGGAGCGGACGTTGCATAACATATCCCAGGATAGTACTCATCACGTATACGATCGAATGGTTGTCAGGGTGACCGCCTGCATTTCCGCCCGTGGAAGCTACACCACGTACTAGTATGAGTGTTGCAGCATGGGTTCATACCTGCTACCTCAGAAACGCTTGCTCTATTGATCTGTAAATGGAATAATTTCATTCACTGTTGCAACACTATATATTGAGTGAATTGGAAACTAATGTTGTATTATGTTTTTTCCGGCAGTGTACACTGTTCTTTTGACTGGCAATGTGAATCTGATTTATACACTCATGCTCATAAATTAAGGATAATGCTGATACATGATGAAACAACGGTCTGGTGTGCGGTTTGCGGATTTAAATCACCTTGGGGTATGACCATGCGGTGCATTTGACCTGCAGTCGTCGCACGGTGGCGCTGGCAGCAGTCCACATATGCAGAGGTGTGTTGGCGCATGTCAGAGTACGGCACAGCAAGTAAGTGTGCAGACGTTTTCAGACGTGCTAGTGGTGACTGTGTGTTGAAAATGGCTCAAAGAACACATATTGATGACATTATGAGAGGTAGAATACTAGGGCGACTGGACGCTGGTCAAACACAGCAGGTCGTAGCACGGACCCTCCGTGTGCCGCAAAGCTTGATCTCACGATTATGGGAACGTTTCCAGCAAACAGGGAACGTGTCCAGGCACTACAGTACGGGACGTCCACAGTGTACAACACCACAGAAATACCGATATCTGACCATGAGTGCGCGCAGACGGCCACTGAGTACAGCAGGCAGGCTTGCTCGGGACCTCACCGCAGCCACTGGAACAGTTGTCTCCAGACACACAGTCTACAGACGACTGAACAGACATGGTTTATTCGCCCGGAGACCTGCAAGGTGCATTCCACTGACCCCTGGTCACAAGAGAGCCCGTAAAGCCTGGTGTCAAGAACACAGTACATGGTCGTTGGAACAGTGGTCGCTGGTTACGCTCATGGACGAGTCCAGGTATAGTCTGAACAGTGATTCTCGCGGGGTTTTCATCTGGCGTGAACCGGGAACTAGGTACAACCCCTTAATATCCTTGAATGGTACCTGTATGGAGGTCGTAGTTTGATGGTGTGGGGTGGGATTACGATTCGTGCACGTACACTCATGCCTGTCTTTGACAGAGGAACTGTAACAGGTCAGGTGTATCGGGACGTCATTTTGCACCAGTATGTCCGCCTTTTCAGGGGTGCAGTGGGTCCCACCTTCCTCCTGATGGATGATAACGCACGGCCCCACCGAGCTACCATCGTGGAGGAGTACCTTGAAACAGAAGATATTAGGCGAATGGAGTGGCCTACCTGTTCTCCAGACCTAAATCCCATCGAGCACGTCTGGGATGCTCTCGGTCGACGTATCGCTGAACGTCTTCAAACCCCTACGACACTTCAGGAGTTCCGACAGGCACTGGTGCAAGAATGGAAGGCTATACCCCAGCAGCTGCTCGACCAACTGATCCAGAGTATGCCAACCCGTTCTGTGACCTGTGTACGTGTGCTGGTGATCATGTTCTATACTGATGTCGGGATACATGCGCAGGAAACAGTGGCGTTTGGTAGCACATGTTTTCGGGACAGTTTTCTCAACGTATCACCAACACCGTGGACTTACAGATCTGTGTCGTGCGTGTTCCCTATGTGCCTATGCTATTAGCTCCAGTTTTCTGTAGTGTCACGTTGTGTGGCACCACATTCTGCACTTACCCTTAATTTATGAGCATGAGCGTATTTCTTACTTTACCTTTCGGTACACAATTTTATTTTAGCCACATTCAGCCACGCAGTGTGGCAGCGAGGTTTGAGGCACCATGTCACGGATTGTGCGGCCTCCCCCCCACCCCCGGAGGTTCGAGTGCTCCCTCGGGCATGGGTGTGTGTGTGTTGTCCTTAGCATAAGTTACTTTAAGTTAGTTTAAGTAGTGTGTAAGTCTAGGGACCGATGACCTCAGCAGTTTGATCCCTTAGGAATTCACACACATTTGAACATTTTTTTTAGCCACATTTGTCTCTAATTAGATTAGAAAAGGCGTTAATGAGCTGTAATCACCAGTAGGTACTACCGCCACCACCACCAACCTCACTTCAATAAGGTCTCGCCAGTACACAACACCTCTCGGTTTTGCAGTGGGACACAAAACGGCTATGTCCATTCTTTTGCTGTGATTCTGGCAGTGCAATCATTCGAAACATCCGAAAGCGTCCAACACAAAAAAAAGTGAGCCAACTTTGTGGGGTCAGTGGTGGCTGCTTCCTTCGACAGCGGATACGGCGGCCCGTCATAAGCGCTGGTCGGCGGCGTCCCTCGCAGCCGGCGCTATCTGATCCGCCGCTCTGTGTTAGCCGCTGTATCGGAAAAATATTTTAGCCGCCCGGTCTGCAGTTTCCGCACGCAGAGCGCGCTTTTCCGTTCGTTGCCGTTTCCGGCTCTCTTCATTCGCTCGCACGGCCGCTGCGGAGCCCAATAGCCCGCGCGATTGGAGGGTGGCGGAGGGGGATCAGAATCCCTGTTCCAAAACACTGCCAGTTGTTTACTGTTGCGCCGCGGTCAGCGGCGATCACTACTCGCTGGAGTGAAGGAATAGCGTCATTTATGCATCAGATCCCTTCGCCACTCGTGCAACTACCCGCGCGCAGGGACAGAACGTGCGATTTCCATCGGCAAAAGTAGACCGCCAATACAGATATGCGGCAACCGAATAACTGTGGTGGCCTGTGTGTTTACCACCACACCAACGTCGATTACAATTGTGGCAACATGCATTTGTTTCCAGTCAGCAAATAGAATCAATAGTTTTGTAATGTTTTCTTTATGCCCTTTGCCCTGCATTGCGCAATGACGTTGATCTTTTGTGCTTCCACAGCTGAATAATGTAAATGTTAATAAAAAAGCACCACTGAGTATTTCAGTTGGTTTTTTACGCCACAGCCTATTTCGTTCTAAATGATATCTTCAGGCGACCAAAAGTTCACCAACAGTCTTTGTAACAAATTATCACAAACGAGCAGAATTTGTAAATTTTCCGTCACCTGAAACCTGTAGTTACTGACGTCATAAACGAAACTGCAATACAATAGTGGCGGTTGTTATTAACATTTCACGTCCTCAGCGTTTTACTTTTATTTTTATAAATCAGTGATATAAAGCTACATTTCTGCTATGAACAGTGCTGTATGTTCTTACTCTTTCTACAACTACAAATGTCATATCTGAGACTGCAAACTATTTCAAAAAAATGGCTCTGAGCACTATGGGACTCAACGGCTGAGGTTATTAGTCCCCTAGAACTTAGAACTAGTTAAACCTAACTAACCTACGGACATCACACACATCCATGCCCGAGGCAGGATTCGAACCTGCGACCGTAGCGGTCTCGCGGTTCCAGACTGCAGCGCCAGAACCGCGCGGCCACTTCGGCCGGCTGCAAACTATTTCGAGTGGTGTTTTAAATGCAAGAGAATTCTCTCTAATCCATGAGGTGGGAACGGTTCTGTTTTCTGGCGATGCACGTTTCATATTGAATTTCACCAGAGATGCATCAGAGAAAGGATTGGATGAAATGTCTTGTAAAATTATTAATTACTTTTCTGGAAAATCAACTATAACTTAATTAGGAGAAACATATTTTATACCCTTCTGTTATTTCAACTGTAAGAATAACAGTAGACCATTACGAAAAGTTAATATATTGAAACAGAATGTTGAAAGTTGCTAGCGGTGCATGCTGACAAGATTCTTTAATGGAAATTACGTATTATATGTATTCCTACACCATTCGTTCTGCTACATTTACACTGCATGTGCTTTTTGGCTCCGAATAAATAGTAATGAAGTTACTTTGCTGTACATATTCACATTCATCAAAATAGTTCAAATGGCTCTGAGCACTCTGGGACTTAACTTCTGAGGTCATCAGTCCCCTAGAACCTAGAACTACGTAAACCTAACTAACCTAAGGACATCACACACATCCATGCCCGAGGCAGGATTCGAACCTGCAACCGTAGCGGTCACGCGGTTACAGACTGTAGCGCCTAGAACCGCTTGGCCACTCCGGCCGGCCACATTCATCAATCCGTGGAATATTATTTCAGGATGATTCTACGCTTTCACTGCCAAAAATTTCTGCACTTTTTATTCCCCGTATACGTGGTGTACGTCCTCATGCCTCCTATAGGCAACTAGGCAACACACTCTTCAAAACACATTTACTCTGCCGGCCGGAGTAGCGGAGCGGTTCTAAGCGCTTCAGTCTGGAACCGCGCGACCGTTACGGTCGCAGGTTCTAATTCTGCCTCGGGCATGAATGTGTGTGATGTCCTTAGGTTAGTTAGGTTTAAGTAGTTCTAAGTTCTACGGGACTGATTAACTCAGAAGTTAAGTCCCATAGTGCTCAGAGCCATTTGAACCATTTTTTGAACATTTACTCTCTTGCGTATTTGAACGTTAACAGTCGTCCAAAACTGGAAACAACAGTAGCGTTAAAGACTGTAAACACAGGGCCTAAACCGGCCACCACTATTCTCGACAAATCTTCACTCCAACGTGGTGATGAAGCACATTATCACAAAAATATTTGACTGGCTTCATAGAGAGATAGAGGTTCTGCCATGTTATTATTATCTTGAAACAAAAACAATTATAATCTGAAATTTAACAGTACAGAAAAAAGTCAAACGTATTCGTGTACATTTCAGCCAAACAGGTCAAGTGGACTGTATTCTGCGAATGTAAATTAAATCTAGTCATGTAAATGACTAGCATAGAGCCAGATTTTAGGTGAGAAGAGGTAGCCATTTCGTAAACCTGTTAAGATGTTCACATCATAGCTATACATCAGAATAATGCAGGAGTAAAATGTGTAATTTTGACGAAGATGTATTAAGCTGGTGTGCAGTTTCGGCCCTGTGTTTACAGTCTTTAATGCTACTGTTGTTTCCAGTTTTGGACGACTGTTAACATTTATTCTTTCGCTAAGAAGGAAGTATAATTTATTAATTGCCACATCAGGCATTCCTGCGAGTCTATTGTAGTCTTTAGCGGAAAATCATTGCAGGGAAACGAGCCTTGGCGGCGCCAGTTCCTTTTATCTCTTTCTTACCGGTGCCTTTTTTCACTGGCGCCCCGATAAGCGGAGAGAATTTAGGTTGCAATTTTCGTAGATGATCGCTGGCTCAGAGAGTCTGAAATAGGCCTGCAGTGGGTTGTGAGAACGGGAAGGACGGGCGCAGTGGAAGGCATCACGCGTGGATTTCCGCGTACAACGGTTCTTCAGGCCGTTAGTTCTGTTTGTGTCACTCCTTTGGGTAGTGGCAGTCACACTGAGGTATCGACAGTGTCCTCCTAAGCCCTTCAGTGGATTTTCCTTTCCTTGTTTACCCATGCTGTGCGGACCTGGACGCTTGCAGTTTTGCACTCATATTTTCGCGTATGCCAAATTGGTTCAAATGGCTCTGAGCACTATGGGACTTATCATCTGAGGTCATCAGTCCCCTAGAACTTAGAACTACTTAAACCTAAGTAACCTAAGGACACCACGCACATCCATACCCGAGGCAGGATTCGAACCTGCGACCGTAGCAGTCGCGCGGTTCCGGGCTGAAGCGCCTAGAGCCACTCGGCCACCGCGGCCGGCTTCGGGTATGCAAGGACCATTAATGGAAAATTGTGCGGTCAGTATTGCTCGCGCTCTGATATCTGTGCCTCTGTTGCTGGTGCCTTATGGGTCATAGGAACATTTTAATTTATTGTGATTAATCTTTGCAGCAACTGTGTTGTACCTTTGCGATAATATGTACGACTGAGACATTTACTTACTGTGGATTACCGAGGCCACAAATAGTGCAACATTTTTAAACTCAGTTGTTCACTAGTGAAACTTAACTTTCGTCTCACGTATATGGCTATTTGGAATTGAAGCTTTAGTGTTTAATTAAGTCTTTACCGAGTTTTATTAACTGGGTCATGAGCTGAGTGGCATAATTCTTGTTCACTGAACATGAGATGGTCTTACGTTTTATTAAGTTTGTAATATTACCTCTAAATTATTTTAAGAGGAATTCCCCGTATTAATATATCTACTTTTAAACTATGCTCTGGATGGTTGTCAAGCCTGAGGACTTCATGAGGACTGATTCAAGGAAACACTGTTTGTAATTAGTATACACTAAGTAGTCCCTTGGAGGGTTAAGACTAATTATTTATTTGTTCCAACTGTTTGATTCAAGTAAGCACCTGGCCGTGAAATTTTAGTGTAAAGTTTACATAACTTGTTTGGGGAGACGTTTACTACTATATTTTTATACTCATTTACTAGTGATTTTAGTACCTCCTTTAGGCAGTATTTTGGGAGTAATATTTGCTACCTTATGTTATGATGGATTTTTTGGACTTATAGAAGTGATCTCCTAAGAAGGTGGCGACTGCTGTTCGTGTAATTTGTATTTCTGTAGCTTCCATCTCACCTATGTGGTGTTTGTCAGCAGCGCCCCTTAGCTCTGTGGAGCGCGAGACGGACATTCAGGCGGCTGCCGGCCTCGAGGGCTGTTGTGGCCCTGCACTTGCCTTCCGGCTGTGTTTGAGGCCTGTCCGCCACTGCTACCGTGAAACTGTTCATCCTGGCAGTTTGCCTTCTTTAAGTGACGCCTTTCTCTTCTTAAGGCTCTGATATACTTACTTTAATTTCTAAATATTCTGCATGGAGGCCTATTTGTGGGCGATATTGTAACAAAATTTTGAAGTAGTTCCTTTGTCTGTTCTAATATTTGTGTATATACTTGGCGTGTGTTGAGGAGACTATTACTGTAATTTCCGTTCTGATTGCCATCTACTTAGATTTCTATTTTTAATTATAATTCATTCACTATTCTTACTTGAGCTTAATTTGTCACCGTATCCGTTCTGTGGAAGCAAGAAAATTCTTCACGTGTGCTATGCTTGGGTGTTCGTTCTGAATTACCAGATCCTAACTTATCAACTGTAACTGTTTAAGAAGATTGTGCAAGAGTCACCTTTACTTACGTATTGTTTAAGAGAGGTCTCATTACGATGTACTTTGTATTTGTTACTGGCACTGATTCCTTGTGGTAGCAAGAATTGAAAATTTAATCATGTCACTCTATGGTTACAATTTAAAAAGGTTTATTTTCCTTTAAGAACCTCTCATGTTCAGATATTTGGTGATTATTGTGTTATCATGTGCACTGTAAATAAATGATGTTTCAAAGGACAAATGATGCAAGATTTGTGGACCCACCCTTCCACGAGATTCTTTTCCTATCTCAACTCGTATCTCGAGGTTCCAGGCGTTATTAACATCTTTCAGCCATGTTAGTCGTCAGAGTGGCAAAACACCGAGGACATAACAGTTCCCCTAAACGACGAAGCAGACACAGAAAACAAATGGAGTAACAACTGCATACCTCGAACCCAGCTGCAAATAGGGGTACGACACCACTAGTCTCTAATCACCTGTTCACGCATTGTCGTTTACTTACGCGAACATCCCATCTTCTATGTACGCTATGAGTCTCTCGCCGGAATTCCAAGCATCTCTTCAAAAATGAAATCCGTCCTGATGTCCGATCTTCCTATTCAGATCGGATCGGCGTCCTTTGGTTTGGAAGTGAGCGGAGGGTCTGAACCGGAATCTCCGTCGAATTTTTGACAGACTTGGCGGTAGATTTCCTTACATGCGTTGTGAGGTGGAGAATTGTAGGATTCCCCTTGATAAGTCAAGAGTTCACTACATTAAACTACTACTAAACTGTTTGTGGAGTGCATATGATTACAAATATTTATTAAAAAAGATATCTAAGTGATAGATTGAGGTCCTATGATGAACCCTCGCCAGTCGATACGCAGACAGAAATGAAATCGCGTACAAAATAAAGACATTCCGAATGTTAAACCTTTTATCAGTAAATTCCCAAAGCATTTGTAACTCCATGGCTTAACCACCACCCAGGAAAACTGTTGCTCTCAAATTATACTCGGAACCGCGAAGTATATGAAATCCGAAGTAGGAAGTCCCGAAATATTTAACGAAGCATGGAACGAATATCGACAAGACAGATTAAACGCCATAAAAGATGAAGTATTCAGTGCAGTCTATAAGCATAGGTCTATCGAGGTTGAAATCGTGTCTGACTGCAAGATTATTTGGCTTTAACAACAGGCCTAAGCGAGCTCAAGTTATTTATCGAATGTTTTAACCGCCCACACAATTCTGTGGTGACAGTTTCAGAATCATTCATAAAGGTCTACGCTCAATAGCGAAGAAGTACACTATGTGATCAAAAGTATCCGGACACCCTAAAAAAATACGTTTTTCATATTAGGTGCATTGTGCTGCCACGTACTGCCAGGTACGCCATATCAGCGACCTCCTTAGTCATTAGATATCGTAAGAGAGCAGAATGGGGCACTCCGTGGAACTCACCGACATCGAACGTGGTCAGGTGATTGGGTGTCACTTGTGTCATACGTCTGTATGTGAGACTTCCACACTCCTAAACATCCCTACGTCCACTGTTTCCGATGTGATAGTGAAGTGGAAACGTGAAAGGACAAGTACAGCACAAAAGCGTACAGGCCGACCTCGTCTGTTGACTGACAGAGACCGCCGACATTTGAAGAAGGTCGTAATGTGTAATAGGCAGACATCTATGCAGACCATCGCACAGGAATTCCAAGCTGCATCAGGATCCACTGCAAGTACTATTGGCAGTTAGGCGGGAGGCGAGAAAACTTGGATTTCATGGTCGAGCGGCTGCTCGTAAGCCACACATCACGCCGGTAAATGCTAAACGACGCCTCGCTTGGTGTAACGAGCGTATACATTGGACGATTGAAGGCAGGAAAAACGTTGTGTGGAGAGACGAATCACGGTACACACTGTGGCAATCCGATGGCAGGGTATGGGTATGGCGAATGCCCGGTGAACGTCATCTGCCAGCGTGTGTAGTGCCAACAGTATAATTCGGAGGCGGTGGTGTTATGGTGTGGTCGTGTTTCCCACGGAGGGGCCTCGCACCCCTCGTTGTTTTGCGTGGCACTATTACATCACAGGCTTGCATTGATGTTTTATGCACTTTCTTGCTTCCCACTGTTGAAGAGGAATTCGAGGATGGCGATTGCATCTTTCAACACGATCGGGCGCCTGTTCATAATGCACGGCCTATGGCGGAGTGGTTACACGAGAATAACGTCCCTTAGTAGACTGGCCTGTACAGAGTCCCGACCTGAATCCTATAGAACGGCTTCGGGATGTTTTGGAACGCCGACATTGTGCCAGGCCTCACCGACCAATATCGATACCTCTTCTCAGTGCAGCACTGCTTGAATAATGGGCTGACATTCCCCAAGAAGCCTTCCAGCACCTGATTGAACGTATGCCTGTGAGAGTGGAAGCTGTCATCAAGGCTAAGGGTAGGCCATCACCGTATTTAATTCCAGCATTACCGATGGAGGGCGCCACGAACTTGTACGTCATTTTCAGCCAAGTGTCCGGATACGTTTGATCACATAGTGCACCTCGTTCATGCAGAGTTAGTTGGAGGCACGATTACAGACTGGGACGTCTATGAATTGAATGCAAATGGTACGGACAGACAGTCTTGTGGAATAGTTCTTCATATATTTTCTGAAAACGGTCTTCAGCATCTTGTTCTGCAACCCATATACAACGGAAATATTTTAGACCTGGTAGCTGCAAACGAGTTTATCCTTATCAACAGCGTCATTACAGAGGCAGGTATTAGTTATCATCATATCATAGCGACTATGCTTGCTAAAGTTAATAAATTCGCCAAGAAGACTAGGAGATGTTTTATGCTGGCAGGAGAACATAAGAAAGTCTTAGCATCCTATTTAGATAATGAATGGAAGTCATTTAATTCCATTGTGGTCGACGTGGAAAAGTTATGAGCAAAATTTAAGCACTGAAAACTGCGATGCGGAAAAGTATGTGCCGAGTAAGTGAATTAAGGACGGGAAAGGCTCACAATCGCTTAATAAACAAATCCGGAACATTCTGAGCGAACAGATTCTTGTGTTCTCAGTTCAAAAAAGAAAGAAGATATTTCGACGGCAAAGTGCCAGCAGAAATTCGTACATCTGGGAGAAGCACAATGCAAGAAGCATATAAAAACTAACACAGTCATAAATTAGCTAAAGATATTGCGATAACTTGAGAAAATTCTCCCACTTACAATCGTTGAGCGGTTCGAAGGAAAATGACGCTGTAGCGTCCACTAAATTGACGTCCTGGAGTAGCTGTAGCACAAATAGTGAATTATACAAAATTTCTATTTGGCACTATGAATCCCACCTCGTTCTAAATGGAGAAAAATATGAGTTAAGGCAGACGAGTAGGAAAAACTGTTCTGTAGTGTTGGAGGACATTGTTGGTGGTGTGCTGCTTGACACAGTCATGTCTATCAAATATCTTAGCCTAACGTTGTAAACCGATATGAAATGGAGCGAGCCCGATGACTTTCTCAAGTTGAATTTTGGTAAAATGTGGCTCATCTATAAAGAAGATGGCTTATAGAACACTAGTGCGACTCATTCTTGAATACTGCTTGATATTTGGAGTCCCCACCATGTCGAGTTAACACGTCGAACGCCATAGGCCCTCTGGTAGGCATCTTGAAATATCTCTGTTAGCCCGTGTACTCACCCGTGGTCATTTGGCGTGTCTTACTTCAAGCCTATGTGTACAATCGTGGACGTCTTTTATATGTTATAAGTATACACCAGTGGATTTTGTGGTCCCAGTGAACAACAAAGTCATACGCGGACAGGGCAGAGTACATATACTGATACTGAGTTTTGAGGATCAAGAATGTGAAACGTATTCTGATATGTTACATGATTATATCTTTTATATTCTTTCATGAGTGCTACTTTGAAGATTACAAAAATGCTGATAAAACAAAATAATTTGTGAACTAGTGACTACAACTAATGACGTACTATTTATCCAACTGTTTAAGAGAAATGGAGTGATATTTGCCTGTGTAACAATGAAGGGAATAGTTACCTAAACGAAATGCAGTGAAATTATAAAACAAAAATTAAACTAACGCGGGCTATGTTCCGTTTCTTTTTACTGTTAGATTAGTTTGCGCGACGGATTAGCTGGTAATGGAACAAAATTTCGCTCACCACCTAAAGAAAGAAAGTGATAACTGCACGTTCAATTCAACAAACGACAATTTTTATTTGAAATACGAAAATATGGTAATTATTTTTAATTACAGTTATACGATTTCGTACGGCTTTCAACATACATAACGCTGACGATGTTGACGGTGTAGTTAGGTGGTCGTTATAAGGTATATGGCAAACATCATCTTTATGATTTTGTGGCAAATTGAATGCTCTGAAAGTCCACCAAGAACCAACTGAATGAATAATGTTGGGGCTGGAGAGAAGGAGGATAAAGAGGAAGAAGAAGCGCAAGGATACATGGCTGTTAAGTAGGGACATTGTTAGCTATTACTATTTTTATGTCTATATCTACATATTCCGCAAGCTACCATACTGTGCATGGGGGTAGGGTAAGAGGGTAGGGTACCTTGTACCACTGCTAGTCAAACCCTTTCCTGTTTCCTTCGTAAGTGGAGCGAAGGAAAAACGACGATCTATATGCTTCCGCACGAGCCTTAATTTCTCTTATCTTGTCTTTGCGGTCCTTACGCGTCGCATTAGGCTCGTTCTGCAGTCTGTTGCAAATGCTGCTTCTCCAAACTTTCTCAAGGCTGTTCCGCGAAAACAACGTCTTCTCCTCTCCAGGGATTTTAATTTGAGTTCCCAGCCTTTCTGTAACTTTCGAGTTTTGATCGAACCTACCGGTAACAAATCTGAATTGCTTCTACGTCTTCCTTTAACAAATTCAACGTCCTGCTGCATTCGGTTATTGGATACTTGGGACCGCCCTCTTAAATCCCTTTTTTTCCATTTGAATCGATGACTTTTTATCATATGTGATATCTTTTGTTATTTTGACCATTTTATTTTATATTTTACGTATTTGTTTACGTGTTCACATGTGGTCACGTGGACCACGAAAGTAATTTTGGATCATGGATCCGAAAGACCAGACGTGGGCGTTTTGTTTCTTAGGTTAACGCATTTATGTCGTTTCAGATTTGGAAGTAAAATAACTGGCAGAGCTATGTGCAGAAATCGCTGAAACGCTGGCTGATCTTTCTGAATATGATGCCACAGGCTTTTCCAATGACTCCGTTGAGGACCCGAATTTTTCGCTTGGCGACCGTTCCAGTTCGAGTTGTGATAAAGATGACGATGATGACAATAATGCAGAATCAACCGATTCTGAGCCTAATGATGACGTCCCTGTTGTGAACCTTTCAAACCGGAACAAATGGGAACCTCTAGCAGGGGCGGAATTAATTTCATTTCCTCGTCTCCAAAAATTTGTGTTCATCCACATGTAGTCCAAAAGCTTCGGGAATACCACCTATCGCTTATTTTGAACACTTCATAGACGATAATACTACATTGCTATTAGACCAATAGGTTTGCTGCTGAAAACATTTTTGCTATCAGTAGCAGAACTCTAAATCAAAATGGTTTGATACCAATACTGACGAAATGTGCAAATTTTTGGGGATAACTCTCTGGATGGGATTTATGCAGTTTCCTTCTTTGAGGCACTGTTGGTCCACAAAAAGAATGTACGAAAACGGGATTCAAAAAATAATTTGTTGTATCGCATTTGAGCTATTGGTTTCGATGTTGCATTTATCAAATAATGAGCAAGGAAGAGATTCAGAAGACAGGGTCTTGAAAACCTCACACTTGTTAGACATTCTGGAGATGAGATTCAAGGAATCCTACAGTCCAGAAGTGGTTGTTTGTATAGACGAAAGCAACATACTTTTTCGTGAACGTGTTTATTTTAGACAATACATCCTTAACAAGACATAAATATGGGATTAAGGTTTTCAAGCTTTGTGTTAGTGGAGGTTATACTTGGTCATTAAAATTCTGCACTGAGAGCAGACGATATATCTTTTGACAGGAGGATGGTAACAGAACTAATGGGAGGCTCTTAGAGGTAGAGCACTGCACACCGACAACCCGTACACTAGTGTTTCACTATGTAAAAGGTTAATACAGCGAGAGAAACTCTTAGTAGGCACGTTACATGCAAATCGAAAGAATAATCCCACTGATATGGCCAAGGCAAAATTGAGAAAACGGGACTTTGTAGGCCAACAGAATGAAGACAAAACTGTAGTCCTGAAGCAGAAGGATAAACGAGACGTGCTAATGCTTAGTACGAAACATGATGACTCAATAGTCCAAGTTACCCAATAAGGAAAAGAAAGAAGTAAGCGCGCTATGGCCACAGACAATAACAAAGCAAGGGCCTGTACCGACACCTCCGACCAGATGGCCTCATTTGGACGATACGTAAGAAGAACTGTCAAACAATACAAGAGACTTCTCTTTCATTTCATCTCTTCTAGATCTACTGTAAATGCTCTGCGTTTCTACAATAAAGTAAACAATAAGAAAATGCGCATTTCATTTCAAAGAAACTCTTGTCGAAGCACTCGTGTATCCCACGTTGGATCCAAACGTGCAAGAACTTCCAGCTGCTAGCTTAAACACTTACTGAAAGAATATCATCGGCAGAAGAGGATTAGCAGGCCGGGGTGGCCGAGCGGCTCTGGGCGCTACAGTCTGGAACCGCGCGACCGCTACGGTCGCAGGTTCGCATCCTGCCTCGGGCATGGATGTGTGTGATGTCCTTAGTTTAGTTAGGTTTAAGTAGTTCTAGGTTCTAGGGGACTGATGACCTTAGAAGTTAAGTCCCATAGTGCTCAGAGTCATTTAGAAGAGGGTTACCTGGGAAAGGTACAGCCCATGCTACAAAAGCATAACCCAACGGGAGAATGCCGCTTATGCTCACAAAAATTCGAGAAAAATTAACACATTCTTCGAGACATGCAACTGTTAACGTGCCTCGAATGTATCCAAAAACATCACTAAATTCAAATGTAACCGAAATTTGTTTTACATTTCGAATGGCTTTTCTCTTCATAAAGAGAATTCCTAAAAGACAAATTTCACTCATGTAAATAATATTTATAATGTGAAACATGTTGAAGGTAGCTATTATAGCGCTGAACCAAGAACAAGAAATGAGTTGCTTTGCATAAGGAAGAATTCTCTTCTGATTTCTACCAAATATTTTTAATTGAAACTGCAGTTGCCGCATTACTTGTTCACTGGAATTTTAGCAGAAAATAACCAAATGTGCTACGGAGAAATAATCTTATTGGAGATCAGGCAGAGTGAACACTACGATAAGTGGTATACATTTTAAATTATGAACTATAAAAAAAATCAAGATTCAAACAGAAAACTTTATTATGTTAGCTCTTTCGTACGTATACATCCATCAGTGTGGCATTTTTGCTAACGATGGATTCCTCGGTTGTAAGAGTCTACTGTTCGGCTGTTAAGGAAACCTTCCACTTCGAAATACACCTCGTCTTTTTGGAAATTCCTGCTACGCAACTGTTTCTTCATCCGAAGAAAGAGGAAGAATGAATTATTTGTGAGAATCAGCCAACCAGTTGCGGGTATAAAGGTGTATAAACACCCTTCCTCTATGGTTTCAACAATTGTATCTTGCCTTCTTCAGATGTGCATGGACCTACTGAGGAAATCTTTTTTACATCATAGTTCATAGTTTTGGTCAGATGAGTATAGAGTAGTAACAGAAGAACGACAGAAAATGGTGTAACAGTAGTAGGATTCGTTATAAACAGGGAGGTGGGACAGAGAGTGAGTTACTGTGAACGGTTTAGTGATACGGTTGTTCTCAACAAAATCGACAACAAACCACCACCGACAGCAACAGTTCAAATGGTTCAAGTGACTCTGAGCACTATGGGACTTATCATTTGAGGAGATCACTCCCCTAGAAGTTAGAACTACTTAAACATAAGGACACCACACACATCCATGCCTGAGGCGGGATTCGAATCTGCGACCGTGTCGGTCGTGCGTTTCCAGACTGAAGTGCCTAGAACCGCATAACGAAGTTACGTTGATGATACCTTCGTTGTTTGGCCTCATGGTAGGGAGAATTTGAATATTCGTTTTACGATGGAGGTGGAAGAGGATGGTTACCTTCCCTTAGGAGGAAGGATGATGGATCACTGGGACATGCAGTCTACAGGAAACGTACTCACACCGACTTGTACTTACAGCCTAATAGTTGTCACCATCCGGCTCAGCGTGAAGGGGTACTTCGTACCTTGGTACACAGGGCACATGTCGTTTCTGACACTGAGACTTTGCCAGCTGAGCTGTCCCATCTTGAAGTTACATTTAGTGAAAATGGTTATAGTGATAGACAGCGTTTCGCTATCGACCAACTGTACGTTGACTGATTGATGATAATTCTGAGTCAACACATAAGTCTACTGATTTTTTGCCTTACGTAGGACACACGTCCAACAAGATCGGTCGTATTTTACGGAAATACGATGTGAAATGTGTTTTCCGACCTCCATCTAAAATTAGAGCACTTTTGAGTTCCGTTAAGGATGATCTTGGACTGCGTAAGGCGGGTGTATATCTTATTCCTTGTAGCTGCGGCATGGCATATATTGGTCAAACTATCAGGACCGTGGAGGACCGATGTGCTGAGCATAAACGACACACACGATTACAGCAGCCAAGTAGATCTGCTATTGCCGAACATTGCTTGGATACTGGTCACCCCATGTCATATCATAAAACCGAGATATCGGCATGCACGTCCAGCTATTGGGACAGTGTTATTACGGAGGCAGTTGAGATGAAATTAGCGAGCAACCTCGTTAACAGGGATGGAGGTTTCTGTTTAAACTCTGTTTGGAATCCGGCTCTCTCCCTTGTCAAAAAACAGAGGGTCAGAGTAAATGCTACCTCACCTGCGAATTCATAGTCTCACTATCGATAGCTCTGACTTTGGTCATTTTTGGTGGCACTAGTGTTCAGTGTGTGTGTGTGTTATCTTTCCTGCTTCAGTCCGAGAACCGAGGTTTTAAATTTGCATGTACGCCGCCTGTCTGTTGCAGTTTGCCTTGAAAATGACGGGGTGTTCTCCCACCGAAATATCAGCGGTCGCTAAAAGTGTTACCCGGCTGAATTCCCGGAAGTTATTTGTAAGTTAGACCTATTTAACTGTTTCTGCGGAACTTTGCGCAGAACATTGGGAAACTAAGTCCACAAAGATACTCTACTAAAGCTCTATAAGATTACGTCCGTACCAGGACTGCTCTAGGGATGTGAAAACTGGACTCTTAAGAAGAGAGATGAAAAGAGAATGGAAGCATGTGAAATGAATTTCTCTAGATATGTGGCTGGATATACTTGTGGGATAAAAATAGAAATGATGACATTCGACCTCAAAAAAAAATGGCTCTGAGCACTATGGGACTTAACATCTTATGTCATCAGTCCCCTAGAACTTAGAACTACATAAACCTAACTAACCTAAGGACATCACACACATCCATGCCCGAGGCAGGATTCGAACCTGCGACCGTAGCAGTCCCGCGGTTCCGGACTGCAGTGCCTAGAACCGCGAGGCCACCGCGGCCGGCATTCGACCTGAACTCAATAAGAAAAACGTGACTGATGTAATAAAACAATACCAGTTAAGATTCAAAGAATATAAAGACCGCATTCGAGATGCAAGCATCGCTAAAAACTATGTGAACCAAGAGGGGAAAAGCTTTTCAGGAAGGCCAATAAAGAGATAGCTTGTCCAATTTTGAAGGAGACAAAACTGACCAAAAGGTTCAATCCTTGGTGTAGATGATGATGATGATGATGATGATGAAGATGATTACTACACATTCGTAGACCACTGATCGTAACACCTGAAGAAGAACACTGAGCCTGTTGTCGATATATTGTAAGCGTAAATGGACCCACCAACTAGGCTGTAAACACGTATCATCTAAAGTACGATTTCGTGCAGATGAATTTCTTAGCCGTCAATGAAGCCAGTGGGAGACATCGTCGACACGCTATGGACGACGGCGACAGGGGAGAGGCGGACACCCCGTCGTGTCGCAGGGTGACGCTGTGCTACCGTAATCCGCCCGCCTGCCTCTGCAGCCCGCTGGCTGTGCGCAGGAATCCGTCAGCTGGTCGTAATCTGGTTAGCGCGACATGCGAACGCTGTAACTGCGGCGCGCGAAGCGATAATTCCGCGAGGTCATAAGGAATTAACGGCCGGCCGCCGGCCGTGCGTTCGTTAATAGGTTTCCATCTGGAAGAGCGGGCAGCGCGTTCAGTAACGGATGTGCCTCACGTTAGCTGTGCACTAGCGCGAAAGTGTCGCAATTTTCCGGGGCGATGCCCCTCGTTCCATCTTAGCGCAGTGTAACGTAATTTAGTGAATCTGTAGCTGGATCTGCTCGTACACCGTGATGCGCAGTGTGTAATTTTGTGAGGTAACGAAGATTAGGGTTTTAACTGATGTCGGCGATACTGTTAATAGCGAGGGCGCTCGAACTAAAAACGGACAAAGATATGATCTTTAGGAGACACGAATTTCACGAGGTGCAGTGTTCTTGTTTAAATTTTAATGATTTCTAGAAAGCACTGCGTACGCTATGTGGACGATACCGCTCTTGCTTGTAGAACCATGGATCTTGGACGAGCGGAGACAAACCTCACAGAAGATCTAGCCGTTATGAGCGCCTATTTTAGAAAGTTGCGACCTAAACGCAGTACAAGTGAAACTGAAGCATGTACACTTAAAGTGGGTCACTACCGAAAACAACCAACATAAAGTAGCTGTGTTGCAGGTCCTCTAAACACCAAAACCCCGTGGGGTACAGTCGTTTGACTACACACACTGGGTACCGCAACAGACTACTAGAGACCAGAGGTCTTCATGGCAGTCAGTCTAAGCGTCACTTAATATCGTCATACAAAATATATTAGAAAACATGTTCTTAGCGATGAGACACCCCATAACACTCATAAAGTAACCTTAATTACAACAAGTGACATTCCAAAAGTTCTGAGAAAACGGATATATTTTACATATATCATACAGTAATCCTTAGTCAAAATTAAATACTTGAGACAATATATGGAGTTACAAAGCAAATTTTTCACTCTCGAAAAGGTTTTCCATCCACGTGCTGGACGGCTCAACGGCGGGTGGCTCTGGAAACTGGATATTGGACGAACCAGTAAAAAAACGCGATTAACGGCAACAAGCACTCTACGGAAATCTCAACATTAACAACGAATCACCAGTAATATCATTGTTCTCGTAACACATCAACAGCTACGTGTACACAAATTTGAACTTTAAATGACATGACCAAGGTGGTCGTTCTGGAGCTGGATTCAAACCCAGCACCTATAGTCATTGCTAACTAAGTTAAGCTTTGTTTGTGCCTTATTGAGACCCGATCACTAGGCATAAAGAGACGTGAAGTATAGACGTTTGCACCAGTATCAGTTATCAATTCAAATCTTGAAAATAAATGACGAAAATGTTTGTACTGAACTGGGAATCCTGTCATAACAGTTACCTTCCTGGGAACTACCCCCAACGACGTTTAATATGGTGTCATTCACAAGCAACAAGGTATGCTCATGCTTAAAAATGAGATTCCATCATGTAAAGCTTGTGACAGGGATGCGAACCCAGTACCTAATCGGATTGTTAACGAAGTACGTAAAATCAGAAGCTAAGTATCAAATGTTTTCACCAAAAGCGAAATGTTGGAACCTTAAATGACGATAGAATTGTTTTTGCCTGACTGGGATTCGCACCCAGCATCTAGCGCCGTCGGTTTCTAGCCAGGAACAGACGATAAATAGCTATTGTAGGTTCACCAGTAGCGAGATGTGCGTATGTTTAGCTAGACATCAGGCGACGAAAAGTTCTGTACTCAATGGAATTCAAACCCCGCACACGTGGTCATGAAGACGCTTTAACTATCAAATTCCTTTCCAATAATAGCTAGGAGTGGCATGTTTGTACTTTCAATGATGTGATGGAAAATACTCTGCTGGCTAGAAGTTGAATCCACAACATATCGTCGTTGATCACAACGAACACAACGTCAAACCCAAATCCGTTTTCGCCAGTATGATGGAGAGGAATTTTTGATCTTGAAAGGATGTAAGGAAACGTTTGATCTTGTAATGTTATGATAAAAAGCTCATCGTGTATCATGTGGCTGTGAGTTGAAACGAAGGCGTTGCAGCTGACAACGCACGAAGAGACGTTGAAAATGCAACTATTTTTCACTAGTAGTTCGGAGTGCACATACTAGGGCTTGAAATGAAATAATGAATATTTTGTGCTAATCAGGATTCGAAACCAGATAGGTGCCTTTCGATGAGGCCTAGAAGAGTTTGCAGTCTTGGGGAGCGCAGTGAAATCGAATTCGAATCCCAACCCCGCACCACAATTTTCAACGTCTCAGTTTCAAATAAAGTAAGAGCCTTGTGAACTTACATGGCCATTGGTTCATTAAATGAAATACATATCCTAGTTTACGACGGCTTGCTGGTGGCAGAGTCTCTGCCTTCCGGGGTTTCTCCATCTGTCACAGCTCAAACGAATGCCGCTCTGCCCCAGTCGGCAGCGAAGGGATGTTATCTTTACTGCGGATATTGAACTACGGAGCTTACTGACGTTCTGCACTTTGCGTTAATAGGGGATGAAGGAGAGTTGCTTGTGTGTGTTAAAAATCTACGCCTGACGTGAGATGTGAACCTACACGTTTTACACATCAATACAAGATTAATCCACCAGACCACAGAACCCCCTGCGAAGCACATAATTATGAATTACAGAATATTCATTTAGATGTAGATGCAGATGTCAAAGGACGGGTAATAGGAAGGAGGGCGGGATCTGGGAATGGATAGACGTGCAGAAGTTGTGATATTCGCTATTTTTGACTTCATTAAAACAGCAAATACGAGTAGTTAATACATTCAGCCAGAAGGCAAATACTTGTTTATAAATAATGATTAATGTATAATGAGGGGTTGCATGGCAACGGTGGAATTTTCTAAATAATGTAATTCGTCGTCTTTGGGCGGCAATATAAACAGAAAAATACGGATGGATATGCGATCCTTCACTATTTTGTTCGCTGGAGAACAAATGAAGCCTTGAGCGCTAAAGACTTGTACCGTTTTTCTCAAGTAAGACGGACGCAGATTTGTGGCAGTCTGATCTAATTTTTACTAATGTATAAAAACGTGTTATGTCTAAGTTATAACTTATCGTGACGACGCACGAGCGACTCAAAGAAGACAATGGCTATATAAAAGAGCGCTCAGTGGACATGATACGGACATAAAAATCTACCGTCATTGTAGTACTAAGCTTAAGGTACGATATATGTTTTAGTTATAATAAATATTTGTTCTGGGAATACTGAATCATTTAGCAGTGCTCATTCCTATTATCTCCTCAGTATTATTTTCATTTTAATTATGCGTTTTGCTAATATTACAGACACCAAGATCAGCAGTCCAATGTGCGTGTTACATTGATAAAAAGAAAACTGTTTTATCGTCTTCTTGCATCAGCTTTAATATTGAATTTCCCTTTTGTGTGATGTTACAGTTGTTTTTGCGCCCTTAAGAACTTCCTGGTCCCTTAGGAAATTGTTTTGTCATAACAATAACTTCACAACCGGGTATGATCGTATCTACGATCATGAAGTAATTAGAAAGACGATAACGCAATTTCTTAATCAATAGCACGCTAGTTGTGACTGCCTCAAGCCACGCGAAACTGCAAGTAAAAAACTATTCACATCTCATAATGCAATATTTTATGACAATGGTAAATCCATGATTCTTACGCCAATTGTGATTGATAAAACAGTAAGCTAAATCTCAATTTCCAACTTTCCATTGAATAACAACATCACTTTTATTTTGTAACATCACACTTGGCGCCCGAACAGGGACTTGACCAAAAATTAGTTCAAATTCTTGGAAAATTTTCTACGTGCTTGTGTTAATAAATGTTCTGTCGTCTCATGTACACATCATCTCTGTGTGAATGACGGAAAATATGCTGGTCAATAACGCAGTTTAATTATCGAGAGAAAGGAAAAGAAAAGAGACGCGAATTTGCTGAGACCACATAGTGCTAACCAAGCCATCAAAAAGTAAGTCAGAATTTTGCATACGCAGTGTAGTGCTTCAGTAGCAACGTTGCTTTTCCAAGTCGATCCACATCCTTTCTATCTCCTTCCCGCTATAGAAAATCTGCTTTATTCCATCTTTCAAAGTAAAATTCTTCGTAGTCTAATAATAGAAATTATTTGTCCCCATTGTTAGTATAGCTGTATTACATTTTCAAGATGACGGATAGTGTGTGCAATTTGCAGTGGAGAGCATCTTCATTCATTTGTCTGAAACGCTTAGGTTCCATCTTGTCTTCTCGCCAGATAGAATTTCATTTGTTGCTCACGCGAGAGCGGTGCTCTTAGCGGACTCACCACGTCACTGACAAACGACGAAAGCGTTGCGTAGCACGTCATTTACTGACGAAAATGGCAGATAGTAAACAGAGACAGGTGACAACAGGAGACGGAAGTGAAGACGTTAATAGTACTCCATACCCTTTACGATCGCGAATGGTAGGTTCCCGTGTGGAAACTGAACTAACCATGTCTGTATCAGGGGAAAGTGACCTAAAGTCCAAACTCTTCCCGCTGCAGCTACAAATGACCTCGGTGCGTTAATGGAAATGCTGAAACAACAGTTTGACGCAGTAAATGAGACTATAAAAACATAAAATGAGACTGTTAACGCCCGATTCGATGCTGTAAGCGAATCGGTAAAAACACAAATTGAGGCTGTTAACGTCCGATTAGATGCTGTAAGCGAATAATTAAAAACGCAGCTAGGCACAATCAAAACAGATCTGCATAAAGAAATTACTGCTGAATTAAATACCCATTTGGGTGAGGTGCAAACTAAGATCAGTGATCAAATTCAGAAAATGCAGAAACAGGTGAAAAGTGAAATAGCTGAAGTATCTGGAACATTAAACACAAAAATTCAGGCAGCTACCAAAGAAATAAACTCAGTTAGAAATGGAGTATCTGACATTGAAGGTGTAGTGGAGGATCTGTCGAGGCAGATAGACTCAATCAATATTGAAGAACAGATTAGGACCACCGTGAAAGCACACGCGGAGGCATTGTCGGAACACTACGGTGAATGGATAAAGGGTAAAGATATTTTTATCGAAAAGAAGGTCAGGGAGGAGCTTAGGGAGACTGTCAAGGATGTAACTTATGAAATCTTAGCTTCTCCTGGTAAGTCGGGAGACACAGTGGTTTCTGAATTGGGACAGATTCGGAGGACACTTACACGGGATCTTCCCGAGTGGAAACAGCAAGTAGTGGACGAATTCAGAATGCTGAGAAACTGGGTAGAAAATCCGCACACGCATACGCAAACTGTAGGGAACAACTCTTTAGACAGTGACGAATGTCAGTCAACTCCTTATCGTTCACCGCCTGATTACATGCAAAACAACAGTCCTGTTGAGTCCCGAGTAGGGAAAATAAATGATCCGCCCACAATTGTGAGTTTAATGCAAGAGGAAAGTGTGATTAAGCATCGCACTTTTCCTGTTTTTCATCCGCAGAAGCGAGAAATACACCCCATCGTGTTCCTAAAGAATTTTTCCGGCATATTTCCCGGGAGCTGGACAGACAGACAGCGTATTCAGTTCGTCACTGGCTTTATTTCTGGTGATGCAGCATTATGGGGAACGGAAATGGTAGACACGTGTAGGAATTATGAAGAGTTTGAGAAAATGTTCTTGGCAAAATTTTGGATTAATGGGATACAGCAAAGATTAAGGAAGGAGGTGTATGGTGCGTAAATTTTCATTGAGAAGCATGGAAGTCTCCGGCGATACTTCGAGAAGTATCTAGCAAAAATTAAATTCTGGGATTCTCCGATTTCTTCCAAGGACGTAATTATGATTCTCAAAAGCAAACTCCGTGTCTATTAGAGAGAAACTAGTAAATGTGTCCGAAGAAGACACGGATGTATTCCTTTCTGTGCTGGATTCCTTAGATTTAATTAGCGAGGATGTGCGCTCCAAGGTTGGCAGCGGCAAATTCTTCCCTGGCAGCCAGCAGAATGCATCGCACGCGGACAACAATGCGCAGAAGGAGGGAGTGCGCTACTGTGATCGCTGGTACCAACCTGCCAGCCGTTATGAAAACACAAACGGCAATAACTTTAAACGGAAGCAGAAAACCAATTACAGTAATCAGCAGAGATACCACCCAATTTACAACCACCAGGTACAACATCAGTACGGAAACCCACCCTTTAATTCTGCGCCTGAGTAGTATGGATAGTATGGAAATTCTCCACAAACGATTGGTAATTTTTCAAATGGGCCAGTGTATAATCAAAGTTATAGGTAGAAAAATAGCAAGTGGCATGGGCAAGGCGGAGGCCACCCAGCACAACATCAGAACAACTTTTCACAGGATAGAGGACCGCGGAACAATTTTCAAACGGCACCAAATGCGAACTTTCCTTCACAAGGAAATGGTTTCGCCGGCAGCCAAAAGATCGGGCGACAGCAGCCGTCTCAAGTATTCTATTCACAAGTGAATGCACCCAGTGGATTTTATCCCTTTACACCGGCATTTGTACCACATAACCAGCACCAATAAGAAACGGAACAAACAGACTAAACATCGTGCGGAAAATTAGAGGCAGGGCCTTTCAGCCTCCTAGAGGTCGCTGCGGATTTTGAGTGGGGGCACTAAGGAAACTTCTGATTCTGAGTATGTCAACGCGATTTGATACGACCATGAGACCGACCTACGAGATGACCTTGCACCTGACAGAGAAGCTCAAGACATTAATGACATTTATGATGAACAGGTCCAGGCTTCGATTAAGATTTCTATTGCCAACATTCCTGTCACAGCCATTGTTGATACAGGAGCAAACATCAATGTCATGTCATCATGTCTCTTCAGACAGGTGTCTTCTATTTCAAAAGTTTTATCATTGCGATTCAGGGTTTCTCCACATCGGGAGCGATTGGTCCATTGAAACAGATAATTAGTTTACAGACACAGCCTCAACTGCAGATAGAATCTGTTTTGGTTTCTTACCTCTTGCGTACTGGAAATTTCCTTGTGTGAACTGTTAATGATACGTATTGTGTTGAACAGCGCACTGACTACACGGTAACGGCTACTACATGTAAACTTTAAGTATTAAGTGTTAAGTATGGAAAAATTGTTTATAGTGATGGACATTGAACTGATATTTCTTCAACAAGCTGTAGCAGGAAATTGAGGTTGCACCAAGAATTTCAATTTAACTCTAAGTTAGTATATATATAAAAAAAAAAAAAAAATGTGCTTGCGAGGTGATTGCCCGGATCTATATAAACATGTAAAGGTGAAAAATGGAGGAGGATGGGTAAATAAGCACTTCTCTCAAGGTACAAGAAGATTTATAGATTTATTTTTAGTAATGTAAGTACTTGAAGTTCTGTTGTAAAAGCCCAAATTACCCGCTTAAAAAAAAAAAAGGTACATGTTCAAACAGTCCAGACAGTGGACAGGAGTAGAGGAAATAGCTTAAAGTTCAGTTAAAGCGTGCTGTTAAATGGAAAAACAAGTGGTAACCCACATGTGTTCACGCAAGGAGACAATAAGCTGTAGTAAACTAAGTTAGGTGAAATACGGTACAGATAGAGGCAAACCATGAAGCATCAATAATGTAGCATAAGTACTCCACGAGGCCATTAATTGCTATGAAAGTAAACTATTTCCCTGTGATCTGAGCCCAATGTAAAGAGTATATGAGGAATGTTAGCTGACGAATTGATTTCAGTAGAATCAAGGTACTAAATAACCACACAGCAAGCCCCCTGCATCATAAATAAGTCCAAGTAAAGATCTTCAGAAGATTTGTAGTGTAATCTAGCGACCATTCAATACCCTAATTGAAGGCTAATCTAAAGAACAAGCAATGCAGTGATATTTAAACTTAATACTGACTATAACCAGAGTGAGACGTAGAAGTAGCAAAGCATGCTGTAATGAAAGAGGTTGAAATTTATATATGTGCCTATGTTTATTATGATAATTTTATTTACATGCAGATTTTATTTCAAAAATGTCTCCTAAGACACTCCTCTTATGAAATCCATTTTCCTTGTGCCCGTTCCTTTCGATCCTGGTTCATTAACCCAGACCAAGGGTCGACTTGTAAAAGGCACGTGTGCTTCGAGGCAAAGCAGTGCTTATGAGAAATGAGACACGTAGCGTGATGAACTTCGCTAGCTTTGGTAATGTTTGTTATGGACCGGTTGCGTAAACCCAGTGAACTGTCGGTAATTCCATTCATGCGAAAAATGGTAGACACGCGTTACCCTATTTTTTTTTTTAACAGAGGACGATTGCTGAGTACACGAAGCGAAGAGGGAGACCTACTGTTATCCAGTCTGCCCTCAAATATAAAAAAAAAAAATTGGCAAGCACAAAGGAAGGCACAAAAAAAAAAAGATTCAGCGTTAAATGCGTACTCGTTAAGTAGTAGATATGTTGCGTGGCAGTAGAAAATGATCTTGGGTGCACTAAAGAGTAAATGCAACGAGTGTTGCGAAACCTGTAGTTTTCATAATGAGGAGATGAGCCCTTAAAAGAAAGTTTGAAAGAATATTTTTAGGTTCACTAGTGAAAGTAAACCTTGAGATATAAAGATTCCATTCATAAAGCAGTTGTTCACTGGACTTAACAAAAGGAGTGACAATTAATTGTAAATATTAGCTCGTAAGTGATCTTTTGTAAATAGTAGAATATAAGTCTTTCTGTACCAATGGAGGAAACCTGCAAAATTGATTGTTTTGTAAATGAACTCTATCGGCGAAGGAACTAAGCACGAATGCTGTGTGAAGATGCACACTAAAGTGCGACGTGCATAATAAAAATAACTGTTCACTGTATATTAGTGGTAGTGTTGTACTGCAAGTGTAAAAAGAAGTCAAGGCTACTACAACAGGTGCAACGCAAAGGTTAGTGTTGTTCTAAGTGCAGCGACAGCTAAAACATTCGTCGTCACTTACCTGTGAGCCTCATGGGAGGCAGCTGACAGAGAAGTATGGAGGCAGCTTCAGTGTCCGGCTCCTCCGATGGAAAACGCGCGCGAGGTGTTTGTATCGATGCACTCGTGTGATACGAAGTTCACAAAAAAAAGGAGCAATCGACGACCAGCAGCTCTGTTACAGCCTGAGCGCGAACGGATACTGAGTATTGGAGCTCACGCAACACTGTGCAGCCGCTGTGAGTGGCTGACGTGTGGGTGACGAAACAATCCAAACTTTAAACTGCTAACCGCCATGACTTCCATCGTACATACTGGAGGAAAGACATTTGTACACTTGTGAGACTACATTTTCATACGTAAATTAAGCAATTTTATTGAGTTGAAGTTAAGATGAGTGAGAAGTAGATTGTTAGATTACTCAGGCCTTAAAGCCATTAATACCGGCACTCCTGAACACTGCTAAAATGAATTATAATCCTGTCTCTTGATGGACAAAGAAAATGAATGTGCACTATAGGAAGACCCTAAACACCAGACCAGTCCCGATCCTTAACAAATGTATCCAATAGGTTGTAAGTTATACTAATAATTTTCCACTTCTTCTGTTTCATATTGTAAATAAAAACCCGGGAAGCCACTTGAATTCCTGGCACCACAGTGGAAAGGACAGATGTACTGCATGATGAACGCCGTAGATAGCTAACACAGAAAGTGAAAGCATCACGAAGTGTAGTGCTCCGTTATTAAACTGCAATTGAACCACGATGAGTCAACAGATGCTCGAACATTGTCCACTCTAGTTTAATGAAAATAAGCACTCATTGTACTCATGTATTAGTTGTTAAGCTCAAGAGAAAGTAATTTCTGAATTCTATCCCCTGAAGTGCGAAATGAACGTTCACTTATTGTTATAAGCAAATATGGACCAAACTTAAATATGCACATAAATGTTAATCTTGGTATTATGGAATGAAGTGACTGATGAACAAAGAATGAAAAACTTTATTTTGAAAAATGATAAATATCTGATATATGTTTATAAATGTAATTTCAATTTATGTACACAGTACGCCAGTAACATTATGTAAATGTCACACCAAAATTCACGAATATCTCATGAGGATATGAGGATCGAGGTAATCCTTCGGCATTCCCTCTCTCCTCATGGGAGGCAATGTGACATTCGCTATTTTTGACTTCATTAAAACAGCAAATACGAGTAGTTAATACTTTCAGCCAGAAGGCAAATACTTGTTTATAAATAATGATTAATGTATAATGAGGCGTTGCATGGCGACGGTGGAATTTTCTAAATAATGTAATTCGTCGTCTTTGGGCGGCAATATAAACAGAAAAATACGGATAGACATGCGATCCTTCACTATTTTGTTCGCTGGAGAACAAATGAAGCCTTGAGCGCTAAAGACTTGTACCGTTTTTCTCAAGTAAGACGGACGCAGATTTGTGGCAGTCTGATCTAATTTTTACTAAATGTATAAAAACGTGTTATGTCTAAGTTTGAGTGAAGTGTAAAGAACTGTTATAACTTACGGTGACGACGCACGAGCGACTCAAACAAGACAATGGCTATATAAAAGAGCGCTCAATGGACATGATACGGACATAAAAATCTACCGTCATTGTAGTACTGAGCTTAAGTTACGATATATGTTTTAGTTATAATAAATATTTGTTCTGGGAATACTGAATCATTTAGCAGTGCTCATTCCTATTATCTCCTCAGTATTATTTTCAGTTTAATTATGCATTTTGCTAATATTACAGACACCAAGATCAGCAGTCCAATGTGCGTGTTACATTGATAAAAAGAAAACTGTTTTATCGTCTTCTTGCATTAGCTTTAATATTGAATTTCCCTTTTGTGTGATGTTACAGTTGTTTTTGCGCCCTTAAGAACTTTCTGGTCCCTTAGGAAATTGTTTTGTCATAACAATAACTTCACAACCGGGTATGATCGTATCTATGATCATGAAGTAATTAGAAAGACGATAACGCAATTTCTTAATCAATAGCACGCTAGTTGTGACTGCCTCAAGCCACGCGAAACTGCAAGTAAAAAACTATTCACATCTCATAATGCAATATTTTATGACAATGGTAAATCCATGATTCTTACGCCAATTGTGATTGATAAAACAGTAAGCTAAATCTCAATTTCCAACTTTCCATTGAATAACAACATCACTTTTATTTTGTAACAACACAAAGTGCAAAATATAAGCAAAGTATTGCTTACTTAGATGGGTGCCACAGTTAGTTTTATCTTAGGACCGATAGATAAGGAAGGACTGTTTTCAGAACGAAGAATGGGTCATAGGGAAGGGGAGACCAAAGAATACCGTTTCATAGATGTCGAGAGGAATGATAGAGAGTAAAGACAGCAGCAATTAAAAATGAAAATCAAGTCGATAATGTAAGTATCTTCGCCTTAACCTACTTCGTTGATTTGCTGCTAGCATGATTAAATGTTTATCTTACCTGTACTTGATTTTCGTGCACTTGTTTCTGCTGGATACGATACGACGGGAAGTTTTTCGATGATATCTCGTTCAGACGGTACCGACCAGATAATTCATATTTGCAACAGAACGCTAGGAAACGGAATCAAGTCGATGCCAGACTGACGTCTAAAATAACAATGATAGGAAGCTATTTTTATTAAAGAAGTGTACTTTTTGTAATGGGATTGCAACTCTTTATTTCAAAAGTGAGTGAAGACTTCCTGGGTAATCACTAATGGACACTCGTACCAACGCGTAAATCTGCTGTTGTGAGCTTTCCATAAACCGTTTGTTAAGCGCTATGTTTTCTTTTTTCGAAAGAGATGAATGGCTGTTTACTTACCACAGCATGAAGCCATAATCACATGATTACTTATTCTATCAAATTGTAAAATATGTAACCAAAATGTGAAGTGTATAACCGATAATTGTCTTTCCAATCAGGCTGCTGCTCGTGCTTTGCTTCTTTTCTTGCATCACTTATTGTTACAGAATTTCTTCTAGCTTTAATACAGAAGTTACATTCCGAAGGCTAAAGAATAATGGCAGGGTGGACCGTAATTCGTAAGTTTTAATGGCGCAGACGACCACTCCGCCACTGCTTTTACTTGCAAACCATATACCACAAGTACCATTTGAGAAACTGCCAGAAGCACTTCGAAACTATTAATCTGTCCGCTTTAACCTCGACAACCTTGCGCTGCTTTTCGTTGCTTATTGTATTCAAGTCGATACGTATCGATCTGGTTGGTCTGGTCTGTTATTTCTGAAAGCAAGCAGTGCTGTAGTTCGCTATTTATCCACTTTAAAAATTAACCTGATGTTGTCGAGATGAGTATTTTACAGTGCGATAATAATGTTCCTAACCCACTTACATACTGAGATACTAATACAGTTTTAATATGTTGTCACCCGAGGTGTCTTTTTAATGGTGAAGGATTGCTATTAAAAAGAGAAGTACACTGGTGTAAACGAACGTTTCGTAAAAAAAGGCAAGAAGTGTATAAAGTGTGAGGGCGAAATGTCCAATGTCGTGAAATGATACAAATAACTATAAATTAGCCTAAGCAGAACCAAGAAATGGAATTATATGATCACATAATACGTCAGAATAGTAGTAGTAGTAATATGGGAGAGTGTTGCACCTGCATTATAGTGTACCAAGGAACACATGGTGTTTCCTGGTTGGTGTTTCATTGTAGTGAACTATTTTAGAAATACATGATGAAATGGACGCTAGAGTTTCCGCCATTTTTTACCGGTTTTGTTGCTGTTAGACACGAGGTTGTGTTCTGTGCGTCATTTCTAAATATTTTCAGTTCCACTCATTCAAGTGCTGTCCACTCATTTTAATGGGACCACCTGTCAGAAGACTTTTTGCAGCTCGGATCGCTGCTAGAAGTTCAGGAAGAGAGTCAGTGAGGTTCTGGAAGGTACAGACAGGGATGTGGAGCCATGCTGGCTGCAGTGGCGTTACCAGCTGCGCCAGGTTTCGTGGCTGAGGATCCAAGTCGCGAACACCCCAGTCGAGGTGGTCCCACAGATTCTCGACTGGGTTTAAATACAGAGAGTTTGGTGGTTAGAAGTGTACGATAAACTCATCCTGGTGCTCTTCGAACCACGCACTAACACTGGGTGCTGTGTGATACATTGCATTGTCCTGCTGGTAGATGCCATCGTGCTGAGGGAGAAACAAATGTATGTAGGGGTGTAAAAGGTCCCCTAGGGCAGGTGCATACTAGTGTTGATCCACTGTGACTACCAAGACGATGAGGTCATCCAGGGAATGTAGGTAAAACATTGTCCAGGCCATAAAGATCCTTTGTCCGGCCTGTATCTTTCCATCCAGACGTTACAGAAGAATACTGAAAATTAGGTGGATTGACAAGGTAACCAAGGAGGAGGTTCTGCGCAGAATAGGAGAGAAAAGATACACATGGAAATGAATGATGAGAAGAAGGGTCAGGACGATAGGACATCTGTTAAGACATCAGGGAATAAATATCAGGGAAAGACTTCCACTGTACTAGATGGAGTTGTAGAGGGTAAAAACTGTAGTAAAAGACAGAGATTGGAAAACATCCAGCAGATAATTGAGCACGTAGGTTGCAGGTGATGCCCTGGGATAAAAAGGTTGGCACAGGAGAGGAATTCGTGGCTCGCCGCATCAAACCAGTCATCAGAATGATGACTCAAAAGATCAAAACATGCAGCTCCCTATGTCAATATATCATGAAGATGATTTCGACCCGCTGTTGTATTCATAAGTTGCTCTTCCTCTACCACTTTTATCACCCACACTTCCCTCTGTTACCAAACTGACTACTCCTTCATGCTTTAGTATGTGTCATTATTATAATTCCTGAAAATATGGAAGAATAACAGCGAGGTAATGAACGGAATGATATTTCTTGCGCCAAACACCAACGTTTATTATTTTTTATTTAAAGATTTAAAGTTTTTAGACAAGGAGGTTAATCAAAATATAAGAACTATTGTAATATTAAATTGCTATCGAAACAAAGAGATTCATTTCTGGCAAGTGTAGTCATAGTGTGCAAGGGGAACAGCGACCGTTGGAAATCAAAATTACAGAGCAGCCATAAGCCCCATGTAAATTTATTTTATTGACATGTTGCATTCAACAGCCGTGAGCACCTTCAGAACCATGGAAACAGAATGTGTTATACCACCATAAAATGTAATAAACTCACTGTTTCAACTTACACCCTGATCAGTTACATTACGTAGCTAAAGGTCCGCATGGAATCTATCTGGCTGTAGACAGCCGCCGCCGTCCCACATAAAATGGAGTTAGATGTTTACAGTTAAATCCTCTGGTCAGGTACAATTTGAGATTAAACAGCAGGACATATCATTTATTGTTGAGAGAGTCAAGAGCCCCCTATCAATGCACGATTTGCTGAAAACTACCACATTAAGTACAACAGAATTTGAAAAGCAGTAATTTAAAATAAAAACTTTGGCACATAACCGCCGTTTTTGCGGGATTTAACAAACATGTGTCTAAAATTCACTGGTTCTAAAATTTAGTGTAACACGGCAAAGTCACAGACTGAAATTCGAAGCGCAGCTTTTTGAGGCGTTAACACACATATGCCAGTTTGCAATAGATTACTAATGCCATTAAAATTAATCTATGTTGTAAATAACCTTGGATTAAACGCATGATTCAGACTAAGACACGCGATTCTACAGTTCAGTAATACGCAGTATATGAAAAGAAAAGAGTTTACGAAACACGTTGATGGTGCTTATACATATTTCCATGTACTCATAGATGCTATAAGTTTCGAATAGCATGAAACTTCCAGATTTAAGAAAGAAATGAAAGTGTAAGACTAATTATGTTGGCACTGTTGACGTCATAAACTTGGTAGAGCATCGCTGTTTCCTCGAGATTAAACACATATCTACAATTTACGACTTGTTATAAAACATTTTTAAAATGACACAAACTACAACAAATTAAAACTGTAACTGCCGCTTGTAGAGGCGTTAACTCGTATGCTGTACTTACCACAGCTATTTCGTGTGATACCAGTTGTGTATGAGGGAAGAGGCAAGCAAGGAAGAACCTTTCAAAAGACAACAAGTGCCCTGCAGTCGCGACGTTCCTTGGTTTGGTGCTCGTGTATTCTGGTTTTGTTAACTAGATATGTTTGTATATATGTTATATTTTCCTTGTTTTAATCTGACGGATCACTGTAAAAGTTCCTTGAAAAAAAAAAACCTACCGATATTTGAAAGAAGGTTACGTTAATTGTAAACAATTATCTTACTCCATTTTATATATAACTGGGCGCTATCTACAGCCAGATATATTTAAAGGTTAGTCGGTGGCAACGTAACGTAAGTTAGCAGGTTGTAAGTTGAATCTGTGAATTTGTCTCATTGTAGGATTATGCAGCAAACTGTATTTCGATAATTCTGAAGATGCGTAGGTTTGTCAACTGAAACGTGTCGACAAAAGAACTTTTACATTGGACTTACGGCGCCCCTACAATTTAGTTTGAGAATCATTTCATTGGATAAAGCGTAGACTTCTAAAACATTATTTACTAACCAGATTTCATTTTCCGATATGACACAGACGTCCAAAATAATTTAAGTATCTTTCTCTGAAGGACCAAGGGCTGAGGAATACGGCTGTAGTGAAAAATACTTATACTGGGTACGAGACTGAAACAAAGCTCGCATTCGCTAGCAGATGATACTGCGCACACACACACACACACACACACACACACACACACACACACACACACAATTAAATATTGAAAAATACTTGGCAGAAAAGGATGTGAAACTGATAAATGGAGAGGCAGGCTATGTAAAAATCCTTCGCCCAGACAGAGGCAGAGGCAGACCAGGCACAGGGTCTGCGAAGGAAGTCGCCCATCTTCTCCACTGTTTCCTGTCACTGGCCTTTCACCTACACAGGGGGAGGGGGGGGGGCATTTCATAATTAACAGGTAATCTCCGTATCAGTACTTGACAGACCACGCAACACATAGTGAGGGCAATCACTAGGGTGCTATAATTAAAATGTCAAAATCCTTGGTCATAATTTGCATATACACTGATCAGCCAGAACGTTATGACTCCCTACTTAACAGCCGGTATGTCCACCTTTGGCGTTGACGACAGCGGCTACGCCTGCACACACAAGTCACCTAATTGCCGTAAATTCTGTGAATAGGGTGCAACCTCTCCCTTACTAATCGGCCTATCCTGCTGGCGATATAAAATATGACCGTGGATCGCGTGTATAGCTAATGGGATTTTTCTAATTGGATAAGGGTCTCTTTCCCGAGGAAGTAATACCATTAAGTAGGGGGAAAGTGTACAACAGATCTTTCTGATAGAAAAGTCTACTAAAAATAAAAAAAGTAATTAAACCGAACAGGGCTACAATTTGGAAAAATGAAAGTTATTTTGTTCATTCACTCACGAACAACACTGGACAGAAAAAAGATACTACTGATTATGAATCCAAAAATTACACTAATAAACGAAAAGGCAATAATTACGGTCTCCAGCCCACTTGGGCGATTTACATCCAAAATCCTGTACAAGATGATGGGAAAGAAAAACATTTATTATTAAACACTGACGTGGCAATTGAAGGTTGTCACGTTTTTTGACACTAATTTTATGTGAGTATGTAATGATAAAGAAAACTGAGAAGCCACTTTTACGATAAGTTTGTCATTAAATTTTGAAAAGCGCAATCGAGTATTGATTTGAAAATCCCCACTTGAACTGTATGTTAGTGCTGAACTTCGTTACGTGAACAATGACTTTCAGAGATCTCAACATAACGTCATCAAAGAAATTTAGAGAAACGCAAGCTCTTTTTACTTTGCAGTTACTTAATTTTCAAACTGGATTTCATGTTATTGTTGAACAACTGAGCCTGTTTTTACTGACTTCAATAGAACTAAAAGACTTTGCTCTTAAGGATCTTTTAATTCTCTAGAATACGTACCAAACTAAACAGCCATGTGCTCCAAGCTATATGTAAAATAAAGAAAACTTCCGCACTCTTAATTTTCTTTAGATTTGGATTTTTCCAGTGATAGATTCTCAAAATTCGATTAGCATATAAGGAAAAAAAAGGAACAAGGCCCCTGCTTGGTAACAATGTCTGGGGGCAGTGAGGACACAATCGCCCTGAATTTAACTGATTATTATTTAAATAAAGTTCATTAATCAAATCGCATTCAGTTGTGCTGCTGGATTAGCCGTTAATACTTTCTACCAATGAACAGTCTTACTTCAGTGGTGTGCCTGCAACGAAACTCGGAGCCGATTACGAATCTGTGTTGCTGGAACTGCTGCTGTTGTTGAAGATGGTAGCTCCTTGTGAGGCCTCGGCTAATTACAGGAACGGGCAATCGTAATTAATACAGCCTCTTCCGCCAGTCCACTGTCCTTCCCCCTGCTGTTAATCTGGCCGGTGCGCGTACATGATGCCGCCGAAATGGTACTGTCTACTGCGAGAGCGTTAACACCACACTTAGCACACTACAAGCGCTGGAACCCGTCCCCCTCTCTCCGCGCGCTCTGCGCAACAACCCCCTACCCAAAGATTTTACAACGCAAACGCACTGCTATTATCGTTGCCGATGCAAATAACAATTCATTTGGCTTTTTCCCAGAGCTTATATGTTTCACAGTAAAACACATATAAATACTATGAAACGTCAACAGACTTCTACCTAAATGTGCACATACAGTGAAGCAATGTCCATACTTATTAAAAGAAAGCATTTAAATTACTAATATGTACATACAATTTAAATATGTATATTCATCCTGCATTTTCGGTGTTACAAGGGGTGGTGGTGGTGGGGGACGGGGATGAGTTCTGACGCTACGTTGAATCACATCCCAAATGTGTTCAATCGCGTTCAGATCTGGCGACTTGGAGGGCGAGCACGTCAACTGGAACCGTGTTGCTCGAATCACTCCATCATACTCCTGGTCTTATGATATGGTGCATTATCTTATTGAAAAATGCCACTGACGTCGGGAAACGTGATCCCCATGAAGGAGCGCACTTGGTCTGTGCTTTGCACGTACGCCACTGGACCCATGGATGACTACGTCAGTGCATAACGTAGCCGCCGCCAGCTTGTCTCCATTCCGCAGTACAGGTGTCAAGAAACTGCTCCTCTGGGAGGCTTCGCACTCTCCCGTAGACATGATGACGAAGGTATCGAGTTTCATCATACAGTGAAATGTTGGTGAAGCGCTCTGCTATTGCGCCAACGTTCGGTGCCAATGGTCACATGCCCGTTTCAGTTGTAGTTGCCGATGTCGTGGTGTTAACATTGGCACAAGCATGGGTGGTCGGCTGCGGAGGCCCATCGTTAGGAGTGTTCGGTGCATTCTCTGTTCAGACACACTTGTACTCTGCCCAACATGAAACTCTCATGTTAGTTCCGCCACAGTTCTCCGCCTGTCCTGTTTTACCAACCTGCCAAGTCTACGACGTCCGAAAACAGTAATGAGGGATGACCACCCAACCCTACGACGTCTGGACTTGGTTTCATCTTGGTTTCGCCACGTGCTGAAGATGTTCACCACAACACTCTTCGAATACCCAACAAGTCGTACAGATTTAGAACCTCTCGTGCCGAAACTCAGATAGATCGCGGATCTTCTCCATTCTACACACGGACAGGAGGCTCACCGATAATACACGCGCCGGGCGTATAACTGACTAGCAGTCACTTTTCGCCAGGTGGCGCTGCTGTCGCCTGGTCGGGTTTATATCGATAGCAGGCTGTTGGTCATAATGTTCTGGCTGATCAGTGCTCATACAACATCAGTGGAAGATGCCATACTATTTGTTTCTTCGTGAAATTTATACGGGAACTCTGAGAGTTTCAAAACGAGATTTATCACGCATATTTTCCTAAGTTTCGTAAAACCGATGTGTATGATAAAATCATAACGTTCATATCCTTTAATCATTTCTTTACAGGTTGGTCTACTAAGCGTCGGTTAAGATAGCAAAGTAAATTTCATACAATCACAAATTTTACCGCATATTTTACAGTCAAGTAATACAAAACAGAAGTTTGGGTTACACTTATCGACCGCGTTACGGTTGATATTTACTGTCTTACAGGACAGTCGTCACACATACCTGCTTCATCTGTGCAAGTTGTACGAAGTTACTTCTTACAATGAATGCACTGAATCACGTCCACTTACAAATGGCTCAAATCACTCTAAGCACTAAGGGGCATAACATCTGAGGTCATCCGTCCCCTAGACTTAGAACTACCTAAACCTAATAACTAACCTAAGGACATCACACACATCCATGTCACACACATCCATGCCCGAGGCAGAATTCGAACCTGTGACTGTAGCAGCAGCCTGGTTCCGGACTGAAGCGCCTAGAACCGCTCGGCCACATAGGTCGGCGGTCCACTAACAGTACTTTCATTTACGCGCAACACAGTCATTGTCTTCAAAAGTGTATTTTACTTTTCTTCCTCGTTTGGTGAGTGGAGGGCTTTTTTGTCGCGCTGCTTTTAAATTTCATAACGTTCCCTGGTCTGTCAGCAACGACTTAGTTTTCTTTCTCCTTTCTTCTGCTCCTTCCAAAACTGGCATCGCTGGAATCTTTTCAAAGGAGGTAGAGGTTGTTACAGGTTCGTTAGGACTGTTGGGTTATGAGTTGCCAGATCCACCAAGAATGTTGAATCCATTAGGGGCCTTCTCCGTATGTTCAAGTCGTCTTCTGCAAGTAAATACGAGGGCGTTCACGAAGTGATGCAACACACTTTTATGTCGGCCTATTTCGGCTGAAAAATGCGGAATTTGTTGTGGGACTTCATGGGATATTCAAGCTTCAGCTCCTAAAGTTTCATGAAGTTCAGATAGGTGACGGAACTACACGTAGCCTTCACAATCGTGTCTCTAACGGAGGTGTGTCAAGCAGAAAGCTGTCAGTGTGTTTCTTTTGGTGAAAAACTAGAGCATCGCAGATATTCGTAGGCGCTTCCAGAATGTCTGCGGAGACTTGGCAGTGAACACAAGCACGTTGAGTTGTTGTCTAGATGCCTGTCATCATCGCAACAAGGCCACACAGACCTATCTGATATCCCACCTGCCGGCCGGTCACACACAGCTTTGACTCCTGCAACATTGGAACGTGTGGACACTCTCATTCTAGACGATCGACAGATCACAATCAAATACCTCGCTGCGCACTGCTCGTCTCTGTTGGTACTGCTGACACACTTGTCCACCAGATGGGGGACTCAAAAATATGTGCCCGCTGGGTTCCTCGCCGCCTCACAGGAGACCGTAAAGAGGAACGAAGGACCACGTGTACGGAACTGCTTGCTCGTTATGCAGCAAGACACTGGTCTGACGTCGACCGGTAGCGTGGTACCACGAGGGTATACAGGGCCTCCCAGTAAGGTGGTACCAGACTGTCGCATTAAACGTAAATTATGGCAGCAAACTTGAAGTAACTGGATACACACATAGTTCAAGATACACGATATATGATAAACACATGGACAGAATTGGTATAAATATATACAAGGTGTTCAAAAAAGTGTCGAATTCTTTGAGAAGTGGTAGTACTTATGGAAACAAGATAAATAAGTTCAATTAACTTCTCTCTTAATCAGGCTAGCATTGTAGGTCTTTGTGTTGGAGCGTGTTTCCACTGGTTGGTTCGAAAATGAGGAGTGTCGTGAGCAGTGTATGCCATAAGTAATTTGAAGCGTCATGAACTTCAAGGTCTATCTGTAATGGCTTGTTGCCCATAAACAGTTCCTGCTCTGGTATCGTATTAAGTTCTCTGTGAAGGTTTTGTTATGAGGGTTTTGCTAACATAGTGGATAAACGTAATATTAATGTTTTAATAAATGTCACTCTGCACTCATTTTCCATTTTTAGCTTGAATAGTTAAGTTCCATGGCACAACTTACTAGACTGGTCAAGGAATTTAGACACCTTCCCACTCTAAAACACAGACGTAAGATAAGATTAAAGTGTATGAAATAAATGATCAAACTTACACCTCAGATACTGCCATTAACCACACGAAGCTCATTTCTCTAAAAACAATTAAATTTAAATTGAATGTGGTTAACTCCTAAGTAATTTCTAATGGTACGTGTGTGTTCGAACCAGCGAGAAAGAAGCAAACCTCAAGGTAATTATCAATGAAATCAAGTAATACAAACGGACATGCACCAAAATTTGACAGCAAGATGACCGAGATTTAACAATCTGACATGCACTTAAACAAGAACTGAAAGCATAATACTTGACAAGAAAATTTAAGGAAGTATTTAAAATCGATTTTGAACCCAAATGATATAAATAAATGCCAGTGCAGCCGCACTATAACTGGAGGACACAGACTGATTTCTAAGGGCAACAATCAAATGAAGAGCACAAAAGCGCTCTAGCAACATCAGATAAATGGCTTAGTAAAAATCAAGTTCTTTAACAGGTGAAGTAAATGCCAACATCCGCTGCACGCGAACCTGATTCGCAGTATAAACAATAGTTAGGGCTTGCTGCACACCGAGTTACTGTGTCAAGCAAAAGGCAACTACCGTGAACACCCCAGAAGGTAGAAAAATTATCTAAAAAATTTCTCTTGCAAATTATCCTTATCAGGCAGCCCATTCAAACAAACCACAAGCGGTAGGTGCACTGCAAAATTGTTTCATTAAGTGCAAAATTAAAAAGAGACCAGTTCAAAAACATAATTACAAAAACCAGAAATACTAATGGAAGCTGAATTACACCACACACAATTTAACTATTTAAAACACGCCTGTCTGGCCCCAGAAAATCAGATCTACACCAGCCACCTTTGATAAAGTAAATCGAGATATGCTACTGGAAATTTTAAGAAACGGAGGGAGTCCACCTCATAAGAGCTGCACATGGTTTATATGTGAATAGCAAAATACAAATAAAAATAGCAGACAACAGACATAATGTGACTGTAATAAAATACGGAGTCAGACGAGGGTGTCCCTCTCACTCACTGGTTTTAATTTGTATATCGTCGATGTATCCAGAATTTGGTTACAAGCAATGAAACATTTTAAAATTAATGATGTGGATTTTAGTACACTACTTTTTACTGGCGACCATGTAATTATTAATCAGAATAAAAATAACTAACAAGAAGCTGTTTTCAAGTAAAATAGCCAGAGGATACAATCTGAAGGTCTCCAACACAAAGACAAAATCAATGGCATTTGTAGGACTCCAGGCCATGTGAGCTAAGACTGAAATTGATAAGCAGATTATAGAGCAAGTTAATACATTTAAATATTTAGTGTGCAGTATTACATACAGGGCAAACAATGAATACAATATAAGTTGCACCTATTTAACTATTTCTGCGTAACTTTGCTCAGAACATTGGGAAACAAAGCCCACAAAGATACTCTACTAAAGCTCTATAAGGTTACGGCCGTACCAGGAGTGCTCTAGGGACGCGAAAACTGGGATCTTAAGAGATGAACTGAGAATGGAAGCATGTGAAACGATATGAGAAACATACGGATGGAATTGGCAAAAATATATACAGGGTGTTCAAAAAAGTGTCGAATACTTTGCGAATTGGTAGTACTTATGGAAACAAGATAAATAACTCCAATTAACGTCTCTGTTAATCAGGCTAACATTGTATGTCTGTGTGTTGGAGCGTGTTTCCACTGGTTGCTTAGAAAATGAGATGTGTTGTGAGCAGCGTATCTGTTCTGCCATAAGTAATTTCGGATCCGTTCGTCAGTACCACATTGCCCGACGCTTGGTGATATCATAACAAGCAGCTTTAATTGTGTTTGTTCCATTTTCATAAACTCCTTTTTAGGTAAACCTGAATTTTTCGTTACACGTATTTTAGTCAAACGCATTCGAAGGATGATTGTGGGCTATCTATTTAAAGACTGTTTTCTTACAACTTTTGAAGATATTGTTACGTAACTTCAATTCGTGAAACATTATCTTTCCTCTCATATTTAAATTTGCTGCAAATATTTCAACAATAGTAGCCAGTGGGACACAAGATTTTTATATTTTTGGGAAGAGAATATTTGCTGTAAATTGAAGTTTTCATACCTCCTGTTCCCATGAATGACTTTTGGAGAATTGAGAGCAAGTATTTGAATTAACACTGTAACCTTTTGTTATTTAGTCTCACTGAAATGTATTATGTCATTTTGATCGATTATCAGCAACGTCCTGTTGGCCTTTTGTTGAGGAGTGTTAATAAAAATCTTGATCCGAATGTTGTTCAACCCTTATTTGGCCCAGTCCTTCCACTCCCAGCCAACCTTACACCAGTAGTGTGTACCACGTCGCACCATTTTCGATTATTCCAAAACATAGCTAGTTCCGCTAGCGCTTCATAAATGAAACACTTACTGCAAAAAGGCAACGAGTTAGAAAGTTATTTCTTTTGCTGATGATTATGGTTCTGAGTGGCTCAATTCATTATTTACAGCAAAAAGTGAACGTGTTTTTACAACAACATGGGTATGGTAACGCTGTCAGTTTTCTGTTTACTGCAGATAGGGAACTAGTCCGGTATATGTTAGTGGAAGGAGGAAAGACTCTATACATTGGATGACGTTGCTGAACTTGTGAAGCAGTCATCAAAAATTTTAACGCGTTTTCCATTCTTCAAATGAAGGACTGTTTTGTAAACTACAGTTCCTGTTGGCCTACAGTTTATGAAGGAACCTGCCTGAGCGATTATTATGGTAAAGTTGTTCCTAGACATCTGAAAAGGGTTCCCACTATTTCAAAGTACCATGAGATGACCTTTTCAGCTGAAAATCCACGTAGCGTTACGTGAAACCTGGAAGTTGCTGGCTTAACAATGGACACATTCAGGCTGAGAAAAGGAGGAGTGCGGAATTCTATTGGAAGAAAACTTAGACATTTTACTGTCTATAAATAACAACAAAATGGATGACATCAAGAAGTGTTTGGTCCGTAACGTTCAAGACAAGATGCAGGTTCGTAATTCAGTCACATTATGGCCAACAACAATGACACGTCGTGATGTAGATGAAGATACCCGACTAATGAAACCATGCAAAACCTGAAACATTGATCGGAAATCTGTAATGAGAAATGGTTATTACAATAAAAGACGTTTATACGTACAATGGTTTTTTAAAACAAGTAATCTAACCCAAAATTTAATTTGAAAATCCAGTGGACTACAGAAAGGGGACCTGTCCAACTCCGAGAAGGTCGTCCCCCTCTTTCCCCTGAAGTCGTACTTTTACGGGTATATAATAAGCAACTAGACCTAGATCAAGAAAGCAGAAATACATGTCAGGAGATAAATTTCATTGAACCGTTTTTATAGAGGTTTTTGTCTCCATTGTAAAAGTAGTAGATGTGGACATGTTACCTTTCTGCAGTATGTGGGTCATATACGATCTGTAATAATTTCATAGAACAACGTTCGATTAACTTCTTATGTGTGGATACACTAGAAAAAGATATCGGTGATGCGATCAACAGCAAGTGTTCAGCTCCGCTTTCTCCTAGCTGTCTGCTAAGGCCGGTGTGTGACCTTTGTACCGTATCATACAATAGCAGCTGTTTATTCATGAGAATCTGCTCGGAAATGGCGTGGAAATTATTGCAGCCATTGCACGGCGTGAGGTTCCACTTCGCAAATGGTAGGGGCGGCGCTGAACTCCTCCGTTTGCTGGCGGATGCGACTGACTACGCCTGCGGAAGCCGTTGCTCCCGACTTTCCATCGCTGATGTCGTGGCTGCTGACACGCCCTCTTCCATAATGCATGTGGCGCCTATGGCCCAAGTTTTTGGCGGCCATCCATCACCGGGTGTGCGGCGAAGTGACACCCCCTGCGATTTGCACTACTTTCATAGAATCCTTTTCCGTCAAATTTTTCACGGATTGTAACGTGATGATGCGCATTGGTTTCATATCCCCACTGTCTGCGGAGGCAGCAGATCTACAAACAGAACCTCAGCGGCCGTCGCTGCCGGATATGGTAGCTCTGTATTAGATTCAATCACTGCGGAAACGTTGGCCGGGAATGTCGGATGGAGTTTCTGGGCGGAGCATGGAAATGAGCTAACGAAAGACGAGCGTGCTGTAGTTAGAGATGGAAATGAAGCGGGAGCAAATGGAAAGGCCTGGATCAATTTCGACCACTTCAGCACCAAAGACGCACAAGCGAGCTTCTGTATTTCACACGTACTGTCTTTAATTTAACGCTGAATCAATAATTAAGTCTTCTTATGTTGCTGATGAACTGTTTTATGAAATTTTGTCCTATACAGAAGTAACTGAATTATTCATACATTTATAGTGCTTAAAACTGCCATATAACTGCTCTTGTTATTTCTGAGGAGAACGTTGTACTGGCAAACCTACTTACAGTTACTTAAAATAGGACGGCATGAGTTGTTATGAAGTGTACACTTCAAGGTTAATTTAACATGGTTATCATGCAACTACAGGTAAATATCAAAACTAAAATAATATAGGAAATAGTTATAACACTTCGAGAGCACTTGGAATGAATTTCTTACGTGTCGCGATATATGGTTTTAGAAATTGTAATGAAAGCAAAATATTTTTCTCTATTTTTTATTAAATTTAAGTTTGCTTACCAGTGATTCCTTAGAGGATGCTTCTCGCTGGCAAGATTTAGTGATAATTGCTCATACTGTTAATAAAACACCTACATTTTCGTTTGACGCAGTGTTACTGAAAATAACTTATATCGTGTAGCAATTAAAGCATTCGCTTCGATAAACGTAGCATCTAGATATGCAAAGCTGAGTTAACGTAGACTCCAGACGACAGCACATTCAGATTCTATTTTCCTAATGGGGAATTATAAGGCTCACATTGGGGGATACCCTGATTCAGTATAATAAGTCAAAGGAGACAAAAGAAGTAACAAGACATTAAAAAAAAAAGAACTAGAAAGTACAAATAGTATTTGGGGTCTGTTTCAAATTATGAGAATTTCAAGTCACAGGAAATGACTTCAGGAAACCAGTCAACTATTCAAATGAAATTTCACACAGAAGGCCAGAGTAAGCTTTTAATTCATATTGGCATTTAAATTCACCATAATATATTAGAATACACTTATATGCGTTCTCTGTAATATTTTTGATGAGATCTAACTCAACCTCTTTCTAATACATATTTACGTAAATGGTCGACTCTTACCGCAGGGTACTTCACCAGGACATAGTTGTTTAAATCCTTCGACAGGAAAATACTAACACCTCACTGGTTCGTTTAGTAACAAATACCGTAATACTTATCGTTTTTGATTTACGAGTAAACTGATTAATTTGAAGTAGGCATAATGGGTCATCTATTACTTAAAAGCTGCTACGACTACTTTTTTATAGTCCGTACGAAAGCAGTTGCAAGTTGGTTAAGATGTGTGAATATCTCAGCGAGAGGTATCCTCTTCAAGAAAGAATCGCAGTGGTATCCACCGGTTTACTTAGGGATCGCGGGAAATTTTTGTAAAAAACTATCCTGGCGTTTGTGTACCAGCAAAGAGCACTATACAGCAATTTGTGAGAAGGTGACGTATTACAGCGTCAGTTGCAAACTTAAAAAAGTATCGAGCTCTCGGCGTTCGTTCACTTGCCTTGATCGCGGATGTTCGAGCACGAATAATCCAGAGTCCAAAGAAGTCGACACGCAAATTGCTGCAAGAAGTGAAGGTTTCATGTAGGTCTAGCCAACGTCTTTTGCAAGACATTTGGGTGAAGACCTAAAAAATGATATGTGTCCAAGAACTGAAGTAGGGAGATAAGGCAAAACGTGTGAATTACTGCACAATTGACATTGGAATACTGGATCCGCTACTGTATTTCAGGAGTGATGGTTCCATCTGAAAGGACATGTGAATTCTCAGAACACCAGATACTGGTCAACAAACAATCCTTATTCTATTAATGAGGAACCTCTTCATGATGAAAAAATGAGTGTGTAATGTGCCGTGTCACCCAATCGGATTGCGGGTCGTAGGCTGTTTTTCAACGGGTAGGGGCCTCCTGTCACGCTTCACGAGTGTCAGCCTCACGAATTCATGAAATATTCGCAGAAGAAAGGATTGTCAGCAAAGGACTGCGGGAGCCGCGTTCGCTGGGCCTAACCACTTGTGACTTATCTGTGGGGCAGTCTAAGGGGAAAAGTGCACGCAAGTAACCTAATAACTTGAAGGACAATATTTGTACTGAAATTTTGAGAACTCATGCTGCAGAGTTGGGCAAAGTGGATATTAAAGTGTTAGGGCATGTGCTAAAGTCCATCGAAGCACCAGAAGGTCATTTTCAGCACCTAATGTAATGTAAAAGAAAGGATTAATTCAGTAAATGTACACCTTTGCAATTAGATTGTTCGTTATTTCTTTATTGTCTAATTATTACATATTTATCTACTTGTTAGTGTATCTGCTCGTGGCGGGCAACAATTGGTGCATAAAACTCAAGTAGTCTGTACTTGAGGCTGGCTTTCCGTGCGCCATGCTGTACTCGTGTGGAATAGGAGACGAAAGAATAACCGAAATGATGTAAATAAGAGGTAGCAGCTCTACCTGTATTAATTTCAATTACAGAGATGGTTACCGTTGTCGGCTCTGCAACAGCCATCACCAGAATAATTGCTGAAGTATGTAACACAAAATGGGTCTTAACAACCACAGTCAATGACAAACTATTGACAGCAATTAACCTTATTGGGCCGGCCGGGGTGGCCGAGGGATTGTAGGCGCTACAGTCTGGAACCGCGCGACCGCTACGGTCGCAGGTTCGAATCGTGCCTCGGGCATGGATGTGTGTGATGTCGTTAGGTTAGTTAGGTTTAAGTAGTTCTAAGTTCTAGCGGACTGATGACCTCAGAAGTTAAGTCCCATAGTGCTCAGAGCCATTTGAACCATTTAACCTTAGTGAAGGCGTGGACTAAATTGACCGACCCCATGCTGTTATTTCCAACTAGAATTTTTTCGGTTTTGTTTTTATGGTTTGTCCGTCTATCACTACCTAACCACTAGAGTTGGTCGTAGAACTTTGTTATTTCCTGACAAATATGGAAATAGATTGGTAGTGGTTCCAAAACGTGCTTGGGAGAGAATTTCCGTTTCTGCCATTCGTCATCTGTACATTAAACATTTTAAAATCTACAAATAGCTGGTACAGAATTTAAAGCAGTATTTATTAGCGAAAGAGATGAATCTCCTTTTGTGTTCATTCATAACTCCTTAAAAGGACTAAATTAAGAGCGAGAACACTTAGAACCTTTCATCTGTCGTGTTCTGAAAGAAGTATCAGGCTGTATTTATCTTATCTAGGTAACGGGCAAGGATGAATGCTCATACAGCCTTTAGACTATAGGAAAGATTATATTAAGAGGAACGCAAACCATCGTCATAGCGACGTTAGTCAGGTCCGTCCTGTTTCCGCAGGCATGTCCTCTCTCTCTGCTGGTGAGCTACGTGTTCCGCTCAGTAATCGATGACGAATACCAATTGGTAATAAAATGGCTGTTCCGCTTACTAGCTCCTTATGTGGACTTGGTGTAGTTTATTTTTAGTTTTTCTAAGTTTATTTTATAATGATTTCTTGGTGTGAGTAGTAAGTCACCAGTTGTTAGTGCGACCAATTCTAGTCTTATTATGATTGTTATGCAACCGAAAACGGTAACAAAGTAGTAACATTAAAATTACACCGATTTTGACTGATACTTATTGTTTATATTAAGCTCAATCGCTGACGACCCTTCATCATGCCAAAATTTCTTAGAAATGATAAGACCCAGGGAAACGTGTTCTCTCGGACAATTATTATGGCAACATTGTCCGAAACAAAGTGTTATCGAGAGGAAGACTGCAGCGAAGAAGAAGTTTGCGGTGCTGTTTAACATAAGTAGAACAAGTGACCAATGGGTTAAGGTAAGGGGAAACGACAGAATAAAGTGGAATCTTTATAGGCAATGACTGTAGGAAAATGTGTGTACCAAAAAGTCAGAGGTAAAATTCTGGGCTTCATCACTGATCAGTATTCCATCACTGTTTTCCTATTGTTTTATTATGTCATTATCAACGCTTATAACCTTGCCAATAGGGCCACTTCTATAAGACATTGACTTGGATAGTGCTTCTGTGCTTGTGATATGTCTGTGGCACTAAATAAGGACCATTCAGAATTTATGATGAAAAAGGTATCAATAGGACTGAAATAGAGGCATAATCTTTATCATCAGGTTTTTTGCGATTATAGGTACGTGCATCGATCCTTTAGGCTTGTAAATAACACAGTGCAAGTACCTGTGGAAAAAATGGTTCAAATGGCTCTGAGCACTATGGGACTTAACATCTTAGGTCATCAGTCCCCTAGAACTTAGAACTACTTAAACCTAACTAACCTAAGGACATCACACACATCCATGCCCGAGGCAGGATTCCAACCTGCGACCGTAGCAGTCCCACGGTTCCGGACTGAAGCGCTTAGAACCGCACGGCCACCGCGGCCGGCAGTACCTGTGGAAATTAGAAGGATCCGCAGATGGACTTCGACAATAATGGCAGTAAAGAATCAATTTTAAGTTACCTAGTTGCCGTCATCAGTGCATCAAATTTTTAGACAATGAAAACTATCGTCTATTACTGTCACAGAGGAACAGACAGATGTGTGGTATAAAACATAAACGTAACGGGGTTTAATCAACAGATGACACTCCGCACAAGATATGATAATGGGGAGACATGACAAAAAAGAATACCCCTAATCATCTGCTTCCATGTTGGAACGGTCGGTGCATGAGACGTACATGTACAGACAAACAAGGATTACAAGTGCAAAAAACATGGATGAAGAATCAGGAGAAAGAGCCTCACGGATTGAGCAAGTCAGTAATGTGTTGGTCCATATTTGGCCCTTGTGCAAGCAGTTATTGGGCCTGACATGGATTGTTGGGTGTCCTCCTGAGAGATATGCTGTGAAATTCTGTTCAATTAGCCAGTCAGGTTATCGTAATCCCTAAGTGGTTGGAGGGACCTGCATCAATCCTGCAAACGTTCCCAATTGGTAAGACATCCGCTGACCTAGCTGGCCAAAGTAGGCAAGCACGACGACAAGCAATAGGAACTCTCGCCTTGTGAGGGCTGGCATTGTCTTGCTGAAATACGAGGCCTGTTCAGAAAGTAAGCTCCGATTGATTGCCAAATTGAAACCACAGTGAACATCAGAAATGTTTTACTTGTAACAATTAGCTACACCTTTCAGCTACTTCTCTACGTAGTCGCCGTTCTGACTTAGACTTTTGTCATAGCGTTGTACCAACTTTTCAATAGCCTCATCATAGAAGGCAGCCGCCAGTGCTTTCCGCCAATTCTCCACGCTGGCCTACACCTCGTTGTCTGTGTCAAAATGTTGTCTTCAAAGACAGCGGTTCATGTGACCAGAAATGAAACTCAAGGGGAGACAATTGCGGACTGTATTGCGGGTAATCTAACATTTCCATTTGAAAACGATGCAGGAGCATCTTCATTGCCCCTGCAGAATGCGGCTGAGAATTGTCGTGAAGACGAAACAGCACGACAGTTGTGTAATGTTAGCTGCATAGCTTCAGGCGAAATTTCTCACCAGGCCCTCGTACTTGGCGGCAGACACTATTTTCTAGACATCTTTACGCACTCACTGCGAGCTCAGAAATGAGAAGGGCGACGTGATGCTAACAGGGGTTATACTAGAGACACTACCCAACACATCTGTGCAAAGCTTTATCGGATTTTCATAGTCGTTTCCATTTCGCGACCGATCGGAGCTTACTTTCTGAACGCCCCTCGTATAAGCAGGGGATGACCTGCCATGAAGGGCAACAAAACTGGCCGTACAATATCGTCGACGTACCGCTGTAGTTTTAGGGTGCAGCGGATGACAACCGAAGCGGTTCTGCTAAGAAAAGAAATGTGCAGCCAAACAATCACTCACCATCGGTTGTCAGATCATGTGACGGGTGACGGTCAGGTTGCTATCCCACAGCTCTCTGGGGAGTCCTCAGACACATCTTCGATTGGAATCTCAGTGAATGGAGCAGAATTATCTTCACTGATGTGTCCCGATTCGAAATGAGCCAAGGTGGCCAGTGGAGACGTGCTGTAATGACACATTCCGACGCAGAGACATACAATACCTTAAAGGCTGCGCCAAAGATTAAATTGAGAGGGATGTAGAATATAATCTCTGTAATGTTCATATTGGATTTTCTTTTGTTTCATACTCCAAGACGGAGTTAAGAGACACTTTCGATTGTTACCATGTAGATGATGGACGTAATTTTTTGTGTATACGGTAAGGCAGCCATCTTGTTAGTATTTATGGTTTGTGCGACGAGCAGAGCAAGTCTTATTGTGTTGTGAATTAAAAAAAATGGTGAGAAGTATCTAAGTTTTATGAGAATTATTTAAAGCGCCGTAGCATTGTATTCCTTAGTTTCCACCGTCTTCGTGAAGTGAACCGATGCCGACTCAGGAAGATACATACGGTCAACAAAGAGAAGAACATCGATGGCGGCTAATGAATTAATATTGTGGCAGAAGGACGAATTCTACGTCTAAGGTGAGAACTCTGAATAAATCAACAATGACTTAGAATTCAAAAATGTAATTAATCTGAATGGTAAATTATATTACAGGCAAGTTTCACACAGCACTGGATTTGTCCGCATTCAAGACGGCCAATACAGTCCGTAAAAAAGCCTTTCAAAAATTCTAAATTTACAGTTCCATATCCATAATTTTTTCTCTTTTCAAAAAATCAATAAATTTAATTTTTGTGTTTATTTCGCCACAGTGCCTGGAGAGCATCGGAACAGTAGTGCGATACCAGACTGACTGTTACCTTCCGTACCTCCCGAGAACCGTGAGCGATGGTCTGGAGTTCCATTTCTGAAGCGGGTCCCCTATGATTGTCACTGACGGCAGCCTTACAGCACAGCGGTTCGTCCATGATTTTCTGCGCCTCGTTTTGTTGTCGTTCATGGCAAGCCATCATGGGTTTACATTTCAGCAAGATATTGTCCGCCCGCACACGGCAAGAGTATCTACTGCTGTCTCTGTGCTTGCCGAACCCTACCTTGGCCAGCTGACCAGTAAGCTCACCGGATCTGTTCACAGCTGAGAACGTGTGGAGCACTATAAGAAGGGCTGTCCAACGGGCTCGGGATTTTGACAATCTAACACTGCAATTGGACAGGATTTTGCGTGATATCCGTCAGGATGACATCCAACAACTCTGACAATCAATGACAAGTAGAATAACTGCTTTCATAAGGGCCTGAGGTGGACCATCGCGTTATTGACTATGTGAAACTCTTTCTCGTGAATAAATCATCCAACTTTCTGAAAGTGTAATTATTTGTTAATCTATAAATAAAAGTAAAAATAAATGGTTCAAATGGCTCTGAGCACTATGGGACTTAACATCGGAGGTCATCAGTGCCCTAGAACTTAGAACTACTTAAACCTAAGTAACCTAAGAACAGCACACAGATCCATGCCCGAGGCAGGATTCGAACCTGCGATCGTAGTGGTCGCGCGGATTCAGACTGAAGCGCCTAGAACCGCTCGGCCACAGCGGCCGGTGATGAAAGTCACATGTACCGATATCCGCCCCATTTGGATAATTCCATTGTGTGTTTTTTAGGTTTTTTAAATGTATTGCCAGATTGGTACTACATCTTAAATTCCAATTTGCAACATAAGCAAGACCGTAAACAATGGGACTCATTACTGTATAGGCAGCTGAATTAGTCACACATCGGATACGTAAAGCTTTATTTCAATTAACGTTCCTGGAAACAGTAAAACGTTGTATCACCTCTGCAGGAAAGGTCAGGAATATCGCGATATGCACTCATTATGATTTACCGCACAAGGGCGCAGCTAATGTCCATGTATTTAGGGGGGCAGTGAGTCACCGTTGTCCTGTCTTGGCGCGGCGGGCTAGCGCTGGCTGCGTGTTATCGCACATGTCCGCCACGAGCGACAGGCCACGGTCGCAATAAAAGGACCCCCAACGAGATTAATTGACGAAACGGGCCAATGCACACAGGCCACGCCACACTGAAGCCCCGTAATTGTCTCTGCCACGTTCGCTGCCATTGTGGTCGGATGCTCAAAATTGCTGTAGCACGTGAGCCTGGCGCTACTGTTCCTGCGGTAGTCCGACACAGCGACGTAGGTCCTTGTGGAAATACTGAAGGACGCACAGTAGCTGCAGGCAGTCTCTCATGTCATAACCCCTAGCGAAAATACAGAGCTTTAAACATTCTAACCCGAACAGATTTCGACACTACAATGTGATCGTCAGATTGTTTGTTGTTCAAATATATCATATCAAGGGATTTTTTGCGCTTATGGTGTTAGTAGTCATATCGTTGGTATCACCCAGAGAGTTTGAATATTTGTATAGTGAGTATAAAGTAATGATCAGGTCACCAGTATCAAGACCGGTAAGGTTAAGAGACTTTCGACTAACGCTTTTTGTTCACAGTTTCCACCAAGACCAGAACTTTCAAATTAGGTATGTTTTATCCGTTTTTATATACTTATTAACTGGTAACAGCAATGATGAATAAGTATTGTTGCTAAAACTGAAATACAAAGGTGCTTTCAGTAAGCACCCAACTCATTTTTTCCGACAGTTTCTTTTGAAAAAAAAATTGGTATTTGTTATGTGACTTCGCGGAATATTCCCACTTCTTTACCTACAGTTTCATGAAATTCCGATATGTGACGCCGCTATACGTAGCGTTGAAAATGGCTTCTGTAACGGAGGTGCGTCCCACCTTGAGTTTAGGTTAGTGGAGAATCAGAGCATCGAGATATTCATAGTCTCTCGCATATTGCCTATGGAGACCTGGCAGTGAACAAAAGCACGTTGAGTCGCTGGGAGAAATGTCTGTCACCATTGCAACAATGTTGCGCAAGCCTATCACATCTCCTGCGTGCCGGCCGGCAACAAGCAGCTATGGTTCCTGCAATGTTGGAACGTGCGATCGCCCTCATCCGAGCTGATCGACGGATCAGAAGCAAACACCTCGCTGCCCAATTAGACGTCTCTGTTAGTAGTGGTCAAACACGGCGCTCTCCAGTTGGGTTACTTAAAAGTGCGTGTCCGCTGGATTCATCATCCAACCTACCACCCAGATCTCGCACCTTCCGACTTCCATCTGTTTGTTCCAGTGAAGGACGCACTCCGAGGGAAACAGCAGATGGATGACGGGAAGGTTACAGATGCAGCACGACGTTGGTTGCGACGTCGCTCTGAAGGGTGATACCATGACAGCGTACAGGCCCTCAGAGTAAACTGGCATAAGCCGTTTCACTGAACGGAGATTAAGTTGAAAAGCAGGGTTTTGTAGCCAAAAGAGTGAATAATAACGTGGTGTTTTGGAATCCTGAATGAAACCAACCCACTTTCAGAAAAAATGTGTTGCACTACTTACTGACCACCCTCTCCACAGCCCCCTCCCCCTGCCGTACATCCAAGGACAAAAGTTACTGTTCGGAAGTCAGTATTACATCAGTCAAAATACGATGTGTTTCGAAGTCCTCATGACAAACATCTAGGTCTGATAGATCACGTCAAGAAGAACAACATTTCTTAGGGACGAAATGTCAGCTGCCGCTTTCCGGCGGTGCTAGGCGTGCTTTAGTATTCGCCGGCCATGGGATGACAAGATTACACCGAACTCTAGCAGGATGTACTAATCTGATGTGCGGCACCTACCCCAGTAAATTAACAGAGTGATTTTCAACTAGAAAACTTTAAGAATGACTGCTTCTAAACGGAGAAAGATATTTTAGAAAGAATCGGGAACTTTAATTTCTCTTGGTAGACTGCCTTTCACAACGAACAGTTGAATGCAACATAGGCAACACACGCTGCTGGTTTCGTGTGCCCTATCACATCTCAGGGGCACAACCAATCGAAAAGGAAGCTTAGCGCCACCTGAATGTGTCAGTGAACTTTTGTCACTAAAAAACGCTGCTCATCATGACATGATCTTTTACCCCTAGACGTTTAATGCCTCTGTTGTTATCATGCTAGAAATACTCTTAACCGAAAAATATCGAGCCGCAATGTAAACGAAAATTAATAGCTTACGGCTGAGTTACCTGAATTTATTGACATACAGTATATTTACGAGACAGGTGAATCATGATGAAATGTCACGGTTGGTTCTCTGCGTTTCCTCCTTGTCTGAGGCGCGTTCCTTTTGAAATTCCAGCTTCGCGCTCTGCTGTTTCCTTAGCCTCGCCAGAGGGCGCTGTGGCGTTGCTGCGGCCGGCTGCCTGCCGTGTTTGCGAAAGAGCGTCGGTCTGGAGGAGGAACTCTTAATTGCGGACGTGTGAGAGCGTACAGGAGACCACGCCGTTTTGTTGATGTTTGGCGTGACTCGTGTCAGGTGTGATGCATCGTTAAGGCCCTGATAGCAGCCAGGGTTACTGTCATGGTCGCAGATGGATCAAAGGGGATGAGGCATCGTTACCCACTGAAACTCCTATCCTATGGATGTCGTCGGACTTAAAGTAAGACGTTTTGACCATTATTTTGCGTTACTTGCAAGCAAATGGGGATTCCGTCGTCTACAGTAGCTCGGCGAAGATGATTTGTTTCGTCGGTGTGTAAATGACTGAACAAGGAGCAGTTTATCTAATGTGCATCTTGTGCTCGTATTCTGCGTGTGCTGTTTGCGAGTGTAAACTTGAATCTCACCTGTGTGTTGATTTTCAGCTTATCGCCAAAAACTGAATCCAAGTAGTTGCTTTCAATTAAATAGCTGGATTCTTCCTTTTTTTCGTCACGACGCGTGTTAAATGGCAAAGTAAAACTGTAGACCTTAACTTGCTAGCTCATTTGCGTGGCTTCAACAACAGAGCCCAATCTGTTAAATAATTAAGGCTTGCCGGCCGGAGTGGCCGAGCGGTTCTAGGCGCAACAGTCTGGAACCGCGCGACCGCTACGGTCTCAGGTTCGAATCCTGCCTCGGGCATGGATGTGTGTGATGTCCTTAGGTTTAAGTAGTTCTAAGTTCTAGGGTACTGATGACCTCAGAAGTTAAGTCCCATAGTGCTCAGAGTAATTTGAGCCATTCCAGAGACACCGGAGGAATCCGAGCGAAGGTTAAATAATTAAGGCTTGCCGGCCGGAGTGGCCGAGCGGTTCTAGGCGCAACAGTCTGGAACCGCGCGACCGCTACGGTCTCAGGTTCGAATCCTGCCTCGGGCATGGATGTGTGTGATGTCCTTAGGTTTAAGTAGTTCTAAGTTCTAGGGTACTGATGACCTCAGAAGTTAAGTCCCATAGTGCTCAGAGTAATTTGAGCCATTCCAGAGACACCGGAGGAATCCGAGCGAAGGCAACAGGATATTAGGGAGGCTATGGCGCCTACAACGCATGGCGATGAGACATGGGGGTCTGGTCACAAGACCCATCCCAGTGGGGAACAGATGATGACGGAGGAGCTGCACTCACTAAAGGCAGACCACGTAAGGGGACGGCCGGGGCCGGTAGAAAGAAAGCAGCCCGTGTACGGAAAGATTAGTGACCGTAAAGTGCTGTATCTACGTTGACATCCACGCAAAAAGCTTATCGGACACGGTCTGTTAACATCAATAGCATTGGCACGCCTGTAAAAATCAAGATGCCCAGTTACATGTTAAGGGATGCAGACATAGACATAGCACTGTTACAGGAAGTTCGGATGCTTTCCCCCTCGGACTTTTACGGTTATGATATTTACTGTTCTCCGTTCGACGAAAGAGGTGTTGACACTGCGCTACTGTTGAAGGAAGGGATAGTAAAAGGAGTCTAGTGCGGCACACTTGTATGTCTAATCCGAATATGACAATAAAATTAAGTCAATTAAAATGAAACTACTATATTTAAAGCGATGTATGTCTCTGATAGGCTTTATAATGCGGATTGCTGACTGTGTACGACTGCAGACCCAAAGATACTGCTTTTGATGTGAGATTGTGGTGTTGGAGTAAGAGAGCGCTTGACGTACAATTGTAGGTAGCTGTCTGTGAGCGAAAGACGATGGAGCAGGCAGTTTCTGTGGTGTGCTCTGTGAAGCCACAAAATGTTAGATTAATATAGGAACTACGAGAACATGTAAGCAGAAGTTTTCTCACAAGCAAGGTAAAGACGTTAAATAATTATGATTTTCGTTTTGCCAGCCTGTTGGTATAGATGACGTGGCTGATAATTTGTTATTGTTGAGTAATCCCAGAATGTACGTGAACTGACTGATAAAAAGGCTAGTCAGATATTTCAATTTGTAATATTTCTAAGATTTGTTAACAGAGCTATAGGCCGCGCGGGGTAGCCGTACGGTTAAGGGCGTCTTGTCACGGTTCGCGCGGCTCGCCCCGTCGGAGGTTCGAATCCTCCGTCCGGCATGTGTGTGTGTGTGTTGTCCTTAGCGTACCTTAGTTTAAGTTGGATTAAGTAGTGCGTAAGCCTAGGAACCGATGACCTCAGCATTGGCCGCCGAAGACTTCCGGCATAAGAAGTCAGCCTCATTCTGCCAACGGCCTTGTCAAAGAGGGCGGAGGAACGGGTAGAGGTTCAGGGCACTCTCTTGTCCTAGGGGTGGGAAATTGCCCTAAAAGGTGGAAGAATCAGCTATGATCAACGACATGAGGATGCAGAAGGCAATGGAAACCTCTGCATTAAAGACACGTAACGTGTATCCACAGGACATGTGGCCTGTAATTGAAGAAGTGTCATGATGATCTCTCCATTGGCAAAAGATTCCGGAATAGTCCCCCATTCGGATCTCCGGGAGGGGACTGCCAAGGGGGAGGTTACCATGAGAGAAAGATTGAATAATCTACGAAAGGATAACGTTCAACGAGTCAGGGCGTGGAATGTCAGAAGCTTGAACGTGGTAGGGAAACAAGAAAATCTGAAAAGGGAAATGCAAAGGCTCAACCTAGATATAGTAGGGGTCAGTGAAGTGAAGTGGAAGGAAGACAAGAATTTCTGGTCAGATGAGTATCGGGTAATATCAACAGCAGCAGAAAATGGTATAATAGGTGTGGGATTCGTTATGAATAGGAAGGTAGGGCAGAGGGTGTGTTACTGTGAACAGTTCAGTGACCGGGTTGTTCTAATCAGAATCGACAGCAGACCAACACCGACAACGATAGTTCAGGTATACATGCCGACGTCGCAAGCTGAAGATGAACATATAGAGAAAGTGTATTAGTATATTGAAAGGGTAATGCAGTATGTAAAGGGGGACGAAAATCTAATAGTCATGGGCGACTGGAATGCAGTTGTAGGGGAAGGAGTAGAAGAAAAGGTTACAGGGGAATATGGGCTTGGGACAAGGAACGAAAGAGGAGAAAGACTAATTGAGTTCTGTAACAAGTTTCAGATAGTAACAGCGAATACCCTGTTCAAGAATCACAAGAGGAGGAGGTATACTTGGAAAGGGCCGGGAGATACGGGAAGATTTCAATTAGATTACATCATGGTCAGACAGAGATTCCGAAATCAGATACTGGATTGTAAGGCGTACCCAGGAGCAGATATAGACTCAGATAACAATATAGTAGTGATGAAGAGTAGGCTGAAGTTCAAGACATTAGTAAAGAAGAATCAATACGCAAAGAAGTGGGATACGGAAGTACTAAGGAATGACGAGATACGTTTGAAGTTCTCTAAACCTATAGATACAGCAATAAGGAATAGCGCAGTAGGCAGTACAGTTGAAGAGGAATGGACATCTCTAAAAAGGGCCATCACAGAAGTTGGGAAGGAAAACATAGGTACAAAGGAGGTAGCTGCGAAGAAACTATGGGTAACAGAAGAAATACTTCAGTTGATTGATGAAAGGAGGAACTACAAACATGTTCCGGGAAAATCAGGAATACAGAAATACAAGTCGCTGAGGAATGAAATAAATAGGAAGTGCAGGGAAGCTAAGACGAAATGGCTGTAGGAAAAATGTGAAGACATCGAAAAAGATATGATTGTCGGAAGGACAGACTCAGCATACAGGAAAGTCAAAACAACCTTTGGTGACATTAAAAGCAACGGTGGTAACATTAAGAGTGCAACGGGAATTCCACTGTCAAATGCAGAGGAGAGAGCCGATAGGTGGAAAGAATACATTGAAAGCCTCTATGAGGGTGAAGAATTGTCTGATGTGATAGAAGAAGAAACAGGAGTCGATTTAGAAGAGATAGGGGATCCAGTATTAGAATCGGAATATAAAAGAGTTTTGGAGGACTTACGGTCAAATAAGGCAGAAGGGATAGATAACGTTCCATCAGAATTTCTAAAATTATTGGGGGAAGTGGCAACAAAACGACTATTCACGTTGGTGTGTAGAATATATGAGTCTGGCGATATACCATCTGACTTTCGGAAAAGCATCATCCACACAATTCCGAAGACGGCAAGACCTGACAAGTGCGAGAATTATCGCACAATCAGCTTAACAGCTCATGCATCGAAGCTGCTTACAAGAATAATATACAGAAGAATGGAAAAGAAAATTGAGAATGCGCTAGGTAACGATCAGTTTGGCTTTAGGAAAAGTAAAGGGACGAGAGACGCAATTCTGACGTTACGGCTAATAATAGTAGCAAGGCTAAAGAAAAATCAAGACACTTTCATAGGATTTGTCGACCTGGAATAAGCGTTCGACAATATAAAATGGTGCAAGCTGTTCGAGATCTGAAAAAAGTAGGGGTAAGCTATAGGGAGAGACGGGTCATATACAATATGTACAACAACCAAGAGGGAATAATAAGAGTGGACGATCAAGAACGAAGTGCTCGTATTAAGAAGGGTGTAAGACATGGCTGTAGCCTTTCGCCCCTACTCTTCAATGTGTACATCGAGGAAGCAATGATGTAATAAAAGAATGGTTCAGGAGTGGAAATAAAACACAATGTGAAAGGATATCAATGATACGATTCGCTGATGACATTGCTATCCTGAGTGAAAGTGAAGAAGAATTAAATGATCTGCTGAACGGAATGAACAGTCTAATGAGTACACAGTATGGTTTGAGAGTAAATCGGAGAAAGACGAAGGTAATGAGAAGTAGTAGAAATGAGAACAGCGAGAAAATTAACATCAGGATTGATGGTCACGAAGTCAATGAAGTTAAGGAATTCTGCTACCTAGGCAGTAAAATAAACAATGACGGACGGAGCAAGGAGGACATCAAAAGCAGACTCGCTATAGCAAAAAAGGCATTTCTGGCCAAGAGAAGTCTACTACTATCAAATACCGGCCTTAATTTGAGGAAGAAATTTCTGAGGATGTACGTCTGGAGTACAGCATTGTATAGTGGTGAAACATGGACTGTGGGAAAACCGGAACAGAAGAGAATCGAAGCATTTGAGAAGTGGTGCTATAGACGAATGTTGAAAATTAGATGGACTGATAAGGTAAGGAATGAGGAGGTTCTACGAAGAATCGGAGAGGAAAGGCATATGAGGAAAACACTGATAAGGAGAAGGGACAGGATGATAGGTCATCTGCTAAGACATGAGGGAATGACTTCCGTGGTACTGTAGGAAGCTGGCCGGTCGGTGTGGCCGTGCGGTTCTAAGCGCTTCAGTTTGGAACCGCGTGACCGCTACGGTCGCAGGTTCGAATCCTGCCTCGGGCATGGATGTGTGTGATGTCCTTAGGTTAGTTAGGTTTAAGTAGTTCTAAGTTCTAGGGGACTGATGACCTGAGTAGTTAAGTCCCATAGTGCTCAGAGCCATTTGAACCACTAGAGGGAGCTGTAGAGGGCAAAAACTGTAGAGGAAGACAGAGATTGCAATACGTCAAGCAAATAATTGAGGACGTCAGTTGCAAGTGCTACTATGAGATGAAGAGGTTAGCACAGGAAAGGAATTCGTGGCGGGTCAAACCAGTCAGTAGATTGATGAAAAAAAAAAAAAGAAAAACCGTTGCTAATTTATTTGTTATGTGTCCAGGAACCAAAGTTGTCAGTTTCGAACAGGGCCACAGGATTCAATGCCTATGGTGGCTGAATATACGCTACTGGCCATTAAAATTGCTATACCAAGAAGAAATGCATATGACAAACGGGTATTCATAGGACAAAAATAATATACTAGAATTGACATGTCATTACATTTTCACGCAATTTGGGTGCATAGATCCTGATAAATCAGTATCCAGAACAAACCACCTCTGGCCGTAATAACGGCCTTGATACGCCTGGGCGTTGAGTCAAACAGAGTTTGTGTGGCGTGTACTGGTACAGCTGCCCATGCAGCTTCAACACGATACCACAGTTCATCAAGAGTAGTGACTGTCGTATTGTGACGAGCCTGTTGCTCGGCCACCATTTACCAGACGTTTTCAATTGGTGAGAGATCTGGAGAATGTGCTGGCCAGGGCAGCAGTCGAACATTTTCTGTATCCAGAAAGGCCCATACAGGGCCTGCAACATGCGGCCGTGCATTATCCTGCTGAAATGTAGGGTTTCGCAGCTATCGAATGAAGGGTAAAGCCACGGGTCGTAACACATCTGAAATGTAACGTCCACTCTTCAAAGTGCCATCATTGCGAACAAGAGGTGACCGAGACGTGTAACCAATGGCACCCCATACCATCACGCCTGGTGATACGCCAGTATGGCAATGACGAATACACGCTTCCAATGTGCGTACACCGCGATTTCGCCAAACACGGATGCGACCATCCCCTGAATTCATCTGAAAAAATGACGTTTGGCCATTCGTGCACCCAGGTTCGTCGTTGAGTACATCATCGCAGGCGCTCCTGTCTGTGATGCAACGTCAAGGGTAACCGCAGCCATCATCTCCGAGCTGATAGTCCATGCTGCTGCAAACGTCGTCATACTGTTCGTGCAGATGGTTGTTGTCTTGCAAACGTCCCCATTTGTTGACTCAGGGATCGAGATGTGGCTGCACGATCCGCTACAGCCATGCGGATAAGATGCCTGTCATCTCGACTGGTAGTGATACAAGGCCGTTGGGATCAAGCGCGGCGTTCCATATTATCCTCCTGAACCCACCGATTCCATATTCTGCTAGCAGTCATTGGACCTCGACCAACGCGAGCAGCAATGTCGCGATACGATAAACCGCAATCGCGATAGGCTACAATCCGACCTTTATCAAAGTCGGAAACGTCATGGTACGCATTTCTCCTCTTTACACGAGGCATCACAACAACGTTTAACCAGGCAACACCGGTTAACTGCTGTTTGTGTATGTGATATCGGTTGGAAACTTTCCTCATGTCAGCACGTTGTATGTGTTGCCACCGGCGCCAACCTTGTGTGAATGCTCTGAAAAGCTAATCATTTTCATATCACAGCATCTTCTTCCTGTCGGTTAAATTTCGCGTCTGTATCACGTCATCTTCGTGGTGTAGCAATTTTAATGGCCAGTGGTGTATTTTACAGTGACTGTATTTCTTTATTGGCATTGGGAACTGCATTGCGTAATCGGTTCGTATGAATTTTTGCTAACAGTAACACAGAATAAGCACAGCATTTGCACTCACAACGCGCAAAACGATAATTCGAGTTATGTGTCCAGTTTTCTATGCACTCGCCATCATTCAATTTATTCCATACAAAGCAGAATAATTGTATTAAGTATCGAAAAGTTGTTATTTTTAAAGAACGTTACTATAAGCGCAGACGAAATGGAGTGTTTGCCTTCGTGACGTGGTACGACCGTTACCGTAGGTGGAGTATGTTTGATCAATATATATGCGCCGTCAGGCTCTGTAAGAGATTTTTACGCCCATGAGGTTACACCGTTGTTCCGGGCACGTTACGATGTTTGCATACTCGGCGGAGATTTTAATCGTGTGATCGACAGGAAGGACAAACATCCTAATTTTACTCTTAGCCAAGAACTTCGGGAGCTGGTCAACGGGCCGGAATTAATCGATACATGGGACCTAAAGTATCGCAACCAACCAGGATACTTACGAGACTCTCCGAGAGCCGTTTGAATCGGATTTACGTTTGAAGGGCGTTATTGAAGTCGACGGTGGACGCAGAAATCTGGCCGATCGCGTTTACAGAACATGAGGCATATATTTGTACGGTTACTCTTGCTAGACAGAGTACTGAGACGGACAGGTAATTGGAAGATGAACGTCTCCTACATGCACGATGGAGATGCTGACGTATGATGGAGGACACGTGGCATGGGTGCCTCCGTCGAAGAAATTCTTGTGGTTCTGTCCTGCAGTGATGGATCGAGTGGGCGAAGCCAACTTTGAGGAGGCAATTAATAGGTATCGGAAAGGAGGTGTCTCGATGGCAGCGCACGACCTCTGACTTTTACTTCACAGCCGTCCGGGAACTGTTCGCTCAACCACCAACACCAGAATGCCAGACAGTCGTCCGCCGACTCAAGGCGAAGTTGATACAACTTGCAACGCTATGGATGGCGGGCACGATGATACGCGCGAGGTCACAGGACTGCCAGCCCGACGAACTTCCCTCGATGCATTATGTGATAAAGGAAAGAAGAAGAAAAATACGGAGGACGTTAATTCATGAGATCAATCTCGGCGATGGCCGTTGTGTTTTTAGCACAAAGGGCACAACACAGGCGTTCGTTGATCATTTTAGCAGATTGTATGCGAGGGCGGGGAGGGCCATTGGGAGCTGGTGACCGTTCTGGTCGAGACCCCAGACGCGATACATGTGAACGGGGAAGCGGACGTGATGTGGAAATTACGTGCGAGGAGCTGGAGCAATCGATTACACGAGGTGCTTCCAATAAGTCCACAGGGCCTGATGAATTCCCGTTGGAATTTTATGGTGCCTTTGTGACACCGATGTGGTTATGCACGTTTAATGAACTTCTGCGGCAAGAAGTCCTGGTTCCCGTATAATTCACGGAAAGGCTTGGGATCCCGATACCCAATCCCCGTGGTGGCAAACGACCATGTGATTATCGCCCCCTGCCACTCCTTAATAATGACTACAAGATCTTTATGCGCATACTGGGCAGTCGTACCAAACTGTCGTTGGTGGATCGAATACATACCGACCGATCAGATGTGTCTTGGCGGCATCAATAATATCGTGACGTTGTCGCCCTCGCGGCTGCATGCCGCCTCCAGGCTGCTATAGATATCACACCTTTTATCGGGTGGGTCTTGTGTACCTCGCGGCGATGATGAACAGGATGGATGTCTCGTCATTGACCATTGCTGTGATGCGGCTGCTGCATGGTGCCAGATCAGCGATAGTGATCCACGGAGGTAGAACAGAGTATTTTAAAATCTTAAGATTTGTCAGACAGGGCTTCCCTTATCGCTCCTTCTATATGCGATCGCCTTAGAATCGTGCCTCGCAGGCCTTTGCCACCGACTTATCGTGATCTCTTTGCGGCATCTATCATTCTAATGTAGAGCATACGCAGATGACATTGTGTTCCTCGTCCAAAATGAGGGAGAGACTCGATCAACACCGGATTGGCTATAGACGCGTGCGATGGCAGCTGGCGGCGAGGTTAACTTCCTGAAATTACAATTCATGCACGTGGAGCGTAGAGTAGGACCAGGTACGGAAGGACCCCTTACCTGTGGTGCAAACTCGCCGATGGTTGGGTGTAACCTTTCACAAGGAGACGTCAGGAGCGGCTGCGGACAACTACCGACGGGTGTTGCACAGAGTTCGCAGCCTGTACGGCTAAACGCCTTTTAGTCGATGGCTGTACTGCAGCGTCACTCGTCAACCTTTATCTCGCTCTCATCATGTGCCACCTGGCACACGTTCTCCCCGCGACGCGCACTGTGGCAATGAGGATTCAGGCGGGTTTTGGGTACTATGTAAACATGGACCAGCTCTTTACGATACACTGTAACACACTTACTTTCCCAGCATGAAAGGGGGCGCTGGTTTAGTCAACGCACAAAAGAAGGTGCGTGTCATGTATGTTAATACCATGCTCAAACGGTGGTGCAACAGGAATCACTCTCTTACGGGGACGATCATCGAAGAACTATTACTAAACTCGCATCTTACTCCCTGTCAGTGTAGGATATATACCACCCCCGGTCAACATATGTCAGCACGTTTATCGTTGAACACAGCTACGTTCGGGTGCATTTGCCGACGTCCCGACAGCTACCGTCGAAGGACGTGTACCATCAGGGTGGAACGGAAACATCCTGCCGTTAATTGGCAAGTAGTTTGTTGCACAGTACACAGCCCAACTGCCTACAACAGTCAGGTCAATATGGTTCATTGTAGTGAACCGGAAATATCGATTGAATAACTGAAAGTACGCAATACATTTAGCAGATTCGCCTATGTGTCAACAATGCGACATGCTGAATACGGACGACCACCGGCTGGTCAGCGGCGAAGCGTTGGCTGTCTGGATTCTGGCAAGGAAGATCGTAGCGCTGAAGCGGCGCACTATACAGACAGAGATATCTTTCGACATTGTGTTTTTTCCAGAAGAAATTTTTTTTCCAAGACTAACGCAATGGCGTGGAACACAGGAATGACGGTCCATAACATATACCGAGCTGCACAATATGAACGTACTGTATTACTGGTAATACAACACTGTTACTGCTACGAAAGTACAAGGACTGGTATGCAAATTTCCTATAACGGTTTCTGCGGACCAGCCAGATAGTTTTAGTCTGCCTGGTGCTCGAAAATGAACAGCGGTGCCGTTGTTTGTAGAACTGACGAAGTACAATGATCAGCTAAGGAAAACTACGCGAGTCTCCGACCCAGGAAGAGCTAGCCATTGCAAAGCTAGCAAAGCAATGTTTCTTTTACTTTTGTTTATTTTTTTAAATGTTGATAGGTGCTGGAGGTGGCCCCACTTTTACTTTGCTGTTATTTCCTGCTCCGTGGTAGAATGGCTGCGATTTGCCTTCGAGGACAGTTATAATGTTGTAAAGACATACTATGGATTTGTGAATAATAAAGGTTTCTGTTTCTTATACCTTCTTTAAAAAAATGATCGGTAGAGCACATCACTTGTTATCTACTTTAATGTTTTGAGTGAATGAAGAGTTTGTTAAGAGGTTTCCATGGTTTTATTTTATTTTTTATGTTAAATTGTTGTAGATATGTGACACCCAATGTTCGAGAAAAGCTGTGCCGTGTCAAGTCAGAGAGTTTGCTACACCCAGCCGACTACTAAATCGCGGCGTGCGGTAAAGATGACAAACACGAAGCAGCTGGCCTCTAGAAACCTTTGCCGACAACTGCTGAGAAGAAACAGTTATCGTTAAAGAGAGAATTAGCGTGATACGTGTTAGCAAAGAATGGTTGTTGGCTTGTCCTTTTAGAATTTGACTTCAATATCAAGGTATTGTTCGAGCAGTGAGCTTCGAGAGAGATTATCTCACACATACGTGAATTAGTCTACAACTGGAGTAGAGCTCAAGTGTGTTCAGAGGAGTTCTTAGTCGTTTAGAAAGATATTTTGAGAAGGTCGACTTGTGTAAAGAGTTATTACATCGCCGATTTTGGTAGAGTGTAGACTCGCCAGGTATAGGAAAAGCTCCGATTTACTGAAGTGTGAGATTAGTTTCTCCTGTTTGTAATTAATGGTGCGTCGTACTGCTTAATAACCACGTGTTTGTAGGCGAAGCATGTTTCAATATGTTTTGGAGATTTTTTTGTTGGATGGTGTATTGAAGGGACGTGTTCACGCGAAGTCGTTCAGTTATTTTGTAGTTGAAGACTAAAGCACGCACTGAGGGATAATAGGATTGCGTTCAATTATTGTGGTTGTACACGTGTACGCAAGCACTGAAGAACAGTGACGTAGAGATATTTGGTTAGGATTTGTTGTGTTACTTCGGCGTGAGCTTCGTAATATATTAAATTCAGGAAATCTAGTTGGATGCAGTGAATACGTAGTCTGTATTAAAGAGAACAATACTCCTATGTAATATTTATTGAGAAGCAGTCATAAGTTTATTGAGAATATGATAGATTTTTCCTTGTCCCTAAACGACAAATCAAGAACCGTTTATTAGAGAACATGCTAATTCTCTCTAAGAGATAATCGAGTGCGGTGTTTTGAGTTTTAAATATTAATGAGTCGCGGAAGCCAAAGCCTGAAGTGGTTGCGCTTTGTTTGATTATTTAAAGTTCTTATAGCCGAAAATTGGCAGTGACACTCAGGTTTTTGGTTTTATTTGTTTTATGTTTTATTACATTTCCGCTTAATGGGGTTTTGAATAGAGAACTAGCATTCGTAAAGTAAAACGCTGACTTGTACCTGTAAACGAATTAATGGCAGGAAATAAAGAATTAACTGTTTTAAGCTGGAAAAGTCAGTACCTTACTTGGCCTTTATCCCTAAACTATTACAAGAAAAATATTCAAAAGTTTATTTCCTGGCAGACAAGTATCTCGAATATATATTTTGTATTAAAGTAAGTCCAAAGGCTGATAGAGTACAAGAATGGAATAATAGTAAAAGAAAAATTAAAAGAAATTAAAACCTTAACGAGAAGGAGTAGTATTTTTCATTTAATAACTTGCAATGAAAAGAAAGATAATTAATCTTTATTTAGACAGGGCAAGTAAGTTTACGTTTTATTGAAGTGTGATTAATTACAAATGAAAATTTATTCCAATTAGTTCTGAAAGTTTGAGACTGATGAAATAGTTTATTACGATAAAATTTCAATAGTCAAGGGTATTGTTGTAGCTAGGCGCTGCTTCCGGAGTTTATTGTTGACTGACAAGGAAAAAAACAATACAAAATTATATCTTTGCCTTGTGAACTTGTTCCCCAATTTGCCTAAAAATTTATAACGTTCACACTGATTGCTTGTATAAACGATTATTTGTGTAAGCTTTAAAATATGAGCAAGTACTAGGGGCAACGGATCTATATGACGTATTCATCAGTTATATATGAAACCTGCGATTTCTGGTCTTACGTCGTTGAGAAGGGTGTTTAGTTGTGGTATCAGAGCACACAGGGTAAGCTTCGCTATATATTTTTGTTATTGGTAACGTAAATATATCATCCCCACTCTCTGTAGACTCTTACATTTAGTATTTCTCTGATGATTGATACTAGCTTTGGTGGTATTTTATCTTTCGAACCCAGTGAACCAGGATATCAGATACGCTGTAATTAATATCCTGATAGCTGCCACTGATCCCTGTTATTGTGTCCATCCTTTTGTGAGAAGCTGAATATCAAATCTTATTTGACGCCGTTGTGTTAGTACAGACGATTATTCCAAGTCACACAGATTACGTCGTTGAGTGTAGGCAACGTCTTGTCAGTAGAGGTTATTGGGGTAAATTATGGTGTCCAATTCCACTCGCCGGCTTTGAGCAATGACGTCATACCTCAGGCAAGGACGCTACAGAGAGGCAATTTTTGATATCAGATGATCATATTCGTAAACAAAGGACTGTAGCGTAAGATAAAGTTACACAGATCACTTACCAACAAATTATACCGACAAGAATTAAAGATAACGAAAATAAATAAGGATAGAAAAAGAGAGGTCTCCAAGACAACAAAAATTTTTTATCGTAATTTATGCGAATAACAAAAGCGAAGGGAACCTTTAAATCCAATATAGTAAAGCGCATAGTGAAGTCATACTATTATGAATCAGCCTTAACTTTTAATACTAATTGTTAAATCTAATGGGACGAGTAGACAACTAATGAAAATTGACAAAAAGTAGGTTCTAACAAATACTGGAATCGGTAACTGGAACTGACCTTGTAAGCGAATGGGGAGGGTGGGGTTATTGTTTCGTCTGTATTTGGTATTCCTACCCACTCACCTCGTAAATCCAATCGTCATTCGCTTCTTCCCTTGCAGTCTATGAACAGCAGCTTAAGTATTGCTGTAATAAATAATGACTAACAAGGGGAACGAAGGAGTGCCAATTACCGTAATTTAAGTTTAAACCTAGTATAATCCACTGATGTATTTTTTAACGCTTACAGTACACAGGGCTGCACTGTTACATGCTTCACAAAGTAACAAATACGTTGATACACTGATACATACAGTAACACTACACCACAATGCATCATCCCACACTGCAATCCAGATGCGGCGTTTGTGGCAATATAGGTAGTCCAAGTTTCATTTACCGGCATAGATGAGACATTCGCTGCATCGAATCATGTTCTCGCTATTGTTCTCGTTGTTTTTGACTTTGCGGGCCGCGGATTACGTCTCGTGAGGTTCACGAATGGTCACACAGCATCAGACACCTTTATAGTCACAAAATGTAATTGTCCTCTTAACCTGGTTCCTTAACACCTTCACACCAAGCACATGGTTAAACACATCCACGTGACTCCCTCGCTGACGTGAAAAAAAAAGAAGCGACCGTAGTGCTGTCATCATAATCGATATCAGCGCTACTCGATATAGGCTTACTTTCCCGCACGAAAATAGTTTCTAAATTCTGAAGGAATTAACGAAAATAAGCACTGATGGGGTGGTGGTCCATCAGACGAAAGATAAAGGGAAGAAATATACATTGTTATACCTTAATCTACAGCGCAGCTGAAGTACAAACACATAATCAAACAAGAGAACATAAGAAACATGCATGAAAAAAATACAAACGGGAAGTAATATAGCACATATAAAGCAAAATAGTCTAGACAAAATGAAATGCACTCAGAGATAACACAAAATTACCAAATTTGGTCTGAACACAGATAAAATGATGAGAGAAAATAAATATCCACCCAACTGCCCAAAGCAGTATAAAGATACCAGAAATACAGAATATTGAACTCACTACACTACACAGTTTAAATACCAATATGGGTAGAACTAACACATCACAACGCTATTATACACAGTTTATATGATCACAAATTTAGAGAAAGGGAAAGAAAACAACATATGGGAGTAACATTTACCAAGTATTGTCACACGCAGCACACTATACTCACGAATGCACATTTAATGATGAATATTAACTGTACCTCACTTAAAACTACTTGGAAAGGGGGAGTTCGCGGCTCCAGGATGGCGATTGTAAAGGAGGGGTTGGGCAGCTATTGGCAGCATCATGTGTCACGTCCGCTGCTGTAGAAATTATCTGCTAATCTCTTCTTGTACAGCAACATTAAGCTCCCTCAGGCCATGAAACAAACAGTGAACGCTCCATGACAATTCAGCCTACTTATATCTTAAGGTAAAGTTAAAAGGGAGATAGCTGTGGCTACCCTTACATGAATATGACGTACAAACTTTTGACATAAATTTATGAGACCCAATCAGCAAAAAATTATCCTTAGATCATTGTGGTGTGTCAATATGAGGTAAACAATGAATAAGAGAACAATTAGAATAATAAAGAATATCACATTACAACCTAAGGTAATACATTAGAGGACATATAACTCTAACAGCTTACACTACATTTTCTTATTCCATCACAGTCTTTAGTGACAGCAGTGACATAAAATTCTGTTTACATTAGTCACTCCTACAGTAGTGCTTGATATTTTCCACATGATGTTTTCCTTCATAGTTGCCAGAACTTAATACTTCGAGTTCCACTGTATTTGGTCCTTCAATGCCAATGGTTTGATATGGTCCTTATAATCAAAGTTAATTTTTTTCGATTTTGTATGTGTCTTAATCAACACAAAATCACCCACTTTGTATGAGATTGGGTGAAAAATTCCATCATGACGCAGTTTTCTTTGATTTGCCTTAGCCTATAGAGTTTGCTAATTGTATTTTATCATCCAACGTAATGGTGGTCTTGGTGACATCCTTAATGAGTTCAGTAAATACCGCCTCTGGTTCCTGGTTTAACAACAGCTCACAAGGTGCAAAACCTTTGGACATATGTGGTATGCTGTTAAGTAAATCTTCAAAGTTTTTCAGAGTCCCTCCATCAGAAATGTTTGTGATGACTATAGGTTCTGAACATACGATTAAGCTCCTTCATAATCGGCGCTGCTGGATTCGAGGCTGGTCTTTATTATGTTATTTTGATGTAGCAGCTCCTGACACTCTTTGGACATAAATTGTGGACCATCGTCTGTAAGTATTCTCTATGGTGTCAAAACATTTATAAAATAGTCAACAACCAACTTCTTCACCTTCATCTTGCTAACAGCTCTTTTCAGTGGGTAAAATTTTAGATATTTTGATCCTACATCCAATGCCACCATAATCTGAGTAACATTTCCTTGCGACTTTGGAAAAGGGCTGAGGAGATCAATTGCAACTACATCCCCAATTCCATTTGGAATGATTTGATGCATAGGGACTTTGCCCTTTAGCAGGCATCACAAGTTCGTAATAACCTCCATACCTTTTTGCTCATGCCAAAGAATAGACACTCTCTTCTTAATTTCTCAATGTATTTGTCGGCACCAAAGTGTGCATTGTTTTAGTGGATGTACCAATTCAACCGCTCTATAATGTCCTCTGGTATACAGACTCTCCATTCTTGTTTTGTTTCATCAGTACATCTATATAAGACGTTATTATGAATCAGGTAGTATTTCCGAAATTTCTCTTGACCCACACTACCTTACATATTCTTAACTAGCTTCAGTGCTGTACCCATGTTCTGCTCATGCTGTATATTCTTCATAAAATTCTCCACATAAGTCCCATGCGGAATACCTTTCATAAGACTAACACACAATATATTTTCTTGCAGTCCATTTACTTTAATGTGTTCCATACCAGGTGACCTTCTGGACAAGGCATCTGGTACAATGTTTTGGTCCCCTGCTCTGTAGATAATATCAAATTGATACTCCTGAAGTGCAATACCCCATATAGTTAATCTCCTATGATACAATTTACTTCCAGTCAAGAAGGAAAGTTATCACCTTTGTTACTCTACCTGCCAGGTAATACCGAAATTTACTGAATCCCCAAAGAATTGCTAATGCTTCACGTTCTGTAATTGTATACTGGCGCTCCCACTTCGTCAGTGCATGACTGGCGAAAGCTATTGTCCTTATTCCTCCTTCAGTCTTGTCATCAATTTGATATAGATGCACGCCAAATCCACAGTCTGATGCATCACAAGCCATGTAAAAGTTCTTTTCTAAGTCTGGGTGTGACAAAATGTGTCCATCACACATATCCTCAAAATCCTTCTGACAGTCTTCGGTCCATTGCCATAGTGTTTCAGCTTTCAGAAGATTCAGCAAGTGAGGACTATTTAATGATTGATCACTCACAAATTTTCTATAGAATCCAGCTAATCCAAGGAATCCCCTTAGTTGTTTTTTGTAGCGAGGCACAGAAAAATCCTTTATAGCCTGGAACTTTGCATCATATGGTTCAATCCCTTGTTCACTAATTATGTGTCCCAAGAAACGAATCATGTCTTTTCGAAATTCTGATTTACCTGTGTTCACAGTTACACCAGCACTCTCAAGTGCAGTCAAGATGTTGTGGCTTGGCAAGACAGCCAAGCCACTAAGAGGAAGCCGAAAGGCACGCGTTTAAGGGGCTCCAGAACGCCCTATACTTGCAATGTTAAAATAACGCTTATAAATTACATCTTTCCTCACAAAGTATTTGAGGTAGGAAGTTGAAATTTTTACAGATTATTTATTGGAATATGGGCTACAACTTAACACAGGGATTTTACAAAATTTTAGTTCAGTTATTAAATATGATTTTTTCTCAATTGTAATGAAAATTCACAAATTTTTTTGCAATTATTTATTTATATATTCAAAAATATACAGTTTTTTGGGATAAGGCTGTGTTAAATTATGCAGAAGGTACTGTGTAACATTTACTGAAAGTATGAAACAAATATGTTTGGAAGATCCTTAGAAAACATGTAATTAGTATGAGAAAATAAAAGTTTTGGGAATCGAGCGACAAAGATTGGATTAACTTTTTAGTGCATTCCAGGTCCATAGGATGGATTATCTTCATCCTCTGCAAACTCCTCCTCCAGCTTCCTCTTGTTCCTCCTCCTGTTTACTCTTGCTTGTATTTCTAGACTCTTTACAGCCCTGTCTGCAGCCCGAAGGCGTTCCTTGTCTAAAGCAAGCATCGCTCGTTGTTGTGTTCGTAGATTTTGCTACCATTTTCTTCAGTTGCAGTTACTGCAACACTGTTCCAAAAGGTGGTCATGTATGAACACTTATCACATTTCAGTTGTATTTCACTAGCACATCCTACGTGCTTTATTATGGAGAGTTCCAGACCAACTTCACTACAATGAATACATCTTACACAGTTTGAAAAAATTCCTTTGAGAACCGACATATCAAATATTTCATTCACATCCGATTCGTCCATAAAACATTCATAGTTTTCACTCATTGAACCAATCTTCTTCTGTGAAGTATTTTCTTTCCCACTTTGACTGCTATGGGCAGGTGTACTTGAGAGGTTAGGTTCACTCACTTGGTTATCGTCTTTATTGTTTACAGTAATAACACATACCTTTGGCTTTCCAACATTTCTCCTTTTCTTAAAAGCCTTCAGGGGATTTCTAATAACTTTACTTTTACTCATTATTATACTTCAACAAAACAGAGACTCAAGAAACAGAATTAATTACGAATATTTTCGAGGTAACGACAGAGTAAATAAACATGAAACAATCGACAATCACACCAGCGATATATATTGAATCATCACAGGTTAGCCACAACACATACTTTATCTCACATCACTAAAATGTACCTGATGAACACGGACGTTAATAATGACAACATTTGACAGCAGTTTAACAGCGCCACAGTGGGTCACGCCCATGTAGAACACATTTCAAAAAAAATTTAAAAATAGTTGTAGTCTTCGGAATTGAATAACTTATATACCTATTAAAAGGTAATAGTCTGCAGATTCAGAAAACGCAAAAAAGTAAAAATTGAACTTTTCATGATTTTGAGCCTTTCCGGAGCCCCTTAAGTGCACCCAGGCTGCGTGGGGTCTGGAACAGGACAAGGTAATTAATATAGCCAATAAAGTACGTAGCTGCTGGAATACTTAACTTTAATCCACAATTGGTGAACATCGCTCGTGACGCTACATGTTTTACAGCATCAATAGTAACTGGTAATGGCGCCTTGCTAGGTCGTAGCGAATGACGTAGCTGAAGGCTATGCTAACTATCGTCTCAGCAAATGAGAGCGTCATTTGTCAGTGAACCATCGCTAGCAAAGTCGGCTGTACAACTGGGGCGAGTGCTAGGAAGTCTCTCTAGACCTGCCGTTTGGCGGCGCTCGGTCTGCAATCACTGATAGTGGCGACACGCGGGTCCGACGTATACTAACGGATCGCGGCCGATTTAAAGGCTACCACCTAGCAAGTGTGGTGTCTGGCGGTGACACTACACAAGACACCATCCAAAGTCTGCACATGTTCTTCCCACATCGTTGTAGTGATGAGAATGTTATGTACATAACACGTAACTGTCTTCAGAAGTTGCTCTCCTAACACTCTGTCTAATGACTGAATGAGGGCTGATGTAGAAATGTTGAGCCAGAAAAGTAGAACACAGTATTGGTAGCTTTTTCCTTAATATAGGAATGCCGTATATTGTCTTGGGTCCTCATACAGAGGATTTCAGATCGATGCTGATGAATAATTTTTCCCCATGAAACTTTTGAAGCAACTCCTCCAGACTCTGAGGCCTGTCTCTCTGTGGCAGTATGATTTTATTCACTGGTCTAGCATCTACCATAATTCTGACATTCTCATTTTTCTTCTCCACAACAAATAAGGGATTATTATACTGCCTTGATGAACACTCAATAATTCCCATTTTCAACATCTTGTTAATCTCCTCATTGACAGCTTCATGTTCGGCTTGTGTAATAGCGTATGGCCTTGCAAAGATGGGTTCATGCTCCTTCATCGCTATCTTGCATTCTGTTGCCTTGATTACTCCAGTTTCATCTGCAAAAACCTGACTGTGCCTCCTCAAAACATCTGCAAGAGTTTCTGGGGTACTGATGACCTCAGATGTTAAGTCTCATAGGGCTCAGAGCCATTTGAGCCATTTGGGCTTACTGAATCTAGAAGAACGCCATATTTTACATGAAAATTTATTCCTCTACAATTGGTTGCACAGCTTCCTGCAGAACATCAGCATCTTCCTTTAGCAAATCATTTAAGACTTCATCCCTTTGTTCCAATTTTCGTATGGTTAGCACTCTCGACTCCCTACTTCTATCAGCCACGAAATCCTCTTCAAGATTTACTGCACATTGCTTGTGCAAAGCTATCAAGTGGCTTCCCTTTCCTTGTACTCTTAACACTCCTTACACACTTATCCCAAAGCTGCTCCGTAAGTCTCTTTTCACTCTGATAACTCTCATCATCTTCTTGGCTTAATGGCAACATTTTCAGTGGAGATCCCATATCAGAATGCATTTTACCACCTTCACTCCTATTAGTACAGTCAGTGTTCTCAACATCACCTGTGACCTCATACATGCAGTAATACGTATGATCTTCTAAGAGACATAGACAGTCACCATCTGCACACCAACCATACCTCACTTTCTCTGACACATACCGCTAATGTGACTGGGTTGACAGTATTTCATTGACAGCACAAAACGCTTTTGTAGTGGTATCTTCCTCATAACTAACAATTTCAACAAAATCCTCATGCTTACTCTCTTGTGCACAAATTCGTCTATCTCTTCTCGACTTTCTAGCGTCATACTCTTGCCCCTATGTACCTGACCATCATACATTTTAACAAACTCCGCCATCCATGATTCTCTACCTGTTAACCCATTACTACTCAGAACATCACCTCCATTTAACTGTTGCAGATCTTTTCTTTGTAATTTAGCCTCCTCTGCTTCTCCATTTTGAATATTTGCGACCTGTACATAATTTACACGAGCCATCCTGCATATTGATTCACTACCTGTTGCATTATCTACCATTCTTCATTGGTGTTTAACTACCTGCACCATTACATCCTCTTCACGTTTAACTCCAGTTCTCGTTACTCTATCACTCTCCAGTTTATTGTTCTGAACTGTTGCCCAAGGCTGTGGTTCTGTTTCTGGGATTCCTAACCGGATCTCATCAGGCGTCACACCTAGTTTTCCTTTCCTCGTGGTTCATGATTTTGTTCCAGCTGAATCTGTTCAATGAACCCTGTTCTTTGATACCTATCATTGTAGAATGCAATACCTCCACCTCTACCTCTGTGGTCACTATGTCTTCCTCTGAATCTATCCCCATGTGATACTTGATAATTATTGTACCATTGTTGATCATCATGTCTTCTGCCATTTATTGATCTGTCCCTGTTGGCTCCATGAAGAATTCTTGGCTGTCTTAATTCAGATTCCACCTCATCATTTCTTTCTTCCAAGTTGTCTAGTTGTCCCAGTGCTAACTTAATTGCATCTACATCATCCCTTGATATACTCAGTAGTTTCTTCTGTGTTGTTTTTGGCATCTCGCTAATGATCAACGGCATTAATGCCTCCTTGCCTATTGATTCATCCCAGTATATGTTTATATCATATAGTTTTTGAAAAAACTTCTATCACATTTATAACTACACCTGCTATGCTGATAGAGTTCATTCCAAACCTCATTTCCTTTCTGTCCTATATTCATGTAGGAATGCCTTCGTAAAACTTTCATATGTCTCACATTATTGTCCAACTGTTAGTCCCATATGCCTGCTTCTGCTTCCATACATGACACCACAAATCTAATTTTTCGGCAGTCATCCCATAGTACTGGTAATACATCCTCAAACTGATCGAAGAAATCACGTGGATGCCAATTCCCATTAGGACTGAATTTTTTGAAATTCTCCATAGCATTTTGCACTCCTACAAGATTGTTGTTAGTTACAACACTATCACGTAATAGTGCCCTCACCTTGGCTTCCAACTGCTCCCCTACCTCTTGCTTTATGGTTCTTATGTCAGCACTTACATTTACTCGCTTCATACATCGCTTTTTTTCCAACTCCAACTGTGAAACGTTTTCATCCAGCTTTTTCACATAGTTCATCTGCTTGTTTGCCTCCTTCTTAACATCAGTCATCTGCTATCCGTACCAGATAGGGTTGATAGAAGATATAGAGAAGATCCAACGGAGAGCAGCGCGCTTCGTTACAGGATCATTTAGTAATCGCGAAAGCGTTACGGAGATGATAGATAAACTCCAGTGGAAGACTCTGCAGGAGAGACGCTCAGTAGCTCGGTACGGGCTTTTGTCAAAGTTTCGAGGACATACCTTCACCGAAGAGTCAAGCAGTATATTGCTCCCTCCTACGTATATCTCGCGAAGAGACCATGAGGATAAAATCAGAGAGATTAGAGCCCACACAGAGGCATACCGACAATCCTTCTTTCCACGAACAATACGAGACTGGAATAGAAGGAAGAACCGATAGAGGTACTCAAGGTACCCTCCGCCACACACCGTCAGGTGGCTTGCGGAGTATGGATGTAGATGTAGATGTAGATGCTTATCTGCTCATTAGTTTGTTTATTAGATGACTCAATTTTCTTACTAGGCACTAAAAACTCTCTCAATAGGCCATACAAGTTTAAATTTTGTACCTTTTGTCCTCGTTTGGCTGCATCCGAATCTGAAAACAGATCTGCACTAGAATTCCCTACATCATCTACCATGGTAGCATCAGCAAAATTACAATCAACTGATGCCTCATTCTTCGATATATCACATTCATTATACAGTGATGCTGGTAAACCAGAGTCATTTAACACCCCATCATAGTATAAGAATCACTTGACATGTCATTGTCATCTATTTTCAACTTTATCCTCTTTGCATTATCCTTCAGATATTCTTCACTAAACATCCTTGAGATACCGTCCATACTGACATTTATTTCTTTTGTTACTTCTATAAAACAAATTGATACCTTTGATAACTCTAATTTATCTAAGAGAGCCTATTCAAACATATAACAATAACGCAACTCAATGGCACCTATGTTGGCAATACTGAAACTTAACACCATATTCCTTAATAAATAGTAAATGTACAGTAGCAGCGTAAGCAGCCTTTGAAACGTTAATATGTTAATCAGTTATGTTACAAGCAATCAAATTCATCTCTATTTGGGCGTGACCACAGCTATAAATAATTTTCCTTACGGGAAATAAACGATTTACATCCACAATTCAGTCGAATTCAGTCATATCCTTATCACTGGATACGTTACTGTTGTTACTTTCGTTACGCATCGCGACACTTACCCCTGCTGCTATTGTGTGTCTGCTGCGTGTTGCTGTAGTGCTGTCAGCGCTGCTGCTATTCCGCGTGGCCAAGATGACTCAAAGCGTTGCGAAGCGCTATGCTCCGTTGTCTCGATCTCCACGGCTCAGTGCGAGAATACGCCGAATTGCTATGATCTCCGATGCTTAGTTCCGTTATTAACGGAGATGAGGCGCTGCTGCAACTTGCGATATTCCGTTCTCTCTGCGTTAACTCTTCCGTAGCGCCGCACCGGGAACGATTATTGAATTATACTCCTCTCGTTATTTGCATCAGTGGTGGGGTTACAACACAGTCCACGTTGCTCTGCTGTCTTCACGTCAGCTCTTCAGTGGCGCCGCAGTACGACCGATAACTGAACGGCTGCACCTTCACTTGTCAACATCCATCTTCAGTCGGTGGTAGGGATATAGTACGGTTCACGACGCTCAGTTATTCACATGTCAGCTCACTGTGGTGCTGCTGTATGCAGTATTACCAACTGCCACGACTGTCACTTATTCGACTACTGTCGTGGAAAGTTGATATAGTTCGTTGCAACTTCTCTGACCTCACGTTCTTTGCACCGCACTGCCGTAAAACTATCTTATCATGTTATCACTGCGCATTCCCGTTTAGGTTGGTTGGTTGGTTTGGGGAAGGAGACCAGACAGCGTGGTCATCGGTCTCATCGGATTAGGGAAGGATGGGGAAGGAAGTCGGCCGTGCCCTGTCAGAGGAACCATCCCGGCATTTGCCTGGAGTGATTTAGGGAAATCACGGAAAACCTAAATCAGGATGGCCGATTCCCGTTTAGGTTCGTCACACACAAAACCACGTGTGACATCACTACCAATCGAAATATTAAATTGATTTTCAGTTACTGCGATCGGCACTCATATCCGAAGACTGCAACTCCTAAAACTCATTCGCCATGTAAGCGAATGGGGGTGGGTGGGGTTACTGTTTCATCTGTATTTGGTATTCCTACCCACTCATCTCGTAAATCCAATCGTCATTCACTTCTTCCCTTGCAGTCTAGGAGCAGTAGCTTGAATATTACTGTAATAAATGGTAACTAACAAAGGGAATAAAGGAGTGCTAATTACCGAAATTTAAGTTTCAGCCTTGTATAATCCACTGATGTATTTTTTAACACTTGCACTGCACAGGGTTGCACGCTTCAAAAAGTAACAAATATGTTGATACACTGGCACATACAGTAACACTACACCACAATACATCATCCTACAGTGCAATCCAGATGCGGCGTTCGTTGCAATATAGTTTCATTTACAGGTGCGGATGAGATGCTCGCGGCATGTAATCATGTTCTTGAGATTGTTCTCGCGATAGTTAATTTCGTGAACCGCGGATTACGTCTCGTGAGGTACACGAATGATTACACATTGTGAAACACCTTTATAGTCATAAGATTTACTTGCTCCCTTAGACTGATTCCTTAATATCTTCACACCAACCACACAGTTAAACACCTCCACGTGACTCCCTCGCTCGTTCTCATGCAAATAAATAAAATAAGGGACCATAGTGCTGTCATAATCGACATCAGCGCTACTCGATACATGCTTACAACCTATGTAGTTTAATTATAGTTAACAATTCCAACCATTCCAATGTGCGTTATTTAGATCGTTTTAACAACAAGTGTGCGCACCAAAGTGTTACAGGATTTCTACATGTAGAATTACTATCTTCATTACTATGAAAAAGATCCTACAAAAACATAGCCCACAGATTTACTTCAAAGATGTCCAGAATTATCAACCATCGAGAAGCTGGAATCGGTAACTAGAATTGACCTCCTATATAGGTCAATTCTAGTTACCGATTCCAGCCATTCGATGATTCATTAGTTACATCGTCTTTTTAGTACGTGTGTACATTAAAATGTAGGCTAATAGGATTTCTGCATTTGTAATTGCTCTCTAAACTATTGCAAAAATGTTAGTAATATTGGAATCGGTGACTACAATTGACCTATATAGATGGTCAGTTCTAGTTACCGTTTCCAGTTATTGTTATACATCTCAGTAGTTTTAGAGAGCAATTACAAATGTAGAAATAGTATTACGTTTCAGTGCATACAACTGCAAAAGTATTTGCATATGAATCATGGAGCGATTGGAATTTGTAAGTGGATTTTACCTACATAGGTTAATTCTAGTTATCGATTCCAATATTCCTTATTTTTTGTAGACATTCGTTTGTCATGTAATGGCTTTTCGTATTTGTTGTCATTCATTTAATTTTCCCGTTTTTCTGATACATTTTAGTTTCTCTCTGCTCCAAACTTCCACTTCCTGCGTTTCTTCCGTTAGATTCAATAATTAATGTAAAAGTAACTCTATTTTATAACAGTATGACTTCACCATCTGCTTTACTGTAATACAATTTAAAGGTTTTCTGTACTTTTCTAGTCACATAAATTACGAGAATACTTCTTACCAGATATGAAAATTTGTTTTTAATTCTTACTCTTAATTATTTTCATTATCCTCAGTTCGTTTCCATATAAACCATGACTAAGTAAATAACTGCATGAATGTGACTGTAATTTTTTCGTATGCTACATTCGTTTGTTTAGGAGTTCGATCCGTTGCTTTCATGGATAGCCTACAAGTAGCGTCTTTGCCTTAGGTATGACGTCAGTGCTCAAAGCCGGCGAGTGGAATGGAAACTAGAATTTATCCCCTTATTGTACTATTACGAGAGTCAGGTACATTGTCTAGCATTCCTTTTCACCTACTTATTGCAGTACTGTTAGAGCCTGTTCATACAGTATATCCCCTACGAGTTAGTGGTATCTAAAGGCTGGCGCAGCACAAAAGCTGGAGTTACGTTGCTATTTCTTTGAACACAGGTTTGATGGTCCTTGTGTGACTTACGGTGTGCTGTATCTTCAAGCAATTTGTGAGTGATGCCAGCTCGTTTGTGAGTTCGTTGTCCGCCTTGTCACCCCGAGTTCGTGGCTTCACGCTGAGTTTCGTGGAGGTTGCTGTTGGGTTAGGGGGACACGAGTGGCGGCCTGATTTATTTATTTTTTATTTATTTACTTGTCATTAGCCAACATTTGTAGAAATAGTCGGTTTTGACATTACATTTGATAGTAAATCCAAAATTGGGAAACTATATATATTCAGATTACATTACATGAGGATAAATAGTTATTCTCTACATTATAATTCCTTAACATCATAGTTTAACATTACATTTGATAGTGAATCTAAAATTGGTAAACTATGTACGTTCACATTACATTACATGAGGATAAAGAGTTATTCTCTACATTATAATTCCTTAACATCATAGTTACTCTATACTACATTCCAATTCCGTTACATCATAGTTACTCTCACTCTCTACTACATTCCAATTCCTTTACATCATAGATACACTTATCAGCTAACAATTTGTGCAGCTACTTCTTGAAGGCATCACCTTGTAGGTCTTTCAGTGATGGTGGTAACTTCTTATATAATTTTAATCCTGTTTGTTTAAAGCTACTTTGGACCTTAGACAGCCTAGTAAAGTCTACATCAAGATTGTTTTTATATCTGCTATCATGTGAATGAACATCTGTTCTGGAAGTTAAGGTATGTATTTGTTTTCTTTTTTATGGAAAGAAGGCACGTTTTTACATACAGAGACGGTAATGTTAAGATGTTAAGTTCCTTAAAGTGCTTTCGACATGATCCTTGGCTTTTAATACCTGTAATTGCTCTAATTGCTTTCTTCTGCCACATGAACACTGTCTGAGCACCAGATGAGTTGCCCCATAATTTTATTACGTACTGTAAGTGAGATTCAAAGAAGGCATAATAAGAACATAAAGGTTGTTTTCTGCTAACTAATGTTTTTAGTTTCCTTAACAAAAGACTACCCGAGATAGTCTGGTATATAACAGTTCTGTGTGGGTGTTCCATGTTAATTTCGGGTCCAGGTGGATTCCTAGAAGTCTTACAGAGTCAGACTCATTTAATTTTTCCTGTAGATTGTGCAACAAGAAATGCATAGTTTCAGTCTTGCTACTGTTGAGTATCAGCTTGTTACTGTGGAGCCATATGGCAGACTTTTCAAGCATTACTTTTGTTTGTTTCTTCACTTCCTCCAATTTGTTATCTGAGGTAATCAGGGTTGTGTCATCAGCATATATTATTGACTTGTGAATCATGAAAGTTGGCAAGTCATTCATGTATACCAGGAAGAAAAAAGGTCCAAGCACTGAGCCTTGTGGCTATTTACTGTAACTACCTGAGTTCTTTTTGTCAGGTATGATCTGATTAGTGCCAGTTCGTTATTTTTGACGCCATAGCACTCTAGTTTATTTATTAGTATTTCATGGGATACAGTATCAACTGCTTTACTCAGCTCTAGTAGTACAGCACAAGTGATGGAATTGTTCTCGAAGTCATCAAGTATATCTGTCACAAGAGTTTCTACTGCATTTATTGTAGACAATCCTGGCCTAAAACCAAAGAGTGAGGAGGAGAAACGATTTTGTTCAGCAAAGTAGTTGCAAAGTTATGTTTTAATGCAGCATTCTTTATCTTGGATAATATGGGTTTGAGGGATATTGGATGGTAACTTTCAGATTTGTTTTTTCTCCTTTTTTATAGATTGGGATAACAATAGTAGCCTTCAGGACCTCAGGAAATTTTCCAGCTGTAAAAGTACCATTGATCAGAAAGGTAAGGGGGGCAACAATAATGTCAATTATTTGTTTCAAGATGGTGTTGCAGATGTCATAGAGATCTTCACTGTATGACCCATGTAGGTTTGTGACGACTTTGTATACAGTTTGGCAGGTCACCTGTTTCCATTTAAAGGATTGGTTATTTAGGTCACCAATGTTGTAGGTAAAACTTTCAGAAGTTGCATCATCTGCAGCTTTGCATTTGTTGCTGGAGTTTTCAATGAAAGCATCATTGGCTCTCTGCTTTGCTGTCTGTATTTCAGTCCTATAATTCTTCCTGGCTCCTTTATACCTCTGCTTCGATTCTAGGTTACCAGTTTTAGCCATTTTATGTAGGGCAATAAGAGTGTTTCTCAGGTCATGCAGTTCAGGAGTGAACCAGTCGTGCTTCTTTTTCCTATTTGGTGCACCATCTATTTTCATTTTTTGATTATTTGATTATTTCATTCTTTTGATTATTTGTGGGCAACAGTTTTGAACTAAGCTCATTAGTATGTTCATGAATAAGTTAAAAGCATTATCGTTGTTATTACAATTATATACTCTGTCCCACTCTAGTTCTGATAATTTTTGCCTTAACTTTTTAATATTGTCAGGATATGATAATCTGATCCTCTTAATGTATTCAGGTTGCTGAGTAGGATAGTTTTCACAGTCGACGATTAGCCATAGGCTGCCATGGTCGGATAATACTGGATTTATCACTCTGTACTGACACTCGTCTTTTGTCAAATTGGAGATTATGTTATCTAGGCAGGCAACTAATCTGGTTGGTTTGTTAGTCATACAGCACAAGTTGTTTGACCTTAACATGTTTTGAAAGTAGGTGACAGTTGGTGTTTTTAGTCGGATGTCTATATTAATGTCACCAATGTATGCTATCTTGTGGTGTCTGTACTTTACCAGCAGGTACTTATTTACTAATTTAAAGTCTCCAATCGCCATTTACCATTTAACCTTGTTCAGTAGCACTGCATTTTTCAAATGTTCTCACTTCCTTCGTTTTGGGTCTTTCGATGGTCCATTTCTAAGTTTCACACATTGCTGTGCACCTTGAGGGAGTTTTCTTCCTGTCCTTACTGTTATCTGACATTGGTCTTGTTTACATTGGGGGAAGCTTCGATTTGCTAATCTACGTAGAATATCTTCCTTGCTTATATGTATTTCCTTGTTTCTGTAACTGTTTGACTATTTTCACCACACAATCGCGTTCTTATTTCCCAGTCTAACGAAATGACTTATACAAACGCTACTGTGGTGAAAGCGTTTTTTGAGTGTTGAGATGAGGATTGCGTGTGGGGAATAATCCCTTTATTTTTATTGGAAAATCTGTTTCATGTGAGCTTATGAGCCGTCACGCAGTGTTACAACCCTGCGGACTGAGCGCCTCGACGGAAGGCCTGAAAACATTGAGAACCGGATGCCGCAGAATCTACAGATTCTATTGCGGTGCCAGAAAGACAGTTGTATATACAAATCCAGTAATTGTTCCGTATTGATTCCTGACTAATACAAATCCTTTAATGTGCCAGGCCGGGCTAAATTATAATATTTTAAGTTAATGAATTTCTCTTAAAGTATGATAGATATTACGCATGTACCGTATTTTACTGGAAGGGTATGTACAATATTTAGTTCAATCATATGACTTTATGTCACTAAAAGATATGAGTGATTGTATGAAGCGACTAGATTGTAGTGGACGTCTCTTTGGTATTGTTTCACGCCCGTATGGGCCGAACTTTTATTGTCGTAGGAAGCTGAACATCTAACGCAATCATACTGCTAATTTTAGTGCCCCAGTAGGATTCTGTATGTTGGATTAGTTTTGATAATCTTTTTTTATGTTAGGGCACTATTACGTTCGGTTCACCCTTGTCAGATTAGCAGAACTGATACTACTAAGGACGCGCGGGATTAGCCCTGCGGTCTAGGGCGCTGCAGTCATGGACTGTGCGGCTGGTCCCGGCGGAGGTTCGAGTCGTCCCTCGGTCATGGATGTGTGTGTTTGTCCTTACGATAATTTAGGTTAAGTAGTATGTAAGCTTAGGGACTGATGACCTTAGCAGTTAAGTCCCGTAAGATTAAAAAAGTGACTAGATACTACTAAGGGAATTTAATGCTTGGGAACTGCTGGAAGGAATTCTCACAGTTAAATTCAATCAATCAGAATAAATACGAAAACTACCGCACTACTTCAACGAGATAATTCTTTTCCACCTTCCACTACGACGTCGTCCCCGATTTTGACATTAAGCAAGTCGTTATTCTCCTCTCTGCCACATTCCTTACCTTCGTATTTAATGTGTTTACCTTTAAATCTTATTCTGTGCTAAGAATAGTGCTCAATCATTTCACCAATACTATGTTTCTAACAGTTATTACATCAGTACTGGTCTTGGTTCTCTCTTCCGAAATTATCTTTAACTTCCTTCATAGCTTCTACATTTATGAGCGCCCTAAACACACAAAACACACACACTTATTAACTTGTTTTCGTATTTAATCAGGACATTTTGAACAAAATGTCCCAGGGCCAACGATACAACACTAGCTTATTTTAGTGACGTCTGTTACTGACACAGGATAAAACAATCGTTCTAGAAATGTCTTACGAAGTAGTTAGTCGCATGTCCTACCATACGCTGTGTGTTTCAGTCTTTGCATCAGACACTTAGCAGTGATATATTTCCTCAAGGGAACAACTTTTGTTACAGACCAAGTGTTCGCTGACACTTTCTTGCAACGTTAAGCGTCGTTTGAGACTGGTTTTGCCCCTGGGAGGCGGCAAGACATAGGCACTCTGGTATGTGCGTATGTAGTGTGTGTTGCGTATCTTTCATGCAACTGTTCCGTGGGAAAGGGCCTGGGGCAAGCAAAATTTAAGCTACAAATTCGATTCTAAAATACCTGTCTCTACTTAGAGACACTCATAGTTCTGACTGAATTTCACTCAGTCAATTAGAGGGTAGATAGTATACAGCACACCTGGTTATTAGCCTTCCTAGTTTAGTGAAATATTGTCGTCCCAGGGCCGGCGAATACTAAAGGGAACTGTAGCGTCACTGGCAAACGTCAACAAAGAGATTTCAAAAACATTGTTCCTCACGATGTGATCTCACCTATAAGCGTTTGAGGCAAAGAATTGGAAACTCCCTCTATACGCGGAAAGTAGCGTTACGGATAAAAAAAGGAAAGGAAGACTGGGTTTAACGTTTCGCCAACATCAAGGTAATTAGAACAGAGCACAAGCTCAGATTGTGTCAAGGATGGGAAAGGAAATCGACTGTGCTCTTTTCAAAGGAACCATCCCGGCAATTTAACTAAATCTGGTTGGCTGGATGCGGGATTGAACCGTCGTTCTCCCAAATGCATGTCCAGGGTGCTAACCACTGCGCCACCTCGCTCGGTCTACAGATATACGTGATATTGTTGACGGTAATACACACTAAAATTCTTTAACAATATTTGTTATAACATAGTACTGAAAATAAAACATAACATTACATCCCAGTCTTCAGAGTACAAATGCATCTGTTAACTAAACAATTACGACCACACGGATTTACGAGCAATAATTTTAAGCTGTTTTCTGCCAACGATTTTCATACGATAATAAGTAAAGTTGACATGAAGACAAGATATGAATTTCATGTTGAAATGATATTTGTTATTTGTTTCCAATATACACATCATTGTCTGAATTAATTACTTTGGCAGTATGTCAGCATGCCCTGCAAATAGTGAGTCTTGTTAATCTTTACGTCATGCGCTTTGTTCGATCCGCAGGGATTATGTAGTTAGATGCGTTCATTTATTGTGTATAACGCGAAGCTCATCAGTTCCGACCGCACTGCAGTTTCCCGTCAAACAAAATTATGCATTGGCCACGTGTAAACCATTTCACAAGCAATTAACTGTGATGAGCTGGATTGAATAAAATAGTGTGAACGTACTAAATAGTTGGTAAATGTTAAACAGACCTACTCGTTTTGTTATAAAAGAATGTTGACAACCGAATGGTCTTATAAGTATTCTACAAATTTTAAAATTCATTAAGGCGATTACTAGAAGTTATATCAGAGCGCTAAACATTTTCAACAAATATTCGCTAACCATTTGACATTTCTCCTTGCGAAAGACAAAATTACATAAACAATGCATCACTATACATCTAGTTGATATTATATAATAGCGAACCCGTCAGTGCTTCACAATTGCTAAATATGTGTGGCAATTGTACATATATTCGTCCTAATCTCTTCCTCCCCCGGTCTTTGACCATCTCCTGCCCTTCACCGTCTTTTATTGTCCGCCGCGCTCTCCTCCCCACTCACTGGACTCGCATTCGGGAGGACGACGGTTCAATCCCGCGTCCGGCCATCCTGATTTAGGTTTTCCGTGATTTCCCTAAATCATTCCAGGCAAATGCCGGGATGGTTCCTCTGAGCGAGTACGGCCGACTTCCTTCCCTAATCCGATGAGACCGATGACCACGCTGTCTGGTCTCCTTCCCCAAACAACCAACCAACAATCCTCCCCACTCTCGCTGTCCATTTCCTTCACCAACCCCCTCCCCCCCTCACCCCCTGCCCACAAACACTTATCATCTCGTCCTCAGCACTTTTTCTGTCCGTCCTCCTCCCCCCCCCCCCCCGCTCTGTCCATTTTCTCCTCCCCCCCCTCCATCCCCTATTTCACCCTATCTCCGACTTGGAGCCTTATTTATTTTTATTGCAAACGAAACCTCGTTTGGGAAATGAAGTGACTGAAAATTAAGGGGGAAATCGATTGGAATCATTAATGTAAAGAGTACAGGAAAGACCTCTACAGCCGGTGGATCCATGAGGACAGAGTCCAAGTGTCTGCATTTCTCATAGTTTTAATCTGTGAACGGCTAGAATTGCAAAATTTCGGATCATTCATATTAGATAATAGTAATCTAATCGATATGCCGTAAATACAACTTCCTTTTAGAATTGTCTGCGATAAAGAAAACGAAGCAGCACAGACATTATTGTTTTATTTTATTTTAGCGTATGGCGCTGCACACATGGTTTGCACTTATTACATTATGAAATTATATGATAATATACACCATAGAATACATAAGTGAAGGATATATATTCAGATAAAATATAATACATAAACACAATAAAAAGTAACATCACAGCAGACATTTTGCGCTACACAAGTCTTCAAATTCTGACGTCCAAATTAGCGATCCATTCGAGGCAGGGCGATGTAGCGTTGAAGAAGTCAGCCCGACTACCTTGATAGGCTCTTAATTCACAGCACAGCCATTATTGTTTTATTTTATTTTAGCGTATGGCGCTACAAACATGGTTTGCACTTATTACATTGTGAAATTATATGATGGTATACACTATAGAATACATAAGTGAAGGATACATATTCAGATAAAATATAATACATATGTTGTTGTTGTTGTTGTTGTGGTCTTCAGTCCTGAGACTGGTCTGATGCAGCTCTCCATGCTACTCTATCCTGTGCAAGCTTTTTCATCTCCCAATACCTACTGCAACCTACATCCTTCTGAATCTGCTTAGTGTATTCATCTCTTGGTCTCCCTCTACGATTTTTACCCTCCACGCTGCCCTCCAATACTAAATTGGTGATCCCTTGATGCCTCAGAACATGTCCTACCAACCGATCCCTTCTTCTGGTCAAGTTGTGCCACAAACTTCTCTTCTCCCCAATCCTATTCAATACTTCCTCATTAGTTATGTGATCTACCCATCTTATCTTCAGCATTCTTCTGTAGCACCACATTTCGAAAGCTTCTATTCTCTTCTTGTCCAAACTATTTATCGTCCATGTTTCACTTCCATACATGGCTACACTCCATACGAATACTTTCAGAAATGACTTCCTGACACTTAAATCAATACTGGATGTTAACAAATTTCTCTTCTTCAGAAACGCTTTCCTTGCCATTGCCAGCCTACATTTTATATCCTCTCTACTTCGACCATCATCAGTTATTTTGCTCCCCAAATAGCAAAACTCCTTTACTACTTTAAGTGCCTCATTTCCTAATCTAATTCCCTCAGCATCACCCGACTTAATTAGACTACATTCCATTATCCTTGTTTTGCTTTTGTTGATGTTCATCTTATACCCTCCTTTCATGACACTGTCCTTTCTGTTCAACTGTTCTTCCAAGTCCTTTGCTGTCTCTGACAGAATTACAATGTCATCGGCGAACCTCAAAGTTTTTATTTCTTCTCCATGAATTTTAATACCTACTCCGAATTTTTCTTTTGTTTCCTTTACTGCTTGCTCAATATACAGATTGAACAACATCGGGGAGAGGCTACAACCCTGTCTTACTCCCTTCCCAACCACTGCTTCCCTTTCATGTCCCTCGACTCTTATAACTGCCATCTGGTTACTGTACAAATTGTAAATAGCCTTTCGCTCCCTGTATTTTACCCCTGCCACCTTTAGAATTTGAAAGAGAGTATTCCAGTCAACGTTGTCAAAAGCTTTCTCTAAGTCTACAAATGCTAGAAACGTAGGTTTGCCTTTCCTTAATCTTTCTTCTAAGATAAGTCGTAAGGTCAGTATTGCCTCACGTGTTCCAGTGTTTCTACGGAATCCAAACTGATCTTCCCCGAGGTTGGCTTCTACTAGTTTTTCCATTCGTCTGTAAAGAACTCGTGTTAGTATTTTGCAGCTGTGACCTATTAAGCTGATAGTTCGGTAATTTTCACATCTGTCAACACCTGCTTTCTTTGGGATTGGAATTATTATATTCTTCTTGAAGTCTGAGGGTATTTCGCCTGTTTCATACATCTTGCTCACCAGATGGTAGAGTTTTGTCAGGACTGGCTCTCCCACGGCCGTCAGTAGTTCCAATGGAATATTGTCTACTCCGGGGGCCTTGTTTCGACTCAGGTCTTTCAGTGCTCTGTCAAACTCTTCACGCAGTATCATATCTCCCATTTCATCTTCATCTACATCCTCTTCCATTTCCATAATATTGTCCTCAAGTACATCGCCCTTGTATAGACCCTCTATATACTCCTTCCACCTTTCTGCTTTCCCTTCTTTGCTTAGAACTGGGTTTCCATCTGAGCTCTTGATATTCATACAAGTCGTTCTCTTATCTCCAAAGGTCTCTTTAATTTTCCTGTAGGCGGTATCTATCTTACCCCTAGTGAGATAGGCCTCTACATCCTTACATTTGTCCTCTAGCCATCCCTGCTTAGCCATTTTGCACTTCCTGTCGATCTCATTTTTGAGACGTTTGTATTCCTTTTTGCCTGTTTCACTTACTGCATTTTTATATTTTCTCCTTTCATCAATTAAATTCAATATTTCTTCTGTTACCCAAGGATTTCTACTAGCCCTCGTCTTTTTACCTACTTGATCCTCTGCTGCCTTCACTACTTCATCCCTCAAAGCTACCCATTCTTCTTCTACTGTATTTATTTCCTCCATTCCTGTCAATTGCTCCCTTATGCTCTCCCTGAATCTCTGTACAACCTCTGGTTCTTTTAGTTTATCCAGGTCCCATCTCCTTAAATTCCCACCTTTTTGCAGTTTCTTCAGTTTTAATCTACAGGTCATAACCAATAGATTGTGGTCAGAGTCCACATCTGCCCCTGGAAATGTCTTACAATTTAAAACCTGGTTCCTAAATCTCTGTCTTGTCATTATATAATCTATCTGATACCTTTTAGTATCTCCAGGGTTCTTCCATATATACAACCTTCTTTCATGATTCTTAAACCAAGTGTTAGTTATGATTATGTTGTGCTCTGTGCAAAATTCGACCAGGCGGCTTCCTCTTTCATTTCTGTCCCCCAATCCATATTCACCTACTATGTTTCCTTCTCTCCCTTTTCCTACACTCGAATTCCAGTCACCCATGACTATTAAATTTTCGTCTCCCTTCACAATCTGAATAATTTCTTTTATTTCATCATACATTTCTTCAATTTCTTCGTCATCTGCAGAGCTAGTTGGCATATAAACTTGTACTACTGTAGTAGGCGTGGGCTTCGTATCTATCTTGGCCACAATAATGCGTTCACTATGCTGTTTGTAGTAGCTTACCCGCATTCCTATTTTCCTATTCATTATTAAACCTACTCCTGCATTACCCCTATTTGATTTTGTGTTTATAACCCTGTAGTCACCTGACCAGAAGTCTTGTTCCTCCTGCCACCGAACTTCACTAATTCCCACTATATCTAACTTCAACCTATCCATTTTAAATTTTCTAACCTACCTGCCCGATTAAGGGATCTGACATTCCACGCTCCGATCCGTAGAACGCCAGTTTTCTTTCTCCTGATAACGACATCCTCTTGAGTAGTCCCCGCCCGGAGATCCGAATGGGGGACTATTTTACCTCCGGAATATTTTACCCAAGAGGACGCCATCATCATGTAATCATACAGTAAAGCTGCATGCCCTCGGGAAAAATTACGGCTGTAGTTTCCCCTTGCTTTCAGCCGTTCGCAGTACCAGCACAGCAAGGCCGTTTTGGTTGTTGTTACAAGGCCAGATCAGTCAATCATCCAGACTGTTGCCCTTGCAACTACTGAAAAGGCTGCTGCCCCTCTTCAGGAACCACACGTTTGTCTGGCCTCTCAACAGATACCCCTCCGTTGTGGTTGCACCTACGGTACGGCTATCTGTATCGCTGAGGCACGCAAGCCTCCCCACCAACGGCAAGGTCTATGGTTCATGGGGGGGGATAATACATAAGCACAATAAAAAGTAACATCATAGCAGACATTTTGCGCTACACAAGTCTTCAAATTCTGACGTCCAAATTGGCGATCCATTCGAGGCATGGCGGTGTGGCGTTGAAGAAGTCAGCCCGACCACCTTGGTAGGCTCTTAATTCACAGTCCTGGGCGATGTGCTGTATTGTTTGATTATGTGCCCCGCAGTCACAGCTAGGGCTGGGAAGCTTTCCCCACTTGTGTAGATTGTGTGCACATAGTCCATGTCCTATTCGGATTCTGTTTAGGCTTTTCCATAGCTGTCGTGGAAGTTCAAAGGCCTTAGGTTTCTCTGATGGACAGATAACGTCACGGTTGTCAGGGGAAGCACTATCACTCCAGCTCTCGTGCCATTTAATATCCATGCTGAAGTTGTCAGCTGTGAGTTGTTGGGCCAGTCTTAAAGGGGGATTTCTGGAGCGGAGACAATTTTTGTTTAAAATAATTTCAAAGAAACAATTTGTCTAATGGTTTACTGCCCTGATAGATAAATTAAAACTGACTGAAAGAGAGGAAACGAAACCACACATTTTTATAGCATATCATCTTCTTTCTCGCAGCCTATTTTAATATTGTTTAAAAAATTATGTAGCCTAAGTCCGTACGAATGTCAATAGAGTATCGCGTAACAATTTGAATTAAAACTGTCAAGAACTTTGCGAGATATTTGCTGACAGTATAAGATTCACAGCCAGTGTATATCCCAAAGTTTATTTGGAGTATTGTGTAAGAATCTGAAGTAAAACGGTCAGCACCTTTTCGGACACGATACTCAAATGAACGTTGGGACAGAATCTGGCTGCAAGTCGGCCATGAACTTTTCACAGTTTTCTGTAACAAAGTTAACTACAACGTAGTATCGTCGTATTACTAAGGATATAGATTTATGTCATAGAGAAAACGGTCTATTAGAACATTAAGGACAGAGAAATTTCGCCACAGTCTCGTATCTCTAAATGGATTCATTGTCATTACTATCAGTTGGGACTACATTTAAAACAAATATTTGTTGCTTATTCCATATTTATACCCTTTACAAGGTGTTCCAAATATTTGTTGCGTATTCCATATTTATACCCTTTACAAGGTGTTCGCGACGGTTGGTCGATAGTGTACTGAACCAGTAATATCGGATTTAGTAAATCTCTTTTCGTTGGTCCAGAAGATGTTGACTACGCTGCACAAGTTGCTTAATTTATAGTATATTTTTTATGGTGAAGTACATCCGCTTACGAGAAGGTATGTTTTTAATGTCTTAGGTTGAACGTATATGACTGACTCTTGAAGTATATGGGCAAGCACAGGGACTGGGTAACACGGTTTTCTCTAGACAAACATGCTTCTTGCCACGTAAGTCCCCATCAAGCTGGTCCAAGAGACTTGAGTTGCATAACCACTTTTTGCCCCATTCTTCGCAAGCTGATCAATAAGAAGGATGTCTGAAGCAAAAAAGCCTGGAAAATGAAACACGCTTTACATATTTTGGTGTCGAGCAATGTGACGCAGTGATAAGACATTGGACGCGAATTGGCAGGACGCCAGTTGAAATCTCTTCTGTTTCTCTGGATCACCAAAATCACGTAACATAAGAGTACTGTATTTATTGTGTTCCACAGTATTAATTTATTACGGTAACCGGTTTTCGGATTCCAAAGCCATCATCAGACTTTAAAATCTGAGTTCACGCAATAAATTAATCCTGTAGAACGTAATCAATACAGTGCTATTCATTAATAAATGTTGTTCTATCAAGAACCGATGAAAGAATCAGTTAAGGCAAGAGTTATTACAATCCTGCACGAAAAAATCGTCCAAAACAATTTTTTTAAAAGATATCACGGTATTCCCGTTTTTCTTGTTTTTAACAAGATGTGCAATACGGCTAATTCAAACAGCTAATGATATAAGTCAGTTTCGTAGGACATGTTGACATTTAATTTTACAGCTGAAAATCTAAAAAAAATTACTGATATCAAAGCTACCCCTCTGCCAGATCATGAACTTCTCTCTATGCTTACGTGATACATCATTTAGCTGATGGCCACCGTGGAAGGCCATTGACTCACATGACGTTGACGAGCTTATCAACAAAATGTTTTTGGTTGAAATCATCGTCATTTTTGTCAGTATGGAACGGCGGAAGTAAAATAGTTGCACGTTTTACGACCTGCAGCAACTGCCCCACCAAAAACGGCGCTTTTTACAGAGAGTATGTTTGTACATTTTAAGCAAGGATCTAAGAAAGTGTGGACAATTCGCGAGAGTTGTGATGCACACAGACATTCAAAATACACAACAATATTGAAAGCGAGTGGCAGCAGCTGCCGAAAGACTAGCAAATACAACATAATGATGCATTCACATTACCGGAGAAGTTGTTCTTAAGATGGTGATGGCCTTGGAAGCCTGCACTCTCAAACCGAATGTATTTGCATGTATAAACAAAGGCTGGCAGCAGTGGAAAGAGGTTCTCCACTTGAGAGCAGGTCACGTTGATTGCTTAGCAATGGAAGTGAACAAGGGATTGGTTTGGATAATCGGTGACACTATGATATGAAACTACATGTATATGATTCCAGTCAAATAGATTTTTACCTTTTCCTTGATGAATGGTGTTACAACAGTCACATTGGACACTAGATAACAGTATGTTGTTTGGGACGCTACAGCTTTGATGGATGATCAGGCCCTGGGATCAGTAGATGAAGCATACCTTTTGGGTTAAAACGACGCACGATGCACCGCATATAGCTTTGGAGTCACAGACTGGATCGGTAAACCTTGCGAAGATTTTAGCATGCATGACACTGAGCACTATGGGACTTAACTGCTGAGGTCATCAGTCCCTTAGACCTCAAAACCACTCAAACCTAACTAACCTAAGGGCATCACACACATCCATGCCCGAGGCAGGATTCGAACTCGCAACCGTAGCGGTCGCGCGGTTCCAGACTGTAGCGCCTAGAACCACTCGGCCATCCCGGCCGGCCTAACATTAATATTTATATACAATGTCTTTATTTTAAATCAGATTACAATTAGCAAGCGAACTTTCCAGTTGATTAGAGAACAGCTTTAAAGAGTAAAAAAAAAAAAAAAAAATTAATGATCGCGATAGATGGCGATGCCTTTCGGGCACTGCCATGTTATTTCCCCTCAGGCACTTCCCCTTTCATTTTGTTTTGGTGGTTATCATACAATTTCATTCTCCTTTGGTGTATCTGAATTCTCCCTGACTGATATTAATCTAATGGAATATTAGGATTAGAGTGAAGCACTTATTGATGTCACAGTACTTGCATGACTTGATGTTTGGACGATGGAGGTGACTGTTGCATTAGGAGCAGCTTTAGATCTTTTCCCGAGCAGCAGGCGAGTTCTCGGAACCTTCTCATTGCTAGCCTCCCTTTGTAGTCACCGAAACTGGCCGTGGGCCCTCCAGGGCAGTGGGTTATGGGCCACCGTTCTGGCAATCGGCCTTGTTCCGTTAGCGGCCGGAGCAAGAGGGTGGGAACGTCATGACTGAATGCGAAATGACACTTCTATAGAAACTGGCAGTGCCAGGCATCCTGACGCTTGCCTAGCCGCTTTATTAGCAAGTGGACGTGGTGTTGGAGTCTGGTCTCCTTATTCCATGGGCGGATCCAGGTAAAGTGGCGTCGGTCTGGTGCCCAGCTAATGTGTTTATTACAACAACATCGTACCTTGTAGACGGGACGACGGATTTTTCCAGAAGTCGCGTTTCTTTGTAGCCGCCGCGCCTCGCCAAAATGGCACCCACTAAATCGTTTTATGGACGAGATGGAGCTTGTTTTCACTAGGAAGCTTCCTTTGTCTTGTGAAATGCGCTGGGGGTTTGGCTACAGGACATCCAGGCATTCCCCCGTCGGAGGCTCGAATCCTCCTTCGGGCATTGGTGTGTGTGTCGTCCTTGGCGTAAGTTAGTTTAAGTTAGATTAAGCAGTGTGCAAGCTTAGGGACCGATGGCCTCAACAGTTTGGTCCCATAAGACCATACCACAAATTTCCTCCAGGTTCTGTGTGTAGTTTTTTCGGAGAACGGAATGAGTACTGCACTGCAGTGATTGATTGAGGAGGTCAGGTCTCCTTGCTAGAAAACATGATTGGCACGATGACTATTGCTGGGACATGATAGGCTTATTCAAGACAATTAGGGGGAACAGCTGTTTTTCAGAAGGGTTTGAGTAATGGTAGTGGCTATCACTTGCTTCTCGACCACCTAGCGTGAGATAGAGCTCTTCCATTTCTCTGGAGGCAGCAGTTAGTTGTAAACTCATCCAGACACCTGAGCGAAACTTTAATATTTTTGCGGATGTGAGACAAACACCAATGGATATGGCGTCATCTCCCCCAGTACGATGCACCACTGAACCTTGCAGTTTTGGCAGCGCCCGCACGCAGACGACGGCGTCTCATCTTTCACCGGCTATATCGATAACGATGTGCAGCTTCAGCAAATTCAGAAGCTTATCAATCGTTTTCACGGCCATCTTTTTTATAGCAGCCTTCTACTCGCAGTAGTCACTCCCAGAGTTCATTGCATGCTTAACGATATTTTGATTCGACAGACCAATCAGCGGAATGATACAGCAGATTGTATTTGCCTAGATTGGCATTCTTCCGCTCACAGTAGCCAGTATCATCTACACGTTAAGTTCCAGTTTGGTTCCCCAAGTCTTTTGCCATCCAACCTGTGTTCGTATTAATGAAATGTTATACAATTGAAGTTTCTGTTTATGTTTGTTCTCTCTTGACCTTGATATTAGTTAATAGATCTCTTTGTGATACTGTAGGTCCTTGTTATTAATTTTTCAGTGACATCCATTCTCATTCCCTACAATGTCATTTATTTTGTAGTGGATTTGACGGCATTAAGGTAATTTTACGTCAAGTTAGTGAAGTCATTTGGTGATGTACACAGGGGCCACTATTTAACGAATGACAGATTTCCTTGCTTTGTTGATAAACGTGGCACCTCTTGTGTGTGGTGGTTATGACTGTTTAGTCATTTGGCAGACGGAGACCTGCCGCCACCAGAGGCCAGTAGACAAGCTGATCGCGGTATGTTACAATAGGTGAACGGACATACAACCCGCAGCCCTGCTAAACTGCACACCAAGGCTCCCGCCTTCAGACAAGATCCTCCAGATGAGCTCCACATCACAGCGCCGCTAAACAGGCTACTTGCCGGAAAATTCAATTGGAACATAATACACTAATATTAACCTTGACCCCTTGACGGATCGATAATGGAACAAAATGATTCAAATGGTTTTGAGCACTGTGGGACTTAACTTCTGAGGTCACCAGTCCCCTAGAACTTACAACAACTTAAACCTAACTAACCTAAGGACATCACACACATCCATACCCGAGGCAGGATTCGAACCTGCGACCGTTGCGGTCGCGCGGTTCCAGACTGTAGCGCCTAGAACCGTTCGGCCACTCCGGCCGGCGATAATGGAACAGATACAATCCTACCATAAATGTTCATATACAGTACATTGCATCAAGTAGTTTCCCTTCCCTATTTTTCTCTTTTTTCCTTAGGCACTGGACGGAATTAGGGATGATTCAAAGCGGACCGTACGCAAGCGTAAGCGATCGCGGCCACGCCACAAACATACGACCAACTACGGCGATACTAATAACAGAAGTACTCATGGCACGGCTCTAGCGCCACACTACGCCAAACGGACCGATCCATGGGAACTGGTACTCCCCCCCCCCCCCCCCCACAAAAAAAAGAAGCAAGTATTCAGTGTGAATCACCTAAAACTTGCACCAAAAATACTGCGGAATTGCAAAGTGCTGCCGGCCGGAGTGGCCGAGCGGTTCTAGGCGCTACAGTCTGGAACCGCACGACCGCTACGGTCGCAGGTTCGAATCCTGCTTCGGGCATGGATGTGTGTGATGTCCTTAGGTTAGTTAGGTTTAAGTAGTTCTGAGTTCTAGGGGAATGATGACCGCAGAAGTTACGTCCCATAGTGCTCAGACCCATTTTTTTGCAAAGTGCTCTTGATGTGCTATTGCCACAGAATGGATTCGTAGTCAGAGGCTTGTATTGTTAGCCAGTCAACAGATCGTAGTAACACTTAATCGGTTTTTTGTGCAAACATACGCTTTTTTAAATGTAACAATAGCTATTGGCACCAACAAACTAGTAGGGTAATTTAGAATGTCAGTGGTGTTTGTTGCAGGATTCTAGTGGGAGTCGTTTAAGAGATACCGTATATTGAAACGTTCCCATACCGAAACTGGTACAATGCCCATGGCAGAAGACACTAAGAAACAACACAACTGCATACACTAGTTATGCGGATTCTGACCAGCAACGAGGCGATTGACCATCATAGGTTGTGTTCAAAATGACCACCGGCAGCGGCAATACGAACTTCCAGTCTGGTGTGGAACATTTGTTTTGTTTGTTTTATTTTAGGGCGCAAAAACGACTAGGGTTCATACACTCCCACGTCAGAACTGTAGAACACAGACAAAGAGAGAAGTTAATACGACTACACGTTAGTTCCAATTGATGGGAGAGAAGACAGCTAAAAACAGGGACGTGTAGAAAGGTCAATACAATACGCCATAAAGAAACGGAGGTCATGAACTAAAAATTAAATGGTCTTCGCCATATTGCTACGATGGATAAAAAGTAAACACGGCTGACAGCCCACGCGTCGTTCGCTAAAACGGCCGATAACCCAGACGGCAACACGAACGAGAACGTAAGAAGTTAAAAAAAGGGCATTCCGTCAGAAAATGGTGGTCCGTCAAAGACTGAGTACAAAGTGTTGGGGGACCACCTCTTAAAGTGCGATGGTTAAAAATACAGAGGGCCGAGAGGAGGTCGCCCAAGCCGCTGGGAGAGGCTTAATAACCCAGAGTCTGTTCCCATGAAGGGAATACCAGTGGTAGCTCCAAAGTAACACTACCTGCTAATAGACAGCAACATAGAGATCATCGGAGGGAATGTAAGAACTAGCGGCCTGAGGCACGAGGACTGCAGCCTTAGCAGTAGCGTCAGTGGTCTCGTTTCCTGTCAGACAGACGTGATGAGGAACCCACATAAACATCACAGTGGCTCCACCACGAGTGAAGAAGTGACAGCTTTCCTGGAAACGTTGCACTAAGGGATGGACGGTGCACAGCACTCAGAGAGGCCACTAAGAGAGTCGGGGCAGATAGCAATTGAAAAGCCTGTGTCGCCGGATGTGTAGGTCGCGCAGGATACAGTGGGCGTTGCGCAGTGACCAGTTTTCGCTTGTTTAGAAGGGGAGACCGATAAGTGTTTTCCACCTTTCGGTCGGTCACCGATAACAGAATCGAGGCGCTCACCCTACAACATTTCTGAAACTATTTTACAGAAATTACTCGGTAAAAAATTCATTTCAGCTTTACTTATAGCTTTATTCGTCAGGTTCATGATGATGTGCCCATCAATTCGTTAATGGTAATAGGTATTGTGATATTTACGTGAAAGTAGCACACAGTGCAAAACGCGGAAAAGTGTGCAATGAAAAATAGAGGTCGCTATGATTTTGCTTGGTGCATATAACATAATATGTTGTTGCATATGAAATTTTGCTAACATATTAAATTTTTCTTTAGACTTGTCACCAGTCTCACGGAAACTGATCTGATGTAGCACACTCATTTGCGGTCGCGCCGCGCTTCCAGCGATATACCAAGAGTGAAATATCCACAACATTCCCCATATTTCATAAACACGCATATAGAAACGAGATTTTGGTAAATAATAGTTCACAAAAAAGAGAGTATTTGACCACGTCGTTATCATGTAAAACTTTATTACCCACCTTGTTATTCCAATAACTACAGACGTTTTCGGTGAAAGAATGTAATTCTTAAGGTCCGTCAATAACTGGTGAACCGAGAAATGCTATGTGTTTTCGAACAACATATGTGAAGTCTTTACACTTTTTTTTTCTCTTTTTCTTTCTTTTACCGAGGATGTGCTTTCTCAGAAGCTACTGACTTTACTTCTCCTCAGTTCCTGGCTTAATAAACTTAATGCCGGCCGGAGTGGCCGAGCGGTTAAAGGCGTTACAGTCTGGAAGCGCACGACCGCTACGGTCGCAGGTTCGAATCCTGCCTCGGGCATGGATGTGTGTGATGTCCTTAGGTTGGTTAGGTTTAAGTAGTTCTAAGTTCTAGGGGACTTATGACCACAGCAGTTGAGTCCCATAGTGCTCAGAGCCATTTGAACCATCTGAATAAACTTAATAAACAACTGTCTCAGAATTCTCTCGCAATCGTATCTGCACAACACGTTATTGAGGTCAGACAGTGTAAACTCCGCTGTGTTTTGCCAAACGAAACGAATTTTGACATGACAATCCAGACAAAAGTATAGGTTTTACTCAAAATTCACCACTCATTGCAGTTTTCTGAAAGTTACGAATGGTTAACAAGCCAGGTGAAAATAAATCGCTGCATACTCGGCGGAATTCTTTCTTGGTACTAACCAAAGCAGAGGTAACAGTACATCTTTCTGAATGGTCCATGCAAGTGTGGGCGTGGAGGGGCCCAATTAATATTTACAAAAACTGTGAGTGAAGGCTTCAGTTTAGAAGGCATTTCCCCTGCAGCGTTCTCATTCTCCACACATTTCCCCAGCCGACTGCGCATCATCCAGCGGCCACGCCAATTTGCATGCACTATGCTGCTTGGCTTGATACATGGTGGCTAGCTCTGCTGTAAATACTGAGTAGTGTTCCGGAAGCCGAGACTGTAAAACGCCGGTATCGATGACGAAGGCACACCCGACACCACGGTCAGTCCGATAGCCACCAGTCTACACAAAGCACAAAGGCACTATCGTCAGCCCAAGAGCCATCAGTGTGCACAAAGATACTATCGCGAAGTTCCGGGCGAAGGTCGTGAAACTGTCGGCGATAGAGCGACGCTGGAGTAGTGTTCTTAGAAGCGATCAAAGGAGTCATCGAAGAAGGAGGCATAGGATGTACGGCAACGCATGGCAGACAAACGGCATGCATATCTGCTGAGGAGAAAGCCACGGCGGCAGGACAGCAGTAGTTTAGCAGCTTCTGCATGCAGACTCTTATCTGGGCTAGTGTAAAAGGCTCCATTGAGCAAAAGGACGCCACTATGGTGGATAGTAGAATGCGTAGGAGGGACAGCTGGTGTGAAACGAGTGCTGAATTTCACAGGAGATGTCAGAGAAGGTTGCAGTAATACGTCGTTGCATATCGTCGGTTATAGCTGCTGTGGTCTTGTAGACAGCATCTTCCTGCTTTATCCACATAAAAAGTCTACAGGCGTCAAACCCGGGAAACGGGCAGGCCTAGGTGCAGATCCTCTGGGACCAATCCAATGATTTGGAAACAATTCGTGATGACATGCTGTAGTAAGTCGTGCACTACGGGCTGGACCGCCATAATGTAGGCATCACAGGTTACTCCTAGTCTGCAGAGGAACGTCTTCTAGCATCTGTGGAAGATGGTCTGTTAGGAGGCTGCGATACTTGTGCGTGTTCAGTGTTGCATCTATGAGAAACTCCACACGTTTATATGCTTCAAGGACGCCGACGTTCCCCCTGACGAAGCGAACGGTGACTGTCAGCGGAACAGTAGTGCACGTTGCGAAGGTTTATCTGGCCATGATTGGTAAATGTGGCTTCATCACTACACAAGATACATGATACATCTGAATTATCCTCTTAATCCCTAAGTACAGAAGTTAACCGATTCTCATAATCGTTTTTATGCAGCTCTTGATGGAGAGGGACTTATAGGGATAGAACCAAAGTCGATGGAGACTGCGTAGACATAGAGAATGCGTAGGAAACTTACCTGACTCGTGCCACTTTCTCGTGTGATTGCGCGGAAGCTAAGGTGCGGATCAACTGCAATGGCAGCAACAACATTGATTTGCCTCTCTTCTGTCGCCACTAGTTTCCTTCTATTACGTTTTTCAGGTGTTACACTACCACTTTCACGTAACTCTTTGAAGAGGTTCAGAATAATTGACCATACAGTTGACGTCTATTGCGATATCTTGCCGCATACACCGTGCAAGAACAAAATGCGTTCTTCCTATCCTCTCCATACACCTTCAAGACGTCGGTTATTTCTGCGCTGGTAAGTCCTATCGTACAGGCATTCCCTACTGGATTGTCGCACTCAAGAAACACGCAAACACATAGTAAGCAAACACAACAGCCGGCCGAAGTGGCCGTGCGGTTAAAGGCGCTGCAGTCTGGAACCGCGAGACCACTACGGTCGCAGGTACGAATCCTGCCTCGGGCATGGATGTTTGTGATGTTCTTAGGTTAGTTAGGTTTAACTAGTTCTAAGTTCTAGGGGACTAATGACCTCAGCAGTTGAGTCCCATAGTACTCAGAGCCACTTGAGCCAAACACAACATCGTGCCTAGCAAACACGAAAGATGAATGGCCCAAACAAATGTCGGTGTGGAAACTTTTGACAATACGACATATCGTAAACGCCTCGCACTAGAATCTCCAACAAACACCACTGACATTCTGGTTTATCCTCCGTTTAGTTTGTTAATGTAAATAGACATTGTTCTATTTTAAAAAGTGTATAGTTGCACAAAAAATAAACTTTTTAAGTATAATTAAAATCTGTTTATTGGTTGACAATAATGACCCCGGGCTATCTGCCCATTATGTGAAAACCACACGTCAATAACACTTTCCATTTCAGCAGTATCTACGATACAGATTTCAGGTGATTCATCCTTCATATAGAGCCATCAGCAGGCTAACGCATGTGTCTGGGCCACCCCAGGTAAAATTAGTAACTTATGACAAGAACGATGCCGAATTTAGACTTCAAGACAACATCGTAACACAGATTAATGAGGCAATAGCCAGATAAAATTAAACTTGCACGGTAGATTCTTACAACACCAAACCGAAATAACTGCTCTTAAATCCACACCAGACAATTAAATCCTCAATGTTAACCAACAGTAAAACCAGATTCAATAAAGGACAATAACAAAATTTGAGAGCCTCACTCAAGTTGCCTGGCGTAAGCTTACAATACACTTCTGCATAAGTGAAAGGCATAATAACAGAACAGACCAACCAGAAGTGGCTGGGGAAACAACAAATTCATATGATGATCTTAGCTAGTCCAAGCCAGTGCTTAACGCGGTAGGCTCACATTACATTAGGGAAGCGAACCGGCAAACGGCCGCCTGTGCCAATGTTAGAGATAATCACTGTAGAAACATACTTGCAAGATGAGACAGTTCATCAGACGGGGGTGACACAACCAATAAGAACGCTCGCACCCACTCTTACTTGAAAGTAGCAGTCATCAGCAAATACAGGGTTAAGAAAGTGCCATACCACTGGAACACACCAGCCGCTCACCAGGAAACAACCAACCAGATCACTTCAAAACGGCCACGGCACAGCCGAAGCGACTCGGCCGCTCAAGAGTCCCCACTCACTATGTTTACATGTGACATATACCGAAAGACTAAAACCGAATTTCGGAAGCCGTTTTTCACTGTCCTGTTTACATGTTAAGTTCTGAAGCGGATCTACTAGCGCACTTAAGTATGGCATCTGGGAAACAGATTATCCAGTTTATAGTTTAGTCAACACAGTCGTTATTTCTCGTCACTTAAACATTACAGTCTAATATTTTCGCTTCTCCTTCACTGAACAACATGCACATATTAACGGGATATTCTGAAAACAAGACGTAAGTTGACAACCCAAGTACGTTAAAAGCAGGTTGCATTTACGTGGGAACGAAAATCAATTGCGGAATTGGAAAACCGTCAACTAGAACCGGATGTCCAGAATCGATTTTGAAGTGTTTATATGACTATCCAGAAACGGATCGGGAAATCGGTTTACGAAATCCAGTTTTGGAATCCCCATGTAAACGGGGTGACTCCGGCTCTAGTTGCCCCCGCCACCAACCTGTGGAGAATGCGGGAGAATGAAACGTCCGCTGCTCACTGGTGTCCATTCCTCACACCTTGCGACCCGAAACCACTCTTCCCAACTGAGCGTGACCGCAAGTAGACGGAGCTGCGACCCAAGCCGAGCTTGCTACGGAAGATGGCACCATGTACCCGCATCGAGATACCGCAAGTGAGCCATAAGGCCCATACGACTCTGCGACAATCGTGATATTTCAGACGAGAGTAATACATATCGTTTTGAAGCAGTTGTAATCAGCCATGCTGCCCTCAGGCTGTCACTTTGGCACCAGTTCAAGAATGACAGTGTCCATTTGATTCCGATAGACACGCCATGGGTATGGAAGCCTTATGAAACCTGATGAGTTACTGGTTTAGCATATGTAGCTGCCCACGGGACGACAACGCCATTCATGTAATCCAAAACTCAATAATCTGCTCTAAAGTCCTACGCCATTTTTAGTTTGTTCATTGTTGACGCTTGTGTAATAGATAAAATATTTAAGTACTCAAGAAGGTTTCCTTAAAGCAGATATTCCTATTCCACTGTTGACTAGATGACTGTATGACGAGAGGTGGTTCTACCGTCCAGTTGCAAATGCTTCCTTTCTTCGTGCACAAAGCTGTACTTCGCAAAGTTTGAGTGTTGCTTCCAAAATGTAGATGATTATGATGAGTGACCGTAGAGTTTATTGCTATGTGTTCATTTTTTATGTCTGTGAGAGAGAAGTGAGACAACGGAAACTAGGTACCAGACCATTGCCTATTCCTTTGGAATAGGATAGCTCACCGTCTCATTTTGACGGACAGGTGGATCAGAACCAGGGTTCTCAGATGCTCTCACTCCATCATACTCATTGGGAAGATGTGAATCTGACCTGGGACACTGACGGAAAGTCTTGTGACAATGGATTGTGCGTCATCAAATCTCCTGTTCTTGCCATGCATTTACTGATGGTGAACATATTTCCATCACCAGGATTATAACCGTCTATATACGGCTCGAGAGCAACCTTACAAGCATGCCTTAGCAGTCTCACCTACAGATGTCGGCTGCTCTATTCTTACTGCCACAGGAATGAAAGCCTCTTGGTGGTGAAATCAAATTTCGTAGTCCTCTGTTGTGTATATGGCTCGACCCTTCCCGGCCTACAATGTGTTGTGACAGATAATGCGGGCTGCAGTTTCGCGATATGACTAACCGCATTCACGAAGCACTACCGCCGGACCCCTTTTAATCCCTGAAGCTTTGTCATACGATGCCATTTCGCGTCGACGAGGGATAATAATCTCTTATGCAACGTTTGCTGCTAATAGATAATGATACACAACGTTCTCTGCAGGTTACAACATGTACGGCTGTCAGCCGACACGGCTGTTCAAAGGACAAGTATGCGCCTGCTGTTCTAACCGATTACGTCAGAATTCGCTTTGAATCCGGTACATTTCATACCGGTCATATGCTTCCTTCGTGGTAATTTCAGAAACAGCAGACTGTGTAGTACAAAGGCAACACTTATACTGCACAACACTGACCAATTAACACGCCAATGAACATCTATACAGCTATTAGCTGCCACGCAGTTTAAACACCCGAAGTGAAAATATTTTTTACGGTAAGAAAATTTAAGCCAAAATACAGATTTTATTGAAGGATGAATTTTGAAGTTAAACCAGTAATCGCAGAACGACTGCTGAAACAAAGCAGGTAAACAATCTATCTGTAGTTTCATAATGTAATAATAGCAGCTATTCAAGGAAATCTTTGGTGAGGATAACAGGTCTAAGAATTTTGGCTGAATAGTCTGTATTCGGTAGAAGTAAAATAAGAACCATGAAGTCATATGGAAATAGTTATACGTGGAACAGTAAGTGAAGCAACAAGGTTCAGATTTCTTGGAGAAAAGGAGCATTAGCGAAACCATGAAATATACGGTAAAAAAAAAAAAAAAAGAATCGATGCAGTCAAACAGCGTAATGCTATATTAAGACAGCAGTAAAAGAAAAATATTGTCTATAAATGCACAATAAAGATACCAACCTCATGTGCTTGGAATACAATGTCGATATGCAGGGCATCTAATATGGTAACCTCCTTTTTTATATTTATTTATTTATATGTCCGAAAGTACATATACCATTCATGATTTTGCAGCCGTACATGAAGAAAGAGAAATTACACATAAGTTGTAAGCTAACGTTGAAACAAATCCATTGCTGACAACCGAGAATTTGTTCCGAATCGGGGCTCGAACCCACACTCCCCGCTTATCGCGAGCGATCCCTTTAACAACTTTGGCTATTTGAGCTCGCTGTCGATCCAGCCTAGCCGCGGTGGTATAGCGGTTCTAGGTGCGCAGTCCGGAACCGCGCGACTGCTACGGTCGCAGGTTCGAATCCTGCCTCGGGCACGGATGTGTGTGATGTCCTTAGGTTAGTTAGGTTTAAGTAGTTCTAAGTTCTAGGGGACTGATGACCACAGTAGTTAAGTCCCATAGTGCTCAGAGCCATTTGAACCATCCAGCCTAGATTCCCAGATGTTGCACACTATATAAGTAATATCCCCTGTCCATTATCCTCATTGCTCACAGCCTTACCTGATTCCCTCACGATGACGAACGAAGAGTGCAACCGAACTAAAGGTACTGTTATTTTCCATCAAGGCGCATATATTTATATGAGTGGTGTCTGTTTCTTGGGACATGTCCGAAAGACGGCAAATAATGACAACTTCGGTGCGGATGCACTCTTTTTTTTCGACCTTTTGTAGGAACCAGGTGAGACTGCGAGCAATGAGGATAATGGATAGATGCACTACATAGTACATAGCCCGCCCGGTTGGCCGTGCGGTCTGACGCACGGCTTTCCGGGCGGGAAGGAGCGCCGTCCCCGGCACGAATGCGCCGGGCAGATTTGTGTCGAGGTCTGATGAGCCAGCCAGTCTGTGGATGGTTTTTATTCGGTTTTCCATCTGCCTCGGCAAATGCGGGCTGGTTCCCCTTATTCCGCCTCAGCTACACTATGTCGGCGATTGCTGCGCAAATAAATTCTCCACGTTCACATACACTACTATTACTCTATCACGCAAACATAGGGGTTACACTTGTCTGGTGTGAGACGTTCCCTGGGGGGTCCACCGGGAGCCGAACCGCACAATAACCCTGGGTTCGGTGTGGGGCGCGGAGGGTTGAAGTTGACTGCGGTAGTTGGGGGGGGGGGGTTGTTTTGGGGAAGGAGACCAGACAGCGTGGTCATCGGTCTCATCGGATTAGGGAAGGATGGGGAAGGAAGTCGGCCGTGCCCTTTCAGAGGAACCATCCTGGCATTTGCCCGGAGTGCTTTAGGGAAATCACGGAAAACCTAAATCAGGATGGCCGGACGCGGGATTGTACCGTCGTCCACCCGAATGCGAGTCCAGTGTCTAACCACTGCGCCACCTCGCTCGGTGACTGCGGTAGTCGTCGTGGGGTTGCGGACCACTGCGGCTGCGGTGGGACGGAGCCTCTCCGTCGTTTCTAGGTCCCCGGTTAATATAACATAACATAGTACATATGTAGTGTGCGACATATGGAAATTTGGTTTGGATGGGAAGCATATCCAGACAGCCGAAGTGGTTAAGGTGGCTCCTTGCGATAACCGGGAAAACATGGTTCGAGTCCCGGTCCGACACAGATTTTCACTTGTTGCATTGGATTTAATTCAGTGCCTGATTGCAGATGATGTAGGACTTGCTCTTTCGTCATGGTGTCCCACTATGTTGCATGAGATGTTATCGAGAGAAACTAGTTCTTCTAAAGTGGTAAACCTTGCATGTATCGAGAATTTTCAGAACTAAATGCTGGACGCCTAGCTGTACTGTAATCAGTGATACAAGCTTTCCGGCAAAGTTAATAGTTCATTTTTCACCTGTTGTGTTTACTTCTAGACGTATCACACTGACTATGGCTCTAATGTCAGTCGTTACACATGAAATGTATTCTCAGTTGGCAATGTGGACAACTATCAGCTGTATAATAAAAAGACGACAGTGAAAATTTGTGCCGGACCGGAGACTCGAACCCAAATTTGCCACTCAAAAAGAAAAAAAGAAAAAAAAGGGAGACAGTTTAACTGAAATGCAATTCAGTGTTCATGCATACATGCCCCAAGGAACAATGCACTGCATTTCTGAATAACACAAGTACTGCATTAACGTATCCGTCGTAGCAGTCACAACTTTGTGGTACTCATTATCCACTGTAATTAGATAGTGTTGGTTTCAGAGCCAAGATTATTGATTGTTTGCAGTGTGAATGACCTCCATTTTGAATTGGATTCTTTTTATACGCGAGAAACAGCTGACGTAGTATTTCCCCATTTTTTAACCGACGACGATAGGGGATGAAACGCTGTGTGTCATCTTGTACACGGGTCCAGCTGATCATTTCAGTGACTATCAGATATTAGACCACCCACAGCAAGCAAAGCTGATATGGGGTTGGTGATGCGAAGGGTAAAAGGTGATCCTGTAAAAATGTGTGGAAACAACAGAGAAAATGCAATGTCCTAGCAACTAGACGGTCACGGAAGTACTGCAGCTGCTGAAGCGGGTGTAAACTATGTGGCCATAAGAGCACTATCGCGGTTATGCCTATGGTTTCCACGACAAAGATGTACACTCTGTATCTTGAGATATTATTTATTAATGAGTCGGTGTCCATACAGAATGAAATAATAAATGACCACAACAACCTCGTGTAGGAAAATAGAAATGTCGAATGTTCATGGGAGCAAGGTATCAGGTTTACTTTAGTACCAACGTGCAGGCTGGAGCTGACAGTGACTTTTGGACGGCACCCTTCATCAGAAACATTAACAGATACCGTACACCAATTTATACACGACAGATGATCTTTATTATTGCAGAGAATTAATCTAAGGGTATCACGCAAGAGAGGGCAACACTAATTTGCCTTGTACGACATTCTATAACTCAGACGTTTAATAAGTGGTTGTGGAGACCTAGTAGCATGACTTCTTCGTTAACAAAACATTAATCATTTGTATTTTTGGTTTCGGAGGTAACTGAAGGAATTGGTGTATTCCATCCTCGTCAACAGCGGGCACACGTTAAGCGGCGAGTGTTCTTAGCATGTGAACAATTCCGAGAGTCTTCAAGTGTATGTTTACTCCAATTTCTGATTCTTGGAAATGGAAAGCTGTGTAAAACTCGATTTCACGCATATGGAATATCTCATGTAGTATAAACAGATACAGGGCTATCATAGGACGTCATCACCATGTACGTTATTGTTTGTGGATATGGGACCGAAGGATGTTCTTTCTGGTTTAACGTGGCCGAAATTATGATCTCTTCTGGTCATTCATTGCTTGCTTGCTCTCTGAAACTTCGGTAACGTAAAACAGGGAGTATATTTGTGTGAATAAGAACGTCTTCATCTCTGGTCTTATTATGTTCCTCCTTCATATAAATAACGAATACGTTTTGTAAACATGTTGTACATGAAAAGCTATAAAAATCAATGGGCATAAGACATAATTCTTCGCAAAAATAAGATGTACAACACATGGAAAGTGAGAACAATCGAGGAAGTTCGCATAATTATTTCACCTAGCAATATTAAGGACTTCCGGCCTACTCTCACACGCAAGGTATCCTCATATATTCGATGCCGAATTATTAACGATGTTGGGGGAGGGGATGAGATGTGTCATGCCTGCTAAATTACTAATTTGTTCCGACTTCCGGGATGCCCTGTAGTGTCTGCAACGCTTGTATCCAGCCGATAAAACAGTCCAGTATATCCAGGATGCCCTTCTCCCTCCACAGACACTGGCAAAGCGTCATCCTGCTGCGTGCCAGGGCACATGGGTACTGTAGGGAACGAAAGGCTCGATGTATCAGCCAACGAGGCGTGTCGCGATCCTCGGATACCTTCAGTGCCCCCTCCCTTTGCATGCTATCGTCTCGCGTTTGAGCAAAGTCCAAAACGCTGTCGTGGCGTACCTCCTTCAGCCACGCAGGCAGGATGAGGTCCTCTTTACTCTTCTACACGTAGGCCACAGCCTTGACGCATGGCTTCTTACTTCTCCCTACAGTGTGTGTTGCTTGTGGCGTACAGATAACCGTGCGCCACGTTTTATTATACTGTGTTTTATTTTCAGATCAGAGACCAGCAGTAGATTTACTGACAGATCTGCCCTCCATTTTAAGTGCCGTGCTAATGAATATGGTGATACATATAATCGCCAGAGAAGTTGAGAATTTGGATATGACGGGAAGTGTGGTAGGGTAGACCGTGCAGGTGCAATGACCATTATGTCCAGATGCTGGGTGATCAAAACGTCTGCCTCATAAGCAGGAGATCCGGGTTCGAATCCCGGTCCGGTAAAAATTTTCAAGTTCCACCATTAATTTCAGTCAACGCCCACCCGCAGCCAATGTCGGTAATTCATTTGTGTCTTAATGTGGAGGGAGTTTTAAGATTTTTCGATTTGTCCGACTTGTTTGTTCAGCCAGTCACAATTCTCTGTGCCTTTCTTCTATTTATGTTTTAAACCCATGTGTAGCACCTTTCACCTTTCCTCCGTTGTCTTCAGGCATGTAAGGTAGAGTGATTGTGGATCAACTCGAGTGAGGCGGGAGTGAGTGAATGAATTTCATTTTATAGATTTCCTTCTCAATGTGTCACAATAATTTTGTCTATTTTGTCTACACTGAAGCTAACAATTACAAAAGAAAATATCGGAAATAATGCCAAAGTGAGCGAGCGTTAATACTTTTTGATGATTTTTTTAGTGAATGTGACAGATCAGATTCACCACTTAAAGACGGCAGTTGTTTTGGCAACATGAACCAAAGCACTTTAAGAATGACTACAAATGAGAAACTAATCACTAATAAGAAATAACTAAATGAAATTAAAGTGGAAAACTAAATCTAGAAGGACAGCAATACAGAATAAATAAAGAATCAGCACTTCTGAGGACGGAAGCAAGAAAATAACAAACTTTAGGAGAACACAAAAGAATATAGAAGCACAGATAACGAAGATGGAAAAAGAAGAAATAACTTAAGTTTAGACGTGATCCCCACTGTAACTAATGAAGCAAAGCTAACAAATTGCCAAGCAGTCCACAGAATTCATGCTGTTGTTGTGGTCTTCAGTCCAGAGACTGGTTTGATGCAGCTCTCCATGCTACTCTACCCTGTGCAATGTTCTTTATCTCCCACTACCTACTGCAACCTACATCTTTCTGAATCTGTTTATGTATTCATCTCTTGGTCTCCCTCTACGATTTTTACCCTCCACGCTGCCTTCCAATGCCTTAGAATATGCCCTACCAACCCATCCCTTCTTCTACTCAAGTTTGGCCACAAATTTCTCTTCTCTCAAATTCTGTTCAATACCTCCCCATTAGTTATGTGATCCACCCATCTAATCTTCAGCATTCTTCTGTAGCACCACATTTAGAAACGTTCTATTCTCTTCTTGTCTAAACTATTTATCGTCCACGTTTCACTTCCATATATGGCTACACTCCATACAAATACTTTCAGAAACGACTTCCTGACACTTAAATCTATACTCGATCTTAACAAATTTCTCTTCTTCAGAAACGCTTTCCTAGCCATTGCCAGTCTACATTTTATATCCTCTCTACTCTCCACATAGCAAAACACATTTACTACTTTAAACGTCTTATTTCCTAATCTAATTCCCGCAGCATCACCCGATTTAATTCGACTACATTCCATTATCCTCGTTTTCCTTTTGTTGTTGTTCATCGTATATCGTCCTTTCCAGACACTGTACATTCCGTTCAGCTGCTCTTCCAGGTCCTTTGCTGTCGCTAACAGAGTTACAATTAGAATTCATACGTAGATTAATAATCAGATCAACGTCATAAAGAAACACCTAAAAAAATATTTTCACTGACAGACATTTTACAATCCAAATTTATGCGACAACGAACATAAATATGTAAATATGGTCCTATCTTCTGCATGACATTGTCACATTTATTTAAATATGTAGTATTTCAGGTGTTATTTGGATACATGTTTTCAGAGCAACGAATGTACCCTAGCTCGCTCAAAAGTTTTCTGTTGTTAGAGGTAAGCGCAGAATGCCGGAAGAACTGGTTGTAATTTTATACTCTGGCAGACGTTACGCTCTTAATAAAGATCAATGGTCGCGGAACATTCATATGCAGCTTTCAGAGTTGTTATGACGCACATGGAACAGATGACGTTGTATCACAGCTTAACATGGCCTCAACTTTGACCTCTTCCGTTCATTCATTTCCTGTCTGCCCACTATAACTACCGTGGCGTAATACAGGGAGCAAATTCATGTGAAGGAACATAAGGTGCTCACCTCTCCGCGAATTGCATGTTCGTCCTTCAGGACAGTCTCTTAGGAGCTTTTTTGTTAACTATATTTTCCAGTTCACTTTTTCTATCGATTTATGAAATGCATTTTTGTCAGTGGTCAGTAGTTTGCATCTTCCAGCCTACAGTTTGCTCTTAATTAGTAGAGGAAAGTGTCGTACTTAAATGATAGTGTACCTAGGGACACATGTTTCCTGGGCGTTGTTTCAATTCAGCGACCGATTTTGGAATCACGTGAAGGAATGCGCACTACAGAACGTCATAAATATTTTCCCTGATTTTCTACTGTCTTAAGCTGAGACATAAGCCGCGTGGTAATCTGGCGACCACGTGGTGAAATTGAGAGCACTGCTTATGTCAACGATAAATGGTCGCTTGAAATAAACTGCGACCCAATACTTTGTACGAATGCAATTAGTTTTGTATTATTACTGTGAAAATTTACTCTTAGCGACTTTTGTAGATTATGCTAGTGCTTATGACTTTGTATTTCGTATGGCAAACTTTCTATGGGTAGACTGCATTGAGACGCGTCGATATAAACATTTTTTTTTTTTTAACTGGATGAGACGAGTTTATATCGAGGGACCCATTTAGCAGCAACGTCAGCAGGGCCCCAAATTTTCTATTGTTTCTGTTGTTGTGGGCTATGAGAGTATGTTTTGTGCAGTATTTGTAAATATTTTGAGTTCTGCACATTTAAATGAAGTACAATGTATTAAAATGGTTGAAATGGCTCTGAGCACTATGGGACTCAACTGCTGTGGTCATAAGTCCCCTAGAACTTAGAACTACTAAAACCTAACTAACCTAAGGACAGCACACAACACCCAGCCATCACGAGGCAGAGAAAATCCCTGACCCCGCCGAGAATCGAACCCGGGAACCCGGGCGTGGGAAGCGAGAACGCTACCGCACGACCACGAGATGCGGGCCAATATATTAAACTGCTTTCGAAGATAGTGCTATTGATTCAGAATCTCTAAGGTAACAACAATTTCAGCTGCTTTGAAAATGAACTTGCAACTGATTTTTGACAATACTTCTGCATAATTCGGTTTCACTTGCTGTTTGTTCGTGAGTAATACAGTAGTAAAGTAACAGACCATTAAGTACTATAACGACACGATTTTCTGTCTTGCAACTCTTTTAAATTTCAATACAATTTCTCCCTAGTTGTTGTACCTTGGACAATTTTTCTTATGTTTCGAAAACCTTACTTTTAGCGTTAATTTTTGTAATTTCAGGGAAATGCTGATGCACACAAAAACTTTCTATCATATAAAAATGAAGTAAGAAAACATATTAAACTTCTATTAAAGGGCTGCCTAAAGACGAAAGTATAAAAAATATTCCAGGGTACAACACTCTCCTCTACATGGCACATGTTTGTTCCGTTCCGTCTGCCTGAGTGAACATTGGGGCCTTCAAAACACCAAAAACTACTCTTTGTATTTTTACATTGTCTTTGGTTTTAGTTATCGTTTTCTTTACATGATGTAACGTGCAATAAGCCGTCTGGATCATGTATATTCTCAAATTTACGATCTTATCCTTTTTTTCGATCTTGTTTAAAATGTTTTAAATTTCGGTCGTGCTAACACAATTTACCCGTGAGATAAAAAAAATCAAATTTCATAAAATTAGTGTATTACAAAAATATAAATTTTTGTTTGGTAAATTAATATTATCATAATTGTTCTATTGTGCTGATGAGTGAATTTCATTTTCTGCAAATTATTTTCGATTTAATATTCTAACTTTCGGTCTTATTATGTCTCTATATATTTCCTGATGTACTTTGGAAGGATATTGACTGGGTGCCAGTTGGTTGCATGTTGTCTGGAGGGAAGGAAGGAAGGAGAGATGTAAAGTTTTTCTGGAGTTGCGTACAAACGGAATGTATTTCACTGAGTGAACATTGTAATTGATGGCAGCAAGGCATCTAGGAGTATTAAAAATGAAAATGTGCATAAATATTCAAGGGTATTATGTTAAAGGTAGAAAAAGTATTGGTTTGTAAAAATAAACGCTTTTTTCTCCAGACCAGTTTGTCTCTCTTACTATTGAATGACACTCGTATACAGGGTGTTACAAAAAGGTATGGCCAAACTTTCAGGAAACATTCCTCACACACAAATAAACAAAAGATGTTAAGTGGACATGTGTGCGGAAACGCTTAATTTCCATGCTAGAGCTCATTTTAGTTTCGTCAGTATGTACTGTACTTCCTTGATTCACCGCCAGTTGGCCCAATTGAAGGAAGGTAATGTTAACTTCGGTGCTTGTGTTGACATGCGACTCATTGCTCTACAGTACTACCATGAAGCACATCAGTACGTAACATCAACAGGTTAGTGTTCATCACGAACGTGGTTTTGCAGTCAGTGCAATGTTAACAAATGCGAGGTTGGCAGATATCCATTTCATGTATGGATTAGCACAGGGCAAAAGCCGTGGCGCGGTACGTTTGTATCGAGACAGATTTCCAGAACGAAGGTGTCCCGACAGGAAGACGTTCGAAGCAATTGATCGGCGTCTTAGGGAGCACGGAACATTCCAGCCTAAGACTCGCGACTGGGGAAGACCTAGAACGACGAGGACACCTGCAATGGACGGGGCAATTCTTCGTGCTGTTGACGGACGATAACCCTAATGTCAGCGTCAGAGAAGTTGCTGCTGTACAAGGTAACGTTGACCACGTCACTGTATGGAGAGTGCTACGGGAGAACCAGTTGTTTCCGTACCATGTACAACGTGTGCAGGCACTATCAGCAGCTGATTGGCCTCCACGGGTACAATCTGCGAATGGTTCATCCAACAATGTATCAATCCTCATTTCAGTGCAAATGTTCTCTTTACGGATAAGACTTCATTCCAACGTGATCAAATTGTAAATTTTTACAATCAACATGTGTGGGCTGACGAGAATCCGCACGCAATTGTGCAATCACGTCATCAACACAGATTTTCTGTGAACGGTTGGGCAGGCATTGTTGGTGATGTCTTGATTGGGCCCCATGTTCTTCCACCTACGCTCAATGGAGCACGTTATCATGATTTCATACGGGATACTCTACCTGTGCTGCTAGAACATGTGTCTTTACAAGTACGACACAACATGTGGTTCATACACGATGGAGCCCCTTCACATTTCAGTCGAAATGTTCGTACGCTTCTCAACAACAGATTCGGTGACCGATGGATTGGTAGAGGCGGACCAATTCCATGGCCTCCACGCTCTCCTGACCTCAGCCCTCTTGTCTTTCATTTATGGGGGCATTTGAAAGCTCTTGTCTACGCAACCCCGGAACCAAATGTAGAGACTCTTCGTGCTCGTATTGTGGGCGGCTGTGATACGCCATTCTCCAGGGCTCAGCGCATCAGGGATTCCATGCGGCGGAGGGTGGATGCATGTATCCTCGCTAGCGGAGGACATATTAAACATTTCCTGTAACAAAGTGTTTGAAGTCACGCTGGTACGTTCTGTTGCTGTGTGTTTCCATTCCATGATTAATGGAAGTAATAAAATGAGGTCTAACATGGAAAGTAAGCGTTTCCGGACACTTGCCCACATAACATATTTTCTTTCTTTGTGTGTGAGGAATGTTTCCTGAAAGTTTGGCCGTACCTATTTGTAACACCCTGTATAGGGTTCCGTTCCGGGACCACAGTGTTCAATTCTGAGAACACACCTGTTCAAAGTACTAGAAGAGGTGTGGTCCCAGAACTGAACCATGCGAGATGACAATAGTAATTTGTCTCCTCTCAGAAGAAGGTTCATTGTGCGCTACATAATGGCCCTTTATTTCTCATCAGTTGAATATGAAGTGAACTACTGATTCATTGAAATCTCCAAAATAATGCTTGAATATAAATTCAAGCTGAAGGTACTCGTGGAGAATGTACACTGCATGAGTTGAAATACCCATACTTGCAGGACAACCGTAAACGCGTTTAGGAGCAGTGCCGTGGAAGCGCAGCGAGTGAGAGCCGAGAACCTACCCGAGTGTGGCGGCAAAGTGAACGTAATTTGATTAGTGAACGTTGGCGCCGAGATAAATTCATTTGCAGCTAAGAAAATTTAGTTACACTCCGTATTACGCGGAAATTCCGCTGTCGCAAACTGTTTCCATTTGAACAGAAAAGCTGCGAAATATTTGGCACTTATCACATGTTCGTCCACGTTTCACCTTTTTTTGCTGGCCTGCTTTCGTCTGTTACCATACAAAATTGAATAAACGACAATAACTAGGGGAGACTTAAACCGATGGACACAAAATATGTTTACAATGTTCTATGCACAACATCAGCACTCTTGCCCGGTATTCGGTGATATGAGAGAGAGGGGATGTATGTGGAGCCAATGTACAGTAGTAAAGAGACATTTGCTGGTATAATTGCTACAAGAACCCTTGGAAGTAAAACTGAGAGTTTTCCCGGAGGCAAAATAGTTAATCTATTGTTCCGTACACCGTGGTAAACATTCTTGGCGACTGCTTCGACATCACGCAAATTCAGCCAGACCTACCTGTGTCTACGTCACACGCCGATGTCCACTCGAAGATGTAAGACCATAGTCCATTCCTAAAAGCGGTCTGCTGTTTCCTCAGCGTAAAATGGCGACAAAATCCGTTTCTGTACGGAGAGGGGAGGCTCAGGGTGGCTAATAGGGGTAACTAGCATCCATATGTGTACTGATTGTGGCCCGTTAAATGAGGAGTCGCTTTTAACCGTGCACCGTCATGTGCTATGGAAAGCACATCACTAGAACATTTCTTTTTCTTCATTACTGTGTCCTCGATTTAAAATCAAGTGAGAAATCTGAACTTTTACCTGCGTACCGAATGTTCAGATAACTTACGCGGATGCAGGTAACGTCACCGATAGCCACCGATGTTTCGACAGGTGAACATACTCTCATTTTCAAGGCACAACTAGAACTGCAGATCACTGGGTAAGCCAATATAGAACCTCATGAGCTATACTGCGCCAACTAGGAAACAGTAAAACACGGCGTATTAGGAAGATGACTAACGCTATAAACAAGTAGCACAACAGCACAACGATAGATAAAGAACCTGAGGCGTTATCAGTATTTAAATATAAATCAACAACAATTTATGTAATATTTGTTCCATTCCATTTTTGGCTGCCCGGACAGCAGCTGATTTCGATACTTCCTGAATAAAGACAGTATCGGTTACAAAAAGATTTTCATTAAAACCAGTTACCAGTTTCTCCGTTGTGTGTCATCATCAGGTTTTGTAAAAATGCAGCGGAAATAGTTTCATTCATCAATTACCACAACAGGGCATAAATAAGAATAAAAATGGTCTGGATAAGGATCCGCTCCTCAAAAGTCTTTACTCTTTTCAGTTCCGATAATACTACTGACGAACGGAGTAGCCATCCAGATCACTGTCATTATTATTTTGTGTCCTATTGTGGTGACCGACGAATGAAGCTTCTTCTGCAATACATTTACACACTCTGATGATGCCTCACAAGGGAGAAACACGTAACCAGTTTTAGTAAAAACAGTTTTACAACCAAGACAATCTTTATTCAAAAACAGAATTTAAAATAATACTTATGTCTGTATTCATAAACTTATTTGAAACAGCTTTCTTAATAAAGCAATGCAAGCTGCTGGTAAAAGTCAGTAGAATTACTTTTCTGTACAGTACAATGTTTTGAAAACGCCTATATGCCCAACGATTGTGAGCTCGTGTAAAGCTTATGCTCTACTCCTCGATCCTCCACGTTTCTAATGGTCTGGTCAATGTACGGCATAAAACGACACAGCTGCAAGGGATACGATAGACCCTTCCCAATACGTAGAATAAGACCATCCTTTACAGGCTCTAAAACGGACTTAATTTGAGGTGGTGGTAGAAAAACACATTACTTACAGTATTTTCTGACTATTCGACCAATGCAGCTGGAAATACTATCTGTGAAAGGCAGAAAGGCCGTAGACTTAGGAGTCACATCGTTATTTTCACCACTCGTCCGATTCACGGCTGGTAGACGGCGCAACACGTCATATTAGGTCAGGCGGCATTCCTTTTCCACTTCCGTATGCAAATATTACCCGCCTCCATAGACGAGGTCGCTAACACACACTTATGCTGTGGCCCTCTACCCGGACGTAAGCTGGTTCGAGCCCTGGTGCTGGATGAAATTATCACTGCCAGTATTAGGCCAGCCAGGGGATGAGGACTGGTGGCGCACGACCAAACTTTGTGACAATGTCCCGGATTAAATTACAAACCTCTCCGCAGTGTCCAATGAAGTGAACGCATATGGCATGGTTTATGGTGATTTGTCCGCTGAATGGGGACGTTAAACTCTGCGACTCCCTTGGTGCTTTTGTGGAGGCTTTTACTCTCTACCTTAATTTCATCCACAACAATTCAAATCCAGCACCACACTGCACAAGCAGTCATTACAGTCGTCAACACTCTTGACACTTCATAACAGGTCATTAGGAAGGCAACGACAAACAACCTCCACTAAGTCCCTGCTATGAGGAGCGGGGCGGGTTCCTGCATCTGCTCGCTCTACACTCAATCCCCGTTATGGAGGTACCTTTCGTTTTTCATACACAGAGTGCAATTAGACATTTTGTATTAAACTAGAGCACTGTCACTAATCAGATCATTTGAGATTCTACTGGCTAAAACGAACGTTATATCCTCACTCTTGTTTTATTTCTGCCCTGAAAATGACGGAGTGTTCGCACATTGAAATGTCGGCGGTTGTTGGGGACGTTACTCCCCCTGCATTCTGGTAAGTTGATGTTAACAACTTATTAGATGGTTTCATTTGGGAAACTGGTAAGACAAATCAGACATCAATGTTCGAAGGCCTTGAGGGCAAGTTGTTGAGGTGTTACTGCACTTTCAATTGGTTACGTGATTAGTTATGTCACTATAAACAAATCGATGTACTTCTTTAACACCGACATTAAAGTAATGCCAGAGAATACCTATAAGTCCTTGAAAAGTTACAAAACAGTAATGTAATCCTGTATCCATAATTTATTGCTAAGAATAAGAAAAAATGGACGTGTATTAGCTGCAGAAATTTTGCTGTGCGGTAGCAATGTTTCACTAGTTGTCGCTGTCACAAGTTTCGCAAGCTGCAGTTGTAACTTAAAATGTGGCTCATTAGAGAGTAATGTGACAATGAAATTGCAAACTCTAGTCGTAAATGAGCACCATAAACGAAGCAGAGTTTCCGTCTAAGGTGTTGATTCCGGAAATAGTTTCTAGTTACGAAGTGAGAATTTTTTTTTAGCGCTATTCTCATGCAGTTTAGTAAACTTTTGGTTCTTACAGTGTCACTGCACAATTTTTAGTCAAAGTAAATCAGTTATCATTATTTATATTGAGCTAGATTTAAAGCTATTTAGAAAGTTTTGTAATTTAATTAATTTGTTTTAATATCCAACGCAATGAAAGAGAAGCATTTTTTCTGCGTAAGTGTTGTTATAACTGAGACTTCTGTGCGTTCTCTAGATTTTTTATGCAAGCTCGCCAGTTTCGAAGAAATTTGGTATTTTTAAATTAATTTAAGATTACAGTTGATAAATAATACCTTTTTTGTACCTAAACTGCAGTATAATGGTTCATATTGACGGCGCGCGCTAACTGGGTCAATAAACATCTTGGCTTTAGCGCTGAGCACCCCATTTTGTGCTAAAGACAAACTTATTCATATTCGTAAGCCACTGGTTTTCATGGTATTCTGACAGAGTTTATTACTAACTTTATATTACGTTGGATCTTTACTTCCATTTTTATTTCAGTTGCATCCGTGACAGAGAGGGAATTGAAACGGAAATCTGGAGGTTTTTATCAGTGGTGTGATTTATTTCAGGTATGTGGATAACTACTTACACAAGGCCTTTGAAAGCTACGATCTCGAAAGTGAGAGGACAACTCTGACGTTGCTCACCTGCTCTCATTGATAGAAATGGCATAACGTTGGTAAAACAGTGGAGTTCCTTATCACTTATTTTGCCGGCCGCGGTGGCCGAGCGGTTCTAGGCGGTTCAGTCTGGAACCGCGCCGCTGCTACGGTCGCATGCTCGAATCCTACTTTGGGCATGGATATGTGTGATGTCCTTAGGTTAGTTAGGTTTAAGTAGTTCTACGTTCTAGGGGACTGATGACCTCAGATGTTAAGTCCCATAGTGCTCAGAGCCATTTGAACCATTTTTTATCACTTATTTTAACTCAACTTGGTGGCTAAATGTCTCTAACCTGCTCAAACGGTCTTACGCTGTTTCCGATCAGCAGATGTAAACTCCTCTTCTCGTTATTGATGACTTTTATCAATTTATTTTACTTTAATTTACTGTCGGACTCAAGTACGGGAGCTTTACATAGAGAGAACGTTTTATTACGAAATAAACCTGACCGTGTGCCTAGTACGAATACGTCATTTTTTCTTTTGGTACCATAATTATGCATATCGTTGTTTCTTTTGAACTGTAGCGCGTTATTTGCAACAAACTTCATGAGGGAAGAAATATTCTCCGAAGGAGTAGTCAGAATGCCTAATTACTTAAACAGATGTCTAAAAGATCTATTTATTACTTCCTCACCACGTGTTATACTTATCATTCGTGTGGTACCTGCAGATGTGCAGAAGTGAATATGTTGTGTCTTTTTTAAATTGAGAATGAAAACAGTAATGGTAAACCAGTCGATGATAGTTTCAAGAACACTGTTCCGGTACCCTATCTTCTGTTTCTGAATGTATACTTGAATTGATTACAATACTTGTGTCGTCTACAAAAAGAACTTATTCTGCTTGTTTAATATTGGGCGCAAGATCGTTTACATTTATGAGGAGCAATAGTGGACGTAAGACTGAGCCTTGGGAAGCTCCACACGTGATTTCTCCCCAGTCAGAAGAATCTCCCCTGATTACTTAGGATGAATTAACAACTATAACTTTCTGCATTCTTTTGGCTTGGTATGACATTGTCCATTGGTTGGCAATACCATAGATTCTCTAAAACCTCTATTTATCTACATACAGACAGATGCCTTTGATCGCTCGAGAGAATACTAACCATTGCTAGTTTGTTATTTAATGCTTTGAAAACCATTCTCAATGAACGTACACATAACATTGTCAGTTGAATAATTATTCTGAAGCTCAAACTGTGATTTACCGAGGATATTATTGTTGCTGAGTTGGGATTCTGTTCTAGAATACATCACAATACCAAAAATTTTGGAAAGTGATGTCAGAAGTGAAACAGGTCTGTAGTTATTGATATCTCTCTTATCACCTTCGTTACAGAGGGAATTATCAGTTGGATATTTCAATCTTCCTGGAAAACTGCCCTGCGTAAGTGATGTAACACATCTTTCAGAAAAAAAACAGGGCTTGTTATTGCTTTGATCGATTTGAGGATGGCTGCATTACCCAAACGCGTTAACTAATAAAAAGAAATTGCGTTTGGACTAAGAACAGGTTTAGAGATTAATTAAGGTTATGTTCCATAAGTGTCTTGATCTAAGAACTTGCTTTCTGAAGGTTCGTTACTGAGTAATTATTTCGGTTCATTAACATGTTTCCACCAAGGATTGCATTTCACAGACAAGACTTACACATCAGAACTACAGTATGTAATAACAGGTACATGAACATCAGCAAATGGGAAAGAAGACCACTGCAGTCGAATTTAGTCAGGTGATTGTGAGACAGATTAGGGACCGAGACACAAAAGTAATAGGTATCAGTTATGTTATCGATCAGTAAAATGACTAACAAGACCAACGGATAATGGATATAATATGATGACTTACAACATGAAAAACGTTTCTGAAAGAGAGAATCATTTAACATCTCATACGTTTAAACTTAAGGAAGCTTTTCTGAAAGTATTTTTCTCGGGTATAACTTTGCACGAGAATCAAAAGTGGCGAATGAACAGTATACAGAAGAAGAGAGTAGAATCTTTTGAAACGTGGTGTTACAGACGAATGCTGAAGACTAGCTGAAAATATGAGATAGCTAATGAAGTAATGAATCGGAGAGAAAATAAATTTATGGCTTATACTAACAAAAAGAAGGGATTGACACATCCTGTGGCACCAAGGAATAGTCATTTTGAGTATGGAGCGAAGCGTGTGGGTTAAAAACAGCAGAAGGAGACCCATACTAGACTGCTGTCAGCAAGTTCAGGTGGATATAGCCTGAAACTGTCATTCAGAGATAAAGAGATTTTTGCACATAGAATCGGGCGATTAGCTGCGTCAAATCAGTTTTCTTACTAAAGACCATAGCAACAACACAAACGCAACAGTTCTGCCTTATCGCTTGATATTCATTCTTAAAACACAAATTTCTTTCGGGTATTTATACCCAGACTTTAATCATGGCTGTGGTAGAAATTATCACTTATACACAAACAAAACGTTTTGTTTCGAAATGAAGCTAAAACTCTGGTGTTCCATCCGTGTAAGGGCTACTATCTTTGATGTCATAACGTATTGACACGGTACTACCTACTTATCGCTTGCTTCTGGAACTTTCTGGTCCTAGCGCGCCTTTTCTCTGCGGGTGCCTTGGAGTGGGGTGTGGGCACAAGAATGGTCCAGCGGTAGTGATCACGAGACGCCTTGACGTGGACGTGGGACTGTGTGTTGGAATCCCGCATGGCCCGGTCACGCGCAGTATGGATGGGAAAAACAGATCAGTTATAAGCGATTTTAGTGCTGAATAATCAGTATTTTCCTGTGTTTACTTTTTCTCTTTTATAACAGATGTTTTTATTATTTTTTGCTGATAACCGGGAAAAAAACTATCAGGTAGCCACAAGTGAAATATCAGTTAGCCACAGCATCAGTGCTAAAATTTTCGGTTTTTAAAAAATGAGTAGTTTTTATTCGTAAAATTTCCAGTGCTTTGAAATGTTACGTTATTATAGAGAATGGGAAAAGCTATGCGTGTTACCTTAATAATACTGCTGACAGAAACGTGCAATAACCGTATGGCGTAACGATTGGTACAACACTGCTAAGACAGTAATGCATCTGTTATCATGTGGTGTGACTTGACGTAACCTATCGGACGGTACACATGTGCAAGCAGTGTAGTTTCTCGCTACTGTAAAATATCAGTTGTATTACAAAATGGCACCATCCTTAGTCTGAAAGTATTTTACGAACTGCGGTATCAGTGAAGTACATGTTCGGTTTGCTTTACAGGATTAAGAATAGGAGGAGCCACAACAGACTTGCGTTGTCACATAAGGAGAAAACTTAACAATTCAAATATTTTTGCGATAAAAATAGAAAGTAACTGATCTGTCGCATGTGTCCAATAGTATGCCTTTATTTGACTGTAGCCCTTGAAAAGGGGTAAATTAAAACGAAAAATATAGTTCTCCAGCCTCAATTTTCAATATTTAGGACTAACTATTCGTAATGCCTAGATTATGGTCTTTGATTACATCATGATTTCTGAGCAGAGTTTCCAAAAATTAGAATCAGTAGGAGAATACTGGTGATATTTTGTAATATGCAACTTTTAGCAGTTTTTGAGAAAAACAGGAAACGGTGGACGAACTAAGTTATCTTTTATTTAACTATTTAATTTTATACTTTGATTCTATATATCTTGATTCTATATATCTCAAGGAAAGGACAGGTACTTTATTTCAGTTTCTATGGTAATGCGTCACATCATCAAGAACTTTAATCTTAGCACAGTTCAGTGCTCCTCTATCCCATGCGGACACAGACTCTGATTAATTTGCTTTACGACGATTCCTTGTCCTAAGAACCAAAAGCATTGTGGACATATAGTAAGATGAACCACGAGCTTTGTTATACACTTAACATATCCGAAATGTACGAGAAGCAATAACTTATCGGCTGTTAAACGACTCCAGCCCTGATACAGTCTCCACTTTACCACCACGAACTAGAGCCACAGCAACCCAACCATTACCATGTGCGCTAGCATCAGTATTAGTAAGTGTAAAATTCAGTACGCATCCGCAAAATACTGAAGGACCATGAAGAATAACTTGCGCACCAACTCCGCTCTTCGTAGTAATAGTTTTATATTATAGCTATATAACATTTTTTCAATCTTTATTCGGTTTCTTCGTTTATTACAGGAAATAATAAAACACAGAACAGAAAAGCGGTTATTTCAGGAACTGCTTATTTTGAGCTGTTTATCATTAAGATTAAACTGACGTCGGAAAAAAAAGATACAACCGAAAATCGGTTGTTCCAGCGATAACCATCATCTTTAGCGTAGCTGCGTCCGCGATAAATAGTAGCAGAATTTGGTAGGAGGTGTAATTAACACTATAAAGTGTTACGTCGGTTTGCAGAAGAAAAGTATTTTTGTAATATAATTATTTCGCGAAAAGGAGTGTGGTATTAATTAAGAGATACATTGTTAATACAGTGTCGTGTTTGAGAAATAGTAATTGTGGTTGAGAAACAATCTGCTAGTAGAACGTAAACGAAAAGGTTTGCCTGATAAGTCATTAACTTTGTAACTCACATGGAAATGGAACAGCTTGACTGTGAAGCAAACGTAAATGTTAAATGAGACTGGACTGGATGAAAGTAGGCATTGTTAGGGAAGTGTGTTACATGCAAAAGGGACAATAAAACGCTGTAATCCCACTTCTTCTGTTATTATTTCAAAGTAACATTTTTCATTCTTTTATCGAGTGATTTGAAAAGTAAAATAGGCACTGTTCGTATTAGGTACATGGTCAGGTTTATTCCGTAACGAAGCGTGCTCTCTATGTAAAGCTCCCGTACCTGAGTCCGACAGCCGCAGAAATTAAGGTAAAATAAATTGACAAAAGTCATCAGTAACGAGAAGAGGAGTTTACATCTGGTGACCGGAAACAGTGAGTGTAAGACCGTTTGAGCGGGTTAGAGACATTTAGTCACCAAATTGGGTTTAAATAAGAGGTAAGGGACTCCACTGTTCTACCAACGTTATGCCATTTCTATCAACGAGAGCAGGTGAGCAACGTCATAGTTTTCCTCTTCCTTTCGAGATCGTAGTGTTGAAAGGCCTAGTGTAAGGAGTTATCCATATACCTAAAATAAATCACACCACTGATAAAAACCTCTAGATTTACGTTTCAGGTCCCTCTCTGTCACGGATGCAACTGAAATAAAAATCGAAGTAAAGATCCAACGTAATATGAAGTTAGTAATAAACGCTGTCAGAATACCGTGTAAAGCAGTGGCTTGCGAATATGAAAAATAAAGAAATACGCCTTTCCTGGAAATGAATGATGAACTGTTCCTAAAGAGCAAAGGTCCTCGTTAGAGAACAGAAAGAACAAACGACTCGAAAGGTTGTCAAATTATAGCTGTAACGAGGATCGAAGAACTTTTTCCTTTCGCTCTCTAAATTTTATTTTTCCCTGTTGTTCACCGGCACCGGAGTTATAAAAGCCGTAGTGCTTCATTCTTGCCTGGATCGCGATGTAATGATCGGCGGTGCTCGAAGGAGCTACCCCTCGTCTCAGATTCCATTCGGATACCGGATACCGGTGTGCCGTGCTTGGGCGGAGAGCACTCCCGCAGTCTTCCTCATTAAAACAGTTATCTCTCGTCCCACGGGTTGTGCGTCCTGGAAAGATAATACTCCGTGCCTTCCTACCGCGGTCGTATGGATCCGTCATAATTCAAGAGATGGAAAGTGAAGATATGCAAATTTTGTTAGATATTCAACTACTTTGCTTTCTTTCTTTTCTCTTTCTCTTTCGCAGAACGGTACTATGTTATTGTGTAATTTCTTAACACTTTAAAACTATTTAGAGAAGATAGTATGTAAGTATTGTTTCTTTATGGGCTCACACATGGACTCGCACACAAAAGTAAATAAAGAAGACCTGAAAATTTTCATTAATGAAGATCGCATACTGATTTAAGGTTTGATAGAACTTTATTGTTGTGTAGAACCGTTTCACCCATCTTCAATTGGAGACATACGGCTACAGCTATATTTTATTTTGTATCGTGTATCAGACAGAACTGTTGTATGAAATATATGGACCCGCGACGTGAGGACGATTTATGCATAGAAGATGTGACGGAGAGTATGACGGCCTTGGAAAACAGGAAAATTACAGCATCCACAGTGAACTCCTAAACTACGGTGTAGGTTCTCTCCATCTGAAAGTGCTAAATCTATTAATGTGTGTTGGAAAAGGAGAGTCACACCAAGAGTACGGCAGACAAGCAGAACTTGTGTCACTATTTAAAAGGGGAGACTGAAGTAGCTGCCAGAAGTACAGAGGGATTAACTCAATGGATTCAGCGTACAAGGTTATGCTAGGATCTTGAACATCAGATTTACAGTAACATCAGAGTCTCTATTAAGTGAAGAACAAACGGGTATCCGTGGAGGAAGATCGAACACATATGCAGCTTTTGTGAGGAAACAGGCTGAAAAAGATATACACTGAAGTGCCAAGGAAGCCGTTGGTATAGGTATGCGCATTCAAATACAGAGATATGTAAACAACCAGAATACGGCGTAGCGGTCGGCAGCGCCTATATAAGACAATAAGTATTTGGCGCAGTTGTTAGATCGGTAACTGCCGCTGCCATGGCAGGTTATCAAGATTTATGTGAGTTTTAACGTGAGATGGGGCACAGCGTCTCTGAGGTAGCGATGAAGTGGGGATTTTCCGGTACGACCATTTCACGAGTGTACCGTGAATATCAGGAATCCTGAAAAACATCAGATCTCCGATATAGCTGCGGCCGGAAAGAGATTCTGCAAGAACGGGACCAACGGCGATGGTAGAGAATCGTTCAACGTGACAGAAGTACAATACTTCCGTAAATTGCTGCAGATTTCAATGCTGGGCCGTCAATAAGTGTCTGCGTGCAAACCATTGAGTGAAATATCATCGATATGGGCTTTCGGAGCCGAAGGCCCTTGATGACTGCACGAAACAAAGCTTTACACCTCGCCGGGGCCCTTCAATACTGTCATTGGACTGTTGATGACTGGAAACATGTTGCCTGGCGGACGAGTCTCATTTGAAATTGTATCGAGCGGATGGACGAGTACGGTTATCAGACAGCCTCATGAATCCATGGACCCTGCATGTCACCAGGGGACTGTTCAAGCTGGTTGAGCCTCTGTAATAGTGTGATATGTGTGCAGTTGGAGTGACATGGGACCCCTGGTACGCGTAGATACGACTCTGACAGGTAACACGTACGTAACACCCTGTCTGATCAACTGCATCTACTCAAGTCCATTGTGCTTTCGGACTTGGGCAATTCCAGCAGGACAATGCGACACCCAACAAGTTCAGAATTGCTACGGAGTGGCTCCAGGAACACTCTTCTGAGTTTTTGAACACTTCCGCTGGCCTCCAGACTCCCCAGAACTGAATATTATTGAGCATTTCTGGAATGCCTTGCAACGTGCTGTTCAGAAGAGAGTACACCCCATCGCACTCTTACGGATTTATGGACAACCCTACCGGATTCATGGAGTCAGTTCCCTCCAGCACTATTTCAGACATTAATCGAGTCCATGTCACGTCGTGTTGCGGCACTTCTGCTTCTTCAAGGGGGCCCTACGTGATATTAGGCAGGTGTACCAGTTTCTCTGGCTCTTCAGTATAGAATTTAATTTGTGGTGCCGCTAAGCATTTGTTGTGTTGGAAACATCCTGTGACAAAGCCAACAGAGACAGCATGTGTAGCGTACTGAAAGAAAGATGGTGTCCACTCCTTTTAATATGCCTATACGAAAACTAATCACGTTTTATATGAATTGACAGCTGGCAGCACCACGAGTGATAGGGTGGACAATGGTATAGCATTTCACCCAAGTATGTGTATCATTGTGTGAATGGAAAGCCAAGCTTCATGCTACTATTGGAATAGACAAACAGATTGCTTTGAATAGCATTTAATATGCTGACGATGCCACAGTTTTACGGAGAAAGATAATTACCTGTAAGAAGGATTTAACTGCTAAGCAAAACAGACGAAGATTACAGTACGATTATATCCAAAAAGTAAGATAAAACAACGGTTTTCACGATGGATTAAATAAAAACAAAAGTAGTGGTCAACAATACAGCAGTAGAACAACTCAGTCATTTCCATTATCTGGATTGTGGCATCACCTAGAAGTATGGTAACGACATGGACAAGAAAGTAGCAGAATTTGGAAACATACGTGGAACAATGAACGGGTACCTCACAAACAAGACAAAAAACACAACGCGAATGAAATTTTACGAATTAATGCCACCCCCACAATATCTGCTAAACTGAGTCGTGTATCATTTACAAACCACAAGAAAGAAAGATCCAGGCAGCTAAATTGAGAGCACCTTGGAAGGTCTACCAGGGTAAAGAGAATAAGAAACAACGAAATTAGAAAGGAACTGAACATATTTAATGTACCAAACAGCTCATTCTGCTGAGCTGTTCATTCAGCTTTCCTCTGTTGTGTTAAACCAAGTGAACCTCTCGACAAAATCAGCTGCAGCAGACCACCTTAAAAAGCCAGAAATTATAATACAGTTAGCTGAAGAAATCTGGGAAGGCTAATGAAGAGATGGGCACTGGAACAGAAATAGGCCTAATAACTGAACTGCAGAAGAGGTGGATGAAGAAGTATCTCGTTGTTTCGCATATTAAACAAAAACGAGATTGACGGGAGAGAAAAGTAAATAAACTTCTTACTATTTAGGAAGTAAACATCATAACTGTTAATATATTTATCCCACTGTGACCCACTATGACACAAGAAGATCAATTCCCTCGTGAACAAATGTCTACGGAACCATGACTGTACGCTTACAATCTCTTCGTCTAACGCAAATCGACATCCATGAATGTCTTTTTTCGAGATTCCAAACCTATGGAGAGATCGTTACTGTATGGTGAATGTGTAAGGACTGCCCTACGGAACGCGGAAATTCTACAGCGTAGTCGAAACGGCCTTGGCAAAATGCGTGCGAGCACTATACTACAACAGGATGATCCGTCCGTGAACATTCCTGGGCGTTTGGATTTGATAGCGCGCACAGGTTAGCCATTCTTGCGCAAGATTGGAAAATGTCGAACATTAATTCATGAATACAGATGGCACTCAGATCGGCCGAGTCTTGGTGGGAACGATGGCGTATTAAAGTAAACTCGACAAGTGCGAAGCAGTTCTGTTCACACACACACCGAAACTACTGCGCAAACATCAACACTGCAAACAGGTAACACTACATAAAGGCCCAATACGTTTCCGAGAGGAAGTCACATATCTCGGTGTCTGGCTGCCAACAGATCGCACGCGAGGCTCAAACAACTCTACCCAATGCTCAACAGGGAAAGTACACTTAATAGGAGGGTGTCGAGGTCCATATACATGACACTAGTTAGACCTCTGATGACGTACGCAGCTCCCGTTTGGGGATATGCAGCTCCTACACGCCTGCGCCGCCTGAAGAGCATACAGAACAAAGTGCTACGCATCATTAGCAACGCTCAACGCTACACACGCACCGTGGATCTTCACAATGAATACCTCCCTGAAACCCCCAAGAAAGTATACACGCCACACGACTATACAGGAACTCGAGCCACTCGAGCAATCCTTTCATCCTTACTCTGGGAAACTATGATCACAACGATAGGTGGAAGCATAAGCAGCCAAAGACACTACTAGACAGGGCATAACTTCCTATGACAAGCTATCATACACCAACAAGCGACAAACGACGACAAGCCCCAGCATATCTGCAACGTTGACTGGATATGCCAGCTGCTATTAAAGCCGACCAACAGCCTACAGTAGGGAAACCGACGAGCTCGCACACTAACGCACAAACAGATCGCCTACATCACTCTACACTGTGCATCTGATATATGGCCAGTCGGACACAAAACGATGATAAATCTGACTGTTGCAGGTATGCTGACGCTGACCGAGAGATGAACACCGGCACCCAGCGGCAGCCGCCGAGTAACAGCACCGCACAACGTCAAAGGTATCGACATGCGTGATACCCACTACTAACAAAGCCTACCCTTCTATGACCTGTCGCTGGCAGCAAGACATCCGCTACTGCTCTTACTACTCGATCTAACTATCTCAGAGGTTCTTTTCCCTTAGCTCTTGCCATGGCGTTTTTTCCCCCCCTCTACCCTACAAACCGCTACCCTTCATTCGACTTTCGAGTATCTCCTGATGAGTGCGTATTGATGGTTAATTTTAACCAGACGTACGCCAACATCGCAGTACCCACATTCTGCGACACCTCACATTAGTGAAAACTAACCCTTATGCAGAGATATCAGTGGACCTTTTGAGTTGGCCATCATGCTGGTGTGAGCTTGGAGGGGCTTCACCTCGTTTTTTTTTAAGGTTTTTGCAAAATATCCACGTAGTGCTGTTCGTTAATTGTGGCTTCTTGTTCCAGAATATCAGTGATCAGCGCGCCCTCGCAGGTAAAGAAAAAGGCCATCATGACTTTCCCGGAGCTGGAGTGCACGGCTTTGGAATTTTTCGATGTGGCTGAATGCATGTGCTTCCGCTGTTTACTATGATGCTTGCTTTCCATCTCTAAATGACGGCACCGTGTTACATCTCCCGTGACAGTACCGGACAGGAAACGATGTTCTCCATCGTGATGTCGTTCGAGGTGCTGCAGCGCTATCGACATTCTGTCCAACTTCTGTCCCTCCATCATGCGGTGGGGAAGCTACTGCGCACAGATATTCGGGAACTTCAGATGCTCCGTCATGATTGTGTGAGCGGTTCCGTGACATGTCCAACATGAGCGAATGTCTCCCGTCGTCCGCCATCGAAGTCAGCATACACCCCAGCAATGAGAGAAGGGGCAATGACACCATGAGCCTATCCTGGTAGACTGCTCTCTTTCAGAGACACCCTATCGTGTCGAAATTGTTCATTCCACGCCAACACACGCGCACGTGACACAACGATCGGGCACGAAATTCACTCCCTGGTGCTCCTTTCGCAGTCAAAACCACACTACATTTAGCTGTTCCTCTTTCTCGGCCTCCATAGTGTGGACTACGTGAACAGTATTGCTTAGCACTTGCTTCCCTTCATTATTGTGTGTGCGGTGCGTCCTTCGAATGGGCACCCTCGGGGGGCCTCCAATAGGGCTAGGCTATGTGCCGGGACTGAGGCTGTCCTTCATCTTTTATCATCAGCATTAAGAAACTAATACTGCACTAACATTCACGTTTCGGTAAAGAAACGAGTCCACTAACCACTGAGAAAAAAAGCTTTTCAAATCCTCTCCCTCAGTCATAGATGCAGCCAATAGTTCCACAAGATATTTACCTTCTACCTCAGAGGAGCAATTACAAATTACATTCTCAGTTATTTGCTAGATGTATTCCAATCTCATTCTTCCTCTAAGGTTTTTACCCTCTACAGACCCTACTAGTACCATGGAAGTCATTTTTTCCCACTGTCTTAACATATATCCTATCACCCTGTCCGTTCTTCTTGTCGGTATTTTCCGTCTACGCCTCTCCTTTACGACTCTTGGGGGAACCGCTTTAATCCTTACTTTATCGGTCCATCTAATTTTGAAAATTCTACTGTAGCACCACATCAGAACGCTTCGATTATCTTCTAATCCGGTTTTCTCGTAGTCCATGACTCACTACCATACAAAGTTGTGCTCCATTTGTACATTCCCAGAAATTTCTTCCTCAAAATGAGGCCTAGGTTTGATACCAGTAGAGTTCTCTTGGACAGAAGTACCCCTATTGCTAGTGCCGGTCTGCTTTTCATCTCATCCTTGTTCCGTCCGTCATGGGCTATATTTGCCACCTTCGTAGCAGAGTTCTTTTATTTCGTCTGCTTCGTGATCCCCAGTTCAGACGTTAAGTTTCTCGCTGTTCTCTCTTATGCTACTTCTCATTACTTTCGTCTTTCTTCGTTCTGCTCTCAATCCATGTACTGTACTCATTAGACTGTTTATTCCGTTCAACAAATGGTTCAAATGGCTCTGAGCACTTTGGGACTCAACATCTGAGGTCATCAGTCCCCTAGAACTACTTAAACTTAACTAACCTAAGGACATCACACACATCCATGCCCGAGACAGGATGCGAACCTGCGACCGTAGCAGTCACGCGGTTCCAGACTGAAGCGCCTAGAACCGCTCGGCCACTCCGGCCGGCTTCCGTTCAACAGAACCTGTAGTTCTTCTTTACTTCCATTGAGAATAGCAACATCATCGCTGAATCTTATCACTGATGTCCTTTCACCTCGAATTTTAATCCCACTCTTGAATGTTGCTCTTATTTCCTAAATTGCTTCTTCTATGTATAGTCTGAACAGTAGAGGCGAAAGACTGTATCCACATCATAGAGCATTTTTAATACTAGCACATCGTTCTTGGTCTTCCACTCTTATTTTCCCTTTTGTTTCTTGTAGGTAATGTATATTGCCCGTATTTCCCTACAGTTTACTCTTATTTGCCTCATAGTTTCGAACATATTGCACCATTTGATATTATCGAACTCTTTCTTTCCTTTTACTAAGATAATAAATCACTATGTAACTTTTTATCCGTGCACACAGTTGATGTGCACTACCCGGTGCCGAAGAAGCGCCGTTCTGCACCTGTGCAAGAGCGGTAATCAACTAATGAACCGTTTCGAACTTGGAGCTGGATATAGTTACGTTATCGACTCCATAAATATGAGAATGGTTTGGTCTACCCATTCACTGACAATAGTTCCACAATAAGAAGCGCGGGGCAGTACAAGGACGCTCGCTATGAATTACGGAGCATTGCTTGTGAAAGAAAGCTAACAAGGCCGAAGTCAGACGTTTTTTACCATCAGATAGAGCATCATCTTTCGGAAAAATAGCCATGTTGCCAGTTTTCACGACACTCAGAGTCAAACAAGAATGAAAATAGTTCACATCTGTTTAGCTTCTGTGTAATCTTAGGGATAGACACAGTAGCAAGAATGAGGACGAATGTCGCATGCAACATATGCTTACCATATTTTCATAAACGCCGAATTGTCTGTCTTGTTCAAAGAGTGACATGTTAACGACATAAGTTTCCGCACCCTCCATGCTTCCCGTTGGTATGATAATCGGTCCGGAAGACAAATCTGATGCAGTACCTTATTATCCCGTGCAAACCTCTTCATCTCTGTATAACAAATGAAACTAACATCCATTATAAATGGCTTATTGTTATTAAGTTTTGGTCTAGATCTACAATTTTTAACACCTCACCAAATCGATGTTTCCCTGGTACCAATCAATGTTTAAATCTACAATTTTTTAACCTGAACACTTCCCTCCCTCACCAAATCGATGTTTCCCTGATACCAATCAATGCCAACGGAAGCCTTCCTTTAGTCAAGTTCTGACCTAAATTCGTATACTTCCTACCCCAATTCACATTTGTTATGCATTACCCGTTCATTCTTCTCTCGCATCACATTTCAAAACGTTGTATTTTCTTGTCGTCTGAAATATTTACCTTTTACGTTTCACTTCCGTAAAAGGTTACATTTGTGACAAATACTTTCAGAAAAGACTTATTAACATGTAAGTTCATGTTCGGTGCTAAAAAAATTTCACATTTTCGGTAATCTCCAGCTATGGCGAATCCCTGCTTCGGCTATCATGAAGAACATTGTTGGATAAATAGAAAAACTCATCAGTTACTTATAATGTCTCATTTCCTATTTACAAGATATTCTTCTGTCTCTTCAACTGTCCTGCCAACTCTTTTGATAGGATTGTAAAGGAGTCGGCAAACCTTATGTTTTATTTTTTCTCCGTTGCTGTTGATGTGGTCTTCAGTCCGAAGACTAATTTCATGCACTCCTCCGAGCTACTCTATCCGGTGAAAACCTTTTCATATCCGAATAACTACTACTGTAAGGAACATCCATCTGCACTTGATTATTATTTTCATCTCTAGCTCTCCGGTTCCTGTATGTCTCAGAATGTGTCCTATCAATCAGTCCCTTCTTTTAGTCGAGGTGTGGCGCAAATTTATTTTCACCCCAGGTCTGCTTTGTGCCTCCGCAGTAGTTACATGATCTAGCCATCTAACATTCAGCATTACTCTTTAGCACCACTTTTCAGAAAACTTCTGTTTTCTTGGTAGAACTGATTATCGTTCACGTTTCACTGCCACACAAGGCTGGACTCCAAATAAATACCTTTAGAAAAGACTTCCTGTCACTTAAATCTATATGTTAATAAATTCGTTTTCTTCAGAAACTCTTCTTTTGCTGTTGTCAGTCTACATTTTATTTTCTCTCTACTTCAGTCATCATCAGTTATTTTACTGCCCAAATAACAAGACTCATCTACTTCTCTTAGTACCTAATTTGCTAATCTAACTCCCTCGGCATCACCCGATTGAATTTTTTTACATTCCATTTCCCTTGCTTTATTTTTTTTATGTTAATCGTATATGTCCTTTCAAGAGACTCTCCGTTCCTTCCAACTGCCACACCAAGTCATTTTCTCTGACTGACAGAATTACAACGTCATTGGCAAACCTCGAAGATTTTATTTCATTTCCCTGAACTTTAATTCTTTCTAAAAAAAATTCTTTGGGTTCCGTTACTGCTTCTCAATGTATAGTTTGAATAACACCGTGGATAGGCTACAACACTGTCTCAGTCCTCTCAACTATATTTTCCTTTCATGCCCTTCGACTGTTAACTGAGATCTGCCTTCTGTACAAGTTGAAAATGAAGTTTTGTTCCTGATATTTTACTTCTACCTTCAGAATTTCAGAGTGTATTCCAGTAAACATTGTCAAAGGCTTCCTCTAAGTCTATGAATGCTAGAAACGTAAGTTTGCCTTTCCATAACATAACTTCTAAGACAATTCGCATGGTCAGAATTACTTCGAGTGCTCCTACATTTCTCCGGAATCCAAGCTTATCGTCCGCGAGGTCAGCTTCTACCAGTTTTTCCATTCCTCTCTAAATAACTAGTGTCAGTATTTTGCAACCATGACTTACGAGTATTAAACCGATAGTTCCGTAATATTCACACCAGTCTGTACGTGCTTTCCCTGAAATTAGAATTATTACATTCTTCTTGAAGTGTGATGGTATTTCACCAGTGTCACACATCTTGCAGAAGACATTGTTTAGCCACAGGTGGCTTTCTCAAAGGTTGCAGTAGTTCTGATGAAATGCCTTCTATTGCAGGAGCTGTTTCCAGCCGGCTGACAAATTCTTCTAGTAGTGTCCTGTCTCCCATCTCATCTTCATCTACGTATTCTCTATGAACTTTAATTTCCTTCTTTGAATTCCTTTACTGCTTGCTTAACATATAGGTTGAATTATCCAACTCCCGCTTCCCTCTCATGCTCTTAGAACAGCAGCCTCGTTTCTGCACAAGTTATATGCAACCTTTCGTTCCATCTACATCTACATCAACATCTACATCTATGTGATTACTCTGCTATTTACATTAAAGTGCCTAGCTGAGGGTTCAGTGAACCACCTTCAAGCTGTCTCTCTACCGCCCCACTCTCGAAAGGCTCGCGGGAAAAAGAAGAGTGGTAATTGAAATTGCATGAAAAGGTCCCGTAGCCACTGAAGTTCACGTATCATGTCTGTGGCACTATCTCCCCTATTTCGTGATAATACAAAACGGGCTGCCCTTCTTTGAACTTTTTCGATGTGTTCCGTCAGTCCCACCTGATGCGGATCCCACGCCGTACAGTAATACTCCAGAACAGGGCGGACAAGGATGGTGTAAGCAGTCTCTTTGGTAGACCTGTTGTACCTTCTGAATCTGCTGCAAATGATATTTTACCACTTCAGAATTTCAAAGAGCGTATTCTAGTCAGCATTGTTAAAAGTTTTTCCTAATCTATAAAGTACATAATTATGGCCTTTCTTCCATGCTTGTCCAAAGGAACAGTCGCTGTGGTGACTACGACCGTTATGAAATACATTAAATCAATTCGCAATTGCGAATGAGGACAACCATCAGCTGTAGAATGGATTGACGATAAGAAGAATTTGTGCCGGTCCGGGACTCGAACCCGGATTTCCCGCTTATCGCGAGCGGTCGCAATACTGATTGGTTATCCATGCACGACTCACGGCCAGAACCAAAATTCCATATGTCGTCAACCACGCGTCTGCGATCCGTACTCGCACACCCATTACGTATATTCCGGTACGGTCAGACGTTGTACATGAAAGAACCGATCGGCAGATAAGTACGATATTGCAGTGTCTGTGTTATTCAGATTACGATGCAAAGTTTTTTTGGACATGAGTGCATAATAAATTAGCCTTAATTTGCTACGGCAGCAGACGACCGACGAGGGTCTCTTTGCACGGCATAACCTCTCCTAGGCTCGTGACCATATCGGTTGCACGCTAGGCGACTGGAAAACTGTGGCTTGGTCAGATGAGTCCCGATTTCAGTTGGTAAGAGCTCATGATACGGTTCGTGTGTGGTACAGATCACACTAACCATGGTCCCAGGTTGTCAACAAGGCACTGTGTAAGCCGGTAGAGGCTCCATAATGATTTCAATAGTGATTACATAGAATGGAGTGTGTCCTTTGGTACAACTGAAACGATCATTGAGTGGAGATGGTTATTTTCGGCTACTTAGAGGCGATGTAGAGCCAAAAAATAGTTCAAATGGCTCTGAGCACTATGGGACTTAATATCTGAGGCCATCAGTCCCCTAGAACTTAGAACTACTTAAACCTAACTAACCTAAAGACATCACACACATCCATTCCTGAGGCAGGATTCGAACCTGCGACCGTAGCAGTCGTGCGGTTCCGGACTGAAGCGCCTAGAACCGCTCGCCCACCGCGGCCGGCCATGTAGAGCCATTTATGGACTTAATGTTCACAAGTAACAATGGAATTTTTTATATGACAATGGTCCATGTTATTGGGCCACAGTTGTTCGTGATTGGTTTGAATAACATTCTGGACAACTAGAGCGAATGGACATAATCGAGAGATCAGTTGGTGCACAGATTCGTCCATCGGCAACACTTTCGCAATTATGGACGGCTTTAGACACAGCAGTACTTCTGCAGGGGACTTCCAACGTCTTGTTGAGTCGTTGCCACGTCGAGTTACTGCTCTAAGGCGGGAAAAACGAGGTATAACATAATATTAGTAGGTATCCCATGACTTTCGTCACCTCAGTGTATTTTGTACATATTTTAATGGCCAAAACGAGAGATTATATAAAAATATCTGTGAACATGACAAGGCTATTGTGATGTGTAGTACAATTTAGGGACTGGAACGGGCAGAGGTTGCTGTATCTGCCGTGTACGGCGCACGTGGTGATTATTCTTACAGGCAGTTGACAATGTGCCGGAGCAGCTATTGTGCGCCGGGTATCAGCTTAGCTCGCCCAGCAGACGCCATTGAAGCGGCGCGCTCCGGCCTGCGCCTATTGTGATCCGTGGGGGCGCACCGAAAGATCATTAGGGGCCCTGTGTGGCCGCTAACAGCGTGCCGGCGGCCTGTTCCGCCCACCACGGCAATTGACAGACCCGGCTCGGCCACTTTGCCCTCCAACTGCTCCCAGCTTCGATCAGTGCTCACCCCCGTCTTCACGACGGTAATTTTATGCAGGTGTAGGCACGTTCTCGTAACTAGCAGACTGACCTGTTACACATGTCAGTAGTTTGGTACCGGTACAGTAAACAAAACTGACGGTGTTCGGGATTCTACAGTGCGGGCTGTATACACCACAGGACGCTGAAACACCGTAGGTATGTTCGCGCAGTATGCTGAATAAATAATAGTTCCACTTTCTGACTCCAGGTGAAATAAGGCGCTGTAAGTAGTCAGAATGTGGCGAGGGTGCAGGAAAAGGGGAGGAACGATAAAACACGTGATAATGGCGGTTGTGGTACGTATATTAGGATGTGGTCACAAGTTATAGCATGTGTTCAGTGTGGTCTCCCGACTCAGGAACCTGCTGCGACCGTAAGATACCGTGGTCACCAGTTGCTCGGAGCATACCCAGAGTAATCATAGTGATATGTTGTCGTATGTTATCCTTCGGATCTGGATACATCCCCGATAGACACGGTCTTTCAGATATCCACACAACTATAAGTTCCATGAATTTAGGTCGGTGTGGGGGGGGGGGGGGGGGGGGGTCTGGAAAGCCACTGCCTAGAGATGATGAAGTACTTGGTACTTGACTATGGTTTCCGAAGCAAATCTTCCACCTGGCAAGTGACAAGTGGTGTCCTCCCATCTTGAACTGAAATAGTGGTGTTACGTAAGGAGCTCGCTATAACGTGCAGATTTTACTGTACACCTAACAGGACCGCGAGGTTCACCTCCACGAAGAAAAGCTGACCAGTAAGGAAGGCGCTTCTGAAACCACATCACACAGTCGCATAAGCTGAGTGTAGTGGACATTCCTGTACGATATATGGCAGAGTAGAACCCCATATGTTATTTTTCTGTCTATAGTAGGCTCCGTGCAGAATAAAATGTGCCTCGTCCGTTAAAAAAATATTCCCTAGCCACAAGTCACCTATTTCATTCCGTATTAAAAAAAAGGGCAAAACCACGACTTTGTAGCCTACCTTGGGGATTGATTTGGTGCAAATTCTAATTCTTGAGGGGATACCAGTGTAAAATAAATTACAAAACCTTTTGAACTGTTAGAGAGACGATTCCCCTGACACAGCTTGAGTATTGCCTGCAGAAATTGAGGCATGTGGTGCACGGTCGGTTACAGTCGGTACAGCAACTTCATAAGCAACTGCCATGGGAATGGGCTGCCTCTCTCTTCCTGCTGCGCCACCTAATTCACTTCTTTCTTCAGATTTCTTGATCATAATCTTTAGCTCATTTATTTACAAGGGGTTTCTTCGTATCTGTTTCTGTCGGCGATATTCATTCAATACAGCGCTGCTATTGCTGTTGTTCTGATAAAACAATTTTACCAGCAGTCCACGGTCTTCCTTCTCAACAGACACAGAGTTTCGTACAGAAAACTTAAAGCTTCTTACTTTTTACGCTAACAGTCACGTCACAAAAGAAATGAACGCCCACCACGAAGTTACTAACAGGAAAAAATTTCACATTCTGACAGGTTATAGAGCCATATTTTCAACTGATGACGGAAAATTAAGCTATTATTTTTCTCAGCATGCTCCACGAGTGCACTGATTCAGGAACAAACCTGCGATGTAGATTCAGAAACAGGACTATGATGTTTCAGTACCCCGCGATGTATACAGCCCGCACTGCATCACTCGGAACACCGCTAGTTTAATTATAACCACCCGGACCCTATTCATTGCCGGTGTGGATTTTCCATCAGAAACGATACGTTCCTTCCCGAGCGCTTGTATAAACAGTTATTGTACTGAGTGAAGTCACCTTTAGCGTAAGCGAGTCCTTTAAAAGTCGCACACAGAGCGAGCTACTGTAGCCCGCAGTGTGTCAGTGTGTAGGCGGCAGCGGCTGGAATAACGGATGATCGGCGTGGGAATGTACGTTCAGAGAAGCAAGAACTGATCGTAACATCTGTGGTGGTGTAAGCTTGACAACCCAACGACGACCGTACCTCTCCATTCGCAACATGTCTGATGAATCACTGACTTGTCGAAACCAGCAACATCAGTACGAAACGCACTTGTTTGTGTTGAGGCAAGAAAATAAAAGATATCTCCGCTTACCTGTTTAATTCGTAAATTGCGTGCAGGTAGATAAAAAGCCGGTACGAATGTGCACGTCCTCGAAGTACACTGGTTTTATGGTGGTTATTGTTTCGCGAAATCCATTTTGATGACCCAAAATATCATGACCACTGCCGATTGCGAGACTGAATGCTGGCTGGTGGCGTTGCAGATACGTGACGTGGTAAGGAAAGCACCAGGTGGTTATAAATAAAGGGCAGCTACTTACAGATCGTACGATAGCGAAACTTATTAGATATTCTAATGCGTTAATGTGGAACCGATTTACGCTCAAAAAAAAAATTGTTCTAGTTTTTTTCCACCAAGTGCAAAACTGGCGCTGTGAATGCAACGACGACATACAAGAAATGTGTCCATGAGTGATCGATTAGGAAAGGGAGGTGGGCAGAAAAGGTCAAACTAGTGAGAAAGGCATTATGTTGATTTTATTATTACCTGCCAGTTCACAGTTTATTCAATAAGACCACTGATTTGTCGACGAGATGCCGCATGGTGTCAGATTTGCACCTTATGGCCAAAATTGGAATTAATTGTTTTTCAACGTAAATCGGTTCCACATTAACGCTTTAACATATCTATCAAGTTTCACTTCCATACGATAATTGCAGCCCACACTGGAACTCCATGAATAGCTGCACTTTAACTATAACTACCCAGTATGCAAGCGGAGAAGCGAAGAATGGGGAGCATTCTAGCTCTGATATGGAACGTCCTTGGCCAAGAGAAGTCTACTGGTATCAAAGATAGGCCTTAATTTGAGAAAGAATTTGTATGGTAGTGACACAAGGACTTTGGGATAACCGGAGCAGAAGACGAATGTTGAAAATTAGGTGGACTGATAAGGTAAGGAGTGAGGTTGTTCCGCGCAGAATCGTAGAGGAGAGGAATATGTGAAAAACACGGACAAGTAAAAGGTACATGTTGATAGGACGTCTGTTAAGACATCAGGGAATGACTTCCATGGTACTAGAGGGAGTTTTAGAGGGCAAAAACTGCAAGAAGTCAGAGATTGAAGTACATCCAGCAAATAATTGAGGACGTAGGTTGCAAGTGCTACTCTGAGATGAAGAGGTTGGCACACGATAGGAAATCATGCCGGACCACATCAAACCAGTCAGAAGACTGATGACTCAAAAGGAACTCAAATGGGTAAAATCCACCAAGAAAGGGCAGACTGTTGTGGTCCAACGCTTGGAAATGATCAAATTGGAATCGGCGAAGGTGGTCGTCTGTTGACTTGCTACTGTCGTGATCATATCATGGAAATTGGTTGAAAGACGATGAAACCGCGAGCATGCGACAACGTGTCGTACGTCCATGCCTCAGAACGTGGAGCAGTATACGGCACGAGGAAGATATGACGACAGAGAACAAAGCTGACGTTGGCGCAAGCGTTTGCAAGCGCACCTTTCAGCGCACATTCTAGAACATGGGGTTCCGCAACAGACGAACTTCACATGTACCCATGAATCGTCGATTGCAGTGAGAACGATATCCAAGATTGGACCGTGGATAAATGGAAACCTCTCGTTTGGTCAGATGAATCACGTAGTTTGTTACTCAGGGTCGATGGTCGCGTCTGGGTACTCCGCCACCAAGGCGATTGGCTGCTCGAAATATGTACCGCGCCACCGACGCAGGACTACATTCTGCTCGTCTCTGATTGTTCTGGGGATCCGTACCAGGTCGGATTGAAGAAAGACACCGAAACGATTCAGAGGCAGGTTGCTAAGTAAGTGTTACGAAGACGCTTCGAGAACTCAAATGGAAATCCCTGGAGGGAAGGCGACGTTAAAGAACCGGCATTTGAAGCTGACTGTCGAACGATTCTACTGCTGCCAACAAATATTTTGCATAGGGACCACGAAGATAAGATACGAGAAATTAGGTTCAAATGGTTCAAATGGCTCTGAGCACTATGGGACTTAACATCTATGGTCATCAGTCCCCTAGAACTTAGAACTACTTAAACCTAACTAACCTAAGGACGTCACACAACACCCAGCCATCACGAGGCAGAGAAAACCCCTGACCCGCCGGGAATCGAACCCGGGAACCCGGGCGTGGGAAGCGAGAACGCTACCGCACGACCACGAGATGCGGGCGAGCGAGAAATTAGGGCTGATACGGAGGTGTATAGATAGTTATTTTTCCCTCGCTCAATTTGCGAGTGGAACAGAAATCGAAATGACAAGTAATGGTACAGGGTATCCTTCTCGACGCGCTTGCGGGGTATCCATGTAGATGTAAATGTAGATGTAGATTCTCTATTTCTTATATGCATCATGTGTGGCAAGGTTCCAAACAGACGAGCTATGCCCTGGAATCGGTCGACCGAAGCTTCTGTAATTGACATCTGACGCGGGTGCATTACAGTTCTTTAGGCTTCTTTGACTAAATATCAGTATGGCATCTGCTTTTCACGATGTAGTATTATAAATGTTTTGTGTGGGTGAAGATCAACGGCTTCTGCTTGAAAAAGGAATAAACGACCTCTGTGAAGCACCAACGTGATAACTACTAGTTCTGATAGAATTCTGATTAATTTGTCGAACTTAACTGAATAATGCATGCTAACTATGGTCGATCACTGAAGTAAACTACCATGAATCTTTTAACACTATAATCATTTGTATGTATTTGGACTACAGCCATTATACAGATTGATTCATGGTACATGATAACAATGGATCGCCGTAGCTTGAAGGTATACTCAGTTACCAGATGTTCTTCGTAGCTATAAAAAAAAATGGTTCAAATGCCTCTGAGCACTATGGGACTTACCATCTGTGGTCATCAGTCCCCTAGAACTTAGAACTACTTAAACCTAACTAACCTAAGGACATCACACGCATCCATGCCCGAGGCAGAATTCGAACCTGCGACCGTAGCAGTCGCGCGGTTCCGGACTGAGCGCCTAGAACCGCTAGACCACCGCGGCCGGCTTCGTAGCTATAATTCAGCAGCTGAAGTGTGTATTCTTGCAACATCGATACAATTCAATTGCCAGCTGCACATACACTCCTGGAAATGGAAAAAAGAACACATTGACACCGGTGTGTCAGACCCACCATACTTGCTCCGGACACTGCGAGAGGGCTGTACAAGCAATGATCACACGCACGGCACAGCGGACACACCAGGAACCGCGGTGTTGGCCGTCGAATGGCGCTAGCTGCGCAGCATTTGTGCACCGCCGCCGTCAGTGTCAGCCAGTTTGCCGTGGCATACGGAGCTCCATCGCAGTCTTTAACACTGGTAGCATGCCGCGACAGCGTGGACGTGAACCGTATGTGCAGTTGACGGACTTTGAGCGAGGGCGTATAGGGGGCTTGCGGGAGGCCGGGTGGACGTACCGCCGAATTGCTCAACACGTGGGGCGTGAGGTCTCCACAGTACATCGATGTTGTCGCCAGTGGTCGGCGGAAGGTGCACTTGCCCGTCGACTTGGGACCGGACAGCAGCGACGCACGGATGCACGACAAGACCGTAGGATCCTACGCAGTGCCGTAGGGGACCGCACCGCCACTTCCCAGCAAATTAGGGACACTGTTGCTCCTGGGGTATCGGCGAGGACCATTCGCAACCGTCTCCATGAAGCTGGGCTACGGTCCCGCACACCGTTAGGTCGTCTTCCGCTCACGCCCCAACATCGTGCAGCCCGCCTCCAGTGGTGTCGCGACAGGCGTGAATGGAGGGACGAATGGAGACGTGTCGTCTTCAGCGATCAGAGTCGCTTCTGCCTTGGTGCCAATGATGGTCGTATGCGTGTTTGGCGCCGTGCAGGTGAGCGCCACAATCAGGACTGCATACGACCGAGGCACACAGGGCCAACACCCGGCATCATGGTGTGGGGAGCGATCTCCTACACTGGCCGTACACCACTGGTGATCGTCGAGGGGACACTGAATAGTGCACGGTACATCCAAACCGTCATCGAACCCATCGTTCTACCATTCCTAGACCGGCAAGGGAACTTGCTGTTCCAACAGGACAATGCACGTCCGCATGTATCCCGTGCCACCCAACGTGCTCTAGAAGGTGTAAGTCAACTACTCTGGCCAGCAAGATCTCCGGATCTGTCCCCCATTGAGCATGTTTGGGACTGGATGAAGCGTCGTCTCACGCGGTCTGCACGTCCAGCACGAACGCTGGTCCAACTGAGGCGCCAGGTGGAAATGGCATGGAAAGCCGTTCCACAGGACTACAATCAGCATCTCTACGATCGTCTCCATGGGAGAATAGCAGCCTGCATTGCTGCGAAAGGTGGATATACACTGTACTAGTGCCGACATTGTGCATGCTCTGTTGCCTGTGTCTATGTGCCTGTGGTTCTGTCAGTGTGATCATGTGATGTATATGACCCCAGGAATGTGTCAATAAAGTTTCCCCTTCCTGGGACAATGAATTCACGGTGTTCTTATTTCAATTTCCAGGAGTGTAATTTTCATTAGGTCCATTTTAAACTGCCGTCTACAAAATTTTGAAATAAGCTCAAATCATAGGTAAGTCGACGCCTAATGAGGAGCGGACGATAGTATCCCTTATTGCAGAATCAATAGGTAGTCACGCAGCAAAGGAATACTTGCGATGAGTAGCAAGTAACTCTCTGTCAAATCGCAAATCATTCATAATATATGAAACGAATGTCGCTACCTACACAATTTTTTTTCCTGTAGCTCACACAAATGCTGACTAAAATATTATCAGTATAATCAGTAATGACTAAAATTCATCGCGTATATTATGTATAATTTGCGATTTTACACTCTGTTGCTTGTTACTGTTCGCAATTTCTTTTGCGAAGTGACTCTATTTATTGATTATACAGTGAAGAACATTGTCGTTAGATCCGTATTTAACGTCGGCTTATCTATGGTTTGACCCTCCTTAAAACTTTTGAAGATAACAGTTTCAAGTGTTGAAACCGGTAAATTAGCTCTAATAAAATTTCTGCGTAGTTGACGACTCATTTCCATCTTTGTTGAAAGGATATTGTTAATATAGTCGAAACTATTCGTTGAATAGTCTTACTTTCTAAATTAGTTTGATGTGGCCAATCCCCTTTAAGAAGCTCGGCATGCATACTTCCAGATACTTTTCGGTTGTTACATTCGAGTAATCAAACATTTATGGGTCTCTCTGCATATTAATATGTACTGCGGTAAATCTTTTTGTTTGCGGGCTAACTGACTGTAGTGCAACAAGCATTTATTCTCTACATGTCGCTCTGGATTCAGCAGTAATTTTCTGGCACTGAGGCTACCCCATATACAATAGCTTGACCCACGAGATGCTTGCGAATATTTTGAAATGATCCACTTCATTGTTTACATATACCGTGGACGGTAACGACTGTTTCTATTCTGTTGAGATATAAAGCAGAAATACAAAATACTAAAGCGGTAAAGCCGTGTGGTATTCGTGCCTAAGAACCCCCCCCCCCCCCCCCCCGCCCCCCAAGGGTTAGTTCAAGCCGTTGAACCGGAGATGGTTTAATTCACCTTCGCACATTGCCCCATACTCTAGCGGACATGAACGACAGGTGTCTTCTATGTGTATTTGCGGTGTGTAGGTGAGTGTAATGGATGTGTTGTTAGTGTTGTATGATGATGCTGATGATGATGAGAGACGGGAGAGGATGAAACCCGATTGTTAGCACAGAGCCTACTGCTCTCGAAGACAGCTAAAAGTCTCTCCGAGCATAACGTCCCCATGCGACGGACGGGTCACATACCCTCACTTCGTAGGAGACTGCGGAGAGGTGTGAAATTTAGTCCAGGACATTAGTGCTATGGCTGGCGACCGGGAACTTTGTGCCACCGTTCTTCCCTTTGGCGGTCAGCTACTGGCAGTGAAAATTTCATCCACCACCTAGGATTTGAGGCGTCTTGTAAGCGAATCGAGCGCCACCGCATAAGACGTGCCTTAGCAACCTCGGCTATGGAGGCAGGTAAATAATAATAGAAACGTTGTTATTGTGTCCTTTATCGAACTAGTGTGCCATCTGACTAACTTAGGTCTGCTGAAAACTGGTGAGACTGTAGTATGGCTTTGGCAGCGCGATGTTGTTCTAGACTGTATGTATGTGAAAATCATAAAATTAAAATGCATCTATTCAGAAGCATTACAGTAGGTCCTTGATATTTACTGTTTACAACTTTCGTTAATATTAAAAATTAACGTGTCGTAACATCGGCACAGGAAAGTATTTGCCTTCGCAAGCTTCCAATTTCCGGATTACTGTTCAAGCGATATTACGCTTCCCAATACCGTGACTGACAGCTGGCTTGGTGTATATGCGTAACTTCGCCTTCAACGAAGTATGCCAAATCAGTAAAATCGGTCTGCGTGCAAGCACCACACGATGATATAAGTACACGAAGAATCTTCATGAATAACTGATTTCTCTTGGGTGTCTATGATGCAGAAATTCGTCTCGCTTCTGTATGACCGACAACGACATTGCGACAGCTGTGAACATCAGAGAAGGTCTACAGAGGAATTCTCAAACGGGAGCCAATAATTCCGTTTATCTGTGAATACACAACCGTAAAATCAGTAGTACTTGTCAAACTGTTAACGTACATATACGAGTATGTTTTCTACAGACACAATTAAACAAATTTCTATCCACAAGAACACCAAAGAAAACAGAATCACAGTATGTAATCGTCAGATCGACGTCGGATCGACAACAAATGGTGCCTTGAATCGGGCCGTTTTAAAATTACCTTACGTATTTCAGTACACACTGCCACTCATAAAACATATTAGAACCAATTTAGTTGGTTACTGGTGTCTGCTACTGTAATTGCAGACTACTGCTTCACACTGATTTCTATAGGCTTGGCTTGCACATGGCATCCGCAGGCGTCTTTATCCTTGAAAACAGGCGCGTTATTTACCACAATTTTGATCTTCGCGGTTATGTGTATATTGGTGATCTCTTGAGAATGTGGAAATTATTAGTTCGTCCTGGATTAAAAAATCACGCGAAACGTAAATAAACATTTACTTACTCGCTTATGACCAATTAGTTATATGTGATAATGATCAACTGCAAAACCACTGTCTACAAGTCAGCTTACTGTGTCAAGAAAGTGAATATCTCTATTGATAGGACAAAGGTAACGGGTTTTAAAGAAGTACAACGTTTAAGAATAATTTATCTTTGAAACAAGAACATAGAACAAGTAAAAATATTTAATTTTATTGAAAATCAAAGAAGTAAACTAGAAAATCAAAATGAAAATATAAAAAGGCTTGGAACTTTTCAATATACATGTGGCACTCTGAGCACAAATTTAAAAAATAAGGCGAAGAAAGATACTAAAATGAAATTTAATAAAATTCTGGCAGTTTTTATTCTTCTCTACAACCGTGACACGTAGATAGCAAATGGCAGTGAATGAAATTTCAAGCAAATAAAATGAGATTCCTAAGATCTGTTGAAGGATGAACATCAGATAAAATAAAAATTTACATATTAGAAAAAAAATTGAATCAGTAAAGGGTGTAGTAGGTGAATACAGAATTAAATGGAATGATTATGTCGAGAGATTGCCAGGGTGGCGATTATTACAAGCCATGAAACTCATAACACTCGGAAAAGAAGGTCTCGAAAGAGATAATAAGAAATGGCATGACCCTCAGGGATTGTCCGAATCTCGACAATGAAGATGATGATGAGGATGACGAGGAGCTGCCATCAGCCAACACTGCCGCCATTAGCCAACAGATGGCGCAAAAGCTGAAAGATGTACGTTGTTTCTGTAGCTTTACCATTGATTAGTGGTAGAACCAATTAAATTAATAAATTTTTCCTTGCTTTAATTCTATCGGGTAATATCGGTGACCAAAGGTAGTGTCTGCATAATCTGCCTTTTATTCTGTTCCGAAGTAAGTGCTCATTCTGATCAGCAATTTCTACTCTGTTGCTTGTTGACTGCATTGAATGAGAATATAAATTAAGCTGGGTTCAGGGACGTATTTCTGCTCTCTCTTAGTAGAGCGAGGCTTGGAATATCCAGCGTCAGAGTCCTGTGTGGCCTACATGACTCTTAGAGCGTACACTGGTGGAGAAACGGTCCTTCCCACCAAATTTTGAGGCGAGGCGTTTCATTATCTCTTCGGATTTCTCGGCAGAAGCTCCTACAAGCTTCTGGTAGTTTTCTGTCTGCAGAAGGGCACCAAGAAGGTGGAATCCTACACGCTTTTGTCGGTCTCTGATTGGAGTACACCATGATGCAGGAAAACGTGACAGGGGAATGGTTACTCAAAACTGCAGTGTAATTCAGATTGCCATTCTGTCGCAGAAAGTGAGCAATTGAGATTATGAAGACTAACAGAAATAAGGATTAATAGAGAGCAATGTCGGTGCTGCATAAATCACTTCTTTGTCAGACGCAGCAGATGGATGATAGAAGACTACAGAAGTTAGTGTCAGGTGGAGCTGTTTCAGTCTGCGAGGTGCAATGGTAAAATGGTTCAAATGGCTCTAAGTACTATGGGACTTAACATCTGATGTCATCAGTCCTCTAGACTTAGAACTACTTAAGCCTAACTAACCTAAGGACACCACACACATCCATGCCCGAGGCAGGATTCGAACTTGCGACCGTAGCAGCAGCGCTGTTCCGGACTAAAGCGCCTAGAACCGCTCGGCCATGCAATGGTAAGAATATACATATAATTGTACGCGAGTTTAATGAAGAGTTTAGACACTGGTGTAATCTGTGTCATTCAGGATAGTTCGGTTATATATTGAGTGTGAATTGTGAATACGCGCATGATGAGTCAGTGTACAACCATACCTTCAATTTACGAATATGATTAGTTTAATCGTTTAGAAAAGCGAGACTGTTCAATGGTCCATTCTGCTATTATCCACTGAAGCTTTTATTAGTTCAGTTTTAACTGGCACTCCACGATTGACTCATACTTTCTCTTTAATACTCTCTGCTAATGTGTAAGTACCATCTGTTAGCTTCCATAATTTCTTTAAATGAGCATACCTCAATCTTGCGCAGATAATTCCACCCTATTGGAACATCCATTTCGATAACGTACAGAATTCAGCTCATGCCGATCTTTCTTCCCGTCAGTTTTCACCCTGATACCAATTTGTACAGGACAGCTTCGTGTAGTAAGTTTCCATAATACAGTTGTTTAATTCATTGTCAGTTGTTAAAGAAGATGTTAACAAATGCTCCTTTTTAAATTACCAAGTTTTCCAGTCCCAATGTAATCTTAGTCAATAGTATAAATCAGAAAGGTGCAAATTACTTTTACAGATCGAGTAGTCGTCTCCATAGGCATGTACCAGGTTAACGGTTAGGCTGCGCAGTGTCAGATTGAGAATTCTCGCTCTCAAATTCAGTGCTCAGATGATCCCTTTGTTGTTGGCCACTGCACTTTCTGTTGATGACGAATTAAATATCTGAAAGGTGGGATATCTGGTAAGAGAATTTACTAGTATGTTCGACAAGGACAGAAATGATCAATTGTTACTAGTTCACATAACTTTAGCAGCTGTATGCCCCAGATAGTTCGAAAGATGTATACTACCAGTCGTAAGAAAAAAAATCAGTGAGCACCTCCCAAAGTGTGATCCTGTCAGTGTGTTGCAGGTTGTATCAGTAATGTTATAAACAGTAACGTACCTTGAGACCGCAATTCTTCAATGGTGTATCAGTTTCCGTGTCATTAAACCGTAGTGCTTGTTAGACACTTTGTAATTAGGTCATGTCACGGATAGTAGTCGGTAGGTGTTGGAGCCTACCGCATCAGCACCGATGCTGCTGCTCTTGAAGCCGGTGCGGCGACGGCCGTGTCGACGTCGTTGTCAGCCACTACGGAAGAGAGAGCCGTTATCGCCTTTCAGGCAGGCCGCCGTTCACAACCTCGCCAGTGCCGCTGGCGCCATTGATAGTGGCTTCTGCCACAGCAGAGATGGTGCTCGATCGGCTGCTGTTGTGACAGCCGCCCTAAGAATCACTCCGTTGTCCAAACAGGAGCCGACCGCCGTATCGCAGGTAGGCTATACTTAACATTTTTTTGCCAGCACTTGAGTCGCGCCGAAAGTATTTTTCAAATATAGCATCGAATAACTTGTACACCAATCGTACTCACTGAGTTGCTTATAGAACTATATTTGACACCTCTAATATCCTTCCGCATGATGTGACATAGCCAAGTATCATACTTCGATGGGACGTGGACCAAGTATAGAAAGAACTGGTACTGAAAAGTATAGAAGGTAACTGAGAGAAATACGCAGTGAGGAGAACAGAAATGACTCTTTCATTCAAAGACAATATTTATACTGACGTCACCGCGAATTATAATGGTCTTCTGGATATTATAAAAAGCAGGCAATGTGGTGTGATCTCCAATGACGGTATTACATGCTCTACAACGTGTCCCCATGCTGCCCATGATGTTGATAAGAAATTCTTGTGCTACGTTGTTCCATTCCTCCATAAGTACGATTGACAGCTGGATGGTCGTTGGTGCCCGTGTGCGTGCTGCAATACGTCCTCCCAACGCATCCCACACGTACTCGATGGGATGTAAGTCAGGAGAATGGACAGGCCACTCCATTCGTCAAATACCTGTCGCTCCAAGAGCTCCTTCATCTTTGTTGTTCGATGCTAGCCTTAGCAGTATATACTACTGTAACAAGACCCATAATAATTTATGGAGCTGCAGTATGGTGGAACAAAGGAGAACATAAGGTGGCTAATTTGGTGCAGAGATTGGCTTGCTTAACCGTAATAACTGTTATCAGCAGATCTCCCATTGATCGGATGGAGGTCATGTTGGACGTGTCGCCTGTTACACTTCTGGGCTGCAATGGAGGCAGCGGGATGGGCATAAAAGTTAAAAACTAGAAATAGCTGGAGTTCTTTAGGATATCTAGAATCTCACACCAATGAAGTGAGTGTGATGAATATAGGAGTAATCGGGGAAATGCCGGATGACCTTACAAGCATTTGCAGGTGCTACAATAAACCCTTAAATGTAACAACTGGAAGAAAGGAGAGCCGGACCTTGTGACCAAGCGGTTCTAGGCGCTTCAGTCCAGAACCGCGCTGCTACTACGGCTGCAGGATCGAATCCTGCCTCGGGCATGGATGTGTGAGATGTCCTTAGGTTTGCTAGGTTTGAGTAGTTGAGGGGACAGATGACCACAGATGTTAAGATCCATAGTACTTAGAGCCATTTGATTTCAGGAAGGGAGAGGTGGCAAAATGAACCACGATACCGATCAGGAGGCATTGTCTACTTTACTGACAGGTCGAAGACAGATGAAAGAGCTGGTGTCGGAGTATACGCGTTGCAGCGTATACTAGGAAAGATGGCCACAGTACTCCAGGCGGAAATATCCGCTGTCAGAGTGTGTGCGGAGGAGAATATAGCATCTAAGTTTATTCAGACATCCAAGCAGCACTGAAATCCCTGTGGTCGCCTGCAACGAGATCAAAGTTCTCTGGATAATGTCATGAAGCCCTTGGTAAACTAGGGGAAAGTAGCAGGGAAAACCTACTTTGAGTCCCTGGTGTTTTAAGAATTAGTGGCAATGAACAAGCTGATAGACTGGCCAAGCCAGTTGCGACGACTCTATTTATTTGACCGGAGCCTGTTCACTAGGTATCTGTGTGGAATGAGCTCGTAGAACATTCAATCACGGTCCAAAAAACAAGATCATCAGAAGCTAATGATGCCGAAGCCGTGTTTTAAGAGAAGCTCTGTTGTGCTAGCTTGAACAGGATACAGACTGAACTCAAGGTAGGACTCACGGCTGTTCATAGAAACTTTAAGAAACATCTACACATGACGAGTACACAGGAAAAAGCCCCTAAGTGTAGAGCATGTTGTTAAAAGGTTCAGTCCGTACAACGTCTAATCTCCCAATGAGAAGCTCTGGAGGGCAAAAGCATAGAATATTAGTGTCCTGAAGAAATCGTGTCTAATAGGCAACCAGTAAAGGGTTCCCTACTAGTTCCTAAGGGCACCGATTAGCTATACTAGAATCACAAGGACTGAAATCGTAGCCGGCCGGAGTGGCCGTGCTGTTCTCGGCGCTACAGTCTGGAGCCGAGCGATCGCTACGGTCGCAGGTTCGAATCCTGCCTCGGGCATGGATGTGTGTGATGTCCTTAGGTTAGTTAGGTTTAATTAGTTCTAAGTTCTAGGCGACTGATGACCTCCGCAGTTAAGTCGCATAGTGCTCAGAGCCATTTGAATCATTTGAACCACTGAAATCGTACAAGGAATTCAGTTTCGACGCGGGAAACAGTGGGCTAACCCCATTGTTGTTTCTGTCTCCCTGCATTAATCAAATTAAATCAGATCAATTGCCAGCGTGCCAATGGCACTCCTTTTAGACTCATCTCTATCGTATGCATACAATGACCAGAGTAGTGTATTTAGAAACTTCTTGTAAAGAATCAAGATCACGTGCTTCATTCATTGCTAATATAGGGTACTGTCATCCATCGGAACCTCTCGGATATTTATCAGCAAGAGATGTAGTGAGAAGGTCTCAGAAAAACTTTTGTGACTATGGCAAACCCCAATTTTCGTGCTCTTGCCATTTAATAACACCGGAATATTTCGAAGTTCTTGTCCCAGCAGCGAGCTGTAATACCTAGCGTTGTCGCAGGCAGCTTTAAACCGACCGTCTCCGAATCCTCAGTATCAGCAGTAGAAAAAGATAAATATTACATCGGAATACAATGCTCTACAAGCAAAAATCAAATGTGCCGGACAGACAGCAGAATTCTGGTGCAACTGCGTTCAGGAGATTTAAAAGCAAGTAAGTGAATCAGAACATTTACCACACAGAGTTAATGCTGCTCCGTCATAACGGTTTATTTAGCAGAAAAGATTACGAGCTTTTCTCTGATTACGATTTCTTATTTTAATGCTGAGACGGAAACACAGTTTATTAAGTAATATGTTTATTTAATATTGTTGTTGTATGATAAAGAATTTTTACCAAAACAAAGTTTATACAAAAGATAGCCGGCAAGAGTGGCCGTGCGGTTCTAGGCGCTGCAGTCTGGAGCCGAGGGACAGCTCCGGTCGCAGGTTCGAATCCTGCCTCGGGCATGGACGTGTGTGATGTCCTTCTGTTAGTTAGGTTTAATTAGTTCTAAGTTCTAGGCGACTGATGACCTCAGAAGTTAAGTCGCATAGTGCTCAGAGCCATTTTATACAAAAGATAAATACTTGAGGATTAATGGGTATAACATAAATGCTATCTACCGTACAGATATATCACCCACGCATGATGCATTCATAGTAGCCTTATTTGAAAGCTAACAGCCTAGTAATAGGTAATTCGACTACGGACACGTGGTATTATTTAATGCCGCTCTGCTTGAAGTTTCATGACAGTAGTGTTAATTTCTGTTCTGAAAGTGAACGAAGGTAGGAATTTTTGACCAGGTAGAGTTGTTAATACTGTTATCCAAAAAGTATAATTTCGCATTATTTTTTGTCATAGTGATTCAACAACGAAGAACAATTTTGACGGGAAATAATTTCCTGTCTTCAACGTGTCGCATATTGCTCCATCAAGGGGAAAACAGATTTAGTCATTACTTCAAAGTTACTAGTCATCTGCGGCAGTTGATCACCTGTGAGAAGTGATTTTTCGTTCAGCGATCGCGACGATGACTGGAATATTCCAATAGGAACTAGCAAAATATACAAACAAATTCCAAACAAATTACTAGATAATGCACAAGATCTGATTTACTGATGAATGAGGGTTCTAGAACGTTACAACGAAGTCAAATATATATATGCGCTTTATTGGTTCTTCATTGGCAGACGCACAGGTCATACAACACTGTCTTTAACGGAACGTCGGATTCCGTACGTTCTGTATTGGTGCAACGTGCCACAAGAGCGCAGCAGCTACTGGACGCTCGCTGCAGGTAAGAACTTTTTCTGCCCGGTCGTCCACAAAATGGACATATGAAACTGGCTGTGAGGGGAGAGTGGCCGTGACCGCGAAGCAGCGCGCACGAATCTATAACTGTGTCTCGCAATGTAATATCCAAATAGAGTCCACTTTTACCAATCATGTACTTTCATTTTCAACCGCCTTTCCTTTGCAACGAGTGTATGCATTCGTTTGGACTGTGGAAAGAGCGAGGCAGCGCAGAATTTACCACGCGTTTTGCGGCTACCTGCACCTTACAATATGCAATTAACATAAATTGTTGATTCGGCCTTACTCACGCTGCACAAAATTGGTCAAATGATTTGTCAAGTGCTGTAAAAAGCTACGTAAGTCCAACTGCTTCCAAACCACAAAAGTTTAAATACGGATAACCAGGCGTTGGGAAAAATATTTCCGTGCTGTCGGGCTCAGTGTTAAGCGGTATAAGTGTATGAACGAAAACGGATCTGTCAGTTACAGAACTCTTACAGTAAAAATATCTATTCATGAGTAGTGTTATTTCTTACAGCCATTTTATTTTGTAATTGGCATACGAAAGAGATGATGAAGTGAGTATATGCCATAAGGACTCTACTATTTTCCATTTCACTGTATCAACACCTTGGAAAGAAACGATAGTATAGCACTTCAGAAAGCTATGTTGCGCATAACATGTATTTTGTCTGTATGAAGTGCTGCTGTACACGAAAAACACTCAAGATTAGAACCATTGCAATAAAACTTAGTCAATCGTGAAAGGTATGCAATGTGGCCCAATAATATAATTATTGCTAATTCGAAGGAGAATGGGATAAACATTGATGAGTAGCTCATTCCAGAAGGAGCACAATCAGGGATTGGATATACGATATGAAATCGCTTTGAAAGATTCGGGGAAATTACGGGAAATGTCGTTCTTCACAGTCGAACACGAATAATTTTTAAGAACTGAGAGCTAGCGGAATAATTTTTAAGAACTGAGAGCTAGTCAATATCTAATTTGATTCGCATCAACCAAAAATATTTGGATTATAGTGCTGTCCCCATCGATTCGTTTCGTATAGCTCTTAATACATGTGTTAATAGTTCGGTAGCTTTTGTTGGACACAGACACATCCAGTACTGCAAAACTGTTAGAAACTTAATGAGATTTCAATTGTTGAACTGGAAATGGCAGCATTTTAGAGACTATTCGAACACCGCTAAGACCAGGCCGTTCTTACATGCTTTTAATGCTATAGCAAGGGGAAGAAAGTATTCGAAAACATTATTTCCCAGCTTTACACATTCTGATACCTCGCTATGAGACAGAATACCGCACGTGAAATATAACCGTTCATTTAATTATTCTTTAGATTGTGCCCAACAGCTTGGAAGAAAGGTGTTTTTATGTGAACCATCAAAAGTTGCTTAAATTTAATGATGCTGCAGCCACACTTTACGTTATCTTTAAAGCCTACCACGGGATGACTTAAACTGTCGATACTAGTTCCATCATATTAAAGGTTTCGGCGGCTTTCAGTGATGTACCTAAAACGGCATTAATTTCATACCAACTACTGAAGTAATAAAAAAGCAACTACAACCGCTCAGTACGACGTGATGACAAGGTCTCTGGTCGCAGTCGGAAGTCATCGATGTGAGTCGGTGCATGTCTCAGTAGAACTATGAAACATGTTTTATGCTCACGTATTTCGAGTTTTTCGGAGAACTGAAATCTCCTCTACAAAAATCAACGTGGGTTAATAAAACAGAGACGTTGTGAAACTCAGATAGTTCTGTTTCCACTTGAGATCCACAGAACTGAAAACATGGCGTGTTCTTCTACTTCCAGATGACATGCGACACAGTTCTGTAATGTTGTTTGTACCAGCGGCGTTCAATAAGTAACGCAGCCCATTTTTTTGACAGCAGGTTGGTTTTATTCAGGATTTCAATACACCATATTATTATCCAATCTTTTGGCTACAACGGCCTTACGCCAACTGACTCGGATCGTCTGCATGTCAACACTGTACTATTTACTGGTCGACGTCGGAACCAACGTCTTTTAGGATCAATACCCTTCCCATCTTCCACGTACTGCTTGCCGCGGGCTGCATCCTTCACTGGGCCAAACAGATGAATGTCAGAAGGTGCAAGATGCGGGCTGTTGGGTGGATGAGAACGAACAGTCCAACAAAGTTTCCTGAGATCCTCTGGGGTACGAAGACTGTGTAAGACCTGTCATTGTTGTAAAGACGTAGTTCGTTTTCGTTTTTGTGCCTATGAAAAAGCTGATGTTCCTTCAGTTTTCTGAGGGTAGGACAATACACTTCAGAGTTAATCGTTGCACCATGAGGGGGGACATCAAACAGAATAACCCCTTCAGAGTCCCAGAAGACCTCCGCCGAGATTCTACCGGCTGAGATATCGGACTTTAACTTTCTCTTCGGAGGAGAGGCGGTGTAGCTCCACTCTATGGATTGCCATTTTGTTTCCGGTTCAAAGCGCTGAACCCATTTTTGATTGCCTATTACGATGTTCAACAAAACTTTATCACGATCAGCCTCTTAACGCATAAGTAGTTCCGCACAGATGGGCCTTCGTTAGTCTTTATGTCTTCCATTAGTCGGCGAGAAACTCAACGGGCACACACCCTTGAATACCCCAACAGGTGGACTAGTGTCTCAGCACTACTAAGAGAGACGTCCCGTTGTGCACCTCGATTGAGACTGTCCGCAGATTCCAACATTATAGGAGTCACAGCAGTGTGCGTACGACCTTCACACGGGAGATCAGACAGCTTTACACAACTTTGTTGCGATGATGACGGACGCCTCCCTAAATGTCTCACCGTGCTTTAGTTGACAGTCAGGTCTTTGTAGGCATTCTGGAAAGCGCCTATGAATTTCTTCAGTGCTGTGGTTTTCCGCTAAAAGAAACTCGACAGCTTTCTACTTGAAACACATCTCCGTTACAGACGCCACTTTTGAAGGCTTGGCATAGTGCCGCCACCGATCAGGACTTCATGACAGTACAGAGGCTGAAGCCGAAATACTCCACGATGTCCCTCAACAAATCACGCATTTCTTAAACAGAAATTGGGTGAGAAAAAAGTGCTGCATTATTTATTGAACGCCCCTTACAGAACAAAACGAAGCGACTATCAGATCAGATTCGTTACATGATTTGGTACTTTCTCGAAGAGAGGACTCACCTCGGTGCCCATAGCGAAACAAAATGGACAGATTTAAAAGTAATTTCGGGATTACTTCAAGGTAGTCGAATGATGTAATGGATACCGTTGGAGTCTCCATACGCAGTTCACAGACTATGAATGTAGGAACTCCAGAAGACAGTAGAGAATTACACATAGAATTGCAGAGGATCTACAATTCGTGTAGGGAGTTATAGTTGACCCAGAATGTAAATAAATGTAACGTGTTGCGCATAAATGACTGAAGTGCCACCCAGTGTTATTAGTCCTCCAGTCATGATGGGCAATATTGCGCTCATTAACTTTGGTCACAGACGAGCAAACAGAATATATTGTTCAATCAACTATTGGTTACCATTCATCACAATCAACAGCTAGCGCAAAATATATAGGAGCAACCATCTGAAGTGATGTTAACAGGAATGTCGGCATAAAACCAATTTTTCGACTGATTTTTGAGTACCGCTCATCAGCGGGAAAGTTACTGTTTGTGACTCATGCAAAACATAGAGATCCAACGGAGCGCAGCGCGTTTGATCACGGGATCGTTTAGTCGATACACTGCGGTGACGTTCACTGAACTCCTGTGTCAGACTCTGCGAGAGAGGGGTTTTGCATCACGGAGAGGTTTCTCGTGATCTTGCAGGAGACTACGCCCAGTGAAGAGTCAGATAACATATCACGTTCTCCCCAGGACGTCTCACGAAAGGACCAAAAAGAGAAAATCAGAGAAATTATAGCTAAGGCGGAGGTTTTCCGGCAATCTTCCGATGTGACATACGAAAATGGAACAAGAAAGGGGGCGGGCGAAGGGGGGCGGCAGGGGAAGTACGAGTAAGGTAAATGTAGCAGAAGTACCCTCCACCAAATTCCGCTTGGAGCCTTTGGGGTAAATGTATTCTAAATGTGTGCACCTTTGCATTTACGTGATATTGTATTTTTTTGTCGTCCATTGTTATTAGTCTCTCATAGATTATAGATGCCAACAGCCGTAATGCTTCCTAAAATTTTATTACGATTTAAGCAACTAGTTTAATACCTTTCTGTATCGTTGAAATTGATTGCTTACACAATAAAAAAATTTAGGAATAGTTACGGCTGTTGATATTCTTTTCCTACGAGCTACTGATCAGCTGCAGTCTCTCATTCACACCTGTAGGATGGTTCTACAAAAATTATTACTAGTGTCCTGACCTTATCACACGAGATGAGAGCAATATTCTCATGACTGGTCACCGTTGTACATGTGTGAAGGCAGGTGCGTCATGTGTGTCGGTCTGTGGTCGATACACCAGTAATTATGGCAACGCGTGCCCTGACTCCAAACGCCTGGCTTATACGCCTGCCCGCGATGCACATCCGCTGCGTACCGACATGTTGCCTACCATACAGCCTTTACAGCGGACTGATGACGCAGTTTCTCTCTCGGCTGCTGCAATCAGGTGCATTTACAGCCACTCACTAGTGTGGATTGCCCCTGCAAAGCATTGACTAACGAACTGGCCCTGAAGTGCCCTACAGCGTTATCATTACTCATGTCGGGGGGTGGGAGTGAGGGGCGATATTGCTCTCGTCAACATTTGCCCCAGAAGAGCAAACAGAATGTATTCGCTGTGAAACCGCTGTTCCAGTGACATGTTTTATGTGTCAGCTATTTGGATGACTCGGCAGGCCGGTATTGTTGACTACATTCTTTGAAATAACTTTGCTCTCGAGCAAATATTTAAGCCAACATTTCAAAGGTAGTTTAAACTGATTATTAGCGCTAATTGTATACGTATTACATTTAGACTTTCCGTACTTGATGAGGTTATAGGAAATGATTCGAACTGTACTAATTTTGAAAAAATTATAAGACGTTGTAATATCTGTATGTAGAAAAACTATCATGTTACTTACATTTCTCATGCGTTCATGAATGACGGTATAAATCCATCCATGTTGTATAGTACAGTGTGTCTATGGTTTTTATTATTTAAGAGCAGAACGCGCTGCATTCTTCCTACTTATTCTCATTCTGTTAATCGAACTGGAACTCTTTTTAATTTCTTTCCGCACAGACCTGAGCCATTTGTAATTCTTAGGAAATAAGGAATTCAGTTAACTAATGATATAACAGTTTTTATTTTGTGCAAAATTTAAACCCATCATATCAAGAAAATGTTTTCTCCTAAAGCGATCTGCGACAGACAGATTCACAGTAGGAATATACAATAAATCAATGAATAACAATACAGCTACAAGATATTTTGTGTTGTGCGTGTTAACACATGTATTGCTCTTTTCGTGAAACTGATTAACGGCTCTTTCATTAACATAAAGAATGTACATGACTTATGAACATGTACGGTAACTTACGTACCACGTCTGCTCATTGATGTTATTTACTTTACATTTTTGACAATAGCGTGATATTACCAATTTGTATGTACCATAACATACTAAACACTAAAAATGAAAACACATATACCAATCTCTTATTCTCTCGTAGGAAAACATAAACAAAGTAATTAACTCCCTGTAGAAATATGGAATACAGAAATGCAAGTCGCTGAGAAATGTTGTAAATAGCAAGGACAGGGAAGCTAAGACGAAAAGGCTGCATGATAAATGTGAAGAAATCGGAAAAGATGACTGTCGGAAGGGCTGATTCAGCATACAGGGAAGTCAAAACAACCTTCGGTGACATTAAAAGCATGGGTGTTGAAATTAATGGTACAACAGGAATTTCACTGTTAAATGGAAAGATGAGAGCGGATAGATGGAAAGAGTACATTGAAGGCCTCTATGAGGGAGAAGATTTGTCTGATGTGATAGAAGAAGAAACAGGAATTGATTTAGAAGTTGGGGATCCAGTATTAGAATTATAAATTAAAATAGCTCTGGAGGACTTAAGATCGAATAAGGCATAAGGGGTAGATTACCTTCCATCAGAAATTCTAAAATTGGGAAAAAAAAAGAAAGGTAAAATTTGTCATCTAGTTAGCAGAGCCACCTGCTGTTTGTTGTTTAATCGTCTGTCTAAAGTGTCACACTATGTCGGAATGGAGGGGAATGTAGTTACCATTTCCCTCCCCCCCACCTTTAATTCCAGCACGCTGAAGTTGAAAATTACTTGTTGGTACAATAAATAAAATCAGGTTCCTTCCTGTGGTAAGCACAAACCATGATAGGTTAGCTATGAAGATGTTCTAGGAACCACTTTTAACAAATCTTTATTGCGTAATGAAAACAGTTCAGAACTTTATTATTACAGTGCTTTGCTGATGCTCTACTTAATATTCCTGGCCGTATCTACTACTCACCTGCGAGATTCGGTCTCTGAAAGTTCACTTCTAAACAGTTATTTGCAGCGTTCAAGTTGTAGTTCTGTAGATCCGGAGCTGTGTCATTGGTACTAAAGTATGGATGTAGCTGTACATTGGTCGTAATATGGTGGTGACTATTCCAAATTTTATTTCGAAATTACAGGTACTACCAAAGTTTTCTCTCGAGTTTAGGTATCATATTTTGAAAAACCACGGGAGGGAGTAAAGGGAAATAGTCCGTAATACCACAGTTTCACTAAATTTTTGATGATGGCAACAGCCAAGAGTAAAAATTAATATAGCTGATATTTGGTATCATTTTTGGTTTATTTTTTAGAACAATAAAAGTAAAATCTTACATTGTTTCCAGATACAGAAATCAAAATTAGGCACATTACAATAGACTTCCGAATCTGTTAGTCACCCTCGTCGAAGCGATAAAGGGGTCCGTTTATATCCTTCACCATGGGATAAAGAAGCAGATATCTATCACCGACATGATTAGTTTTGCTGTCAACCTGGCATCTCTACACTCCAAAGCGAACTTTTTCATTTCTTCAGTTTTTAATTATATTTCCAGCAACTTGTAAGTGGCATTTATTTTAATAGTCTCTACTCTGTTATGAGGTTCATGCTCTTCTGCCATATCTACAGTCCAGTAGAGAAACCTCATACAATCAATGATTGAAGAAGTATTCCTATCCTTAGTCTAAAAATTCTTCAAAGCACTGTTAATATTATTGTTGTTAATTTGTGACATCTGAATAAGAGAAGATGTTTTAATTATTCGAAAGTACAAGGAAACGGAATGATACACAACACACAGAAGTTGTCACGTTCAGGAGAAAGGTACACCTTCGAGTAATATTGCAGTTAATGTTGGGTATGAACATAAAACAATAACAAATGTTATCGTTTGTGTTGATTTTTGAGTCGTAGCCCTGTGTACTTCACCAACTATGTTTACTATTTCGTAAAAAATCGATTCTGAATGTTCAGCTTACTTCATGCTACGGAACATGGCTAATACGATGCAGGCACTAGTCTTCAGTTCCAGTGGTAAAATAAGTAAGGAAAATTTTTTCATAATTTGCTTTATTTTTGTTAGATATAGTTATTACACTTTAAATTATATTGTTTTAATTTGTATTTTTTTATTTTTATAAAATATTTAAGGTACATGTAAGTGTACTTCAAGTGTTAACCAGTAGAAGAAAAAAGACATATTAACACTTTTGTTCGTGGAGTTAAAAAAAGGCAGGTCTTTTAAATACACACAAATTAATATTCCACGTCTTTTAGTACATTGTTCTTGCTTATAAAGTACACCCTTCATAGCTACTTCTGGAGACGTACGTCATCATTCTTCTGAGTCACACCTTCAAAACATCGTAAGTGGTGCTAAAAGCCAGGTGTGGTGCGATCCAGCAGCAAAAAGTGAAACAATGCAACTACACGAACGTGCGGTACGAGGCTTGAGCAGATAAGTACCGGTTTATTAATTTTATGACATGAATCCTAATATGTGTGGCCACGGACAGGCGGAAATTAACGAAAATCTATTTACAGTATTGTTGGGAGATTACATTTGCATAACCATTTATTGAATGCGTTTGGCAGTGCCCCAACCTTTTCATTACTTAGTACGCGTCTGGATATATCTTTAATGCGATCTTACCCACATATACGCTTCTGTCTAAAATAAACGGTACTTTAATATTGGTCTTAGTTCTATGCACAATAAACGCAGAGTAACTTATTACGTGTTGACAGCTTTTCGTGTAGGTATTGCAATCTCAGTATCTTGGAATGTACTTGACGTACCTCTTGAATGAAATGAGTCTTGAACTAGATTCATTATGCAGACTAAACTATCGTTTCTTTAATTGTGAATGTTACACATTGATGGTTACTGAGCTTACTGTTGTTCATGAGTGTGATTTAGTTATGTATGTTTTAGATGCTGAAATAGCTCAATGGGCAGTTTGTAAGTCATAAGGGACATCACAGAAGGGAGCAATGAGCATGAATTACCATTTCATATGAAGTCATAGATTTTGCGAACGCTTTTTACTCAATATAAACTAAATAAGTACGAATGGTCTTTGACAGCCATGGGACACTGATGAGGCAAAACATTATGACCAGCTGCATAGTACGTTGTTCGTACAACTTTCGAACGCAGTACAGCAGCGATTCTGAGCCATTTGTATTCCAAAAGTTCTTGGTAGGTTTCCGAAGGTATGTGGTAGCGGACGTCTTTGCACAAGTAATTTAATTCTCGCAAATTACTAGGCGGTGGTCAACAGCGTCCCAGATGTGGTCCAGCGAGTTCATCAGATGAATTTCATGGCCGCTATTCCACTCATTGAACCTTTCTTTTATTCCCATCATTGCTTCTTCGATGTACATATTGAACAGCAGGGGCCAAAGACTGCAGCCCTGTCTTTCACAGTTTTTAATCCAAACACTTCGTTCTTGGTCGTCCACTCTTATAAATACATGTTGGCTCTTGTACATATCGTATATTTCCCGTCACTTCCTACAGCTTACCCAAATTCTTCTCAAAATTTCGAACACCTTGCACCATTTTACATTGTCGAACATTCTTTCCAGTGCAACAAATCCTATGAACGTGTCCTGATTTTTCTTTAGTCTTGCTTCCATTATCAAACGCAATGTCACAAATGTCTCTCTGGCGCCTTTACCGTTCCTAAGGCCAAACTGATCGTCATCTGACACCTCATCAATTTTCTTTTCCATTCTTGTGTTTATTATTCTTGTCAGCAAGAGCTGTTAAGCTGATTGTGGGATAATTCTCGCCCTTGTCAGCTCCTGCAGTGTTGCGAATTGTATGAATGATATTTTTCCGAAAGTCAGATAGTATGTCGCCAGACTCATACATTATAAATACCAACTTGAATAGTCATTTTGTTGCCACTACCCCCAATGATTTTTCAAAAATTCTGATGGAATGTTATCTATCCCTTCTGACTTATTTGATCTTAAGTCCTACAAAGATCTCTTAAATTCTGTTTCTAACACTGGATCCCCTGTCTCTTTTAATTCCACTCCTGTTTCTTCCTACACCACATCAGACAAATCGTCCCCTTGATGCAGGCTTTCAATGTACTCTTTCCACCTACACGCTCTCTCCTGCATTTAGTAGTGGAATTCCCGTTACGCACTTAATGTTACCACCCTTGCTTTTAATTGCACCGAAGGTTATTTTTATTTTCCTGTATGCTGAATCAGGCCTTCCAACAATAATTTCTTTTTCGATTTCTTTCCATTTTTCATGCAGCCATTGCCTCTTACCTTGCCTGAACTTGCTCTTTACTTAATTCCTCAGCTACTTGTATTTCTGTATTCCTGAATTTTCCTGAACATTTTTCTACATACTTCTTTCATCGATCAGCTGTAGTATTTCTATTGTTTCCCATGGTTTCTTTGTATCTATGTTTTCCTTTCCAACTTCTGTGATAGCCCTTTTTAGAGGTATCCATTCCTCTTCAACTGTACTGACCACTGAGCTATTCCTTATCGCTGTATCTATAGCTTTAGTGAAGTTCAAGCGTATCTCGCCATTCCTTAGTACTTCTGTATCCCACTCCTTTGCATATTGATTCTTCCTGTCTAATCTCTTAAACTTCAACCTACTTGTCATCACTACTACATTGTGATCTGAGTCTATATCTGCTCCTAGTTTACCTTACAATCTATTGTCTGATTTGGGAATCTCTGTCTGACAATGATGTAATCTAACTGAAATCTTCCCATGTCTCCTGGCCTTTTCCAAGTATACTTTCTCCTCTTGTGATACTTGAACAGGGAATTTGCTGTTAATAATTGAAATTTATTGCAGATCTCAATTAGTCTTTCTCCTCTCTCTTTCCTTGTGCCAAGCACATATTCTCCCCTAAAATTCTCTTCTACTCCTCCCTCTACAACTGCATTCCAGTTCCCCATGACTATTAGATTTTCATCTCCTTTTACATACTTATTACTCTTTCAATATCCTCACATACTTTCTCTATCTCTTCCTCTTTAGGTTGCGATGTCGGCATCTATACCTGAACTATCGTTGTCGATGTTGGTTTGCTGTCGATTTTGATAACAACAACCATATCACTGAAGTAGGGGGTCAAAGAAGAAGCAAGTCCTTTTTGTTAGTGCAAGATGCCTACATCAGGTGAAGGTACGCACTCAGGGGCAAACCTATTGCTCTCATTTGATTGAAATGTACTTAACCTATTGTTCTCCTTTGATTGATAGGTACTTAACCTATTGTTAAGTGGTTTTCCATATAACCCCCATTCCCTTTCGATTGACAGGCACTTATCCCCATTACCCCCCGCCTCCCCCTACCCCAATCCTCCCTACCCCACTCCCTCTCGCTGCTACAGGTACACTTTCAGGTCTGAGTTATTGAAATAGCTCCTCTCACTCTTACCAGTTTGATTGATTACTTAATAAAATTGATCAATTAATTAACCTCTCACCCACTGTTAACCCCACTATCCCCTCCCCCTCTTCCCCCAGAAAATGGTGGCAAGTTCAAATTCCATAAGGACAATGCAAACCACCAAGGCTACCTCTACCAACCGAAGAAATGGCGCGAATGCAAGGGCAGTTGTGCTACCTCCACTAACCTAAGTCATTAGCCTGCCACCTCATCCTAGGAAATGGCGGGAAGAGGACTCGACCTGTGCTGGACATAAGTATTTTGCATACACTATCTATTTAAACAATTAGAGGCTGTAACAATGTACGATTTAACGGTAGACTGATGATGCATTCTAGAGAGGGAGAATTGGCTGTAGGTCAATTTTTCCACTGTTCTGTCAGGATGCATCGGTCGCATGTCATAGCCTACGTTCAACTCATATACAGCCACATATTTTGTACGTGATTTTAAGGACTGTCTACTTGCAATCGTTAACAGTAGATCTGTCGGTCATCAGAGGACTTCCATCTCATGTGTGATGAAACATGACGCATTACTCTAAATGAACTATGATTTATGTGATGTACTCCATCCCCCTGTCGCATCTTGGGTGTAAAATCAAGACTTCAGCTTTATAACTAAGTTAGCGGTAGGTGATTGTGAGGCACTGCAATCCTCATGTATACATTTTCATGACAGATGTGCTGTTTACAGAGTTAGTGGCGGAATGAATGGTAATTTTCACATGTCAGACGCTGCTGCTAAGCGTTTCTCTGTTTCCTTGTAAGAATTATTCCCTGTTACTAACCATAAGTTTATATAGGGCTGATGCAGGCACAGTATAATTTCTGAAGCATGATTGGATGTGAACAGTGGACGATATACATCTCTGAAAAGCTATATATTGCTCGTATCACACAGAGCCAATGTTTTAAGGAAGTAGTTTTTTCGTTTTGCGGTTCGATAAAATAGTTTATCGTAGAGAAACCGGGAAGAAGGATGTATGTCACGCACTTGAAATATATTTATTACACTGGAATGTTAACAAAACTACAGTCCATATGACTGATAGGTCGTAAATGCAAGCGATCTAAGATTATAGCCCATTTTAAGTGCAGAACGTTGTAGCCTCAGCAGTGTGTGTGTGTGTTTATGTTCTCTCTTACCAATACCTTCCAGGTACTGATCCTAGACTCTCGAATAATACTTTAAATTTGATAGCTTGTTTGATTTACATAAAAATGCTTCGTTCTCTATCAGTCTGGAGCTCCATCGCGCATAAAAATCACCTATTTCTTGTTTTTTCACCATCTGCTATTGCATCGCAACACTTTCAAATCTATTACTATACATCGATGAGGAATGCTAACTTCCTCGACATGGGCACATCTCGAGAAATCTTGAGCACTTGGATGGGCGAGGAATTGGCATGCTCCATTCATTCACGAGACATGGAAAATAGTGGTCTACATCTGGTTGATTGCAGATTATATCGGCAATGGTGCTGCAGGGTGGGTTGGTCAATGACAGTGTGAGGGGGTCTTTTAGTCTCTAATTTTACCCTAAGACTGCGAGAATGCTCTGTGACCCCCATCAGCATAGAGATAGATGTTTGATATACTTTGATGGATGTGTTTGAGAATTAACAATGCATGGACATACTGCACAGTCATCTATCCACATTCGGAATGATACTTGCAAAGTGGGGAGAGGGTGGTTTAGCTATGATGCTGAAATTGGGAAACATTTTGTCACATCACTGGTCAGTGTTGAAATTACTGTAAAATTGGTAAAATTGTGCACACAATGAACTGTAATGCTTATCATTTCAGTACATCAGGGGTGTCTTTGCATCCCATCTGTCCACAGGTATGCTGTTGGTTCCCACACAATGATTGACTGACATTGCTTGTTTGAGTTGGAGAAACAGTTTTGGTGGAGGGACACCATCTTCTGGGGACTCACAGCACCGAAACAGTGATCATATACATGACTGCAATATGAGGAATCAGTCGAAATGGAACACAGGACTATCAGCTATTCCATTACTGTGGCAGATGAGTTTAAATGTAGAGATCGTCAATCACTTTCGGACAGCGGTTTGGTAACTCTCCACAACGCTGCCAAACTCTCCCAGTTTCCTTATGTTGTAACTGTCTTTTATTTAAAATCATGCAGTGTTTGTGTGGCATGTTGTGGTAGGTGCAATAATAACTTGATTTACACCGTGCGATGCCTAGTTTTCTGCGTCCGCAGCTCGTGGTCGTGCGGTAGCGTTCTCGCTTCCCACGCCCGGGTTCCCAGGTTCGATTCCCGGCATGGGTCAGGGATTTTCTCTGCCTCGTGATGACTGGTTGTTGTGTGCTGTCCTTAGGTTAGTTAGGTTTAAGTAGTTCTAAGTTCTAGGGGACTGATGACCATAGATGTTAAGTCCCATAGTGCTCAGAGCCATTTGAACCATTTTTTGAACCTAGTTTTCTGCGAGAGGCAATGGATCAAAAATGGTTCAAATTGCTCTGAGCACTATGGGACTTAACTTCTAAGGTCATCAGTCCCCTAGAACTTAGAACTGCTGAAACCTAACTAACCTAAGGACATCACACACATCCATGCCCGAGGCAGGATTCGAACCTGCGACCGTAGCGGTCGCGCGGTTCCAGACTGTAGCGCCTAGAACCGCTCGTCCACCCCGGGCGGCGGCAATGGATCGGAATGTGTTAAAGTCAGTTTAGAACCTGACACAGACCTCAAAGTTGTGGCAGAAAAACAAAATGTAAGGTAATGTACAAAGCATGTTACGGAAGAGAAAAAGAACATGTTTCAAACTATGACACAGGGTCCGAGGGAGTGTCTCTTGCAACTTACAGTATAGTCTGTGGGATATGGTCATCCTCCTACAGTATAGGTGATGAAACTTTAAACTGGTCTGTGCAGTGGATCAATACCTGTATATGTAATAGGACTGTCACATGTGCTCGAGGCTGGCACATATGCAATATTTGTTTTCGATATATAGGGGGGAGGGATGCAGTAAAAATCTTACCGAGTTCTCTACTGGATGAAGTTAGTGGAGCTTTTATAGTTCGTAATTTTTCTCTGGTGGATAGAACAGAACAATGATGATAGAACGTTAGAGTGATAGACGTGAATGGACCCTGAGGGATGTGGGTCTGTAGTACCTGCCTGTAGTTTGGAGAATCACCACCATGCAGTAGCAAAATCCACACCTTCCCCCAGTTCCCGTGCTGTATTTTATACTACCTCATGTTGCAGGATCAGGCTTCGTTTCTGTTGAATGGTCAAAACACAGTTCTGTCGCAGTAACTCAGCTTCGCCTGTTTCTACACCGGTTGAAGAAGGTGGTAGATATAGCTTTCTTAAACTTCTACTTAGTTCCGACTTTCATTGGAACAATCACATATGCAAAGCTGCAGGGACGGTAGCCCAGAGTCTGAGGGGTAGTTGCAAGAAGCATAAGGGCTACCTAAAACCATGTTGGAATTTTACTGTAGCTGATAGTTCCGATGAAGGTGGCTCGTTTCTAGATATAGCAGTGCCAGAAATATGATTCACTAGTGATTGTAGTCATTAGAGGACTTCTCCATAGGATCCAATGCAGGTATGTGGTTGAATGGAAAGACTTGATTCCATATCATAGACATCATTTCTAGCAGATACCGTAACACTAGACGTCTGAAAAGCTAGTGTACATTTCTTATGACCTCAATCAGCACCCTATCTACTAGTGTTTGTGATCCTTCTCAGTCAGTCACCGCCTATTACACAGTGGATATATCGCAGAACCTCTGACATTTTATCGAGACAGAATACTTTACAATACAGGAGAAATATCTAGTGGCAACGGTGTCAGAGGGTTGCAAATAGCATTTTCATACCACGTTCCTTAGCCGAATCACTTTCAAAATTCAGCGATTTTGTGACGAGGTTGCATTGTAGGTTACGTGTAATCAGACTGTTGGTCTGATAATATACACTCCTATGGTCACCGTCTCGGTATTTGTCTGGACAAAAGAACCACCTCATTCGTACATATTGCCATACGTGGATTTAGAAACCCGGTATAGTTTTAACACGGATACTTGCGTGCACCTGTAGAACCAAGACCGCTTGTGACAGTAACATATAGTAGTTATTGGGTTTTTTAACATCTGGCGGTTTGTAAGACGATTAAACATCTCTTTCTAAGACATGATGGTGGCACTCGCAAGAAAGACTTATGAGGCATGTCCATCCATAGTTGATTTTCAGTCAGTATTATTTCGTATCGCCAGCGATCAGTTATCGACGAAGTATTATACTTAGTAGTAGGGGGGCGTGTGATAGGCTCACCTTGAGCATCAGGCTTATAAAGTATGTGTTTGTGTTCAGAATGTGTTTGTGCTCATTCATAAGGAAGGTATGGAGTTGACGTCGAGTATTGTGATAGCAAAGGGAAGAGTATGTCAAGTAATAAGAATGGTACTGATATTTCTATTTCCAGAGCCACAGCCGTCAACAGGGTGTATTTCCGATACTTCGCTCACTGTCGAATGTCACTCAACTGAGACCGCGATCGTGAGATGTAGTTGTAAGTACAGGGATAAAATATATATGTGACTGATTTCTTAGGCTGGTGATTCTACCTGTGCGTGCTTGACGTGCAGCGCCGGTGACCTGTGTGGGGATGATCCAAGTTTCCCATTAACGATAGGAGCTGTCCGAATGGAGAGGCCTGTTGGAGTGTAGGAATGTAGGTGACTTAACTGTATTTTGTTCTAGACAGCTGAGTAGCGAACTAATACTTAGTGTGCATTGGATAGTTTTCATGATCGCGTGGAAATTTGAGAAGATTGAATATGGAGGTGTGTTTGCGATGGACCATTATTCCCTCCCACGTAAATTGTTCAGTTGACTGCTTCTTCACATTTCGCGTCTTTATTAAGTTGAGAGAACATCGATTGTGATGTATACATCTAGCAGGTGGAGGACACTTTTGCTGGGTCTCTAGACATGAGAAACACATTATTTGACTTTGTAATTTACAGGGATGATTTGGAATCTGTTACATCACCGACATTGGTATTAGCGAGTGGACATATTAGTTTACTCTACTTTTCTTTTGGCGAGTTTTTTCACGTAAAGGTTTTTGTAGATGGGATAAGTTCCTAGTTACTCAGTGGTCTAGATCACGCTCCACCTCGATAAAGTTCGGGGTTTGTAGAGAAATAATTTCCAGTCTATATCATCGAAATTATGTTGCGCAAGCGATTAGTAGGATACTGCTGTGTGCTTGATATCAGGAAGTACCGCGAAAATGGTATAATATTATGGCAAACCTTGCGAAAATACATGTGTTCCCTTAATCTCAGAGCCGGCCGGAGTGGCTATGCGGTTCTAGGCGCTACAGTCTGGAACCGCGCGACCACTACAGTCGCAGGTTCGAATCCTGCCTCGGGCATGGATGTGTGTGATGTCCTTAGGTTCGTTAGGTTTAAGTAGTTCTAAGTTCTAGGGGACTGATAACCTCAGAAGATAAGTCCCATAGTGCTCAGAGCCATTTTTTTTTGTAATTCGGCGGATAAATTCGATAAGAGCCAATCATAATGCACAATTCATTCACAAGACATCCCTTCTGCTGGGATATAGGAGTCTCTACATAGTGGTGAGAACATTTGCGTATGTTGAAAGCAGGAAGATTAACATGTGACGGATGGGGTGCCATGTTAGGATCGTGAGTAAGAATGCATTCGACGTTATTCTGAGCTATTTTCGTAAACATGTTCTCTTAGGGCAAGAACTTCCGTGCATACAAGATGTCACATCACGAAACCTCCTACAAAAGTGCACGTTAAGTATTTATGGGCACCATACAACTTCTGAGGGTTCGAATTGGTTCTTATTTTAGATAGCAATGTGGCTTAGTATAGCACTGAGAACATTGCTAGACGTGTTTGTGATGGTATGTAGCTACGCACAGTGATGTGTCAGTCACACATCATGCGTGTCCCATTATAATCGCTTGGGAGAAAGCAGCCTGTGCTAGTCTGGAACAGATTTCTGCAGCATCTACGAGGGCGAGTCGTTCAGCAATTAGGTCTTCGCTGACCAGGGTAGAGAGAGGGATCACACCAGCAGCGGTGAACACATGTGCATGCGGCACAGAGGATGACTTGGCGCTTATTTAGATACACATGTGATGTCAATATAACGCGCGGAGAACTTTAATTGTAGAGGTGACTTTGACATGGCATCAGCAGTGGCGTGAGAGTGATGGATTACGCTGGCTTGAGTCCGCCAGTGTCTCGTGGCGGTGTCGACGCATGTGTGCCCTTAGAGCATCTGTGCTCTGCAAATAGGTCTTCACTCTTGTCAGGTCAAGGCAGCAACGTCGCCTAGGTGAACCACATATTCTGAGACGAATTTCTCAGGTGACAAGTATGAAAGGGATGCCACTGCCACATTCTTGAGGGACCCAAACAGGCACCTACGCGTGGTTTGGCAGCTACCAGTGCATCCCAACTTCTGGGAGTGTGTGCAGTAGCCTCCTGTGCGGTCCAGTGGACACGGGGCGGCGGCTTTGCGTGTCTCTTGCATTGTTTTGCAAGTAGGTCTGTAGGGTGTACTATGCATTATTTGGACGGTTTACAAGTTGATTTTGTGTCTGCACATCCGTATAGTGCATTAATTAGGAGGAGTTTGCATGTCTGCATGCTGTGTAATGAAATTATTTTGGTAATTTAGAAGTTGTTTGCATGTCTGCAGACCATTATTTCAGTAATAAATGAGTAGTTTAGACTTCTGTAGGCTGTGTAACGTGACCCCAAGCATGTCAGAGTGTTGTTTTGTGTCATTGTGATAAATATAGTATTTAAAACCCATCCCTTAATAAATTGTTCCAAAATAAATAAAGTACACTCATTCCTCTCTCCAGCAGTCCATCACAGGCTGAGTCATTTTCCCCCTTCTATTCAGCCTCTTGGGTTATTTCACAGAATGGACAACAGCACCCTCTGGTGGTGGTACTGTGCACTAGGTCAGTTGAACTCTGGACCCCATGGCGACTACACTGTCTCTAATTGTTTAAATAAAAAGTGTGTGAAAAATAAAGGCTTATGTCCAGCATACGTTGAGTCCTCTTCTTGCCATTTCCTGGGATGGGGTGGTGGTGGCACAACTGCCCTTTCTTTCCCACTATTTTCTTAGGTTGGTAGAGGTAGCTTTGGTATGTTGCATTGTCCTGATGGAATTTGAACTTACCACCATTTTCTGGAGGGAGAGAGGGAGGGGGGACTACCAGTGGGTGAGAGGTTAATTAACTGATCAATTTAATTAAGTAGTCAATCAAATTGACAATAGTGAGAGGAGTTATTCCAATAACTCAGACCTGAAAGTGTACCTGTAGCAGCCAGTTGGGCTGGGGTAGTGGGGGTTGGTGTAAGAGGAGGGGGTAGGAGAGGGGTTATAGGATAAGTGCGTGTCAATCGAAAAGAAATGGGGGTTACATGGAAAACCACTTATCAGAACAATAGGTTAAGTACCTGTCAATCAAAGGAGAACAATAGGTTAAGTACCTGTTAGTGAAAGGAGAACAATAGGTTTGCCCCTGAGTGCATACCTGCCCCTGATGTAGGCAATACGCACTAACAAAATGGACTTTCTCCTGCTTTGTCCGCCTTCTCACTGAACTGTTCACAGTAACAGGGTCTCTGCCCTATCATCCTATTCATAACGAATCCTACTCCCGTTATTCTATTTTCTGCTGCTGTTGATATTACCCTGTACTCATGTGACCAGAAATCCTTGTCTCCTTTCCATCCTTTCGTTGGTTATTCAATATTTTTCTCATGGTCACCTCCCCATTGGCAGTCTCCTCCCAGAGATCCGTATGGCGAATATTCTGGGATGTTTTACCAATAGAGAGATCATCACAACACTTTCAATTACAGACCACATGTCCTGTGGATACACGATATGTGCCTTTAATGCAATGGTTTCTATTAACTTTTGCTTCTTCATATACTTGAACAACGCTGAGTCTCCTGCAGTTTCCCACACTAAGTACAAGAGAGTGCCCTGAACCTCAGTCTGCACCCTTTCCCTCTTTGGTAGAATTAGGTTGATTTTTTATGCTGGAAGTCTTCAGCCACAAATGCTGATTATTGATCAAAACTTAAACAGGGGCGGATTTCGAATCCGGGGCTGACTACATTTTGATAACTAATCAAAGACGCTATTCCTAGACCACGGGTGCAAGGGTCAATTACAGAAGGTTATTACTTAACTAAAGAACAAATCTACAGCAGATCTGCAGAATACGTCAGTGTGTTTACAGATCCGTAATCTTGCAAGCTTATTGTATTCCACACTTGCTGGCAATATATTACACACATCATTAAACTGATATGTAAGACCTGAAATATAAATCAGTTCCCACCCACACATACAAATAGTAGGCCCCACCAGAGTCAACTCAATAACAACCTTGTAACAAACAGTTAAACAAATGACCAGTCACGAAATAGTGGAACTAGCGGCCCCCCAATGGGGCAGACTCAATTACAATTTTGCAAGGTGAACAACTATGTACTCGATAATAAGGTTCACGTGGAGTTGTCCAGAACTCATGTGTAAATGCAACCAGGCCGCAGCAACAGTATAGTGATGGCTGTACAGACTTCCAACCGACGTTTTAACCGCCAATCTCCTTCAGGCAACATCCAGTATGTGTAACCGAAGCGCTCTTGCATGCAAAAGGGAGCTCCTCTCCAAATCACAGCTTCCAAAAGAACAGCTCTCAATTACAACTAGGCCGAGCTATCACTGCAGGTGCGGTCGGATACTTTTCCAGCACAAGTAAGGGGTTGTCCCAGAACAGTGCCCAGCTCGCCACCTTCCACGTGCCGGTACTCAAGACTCCTGACGCTTCCCGTCACACTCCTCCTTGTGGACCTCATTCGCACCACAAGGCTGTCTGGCAAAGAGATTCTACACACCCAGTGATTCCACCAGAGACTCATCAAGTCGAGAAATATCAAACGTTGCGGAAGATTTCGACGCATAGCACAATATGTATGCTGATACCTGCCTAGGCAAGATATTTCGACAAACTGTTCGCGTGGATTACGGCGAACCAGGACGCGATGCCCACCCTGCTTTACAGAACAGGCAATTTGAGATCTACACGTTACATGATGAGGCGTGGGAGTCCAACATCTGGCCGGTCGCTATGACCGAGTCGTTCTAGGCGCTTCAGTCCGGAACTGCGCTGCTGCTACGGTCGCAGGTTTGAATCCTGCCTCGGAGATGGATGTGTGTGATGTCTTTAGGTTAGTTAGGTTTAAGTAGTTCTAAGTCCTAAGTCTAGGGGACTTATGACGTCCGATGTTAAGTCCGATAGTGCTTAGAGCCATTTGAAACATCCAACATCTGGCCGCCTACTCGTTGTTTCGGTGTCCTTTGAATAGATGATAATGTCAGGAGAAAGTGAACAGACGCTCGTACCAAGGTGCCTCAACAATCCTTTGTGAAAGTTCCTTATGTCAGCTGCTATTTCCGATAGTCGTGAGACACTGGTGCACACGTCAAACAAAAAGGCAAAAACGATGACGATGTAAGGCTGGTAGACCACCTATGGACGGGGCTCAAACCACACCAGAGTCGAACAACAGCGCAGAGCGAACGGCAGACCCGACACAACAAGAGCAAGGCAATGACAATCTAGACTACAACGAAGTGCAACGAACTTTCGATAAAACGCTGTCAGCGATCATGTACGAGCCACAAACCAAATCGAGACCAAAGAGGAAAACCAATACCAAAGCGAAGTCGTTGGTGATTAGTCAGTAGTACGGTGGAGATAGTAATGAACACTGTCAGATTACGTACACGACTGAGTAAGCGGTCGAGGTGCGGCGGTATCTATGTCGGCCACGTGGGACACGAGTGGTCGGTGTATTCACGTGACGAGATGGTGGCGCACTCACTGGGCGAGTGGAGCGCTGCGCGACGTTGCCAACTATCGTCCATCGAGGTGCATTTGCTCATCCGGGCATTCAACTTCCGTGCAGCCTTATACCAGATCCCTCATCTCCGAAAGCAGTGCATACGGTCGGAAACGCCGTGGACGGTGCTGTGGAAGGTGGAACGAAGGTACAGGTGAAAGTGAAGTCTCGACGACTGTAGGTTGTGTGGAGGCAATGCAGTAGGCAGTGCCCATAGGAACAGCGCTGAAGATGGGCATGCAACGGTGAACCACTGACCCACAGGGACCAACAGGAGCTGAGGCAACAACGGGACGTGAACAGTAGCTGCCTACAGTTCTGGCCGTTGTGCCGTATTGGCACCCGAAGGTGGTGGAAGAGGCGGCTGCAGAAGGTATGCTTGTGTCCGAGGCCGAAGCTGGTTGCGGTGGCGACGCTCAATCTCTTCTGCCTTTGGGCAGACGGAAATCGTCGCCCATAAGTAGACACTACCGTTGCTGGCGTCCAAGTCTCAGCACTCCTGCAGGGTCGTGCCTACACTGCCATGCCAGGGGTGTAACGTTATGCGAGATAAAGAAGTGATGGCGGAAACATTCCAGCTGGTGGGCTGAACTCTCTCTTTAGAGAGTCAATGTCCCAAGTACTCCACTCCTGGCTAAAAAGAATCTGCACTTCTCGAAACGACAAAGCAGGCCCGCTCCCCACAATGTTGTGAATAGGATGCGGAGGTTTTCCAAATGCTCCTGGCAGGAGGATCCTATGACAATAAGGTAATCCAAGTAATTGACGCAAATGTCTCGAATGAAGAACAGCCCACAGTTGGAGTAAATCATGTTTATTTCAAACCTTGACCATGGTTTCTCCTATAATAATATAGCCTTCTTCAGAAGTCATACACACTAATAAATGAAAAATGTCTTAGCCCAGTGGTTGCGTCAAGACCAATAAAATAACTTCAACAGGCATTTTACTTATGTTCGAAACAGGCTTATGTCTGTTGAAGTTATTTTATTGGTCTTGATGCAGCCGCTGGGCTACGACATTTTTCATTTCTTAGTATGTATGACTTCTGAAGAAGGGTATATTATTATAGCAGAAACCATGGTCAAAGTTTAAAATAAAAATAATTTAGTGCAACTGTGGACTGTTCTTTATTCGAGACAATTTCGTAACGGTTGCTGTTGTCACTGCCATGATGAAAATAATGGAACTGATGCAAGCTGGAATATGCTGTATCAACTGTTCCAAAAAAATGGTTCAAATGGCTCTGAGCACTATGGGACTCAACTGCTGAGGTCATTAGTCCCCTAGAACTTAGAACTAGTTAAACCTAACTAGCCTAAGGACATCACAAACATCCATGCCCGAGGCAATCAACTGTTCCAGAAATCGCTGAAATATTGCAGTGGCTGAGAAATGCCAAAGAGGAGTCGCTTGTACTTATACAACCCAAACGGCGTGTTAAGGACGGCAGTGGTCTGGAATGCCTCATCTAAGGGCATCAGGTGAGGTCGAGCTTGGAAAAATATTTCCCCCCGCTAGCTTCTTGCCGGTGAATAGGACATGTTTCCACCTGCGACAGAGCGCTGATCGTCGTCCAGAAATCCCCACACAAGCGAAGAAACCCATTTGGCTTTCTGATGATGACTAGAGGCTCCCAGACACTAGATTTGACAGTTTCGACACCCCCAGCTGCCGGCAGACGATAGACTTCCTGCTTCACAGCAGCCTGAAAGGCCACCACAATCAGTCTGGCGCCGTAAAAAACGAGGCATGGAATCTGGATGAAGGGTGATGTGAGCCTGAAAGTCTGAAGCACACCCCAAATCCCGTTGAAAGAGAGACGGAAACCCTGTGCAGGATCGTCTAGTTTCTGGAAGGGGACTGCACTGGAAACCAATTTGACTTCATCCGAGATAGAAAGTCCAAAGACTGAAGGCGTCGAGGCCAAAAAATATTGGCAGCCAATGGATGGTTGAAGACAAGGATCAACAGCCAGCGTTTTTGTAAGTTGCTACAATCGAAAACTGCTCGCGAAGAGGAATCCATAGACCACCAAATTGCCCGAGGGTGGGGACAGTCAGGTGAACCCAGTCGGACATAAGTCGCCTTATTGATCAAAGAGACAGTGGCCCCAGTGTCCACCTGAAAACGGATGTTGTGGTGAGACATGCGAAGCGTGAGAAACAAATTCTGAGGGGACGGGTCGCCCTCGGGGGGCAGCATGTATACCATTTCCTGGTGTTGTGGTGGGCCCGGGTAGTGCCCCCTCCTTGTCATGGCGTGTACAGGACCCCCAGCAGTTTTGACAGTCTGTTCATGAGTGAGAGGAAAAAACACTGCGGGCACAAAGTGGGCGACCTCTGAAGCCGTCGTCGAGGGGCGACTGGAGGCCTAAAAGTCTTAGAGATATGGGACAAAGACGAATCACGACGTTACTGCAACCTTGCGGCCATCCTACTTTTACGACGCTAAGGCGGTGCAAGTGGTGGCGTGTGAAGCGCCGCCACTTGCGGCCTTGCCGTGAGTCGTGCATTAGCCGCCTGTGCAATTTCGAACGGATCAGCGATGCGCAAGATGTCCTCTAACGACGGGTTACTCAGTTTCAAGGCCGCCTTGCGAAGCTCCGGATCAGGCGCTAGATGAACCATCATATCACGTCACGAATGAAAGAGTGTGTGTAGGAAGCCTTGCAGCCTTGATTGGCGTAAATAAAGTCACATTTTCGGCTGAGTCCATGTAAGTCAATGACCCCACGAAGGGTACGACTGTCACAGCTGTTTGTGATACTGATGAAATTCTGTTCTTGAGGCAACAACATGATATCGTTGGGAATAACAATTAGCAGAGTACATGTCTCCTGAAAGGAGAGGGCGACTGGGTCAGACAGAGGCGCCAATTTTCCGAGGAGAGAAAACGTGTCCGGCGACGCCCAAGGCAGAAAGAGCGATTGTTGCAATGAATCGCCCGTGACATGAGTAGCCGTTAAATGTTGTTTAAGTCGATGCAAATACGTTCCCCAGTCCTCCGTAGCGTCACTGAAAGCAGGAAACTAAACGCGATGTCGAGTGCACGGGGCGCCGGTCCCTGGGACGAACGGCCTTCTGCACACGAAGTTTTTCTGCCAAGAGCTGAAGCGACTTTTGTAATACGTCTGTCTGCATCTGCTGCTGGCGCATAAATTCAATAGCTAATTTTAAGATGTTAGTTCCTTAATTACTTTTAAATTTATAAGTATTTAAAGCTACAGTATTAACAATCCTTTGTAAAAATAAGAAATAACAAATAAGTATCATATTATGTACATGTACAATTTCGTACTGTGAAAGTACGACCTGTCTTAGTCACAAGGTGGCATGTCATTTATAAATGGCAGCAAATAAATAAATAAGTAAAATCAGCGGCTGCTGCTGCTCGATGAAGCCAACGAAACAACTCCCTTTTCCTCGTCGCCCGCTGTTATATCCGTGAGTCACCGGATACTGGTGCACACATCAGACAAATAGGCGAGAAACGATTATGACCAAAGGCTGGAAGACCGCCTGTGGACAGGACTCGCCGGAGTCGAGCAACAGGACAGATCGTAAGGCGGACCCGACACAAGAAGAGCAAGGCAAGGCTACGACGAGGTGCAGCGAACTTCCGACACAACGCTTTCAACAGATCAAGTACGAGCCACGATAAATCGAGACCAAAGAGAAAAACCAATACGACGGCGAAATCGTCGGCAAGTAGTAGTACGACGGAGATACTAATGAATGCTATCAAGTATTCACGAGATTTCAGTTGCGGAGCGATTTCAATTGCTTTTTCATCCGTTGGTCACTTATTCCGATATAATCGATTTAAAGGAGCAAGCACAGTATGATCGTCCTCAGTAGCGCACTCACTAGGCGAGTGCAGCGCTACGGAGACGCTGCCCTCTATCGCCCATAGAGATCCATTTGGTCCGGAGCGAATTCAGCTTCCGTGCAGCCCGATTCCAGATCAGTGTCAGTGTCGTCTCTAGAATGAGTGCTCAGTGTTAGCTTTTGCCCATTCATTCTTGCTGTGATAGATGGCTTTAAAGCAGCTGATACGTATCTAATAAATTTCAAAAGCGCCGTCAATTAACGGCTTTTTTTATATTTATCACAGTATCCCCCGCTTATGTACACTCAAGAGCCAAAGGAACTGGTACATCTACCTAATACCGTGTAGAGCCCTCGCTAGCAAGCAGAAGTGTCGCAACACGACGTTGCATAGACTCGACTAATGTCTGAAGTAATGCTGGAGGAATTTGCATCATGAATCCTGCAGGGCTGTCCATAAATCCGCAAGAGTGCTATGAGATGGAGATCTATTCTGAACAGCACGTTGCAAGACATCCCAGATAAGCTCAATAATGTTCATGTCTGGGGAGTCTGGTGGCCAGCAGACGTGTTTCAACTCAGAAGAATCTTCCTGGGGCCACTCTGTAGCAGTTCTGGAATTCTGGACATACGGGGTGTCGCATCGTCGTATTGGAATTGCTCAAGTCCGTCGGAATGCACAATAGATATGAACGGATGCAGGTGATCAGACAGGATGCATGCGTACGTGTCACCTGTTAGGGTCGTACGTAGACATATCAGGGGTGCCATATCATTCCAACTACACACGCCCCACACCATTACAGAGCCTCCACCAGCTTGAACAGTCCCCTTCAAATATGCACGGTCCATGGATTCACTAGGTTATCTCCATACCTGTATACGTCCATCCACTCGATAGAATTTGAAACGAGACTCGTCCGACCAGGCAACATGTTTCCAGTCATCAAGAGCCCAATGTCGCTGTTGACGGACCCAGGCGAGGCGTAAAGCTTTGTGTCGTGCAGTTATCAAGGGTACATGAGTAGGCCGTCGGCTCCGAAACCTCGTATCGATGATGTTTCGTTGAATGGTTCGCACGCTGAAACTTATTGATGGCACAGCATTGAAACGTGCAGCAATTTGTGGTAGTGATGCATTTGCGTAACGTTGAACGGTTCTCTTCAGTCGTCGTTGGTCCCGTTCTTGCAGGATCGTTTTCCGGCCGCAGCGATGTCGGAGATTTGATGCTTTACCGGATTCCTGATACGGTAGCCTCGTGAAATGGTCGTACGGGAAAACCCCCACTTCATCGCTACCTCGAGGGTGCTGCGTCCCTTTGATCGAGTGCTGACTATAACACCACGTTCAAACTCACTTAAATCTTAATAACGTGCCATTTTAGCAGCAGTAATCGATCTAACAACTGCGCGAGACATTTGTTGACTAATATAGGCATTGCCGACCGCAGAGCCATATTCTGCCTGTTTACGTAACTCTGTATTTGAATATGCATACCTATACCAGCTTCTTTGGCGCCTCAGTGTAGAGCCGTTAGCGCTTCACGTTCCCGCAACACTTGCTAGCTGCATTCGGTCATATTTTTCTGGTTCATCAGCGTATTGATTCAACCTGTGTTAGATTGCTGTAGAATATGTACGTAAATGCTACAGATTCCATTAGAATTCATCAAGAGAGTGGAAAAATCAGATTTGAAAGCGTGAAGTATTCGATAAAATTTCCAGATCCTTAAACAGCATAAACGAAAGGTGACGTGTATCACATTCCGCCTAACTTCCATAATGATTTTGTACTGTTAGCATATAGTGTAGATGTACTTGGATAAGTAATTGAACAATACCCTACTTTCACGTCTCTGAACAACATAAAACAAGCATGTTGTCCATGCTGGGTTGGCCGCGCGGCATTAGCCGAGCGGCCTGGGGCGCTGCGGTCGTGGACTGTGCTGCTGGTGCTGGCGCAGGTTCGAGTCCTCCCTTGGGCATGGGTGTGTGTGTTTGTCCTTAGGATAATTTAGGTTAAGTAGTGTGTAAGCTTAGGGACTGATGACCATCGCAGTTAAGTCCCATAAGATTTCACACACATTTTTTTGAACATGCTGGGTAGACGTACCTCGGCACAGAGAGTGTCTGATAGTTGCCTTGGCCAGCACGTTTGCCGGGTCTCCTCTCCGTTGAAACCTTGCCATCCTGATTTGCTCAGATCCTGGCGCATCACTAGTTGACAACCACTGCGGTAGATGATCTCTTGCATAGAGCTGAAACAGCATGGAATGTCGCACCCATATGTGTCCAACTTCAATTCGACTCCACGTTCAGTTGGATTAACGTCATTGTCGATGCCACGGCCCAATGTACTTAATTCCACACCCTCTGCACCTTCCAAATCACTTACAAAGAATTATTCTTCCTACTATACCGTATACACAATAAACGAAATTTCGGTATTTGCTATCATTCTCGGTGTTGCAAGTTTCATGGCCAGTAGTGTACATTTATGGTCTGTGTAAAGTAAGACGTCTGTAGGTGTGACTAATGCAAACAACGGGAGTCACGAGTGTGACACCAGCGTCACGTAAGGCAACAGCCGCTGCTGCTAGTGCCTCGGGCAGCGCCTCGCGCAGCCAGCAGGTAGTAAAAACGGGGACCGGCCTTGGGCCGAGTCGTCCGCCGGCCGACCCGCTGGGAGCTGCGCAAATGTTGACACTGGTCGTAAGCGGCGGCGGCGGCGGCGGCTGCCGTATGGCCGGACTTCGCAGCCACCGGGTCAAGGCTGCTGGAAATACACCGGAGCCGATCTACTGCTGGAACAACGCTTTCCAGATATCATGCCTGAAGGCTTCCGCTTGTTTCCTGTCGTTAAGAATTTCTACCTAGGCGACGACGTCTTTAAGTCTCCCTGAAATTTATCGTGATAATAATTTTTAATCGAAAAATATTCCACCCAAAGTCTTGTTACTATAGTTAGCAATAATTTCACTATATATTTACAGAACTCTTGGAGGTATATATCTACGATTTTTCTAGACTAATGGCTCGCTTTCAAACAAACTTTGTACACTGATCACTTACCATCAAGAAATAAGGATTGTGGGGCTAAGAACCACCTATTTCCCTTAGGAGTCGGGATGTGTGTGAACAGGGGATGAAAGAGGCGTAATTCAGCAACGCCTGGAACAATTTCAGCCAAAAACTGGAAGCTCTCCATCGCGCGCTATTTCTAAGTTCGTTCTCTTGTAAAGCTACCCATCATTTCAATTCCCTTCCCACCTCTTCCTGCAGTTCCTTTCACTTTTCCCTCTGTTATTCTTTGTTACAGACAATTTCAACGCACTATGTAGCCCAATCAATACTTTTTCTTCTTTCTGACCACTTCAAAAATCTTTTCTTCCCCTGTTTTCTTAAGTGTTCTGCTTCGTAGCTTCATTTTCAAAACTTTCTATACATCTTTCTTCTTTCCTTTCAACTTTCCAAGATTCAATGTTGTATAACACTGCAGTGGAGTATCCAGAACGAGGGTTGCAGGAAACGGAATGAAACATTACGAGTTGAAAGTGTATGTGAGGTTGTTTCAGTGATTGTAAAATCGAGTCTAACTTACAAAAAGCTTGCAGCACCCCTTCTAGCCTAAATTCATGCACTGATGCGTATGGGAAGGGTGTCACACAAAGCCTTTGAATCCCTTCCTGGGGCAAGCTAGCGCACAAATGTAACTGCTAATTAATGTTCTGGTTACTGGAAATGGAACAACAGTATGTGATTAAGAAGCCAATTTACAATTATATTTATTGGAGTAAACCCAGCCTTCTTCCTCAACACTGGAGTCGACGAGTTATTGTGGACAGATCCGCGTATCTTGCTAGCACGGGAGTGGCTCATGGTCACACAGACAGATAGAGATGTGTGGGTGAGCACGCCCTGTTAAAGATGGCACCACGATACTGTCGCATTATCGGTAACACTTGGAGACTCTGGCTGTCCGTGGCGTACCGGTGTGACATCACTGTTTATTCAGTCACCGGGAGGCGTGCCTGCGCGCCTCACTGTCACCGCCTCTGAAGTTCTTCACCATCTGGTGGCGCGGGAATAGGGTACAACCAGCGACTGCAACAGTTGCAGACTTCATTGTTAAGGGGTGGGAACCTGCTCATGTGCACGCGGTCCTTATTCTTCACGCATTCTGCAGTTGTTTGATAACCAAATGTCAAAGACTAAGGTCGCAGAATTATGTACGAATGAAAGCACTCATGCAAAGGTTAGCATTTACTACTTTTTTTGTTTGATGGATATTGTTAGCCGTCATGCGTGATTTTTCAATGAAGCTTATGGTGGGTAAGAGATATGTTCTTAGTCGATAGGTGGATCTTTGGTGGTTACCAGGGGGCAAGCGGAGGACGGGGAATATGGGGGCGCGCAAGTGTGTGTAGTGATCTCTGGCGACGGTACTGCTGGAGCAATATAGTGCTTAGGTTTGTAAGCAGAGTGAGAGCGGCACTCTTGATAAAACGCTCAGCGGTGTTTCCGGGTTTGGCCAGGAGATGTCTAGTGCAGCTTGGAGCGCAATTGATAGCCGGCAGTAAGCAATAGGGGTCGGTCTCCGCCAAGAGGCGTGACTCTTCTAGAGGATTCGCTAGTCAGGGGCAAAACGGACGTTGTATTGCGCTTTACTAAGAGTTCAGTGGGAGTAAAATGCAATGTGAGCTGTATTTAGAATAAAGTGTAATAAATAATATGTTCCGCTGCTTTACACGTAAGAAAGCGTTCTCGCTTATCGAAAGTTAATGTGTAAATCTGACCCAAGTGACAGGCTAGTGCCGATGCCACGATTAATGGTTCAAATGGCTCTGAGCACTATGGGATTTAACATCTGAGGTCATCAACCTAACTAACCTAAGGACACCACACACATCCATGCCCGAGGCAGGATTCGAACCTGTGACTGCAGCAGCAGCGCGGTTCAGGTCTGAAGCGCCTAGAACCGCTCGGCCACAGCGGCAGGCTTAACGATTAATCTGTACTTCTTTGTTTCTGGAACTTAAATTTCTTGAGCCGTTGTAAAATTGTTTCAATATTGATGGCTCATTCAGCTACCACCGTTGTGTTACAATTAAAAAATCGTCGTCATGCTTTAAGCACTTTCGGCTGCTAAAGTTATTCTGTGTATGTGCCTGTGTGTGTGTGCTTATGTTGTTTGTGCTCATATCTATTTGGTGTGATACAGACAGCAAATTTATTGTATTGTATAAGTCTGAATCTATAAGTGGCTTCGTGGAGGCAGTGGCGTCCGCTGTGGTAAACAAAGGTAGTTCGTTGCGACCACAGTGCCACTGCCACTGTCACTGGGTGTTTACTTTGTTTTGGAAATTTGTGGTAAGGTTCTATGGGGCCAAACAGCTGAGGTCATCGGTCCCTAGACTTACACACTAATTAATCTGTCTTAACCTAACTAACGCTAAGGACAACACACCCACCGCCGGCCGGAGTGGCCGAGCGGTTCTAGGCGCTACAGTCTGGAACCGCGCGACCGCTACGTCGCAGGTTCGAATCCTGCCTCGGGCATGGATGTATGTGATGTCCTTAGGTTAGTTAGGTTTAAGTAGTTCTAATTTCTAGGGGACTGATGGCCTCAGCAGTTAAGTCCCATAGTGCTCAGAGCCATTTGAACCATTTGAACCCACACACACATCCATGCCCGAGGGAGGACTCGAATCTCCGACGGGGAGAGCCGCGCTTCACTTTGTACATAAGATCATGCGTAAGAGCGGGGTCTGAAAATTGCAATTGTAAACCTATACTCGTCTTTAAAGAGCATTTTTAAACACTCATTAAAGTTCATGCACTACTACCATTAGCCTCAAAATTAATTTAAATAGCTTAAAGTTTTTAATGGTTAAGTTTTAAATAACTGCTTTTGGTTACTGTTGTCGTTGACTAAATAAATTCTGATCATGACTTTTATTTCCTATTGTCGATAGCGGAATTTCACATTCGAGGTGTTAAAACACATTTGTTAGACGTGGTATGTTTTTCACTAGAGTCCAGTACAGTATGATTCCACCACATAGCTCCCTACCATTACACATTGCAATAAATCAGAGTGGTGGCAATAGTGCGAGAAATGCTGACGAAGCGTAATATCTCTTCCTTTTCGAATAACAGTGGCGTGACCTCACATCTCAGTGATATTTTTATCTCTGTACTGGTGGTAGGCAGTACAGAAACCACTGTGCTCTTCTCCGCTAGATGTCAGACAAGAATTCCTCTCCAGCGTCGACTCCATCTAAGATTGGTGTCTGTGCCGAACACCCTCAGCTGTTTGCCAGATGTATTCCACTTCTATCTTTTCCTACAGTTTTTACGCTCTTCAGCACCCTCAAGTACAATGGAATTTATTCCTTAACGTCTCAACGAATGTATCGTCCTTCCTCTCGTAAATGTTTTCCATGTGTTGCCTTCCACCCTGATAGTGCTGAAAACCTCCTCATTTCTTATCAGTCTATCTGGTTCTCAATACCAATCCGCATTATCACATCTCAAACGTTTCTGTTCTCTTCGCTTACTGTTTTCCCGCAGTCTATGTTTCACTACCATACAATGCTGTGCTCCAAAGACACATTCCAAGAAGGTTCTTCCTTAAATTAAGGCCTATGTTACCTAGGACACACTTTTGGCCACGAATCTGTTTTCTTCTAGTTTGCTTTATACGTCCTCCTTTCTTCGTCCGTCTTGCGTTATTTTGCTTGCAAGATAGCAGAATCCCATTACTTTGTCCGCTCGAAGTCACTAATTTTGATGTTAAGCTTGTTGCTATTGCCATTTCTGTTACTCCTCATTACTTTCTTCTTGCGGTCCATGTTATGTACACACTAGGTTGTTCATACCATTGAACAGGTACTGCAGTTCTTTCTCACTAAAGATGGAAATGTCACCAGCGAATCGTATCACTGATGTACTTCCACCCTATATTTTAATTCCAGTCCTGAAGTTTTGTTTTGTTTTCATCATAGTTTATCAACGTAGAAATTGATTCACATTTTCCCCTCTTTGTTCCTGTACGTATGGTACATGTATAGCTTACGCCTATTTCTCGCCAGTTTCGAACATCGAGCACTATATTACATTTTTGAAGCTCGACAAATTCTGTAATCTTATTTGAACATTGATTGTGAAGTGATAGGAAATGTGACAGAATTCGACAGCAACAGGATCGTGATCGAGACTACGGTCTCTAGTCCCACGATATTGCTGATCGGGTTAGTCAGGAACTGACAAGTTTGAAATCCATGAGTTCAGGAGAGCTGTATTCAACTTCCTGCTTGATAAGTTTATATGAGTTGTCCACACCGTGCCAAATGAGCTGGTATAAATGGTGTAAAAGGAGATGAAGAGGAGAAAAATAGTTATTTATAAGGTTTTATTTGAGCTGGACACATAGACACGCAAGAAAATTTTCAGAACATTGATAGAGCTACGCAATCTCCGAGCCGTCAAGATGGTGCGAAGGGATGCAGCGGTAATACGTTGTCCTCGTATTCAGGGTGATATCGGTTTAAATCCTCGTCCTACTATCCAGATTTGCGCTTCCCATGCCTTCCCTAAATTGATCGCTCCCTCCCTTCCTATCTCTCTCTCTCTGTCTGTATCTCTCTCTCCGTCCCTCTCTCTCTCTCTCTCTGTCTCTCTCCCCGTCTCTCTCTCTCTCTCTTCTTCTCGCTCTCTCTCTCTCTCTGTCTGTATCTCTCTCTCCGTCCCTCTCTCTCTGTCTCTCTCCCCGTCTCTCTCTCTCTGCTTCTCTCTCTCTCTCTCACTCTCTTTCTCTGTCTCTGTCTGTCTCTCTTTCTTAGTGTGTATTCTGTCGTGTAGGATTCGCTGGTATTTTACAATTATACAATATTATTTTAATTAGCTTTGTGACCAGATGTCTTTCCAGGGGTTTTATCGTCATTTATCTTACGAACGTGAAGGCGTCGCCATATGTATGCTAATCGTGTAAACTTTGTTCTGTGTTTAACTCATTTTCTCTAGAAGCACAGTGGTGACCTGTTTTTTAATTTGTGTAAATGATTTTATATATTTCTTGTTGGGTGACTGCATAATTGTAGTTTCTACAAAAACCTTTGTGGTTATCATTTTTAGAGAACATGTTTGTGACAAGTTCAAAAATAAATGTTGGTTACTCAACTTGGTTATAGGAAAAGTTTGACTATTCAGTTTGCAGCAACTTATTTATTTTCCATTGTCACTTTTGGGTCAAATACTTACCTGGCTATCTCTTTTTTTCCTTTTTGTCAATAGACACCTGGTGATAGAAGACAGACATGTCATTTGTATAGTGTGCTGAATAATTTAACACTTTCGTAATCAGTGGAACGTAAGTGTTTCACATTAAATTTATTTCCCTAAGTTCACAGAGTTATGATAGTCCCACATCAGTGTAACACTTCGGTCTAGCGTTGGACATATCAACTGTTGAATATATCAATTGTTTGGCACCTAATGCGCGAGATATCGCTTAATTGTCTGAGTTGTGCATTGTGTGCCTTGTGTTTCGGTGGTTTTATGTAATGTGTTTCGATCTGTTCAACAGATAAGTTCGATAAAAGTAGCCATTGTCGTTTTCACATTTTTTGCTAGAAATATACAGATTTGTGCAAATATTTACTAATAAAACACTTTTAAATTCATTTAGAGGTTCTGCCTTACGGCCACTGTGTGTACAGAACTAGTGTAAGAACTTCTGTTGTTGCCTTTTGTTCAATGGCTCTGAGCACTATGGGACTCAACATCTTAGGTCATAAGTCCCCTAGAACTTAGAACTACTTAAACCTAACTAACCTAAGGACATCACACACACCCATGCCCGAGGCAGGATTCGAACCTGCGACCGTAGCAGCCTCGCGGTTCCGGACTGCAGCGCCAGAACCGCACGGCCACCGCGGCCGGCTCCTTTTGTTCATATTAGTGCCTAAATATATGTCATGGCGGCTGCAGTGTAACACGTTTTAAGTTCGGCTCGCGAAATTTAGTTGAATTCGAAGGTGTTCTCGCAGGTGGTGTTGTCTAGTACAAGTGCAAATCGTGTAAACAACAGTGCTCTGTGCAGTAGTGCTATTTTTTTCTGTGCTCCGCCAATATCTTCGAGAAAATGGTAAACAGAAGAGTCAACAGCAGCGCGTCCAGCAGCGGGGAAGCAGCAAGTGCGGCGGGCCTGCTCTTGGCGGAAGGTGTGGTCGCTGCTCCCGGTATAGCTTAGCTGGTCCGCTCTGAGGTAAACGCTGCGCTTCGCGATAAAAACAATCTCGATCAGATAGCAGGCACTATATCAGATACTGTAACGGCAGCAGTATTGGCCAAAATGCGTGAAACTGTTGAGGCCAATACTGCCGAAATTACAGCACTAAAAAAGTCTGTGTCTGAATACGAGAAAAAAGCACGAGAGTTGGAAGTGAAACTATCTGCCGCAAGAGACGAGCTAGAACAGTACCAAAGGCGAAATAGTCTACGACTGTTTGGAGTAGCAGAAAATAAGGAAGAAGACACAGACAACCTGGTTATACAGGTTTCGCGTGAAAAATTAGGCGTTGAAGTGACCAAGGCAGACATTGACAGGAGTCATTGGGTGGGATGAAAACTACCAATTGCTGCCAAACCTCGTCCAATAATAATTAAATTTGTCTCGTACCGAAAAAGGGCAGAGATCTTTACCCAGAAGAAGAAGTTAGCAAGGACAGGGCTTACAATAAGGGAAGATCTGACACACGAACGGCTAAAGATTTTAAACAGTGCCATATCCCATTTCGGTCTTCAGAATGTGTGGACTCAGGATGGCAGAGTAATCATTAAGACAGCAGCTGGAAAGAAGACAGTCACAAATATGACAGAACTGAATAGTATTAAGTGAAGCTACTCGAGCCAAAAGTGCAAACTTAACACCATTTGCAAATTGTAACAGCCCTATACTCAGATATAGTCTTGTAAATGCATTAACTTTTTAATTATACCCATATTTGTACCTTTAACTAATTGTTTTTGTAACTGTATTAACTTTTTACTATTTCTTTTTGTGTCTGTAGCTCTAACCATCACTTAATTTTAGTTACTGCTAATACTTTTTTTCATTTTCTCAGTTTATTCTCTTCCATTCTGTAATAGTTCTATTGCAATTATTAGTCTCTCCTTTAGTTCATTAATCACCCATCTCTTCGGTTTAAACTGTTCATAACAAGAATCACTATCAGTATCGCTTTAGCAAATTTCACTGCCCCGGCCTCTTAAATCACTCCCCTTTCCCTTATTTCCACCCTAAGCTGTTTCAAATACGCTAATTACATTTCTCCTCTTACGACATAGGATACACAGTGACACACAGCCGTCACTATTTTGGTCATATTCTCCTTGCACCGAATACCACTAATCCATTTTCTATACTCCCGCAACCTCAGGAAATCTCTTGCAGTCGCCGTTCTTTCGGCACTCGCGGAGTCACAAACAGAGCGCGCAAAACCTCGGACACCCCTGTGTTATGTCACTTGGCGCAAGCATCGGCCAGTGCCCCTCGCGGCAGGTAGTGCCTAACAAAGGGATGATCTGAAATATGCCATCGACAATCGAAAGGCAACAATATTGACGCTACTGGACTTCAGCAAAGCTTTTGACACTGTTGACATATTGCTCAGAAAAATGCAACAGTTTAATTTCTCTGATAGTGCAGTGAGATGGTTTGAAAGCTACTTAAAAGTTGTCTGCGTAAATGAAAAATCTTCCTGGAAACATGTTTCCTCGGGAGTGCCACAAGGATCAATCTTAGGACCACTTTTGCTTTCTTTATATGTCAACGATATTTCGTCGGTTCTGTCCTCCTGTAAGTATCATTTCTATGCCGACGACCTCCAGCTCTACCTAAGCGTCAGACCTGAAGATGTAAACACTGCAATCGCTCAGATGAATGATGATCTGTCTTCACTAGTGACATGGGCGAAAAACCTGGGGCTTAAACTAAATGCAAAAAAGACGCAAGTAATCTTAATAGCCCATCAGAAATTAATAAGTTCAGATTTCCGCGAACGGCTACCTCCTATTCTGCTCGACGGTACTCCAATACCATATCAGAAAACAGTGAAGAACTTGGGTGTAACTTTGGACGAGCATCTCAACTGGGCGGAGAATACAGTCGCAGTGTGCCGAAAGACGTCTGCTTGTCTCTATGCTCTCAAAAAGTTTCGGAATATATTTCCACAGGACTTGAAACGCCAGCTCGTGCAAGCACTCGTTCTACCGAACCTCCACTATTGTTATGTGATTCAACAAGGCATGAATAGTGAAAACAAAAGACGGGTAGAGCTAACCATGAATGCCTGTGTGCGTTACACCTGCAACATTCGCCGATATGATCATGTTAGTGCTTCATAGTCCGAGCTAGGGTGGCTGCGGCCGGACAAATTGTGTGAGTACCACACTCTATGTCTACTTCACCGACTCCTCGTCGCGCAAGCACCCCAGTACCTTTCTTCAGAGATTAAAAACCTGTCATGCCATCATAATCGAAACACGAGGTCACTCTTATTTGGTATCCTAACTGTGCCCGCTCACAAAACAAAAACTTTCGCAAACCCCTTCTCAGTTGCCGCTGTCCGCCTCTGGAACAAACTGCCCCTTACCTTGCGAAAAATTCAATCTCCTGCTGCTTTTAAGAAGAAGTTGAAGCATTTCCTACTATCATCCTCATAAAGTTCCCGACAAAATTAATGTACAAGGCCAATCCTCTCATCTGTCAAATAGCAAGGCTAGCGTCTCCTATCTTGCTCCTGAGATGCCTTTCTCTTCATCTATATTAGCCACGCAATCTTCTTTTCCTTTATATTTCCTTAATTACGTTTCATCATGTCTCTCTGTTCTTCTCCTCAATTCATCATGAGTCTCCCTCATACTCCCTGCTGCCAGCACTCCTATCTAAAATCTGTCTCTTCAATAATGTCTAATTATAACAGTACTTACGATCTACGAATATAAACTCTATATGTATGTATTTTTACAGGTGTACCTTTCTAATTGTTTATTTCACTTTTTGTACTAGATGTAATTTAACATGCCTACTAAAACATATGAATGTAAAATAAGTAGAATGCCTGGTTAGATGTAAGAGAGGGCCTGATGGCCCTAAGCTTGCCAGGTTAAATAAATCAATAAATAAATAAAATAAATTATTACATTTATAAATTATTTTCTGTGCTGCAATCTTACTTTATTTCCCTTGATTTGATATGAAAGAAAACTCCACTACTCATGTTTGTTTTTTTGTGATGAATTCTTGCCTTTCCCTTCTCTTTGTATTCGTCCCAGTTGAATGCTGTTTACAAAAGCAAGGAGAAAATAATGTTGGTGACGTTTGCCTCCTTTGTTACAGTTCTGCAGGATACATGGGAGGCGCTTACTATTGCAACGTTTAAAAGAAAATAAGAAAGACGTTGTGACCATTTGAGTGATCTACTGTCAATAGCACATCTTTCTCTCTGCTAGTCGAACCTGTCTACAGCTCCAATAACAGCTGTATGCTATGGACGCATTTTCGCGTGGTTAGGTATTGAAAAAACTCTGTCTTGCTATCCTGGAATTTGCTTGTCATAATAACTGTACTTAATTTCTTCATTCGCCGGTCCTAATCTCTAACGAAATATATTTCAAATGGGACATATATGTCAGGCTGGACGCGAGGAGGAATATATTTAGGGAACCATGTATTCCTCCTTTACTCCCAATTAAAATCATTACAAAACCTTAAACAAAAATCAAAATTGAAAAAAATGGCCTCACTTAGAATCATTCCGCAAGAAGAAACCCAATTTTTACAGTAACATACAAAATTTTAATTAATTCGTCACGAAACGGATAGGTAAGCGGCGGAGTCCTTTAATCAATGATCGATTTTTGTTAGATCCTTCTCTTTCTTATCTTGTGATTATTATACCTTCAGAATAATTCCCGTTACATATTCCCGACATAATGTCAGTTGGAACAACGACCAACACAACAAGAAAATATAATTGCTTTAGTCTGTACTCGGACTTTCATTTTGTCTAATGACTGCCAACCAGAGTAGATCTTCCCTTGGTACTTGGTACGTTAGCTGTTAGTCATTACACAGAATAAAAGTGCAACTGTACACTGTTATATCCCATGTCACTACCCCTGCCAGGCAGGCCACCCATCTAACTTGGCAGTGTTTCAGCGTGCCTCCATTGAGGCGAGGCGAAGAATGGAGAGAACTAAAGCGGTTGTCTCTAGATGTCGCCAGCGGTGACCGCACTGTTTAGCCAGGCCTCGTAACCTGCGACAATTGCGCACCACTGACAACAATATCTCATTAGTGGAGCTAAGGAATAGGCCCACGTTGTCACCTGCAGCACCACCCAATTGTGTACATTCAGTGCAGTAATTTGCGTGGCTTTATAACTCGCAACCCATCGAAACGGCGACAGTTCATGGGGAGGTCACTAGAGTTAATCATCTGCAGAGAAAAGTATTCAGGTTTCCTCGACAACTACGAGCTATTTACCGGCAGCCAATAGTCTGTCTGAGGGCATCAGCTACGCAGGCCGGAACTCATGTTAACTGCAGTCTGGAGGGAACTGCCATTGGTCGGGAACCTGTTGTCCACAAGCAAACCGTCCAGAACGATATGGATCACCACAGCCTTGCCAGCTACAGCCTGGACAGACTCATATGTGTTTTATGTAACTGGCAGTACATTTGTGTAAGTGTTGCAACGAACAAATGTTCATGTACTTAAACTAATTACTAAGGTGTAGACTTGTAGAAAGCTTATGATAGTGTCGTAGGAGAAGGAGGAGGAGGAGATTAGTGTTTAACGTCCCGTAGATCGTGGTCATAAGAGAAAGAGCACAAGCTCGGATTAGGGAAGGATGGAAGGCGGCCGTGCCCTGTCAAAGGAATCACCCCAGCATTTTCCTTACTATCGGAAAATCACGAAAACTAAACCAGTATGGCCGAACGAGTGTCTGAAGCGTTGTCCTACCGAATACCAGTCCAGTGTGCCAACCACTGCGCTACCAGTCGCGCAATCAGACGAATTAATAAACCTACACAATCAACCAGGTACTTTGAACTGGGAGTAGCACTCAAGCCACTGAGGAGTACATACTTCAGTGGAAACTAAGTGGATCATCGTCGAAGTATTTCCAGTTCGAGAGTATGTGAATAATGTATTTTCCTCTTCACTGACATACATTGTTGACTTCAAGACACTGTAGCGCAAGAGAACCTTGAAATCGTTCTACTTCTTAACTCATGTAAGGATACATTTTTTGTTGGGCATTCTTGTAGGACAATTCTCATGTTGAAACTTAATTTGGTGGAATATTCTTATCGGACACTTTTCTTGTTGGCATTTTGTTGTTGACACAATCTTGCTGAAAATTTCTTGTTGCAAATGTAGGTAGTGCCGTACCTCACGGCTGTTACGTTGGCTGAGAACCATAATCTAACGCTAATACATTACATATGTAGCGTTAGAAATTGATTTTACATTGCCAAAATAGAACCTATTCCTGTCCATTGACGCTAATATGAAAATACTGAATGCTACCGACCAAACATTGTTGTAATGGTTGGGAAAACGGGAATGATGGGAAGAGGACTTCAAACGGATTCAAAGGGCATACAAGAAACCATGACAGTCATTTAAAGAATGGATCAGCGAAATGCAAGATGTTACTGAGGATTGTATATTTTAGCCTGAAAACCAGGACTGGAATCTTTTTAATGCCGATAGAGTCGTTAGATATGCGCTTATAAAAAAAATAATAAAAAAAAGTTCAAATGTGTGGGAAATCTTATGGGACTTAACTGCTAAGGTCATCAGTCCCTAAGCTTACACACTACTTAACCTAAATCATCCTAAGGACAAACACACACACACACACACACCCATGCCCGAGTGAGGAGTCGAACCTCCGCATGGACCAGCCGCACAGTACATGAGTGCAGCGCCTCAAACCGCTCGGCTAATCCCACGTTGACAGTTAATCACTTACTCAAGCATCTAAAGAGACTAAGAAAACACGGCAAACTCTCGAATGCAGAAGAATCGAGGTTTTACAGACTTTCCTAGTTGTGACATTTCTTTCAGTAACAAGGTTCAACAGCACGGTAAAATCAAACATAGGTCTACGATAAGTTTCACCCTCAAAACTGCGGCAAAATAAATTCCTTTGGACATTATAATTCTAGTGTTAAATCTTGTGCTCAGTGCTTTGTGGCTTGTGACAGACTGTAGTGTTTTTACGAAATTATGAAGTGCTTATACTGTTGGAAACTGGGTCATATGTATAGCGTGCCGACCATATCTGGTGACAAAAGTCATGGAACAGCGATATGCACATGTTCAAGTGGCGGTATTCTAACCTCACAAGGAATAAAAGGGCAGTGTATTGGCAGAGCTGCCAATTGTTCTCCGGTGATTCATGTGAAAAGTTTTCCGACGTGAATTGAATATGACCACACGATGGGAATTAACAGCCTTTCAACGCGGCATGGTAGTTGGAGCTAGGCGCATGAGACATTTCATTTAAGAAATCGTTAGGGAGTTCAATATTCCGAGATCCACAGTTTCATGAGCATGCCGAGAATACTAAATTTCAGGCCTTACCTCTCACCATGGACGACGGCCTTCACTTAGCGACCGAGAACAGTAGCGTTTGTCTATAGTTATCAGTGCTATCAGAAAAGGAGTACTACGTGAAATTATCACATAAATCAATGTGGGACCTACGACGAACGTGTCCCTTAGGACAGTGCGGCGAAATGTGGCGTTAGTGAGCTATAGCAGCAAACAATCGGCGCGAGTGCGTTGGCTAACAGCTTGACGTCGCCTGCAGCGCCTCCCCTAGGCTCGCGAACATATCGATTCGATCACAGAGAACTGGAAAACTATGGCGTGGTCAGGTGAATCCCGATTTCAGTTGGTATGAGCTGGAGGTACGGTGCGAATATTGTGCAGACTCCAGAAAGCCATCGATCCAGATTGTCAACAAGGCGCTATGCAAACTGGAGATGTCTCCACAATGGTAATAATAATAATAATGTCGTGTGACGAGGGCCTCCCGTCGGGCCGGCCGAAGTGGCCGTGCGGTTAAAGGCGCTGCAGTCTGGAACCGCAAGACCGCTACGGTCGCAGGTTCGAATCCTGCCTCGGGCATGGATGTTTGTGATGTCTTTAGGTTAGTTAGGTTTAACTAGTTCTAAGTTCTAGGGGACTAATGACCTCAGCAGTTGAGTCCCATAGTGCTCAGAGCCATTTTGAACCTCCCGTCGGGTAGACCGCTCGCCTGGTGCAAGTCTTTCGGTTTGACGCCACTTCGGCGACTTGCGCGTCGAGGGAGATGAAATGATGATGATTAGGACAACACAACACCCAGTCCCCGAGCGGAGAAAATCTCCGACTCAGCCAGGAATCGACCCCGGGCGCTTAGGATTGACAGTCTGTCGCGCTGACCACTCAGCTACCGGGGGCGGACTCCACAATGGTGTGGGCTGTGTTTACATGGAATGGATTGGGTTCTTTGGTCCAACTGAAACTATCATTGACTGGAAATAGTTATGTTTGGCTACCTGGAGACCATTTTCAGCCATTCATGGACTTTGTTCCGAAACAACTATGGAATTTTTATGAATGACCATGTCACCGGGCCATAGTTATTGGCGATTGGATTGAAGAACGTTCTGGACAATTAGAGCAAATGATTTGGTCACCCAGATCGCCCGACATGAATGTCATCGAATTTTTATGAGTCATAATCGGGAGATCAGTTTGTGCACATTAGCCAGCATGCGCAATACTTTTGCAATTATGGGCGGTAGCGCAGCTAAATATTTTATGGGGGCCTTCCAACGTCTTGTTGAGTCCACGCCACGTCGAGTTAGTGCACTAAGCCGGATAGAAGGAGGTTCATCACGATTTTAGGAGGTATGACTTTCGTCACATCATTGTAGTGTGAATGTGATCGATGTGTTGGAGCAGCGCTGACAGGAGGCGATTGCAGGATATTGTCAACGAATTTTTTCATCAAGGCCGCGAAATGTTGAGACGTGGATTAGCTTGTTGCAACAGTGAACTCAGCGGTACTGTTCAGACTCTTGCAGTACGGGGCAAGGCAAATTTCCACACCGAGAGTGGCAGTAGCGTTTTAGGATACGTAACTGGTAGAACCGCATATGCACAACAAGCGCGATGCTGCTGACTATAAGTGCTGTTCTTATTTTTAGTGAAGAAATTATTATTAGTCTCGCTACCCTACCAGGACGACAGGGCTGCCTTAGACGAGGCCGCTATATGGACCTGTCAGAAGAAGACACCAGTTCGTGGCCATTGTAGGACAACTTCTCTTCGTATGGCATGTTAACCGTGCTGCCAGCTTACGTAAAGTGTAAAGTTTGCATCAGCATCGTGGGGTATTCAAGCGGCCACCCGAGCAGAAATTAGCAGCCTGCTGGCGACGGTCCCAGTGTACTAGGCGGCGCAGATGCAACAATAAAGAACTTGTTATACTTGAAGCTGCCGTTTGCTGAAGGCTCCTGTGCTCCCACCTAGCTTCCCTCAACTGATCGCACCATCCTGGCTCACAGCCGTCCCTCCTTACATTGAGAGTGGTTTTTAACGCAAAGGTTTGTTTGCACTACTCCGGATAGAAGTGCTGCACCATCACGAATTCTGCTTGTACTGGTGACGCAGAGGATATGGTGGATAATTTTGAATCAGATGTCAACGATTTTGAAAATAATTGAGAAGTATTATTTCTCAGCCGATAAGGCAATGTTAGCAGACTTCGAGCTCAATGGATGCAACGTTGACTTTCAACTTGACGCTGCTTCCACGAAAACTATCGTAAAATGTGATAATTTCGCCTTTATTAATGTGACACAGTGACCCCGTTTTCACGACAAGCTAACGAGTTATAGTGATGAGAAAATTAACATCAGAAGTTGTTGTTTAGTGTACATCAATCATAAAAATAAAAATCTGCAGGCCACTTCCAAGAACGAAATCGCATACAGTGTCTAAGCTTATGCGACTGCAGATTTTCCAGCAGCTGAGTTTCAAGCCTCAAGGTTCAGGTAAACGCATCCAGGACATGGGTAGGAATGTTGACTGTGCGTTCCTGCAATCTACTTTGCCTTGGCCAGAAGTACTGGAGTCCTGCAGTCAGCCCCACCTTCTTTACACATGATCTTTTCTGCGGACAAACATTCTTGTAGAAGCCTACACCTGCAACTGCTATATTGTCAGACTGTACATTATGGGGAGCTAGAGCTGTGGAACAGATTTTCGCCATGTATGATCTCCCTACAGCAATCATTATGAATAATGGTATGCTGTTCACTAGTCAACAAATCTAGTCTTTCTGAATGTCCCATGGGATACATAACTTAAGCAGCGTATAACTACAACCATGACAAAATGGAGTCACTGAACACTTCATTCAGACATTCAAGGTACAAATAAAGAAGTTCAAGGCTGACTACACCTTAGAAGTCGCTTTACTACTTCTTACATGAGCTCGCCGCACAAGGACATACAGTATCTCCTGAGGACATGCAGCACGGTCGGCAGGTAAGGGCACTTGCGTCCCTCACAGTGCCGTGCCATCAGGGCAACATCGTCGCCAGAGAATTCAGCAAGGGGAACGTCACATGGATGTAAATGCCAAGGAGACTAGAAGTGGACTTTTACCACTATAGCAGCTAAGGAAGAAGACGCTTCGCTTCCCTCCATTCGGGGTGGGTATATTGTATCCCTCGTCACACTTCTGGCATAGTGACGAGACCAATAGCGGCAGGACTTTGCTTCAAGTATGTAGGGTGATGACATCACCCCACGTACGGAGTCAATGAGCGGGTATCATCTGGTTCATCAGCCAATTGGCGGGTTCAGTGTATTATTTTTCGCAAATGTATTACAACCCAGCCAGTGAGTGACAGTTTTTGGCGTGTTCACAGGGAGTTCAGCATAGTTCATCATCGGTAGAAACAACTATACAGCACTCCTGGACAACCACAATTTTATCAGCAGCAGCCATGAGACTTTCTTCACCGGTTCTAAGTCAGCAGCCGTCAGAAGGGAGCTCTCTTCAGTCAGGAATCTTCCATCCAGAGGTAAACTGCCCTCGTGGATACGAACTACCGCAGCCTTGCTAGTGACGCGACAACTGACTGTCTCTGAACAGGCTTTTACTGTAATTCCGGAAGTGATTGTTCGTCTATACTCTTGAACATTGATTTTATCTGAACTGGCATTTTATCTGAACTGGATGTAAGTTTTTGTGAGTGTTGACATAAACAAATGTTCATTGTACTAATTATTGGTATATTGTGGTTTTGCAGAATGCAGGCAACATAGACTAAATCAGATAAATGTGTCTTCCTCTCTTGTAACATCCTCATCCCTCAGAGTAGCAGCTCACACAATACCGTCAATCGACTGGGGGGTACATTTCACGATTTGAGACTTTTCATACAGTTTTCCACCTGTTATGACTCCTCCTAGTTCCAGGGAGGTTATTCCCGCATATATTTCACGTGTCCTATCATCCTTACGCTTCTTCTATTCAGTGGGGTCCATACATTCCTTCCTCACCGATACTATCTGTCTTTCTCTTTTTCGAGTCATCAGTCTCCTTAGCGGTTTGAGGCGGCCCACAACAGTTTCCTCTCTTGTGGCAACTTTTTCATCTGAATAGTAATTACACCCTACGTCCTCAATTATTTGCTAGATGTATCCAATCTCTGTCTTCCTCTACAGTTTTCACCTTCTACAGCTACCTCTAATATCATGGAAGTTATTCCCTAATTCCATAACAAATGTCCTATCATACTGTCTCTTCTTGTTAGTGGTTTCCATACATTTCTTTCCTCGTCGATTCTCTGGACAACCTTCTCGTTTCTTACCTTCTCAGTCGACCTAATATTTGAAATTCTTCGTTGTACCACATCTGAAATGCTTGCTCTGTCCATTTTGTGGCCTACATAGTAGAATTCCTTAAGTTCCTTTAGTGTGTAATCACAAATCATGATAAGTTTCTCGCTGTTTTCATTTACACTACTTTGCCTTTCTTCGATTTACTCTCAATCTGTATTCTGTACTGTTCATTCCGTTCAGAATATCCTGTACTTCTTATTCACTTTCTCATAGGATAGCAATATCATCACCGAATCTTATCATAGATATCCTTTCACCCTGAATTTTAATGCCACTCTTGAATCTTTCTTTTATTTCCCTCATTTCTACTTCGATGTATAGATTGAACAGTAGCAGCGAAATACTACTTTCCTGTCTTACTCTCTTTAAATCCGAGACTTTCGTTCTCGCTCTTCCACTCTTATTGTTCCCTCTTCGTTCGTGTTCAGATTGTATATTACCTGCCTTTCCTTATAGCTCACCCATATTTTATCAGAATTACGAATATTTCGCACCATTTAACATCGTCGAGCGCTTTTTTCAGATGGACAAGTGCCATGAGAGCGTCTCGATTTTTCTTCAGCCCTGCTTCCATTGTCAACCGCAACATCAGAACTGTCTCTCTGTTGCCTTTACCTTACCTAAAGCCAAACTGATAGTCATCTAACACATCCTCAGTTTTCTTTTCCATTCTTTTGTACTTTATTCGTGTCAGCAACTTGGATGTTTAAGTTAAGCTAATTGTGCGACAATTCTCTCCTTCCCGTTTTTGTTGTCTTTGGAATTGAATGGATGACGTTCCTCTGAAAGTCTGACGATGTGTGTAGCACGTCTCATACATTCTGCACAACAAGGTGAACAGTATTGCTGCCATTTCACACACTGATTTTTGGTATTGGGATGGAATGTTATCTATCCCTTTTGGGATCTTGATCTTAAGTACTCCAAAGCTCTTTTAAATTATGTTCCTAATTCTGGATACCCTATCTCTTACCTATCGACTCCTGTTTCTTGTTATATCATATCAGACAAGTCTTCTTCCTCACAGAGGCTTTCAATATACTCTTTCCACCTATCCTCACTCTCCTCTGTATTTAACAGTGGAATTCCCGTTGCACTCTTAATGCCACCACCCATGATTTTAATTTCAGTGAAGGTTGTTTCGACTTTTCTATACGCTGAGTCAGTCCTTCCAACAATCATTTCCTTCTCATTTCTTCGCGTTTTTCATGCAGCCATTTCGTCTTATGCTTCCTGCCCGTGCTATTGATTTCATTTGTTAGTGACTTTCACTTCTGTATTCCTGAAGTTCCATGAACATTTTTGTATTTCCTTCTTTCATCGATTAGCTGCAGTACTTCATTTGTTACCCGTGGTTTCTTCACAGTTACCTTCTTTGAACCTATGGTTTTCTTTCCGACTTCTGTGAGTGACCTTTTTAGATTCCCCTTCAACTGAACTGCTGGCTGAGCTATCCCTCATCACAGTATCTTTAGTCTCATAGAACTTCAAACGTATCTGTTCATTCCTTATTGTTTCCATATCCCACTTTTTTGTGTACTGATTCTTCCTGACTGGTCTCTGTAACTTCAGCCTCCTCTTCATAATTAGTAAATGGTGATCTGAGTGTATATCTGCTCCTGGGTACACCTTACAATCCAATATCTGATTTCGGAATCTCCGCCTGAGCATGATGTAATAAACTGAACTCTTCCCTCAAATTTCCAAGTTATCTCCTCCTCTTGTGATTCTGGGACAGAGTATTCGCTGTCAGTGACTGATATTTATTACAGACTCAATTCGTCTTTCTCCGCTCTTGTTTCTGCTACTAAGTCCATATTCTCCTGTAACCGTTTCATCTACTCCCTCTCCTACAGCCGCATTCCAATTCCCCATAACTATTAGATATTCATCTCCCTTTACGAACTGAATTACCCGTGCATTCTCCTCATATACATTCCCTGTTCTTCATCATTGCTCGCGACGTCGGCGTGCATAACTATCCTATAGTTGTCGATTCTGATGAGAGTAACCTTGTCACTCAACTTTTCACACTCATTCTCTGCACTTCCTTCCTATTTATAATGAATCCTGCACCTGTTATACCATTTTCTGCAACAGTTCATATTACCCTATTGTCGTTTGACGATAAATCCTTATCTTCCTTCCATTTCCTTCAATGACCCCCACTATATCCCCTTTTCCCTTTTTAGATTTTATGGGCTCCCTAAACGTTCAAACTTCTGATATTCCCCACCGCAACTCGTAGAACGTTATTATTTCGTTTTTTATTCAGTATATTTCTCACAGTCACCTCCTTCTTGACAGTCCGCTCCTGGAAATCCGAATGGAGGACTATTCCAAAATCTTTTGACAGTGGAGAGATCATCATGACACTTTTTCAATTACAGGCCACATGTCCTGTGGATACACGTGATCATTAATTCAGTGGTTTCTATTGCATTCTGCATCCTCATGCCGTTGATCATTGCTAATTCTTCCACCGTTCGGGGGCAGTTGACGATCCCAAGGGCAGGAGAGTGCCCTGAACCTCTATCAGCTCCTCCGCTCTCCTTGACAAGGCTGAATGAGGCAGATTTCTTATATCCGCATTCTTCGACCGTCATTGCCGATAATTTTTATCCAACATTTAAGCAGTGGAGTGGTTAGATGCCGTATGTATAATTAGTTTTTACTATGTTTCTGTACCACAACGTCTTACACTCCGATTCCCTCCTTCTTATAGCTTAAAAAGAGTAATTTCTTACATTTCTTTCAGTTTGAATCATACACACTTTTTTTCATTATAAGGCACTCTGCAAAGCAATGTCGTTCCTCGCGGCAATCTGGACGATATCTGTGGAGCAGTAATATCTGCCGGCGCACAAAACGAGCAATGTCGTCTCTCTTGCGTGTCAGACACCTGGCCATTGTCAGACATTTCTCCTAAGAGTCCCCTCATCTCGCTGTCTCATAAGCTTTTACAATGGTCGCCCCGCCATCTCGCGGCAGGTGGTACATTTCCTCCATCCCCTCTCTCTCTACCACCGGGCGTAAAGAGAGAGGGGATGGAGTTGGGCGGCTGCGCTTCATTTGGGAGTGCGTCCACGTGTTCCCGCGGTCAGAACTGCGCCGGACTCTGGTCAACGCCGCGAGGGATGCAACTGCTCTCGCCGCTGGCCGCTCGCGCTGTAGACAGTAGATCGATAGCCGCCGGACTCCAGGTGGCCAGTTGCAACCCCCTCCCCCCCCCCCTGTCCCCACCCCCACCAAACCCCTCGTCCCCACAGCCGCCGGGCGCTATCAAAGTGAAACCCCGCCCCCTGCACCCTCACTTATACCTAACTAAATCTCAAAGCCGTCTGTTTCTTCCAGAATCTCTCGTCTGTATTCGTAACGCTGTAAACACCAGGCGTAAGTGATAGATAACAAGGTGTAACTGTAGGAATGGTAAATACAGAGCCTAACATAAAACTGAAGTATTCAGATGGAACGGAGGAAACGTAGTGAAATTTCACGTGCTGTGAAGGTCTCTGTGGTTATTTCAGTGATAACAAAAGCCAGTCAAATTTGGAGAGAACTTTGCAGTATTTACAGTCAGTTCCACAAGAAAGTGTACGTTATTACCTGTATGAAACAAAAGACGCTATTGTAAATGTATGTTTAAATGACAATACATGTTATTAGGCCAGCCGGAGTGGCCAAGCGGTTCTAGGCGCTATAGTCTGGAACCGCGTGAACGCTACGGTCGCAGGTTCGAATCCTGCCTCTGGCATGGATGTGTTAGGTTTAAGTAGTTCTACGTTCAAGGGGACTGATGACCTCAGCAGTTAAGTCCCATAGTGCTCAGAGCCATTTGAACCATTTGAACATGTTATTACTAACCACACTATTATCTAACAGTTAATCCAATCGACACTATTACGGACTATAGCTTGGCACCTTTTTGGCATGATTTTCACGAGATTTTATACATAATCTCTCGGTAATTATCTTATCGTCCTGATTTTATTTGCTAGCTGCTGCAAACTATATATTGCCTTTCCTTTAAGCTTCATCTTAATATACCACCAAATATTTGCGATCGGATTTGCATCCGGAGACATTGCGGGCCAGACCATAGTGGACACCCCATTGTGTTGTTTCCAAGCTGTACAAAGACGACTGCGATATTTCGGATCATTATCCTCTTGAAGCAACTAGTTTTCCTCGTTTGAACCACATAGCTTATTAACGGACCTCAAATGGGATTTTTGATAAATGCTGCACATTTTTCAGCGTTTAAATCGGCTGTAAATAAGTGTAAATAGCCAAACCTGCGTTTAGAGAAACATCCCCAAACATGCACTTTTACCGGGTGTTGACAGTCCGTTGAAGCAACCTTTCACGCCTCGTACAACAGGCTTTTGAAAGAGGAGACGAGGCCAAAAAGACGACTTACAAGGAACACTGCCTCGTGATGCTTCAAATATTTGCACTCATTTTATAACGCGACCGACAAATCAAACCATTCCACTCTCACACTGTTTCTCTATATACTGTCCAAAAGCGCATTGATTAGAGATTCGAGACCTCTACCAAGAATGTCGCTGCGGACGTTACATTTAAAATTATGGCGTACACTTTCTTGTGGAACTGACTGCACTATCCTTGAACTCTGTCTGGGTGCTTCCACTGGTGGCATGATAAGAGTGTCACAAACTCTCTCCTGATACAAGTGGGCTCACAAATGTTGTAAGTGGTCATTGATATCCTGGTACTGGCACGGGGACAGAGTTGATGTCCAAGCTTGTCCACATATATTCTATCGGGGACAGGTATGGTGTCTTTGCTGGCCACGAGAGTTCCTCAGAATCAGGCATTCGTTACATAGAGGCACCTGCCAAGTGATGGCGAGTATTTTCCAGTTGAAGAAATGCACTGTGCATGAGAACTAATAATGAAAAACAAGGATATCAGATACATAAACGGATTGAGTGCCAAATAGGAGGAACAAAGTTAGAACAGGTGGACGGTTTCAAGTACTTAGGATGCATATTCTCACAGGATGGCCACATAGTGAAAGAAATGGAAGCGAGGTGTAGCAAAGCTAATGCAGTGAGCGCTCAGCTACGATCTACTCTCTTCTGCAAGAAGGAAGTCAGTACCAAGACTAAGTTATCTGTGCACCGTTCAATCTTTCGACCAACTTTGTTGTATGGGAGCGAAAGCTGGGTGGATTCAGGTTACCTTATCAACAAGGTTGAGGTTACGGATATGAAAGTAGCTAGGATGATTGCAGGTACTAGTAGATGGGAACAATGGCAGGAGGGTGTCCACAATGAGGAAATCAAAGAAAAACTGGGAATGAACTCTATAGATGTAGCAGTCAGGGCGAACAGGTTTAGATGGTGGGGTCATGTTACACGCATTAGAGAAGCAAGGTTACCCAAGAGACTCATGGATTCAGCAGTAGAGGGTAGGAGGAGTCGGGGCAGACCGAGGAGAAGGTACCTGGATTCGGTTAAGAATGATTTTGAAGTAATAGGTTTAACATCAGAAGAGGCACCAATGTTAGCACTGAATAGGGGATCATGGAGGAACTGTATAAGGGGGGCTATGCTCCAGACTGAACGCTGAAAGGCATAATCAGTCTTAAATGATGATGATGAAGGATATCAGTGACGTGCCGTTGTGTCATCCCTCAAACGCAGACAGCCTTGAACTGAAGTCACACCGCTCTGGCTCTCCACATCATGACGCGAGTAGTAAAATAGTTTCGCCGACAGAGGTCATCCGGAATAGGAGTGGAGAACCGCAGTTAGTCGCCGAACGCAATGCGACTAGACTCATCAGCAATCCATGCTTCCTGGCTGCGGCGCCGCTTCAAACGCAATCATTTGTGTTGTGGTGTTAGCAGCAGCCTGCGCTAGGGACGACGGTTCCTTAGTCTGCCTGCCACTAGCCTCTAACCAATGGTGTGGAATAACACAGAATATTGCAGAGAGCCCATTATTTACTCTCGAACGGCGGGTGCAGATGTTAAGAGGTTACGACGTGCTCCTCCATTGTGGTGGTTAGATGTGCTCGACCGCAAATTTGACGATGAGGATGCCTGTCTTAAGGTTTCCATGCAGTCCAACGTCGTGTCAGTGTCACATCCGAATGACCCACAAATACAGATATTGCACTATTTGACCAAACTCACAATGAGGCCTGTTCCAAACTCTGTCAGATTCAGATAAGCGTGTCTCACCCGAGCCATTCACAGCGTTTACAAAAATTTGACGCTGTTCCTGCTCCTTATATACCCTACGAAGCCTGGTAGCATCATTAAACACATTCAAGTTAAAGTGTGTCTTGAGTGCTCGTTCTACCTGATACAGAGTTGAAATTCTAAACACTTACATACCCTTGCATGTGTACGAAGTTACATTGACATTCGACCACGTCTTCAAGGTGCTTCAATTTTGTAGTCAGGGAGTGAATTTTAGGAAGCGGTAGTATACCTTAAGTCGAAGGAAATATTCGAAACAATGTGAATCCAGTTTTTTGGTTATGTTCCGATGTCGCGCATCAGTTCACACAACTAAATTTTTCAACTGCGATTGTGATTTGTTGAGAAAGTATACTGTATCGCTTAAGCATTCCGCACGTATTTATAAATGCTGTGTATATCGATCAGGTGTCTGTGTACGGATTTTGTACTGGAAACACTGTTGTAGCTTATAGAGAATACGGTAAACGATTTCCTAAAGAGAGAGTGACTGACACAAGAGTTTGAGTGATGCTGGCCTTAAAAAAGCACGTCTCGACGACCTAAGAAGAGCCATGCGTGGTATTGTCAAGAAGATTCGAAACTGCATTAAAGTTAGAGACGAAATTTTTGAAAATCAAGATTGGACTTATTCATTTGTCTTTGCTCTCCTTCTGTGTTTTGTGTTACATTCTAACAGCGGTATGTCTGCAAGCAGTAAAAACTGGACAAATATTTTACGAAATGCTTTAGTTGAATCAGCCTATACAACGAATTTCTAAAATATTTACTACTACTCCTGAAACACACTGTATTTTATTTTCTGCTATTGGCCTGTTTCGACCAGACGAAATATCGGGGAAGATTTTAAAACAGGAACTGAACCATACGACAATTTAAAGACTGGAAACACACTTAAAATATGCGGGTGGAAGGAAGCGACGAAAAATAGCGGATCCAACCATGTAAAGAGTGCCGATTATCTGTCTTTAGAGTCAGTGTTACGTCACTACCTGCTAGTAAAGCTGTCTGTTGTAGATCACTAAGTTCGTGCTTATGCCAATACCAAAATCCATTTTTTTTTTTTTTTTTTTTGCATGATCAGACTTCTGACTGCAGTTCTTACCCTCTATAGATATCTGTAGTACGATGGAAGCTATTCCCCGATGTACAACCACTCAGTCCCTTCTTCCTGACAGTAATTTCCATGCATTTCTTTCCTCGTCGATTCTCTGAACAACCTCCTCTTCCCTTACCTTGTCGGCCCACACAGTTTTCTACATTCTTCGTGGCACCACATCTGGAATGCTTCGATTCTCTTCTGTTCCGGTATTCCCACAGTCCAGGTTTCACTACCATACAATGCCATGATCCAAACATACATTCTCAGAAATTTCTCCCTCAAATTAAGGCCTATGTTTAACCGTAGTAGACTTCTCTTCACCAGGAATGCCCCTTTTGAAAGTGTTAATCTGCTTTTGACGTCCTCTTTGCTGCGTCAGTCGTGGTTTATTTTGCCGCCTGGGTAGCAGTATTACTTGAAATCATCTACTTTGTAATCACCAATCTCGGTTTTTATTTCTGCTACTTCTCATTACTTTCGTTTTTATTCGATTTACTCCAATCCGTATCCCGTAATCATTAGATTGTTTATTCCATTCTATAGAACATGTACCTATTCTTCACTTTCACTGAGGATAACAATGTCATCAGTGAATCTTATCATAGATATCCTTTCACCTGGAATTTTAATCCCACACCTGAAACTTTCTTTTATCGTCATTGCTTGTTCGATGTATAGACTTAGCGGTAGGGGTGAAACAGAGCTTGGATGGCGTGTACAGGTACAGCTGCCCATGCAGCTTCAACACCATATCACAGTTCATCAAGAGTAGTGACTGGCGTCTTGTAACGAGCCACTTGCTCGGCCACCATTGACCAGACATTTTCAATTGGTGAGAGATCTGGAGAAGGTGCTGGCCAGGGCAGCAGTCGAACATTTTCTGTATCCAGAAAGGCCCGCAACATACGGTCGTGCATTATCCTGTCGAAATGTAGGGTTTCGCAGGGATCGAATGAAGGATAGAGCCACGGGTCGTAACACATCTGAAATGTAACGTCCACTGTTCAAAGCGCCGTCAATGCGAACAAGAGGTGACCGAGACGTGTAACCAATGGCAACCCATACCATCACGCCGGTTGATGCGCCAGTATGGCGATGACGAATACACGCTTCCAATGTGCGTTCACCGCGATATCGCCAAACACGGATGCGACCATCATGAAGCTGTAAATAGAATCTGGTTTCATCCGAAAAAATGACGTTTTGCCATTCGTGCATCCAGGTTCGTCGTTGAGTACACCATCACAGGCGCTGCTGTCTGTGATGCAGCGTCAAGGGTAACCGCAGCCGTGGTCTCCGAGCTGATGGTCCATGCTGCTGCAAAAGTCGTCGATCTGTTCGTGCAGATGGTTGTTGTCTTGCAAACGTTCCCAACTGTTGACTCAGGCATCGAGACGTGGCTGCACGACCCGTAACAGCCATGTGTATAAGATGCCTGTCATCTCGACTACTAGTGATACGAGGCCATTGGGATCCAGCACGGCATTCCGTATTACCCTCCTGAACCCACCGATTCCATATTCTGCTAACAGTCATTGGATCTCGACCAACGCGAGGAGCAATGTCGCGATACGGTAAACCACAATCGCGATAGGCTACAATCTGACCTTTATCAAAGTCGGAAACGTGGTGGTACGCATTTCTCCTTCTTACACGAGGCATCACTACAACGTTTCACCAGGCAATGCCAGTCAACTGCTGCTTGTGTATGAGAAATCGGTTGGAAATTTTCCTCATGTCAGCACGTTGTAGCTGTCGCCACCGGCGCCAAACTTGTGTGAATGCTCTGAAAATCTAATAATTTGCATATCACAGCATCTTCTTCCTGTCGGTTAAATTTCGCGTCTGTAGCAGGTCATCTTCGTGGTGTAGCAATTTTAATGGCCAGTAGTGTAATTTGCCTCCTCAACATGATTGGTCGTGTCTTCAATGGAGTTCCTACTGCCTCACTACGACCTTGTGCACACTCTTGCAAATGCTAATGTAACCTCAAAAGGCTACTTGTACAGTACAAAGAACTACACATCCGGTAATATATACTCATAGTCGCCTATCATCTCCGAAAGTCAGTGCTTCAGTTTTCAGTCGCATCAAATATTACCATCATTGCTCCAACTCGTCTTGTGAAAACGTCGTTAAATCTGAGTAGTATTAATTTTTTTTTTGTTTTCTCTTTTTACATCGCTGTAATGCGTGATCATTATACAATACTTTGACATTTCAAGTGTTTTGTTCCTTATTAAAAAATATATCCCTTTATTGCTTTTATTACGTTATGCTGTTTATTTATTGGCACGTTTAATTTTGTGAATGCAATATTTAAATTTTATTTTCTCTGCCTGACTAAAACGTAAAGGTCCCAAAAAGCGTGACCGGATATCAGGGTAAGTTCCTACAGGTAAACACCATCAGCGAAAATGCAAACGAATAGATATGCAATTCTGTGTGACAGGTAAAATGGCCAGCAGACTCCATTAGTATTTTTCGTGTTAAGTATCGTCATCAGGATTTGTAGGATATATAATGGGCGTGAAGAGGGCCATGTTGAGTTATCACTGAAGGATATGGTGGTACCATGGTCTTCGGAAATGCTATGAACTATTTTAGCAATGTGTCCGTGAGTAAAGAGTGATTGTTGCTTGACTGGAAGGAATTCACTGCTGTGACGTAAAGTATTTTATACTTTGTAATTTCCAACCGAATGCGACTGTGACTTTGAGGATGTAACAAGCATGGTGAAAACGAATGATGTGCACTTTTGTATTTCGCAGTTCGACGTGTTTCATCACTGTTTAAAAACTGTGAACTTAACAGCAACAGTTGTAACTTGTGGCAGATATGTTACCGTTGTGCATATGCATGTGCCAGTGATCGACCTGTCCATATCATATGGGAGTCGGTGGTGGAATACCACCATCGCCAAGTAGATGAAGCACACGACAAAAGGATGAAAGGACTGTACTTTTAAAAGTACCTGAGGTGCTATAATATCGTTACCACTACCATCTCGCCGCTGACGACATCGGACGACGTGATCCATCAGACAAACAAGTACGTAAAGTTACATCGCCAAAAAACTCTCCCTCCGTAAAGACTCTTGTCTTCATTATAATTGACTTAATCAAACATGTGTTTCTCTATAAATATACACACATCAAAAAAAGTTTTGAATCACCCCGGTTCCCAGAGCTCCTGAAGATAGACTATGACTATTCTATCACACACACAGTCCCTCTGACTGTTCAGAGATATCGCTAAACCCGCCCAAAGCCGTAAACAACCATGCGTGAGCAGCACCTATTAGACGGGGGGAGTCCGATAGCCGATCAGTTCCAGTCATTCCACCAGGAAGGAGGTACACGACTCGTGTTGTTCAACCATGCATAGACGGTAAATACCGTGGTTCCATCGCGTCCGCATTGTCTCGGAGTGAACCAAAGCGATGTTGTTCGGGCATGGAGGAGATACAGACAGGAACTGTTGCCTTGCTCAGGCCGCCCCAGGGCAACTAACGCAGTGGATGCCCGCTACCTACGGTTTACCATGTTGAATAATGCTTTTCGTGGAGCCACAGGACGTCGTGTTACGACTCAAACTGTGCGCAGTAAGCTGCATGGTGCACAACTTCACTCCCGACGTCCATGGCGAGGTCCATCTTTGCAACCAAAACACCACGCAGAGCGGTACAGATACGCCCAACAACATGCCGAATGGACCGCTCAGGATTGGCATCACGTTCTCTTCACCGATGAGTGTCGCACATACCTTCAACCAGACAGTCGTTGGAGACGTGTTTGGAGGCTACCCGGTCAGGTTGAACGCCAGCGAGCTGAACGCCAGCGAGTGCAGCAAGGTGGAGGTTCCTTGCTCTTTTGGAGTGCCATTATGTGGGGCCGACGTACACTGCTGATTTTCATGGAAGGCACCCTAACGGCTGTACGTTACGTGAATGCCATCCTCCAACCGATAGTGCAACCACATCGGCAGCGTACTGGAGAGGCGTTCGTCTTCATGGACGACAATTGGCCGCCATCGTGCACATCTTGTGAATGACTTCCTTCAGGATAACGACATCGCTCGACTAAAGTGGCCAGCTTGTTCTCCAGACATGAATCCTATCGAACATGCCTGGGATAGATTGAAAGGGGCTGTTTACGGAAGACGTGACCTACCAACCACTCTGAGGGATCTACGCCGAACTGCCGTTGAGGAGAGGGTCAATCAGGGCCAACAGTGCATTGATGAACTTGTGAATAGTCTGCCACGGCGAATAGAAGCTTGCATCAATGCAAGAGGATGGGCTAATGGGTATTAGAGGTACCGATGAGTACAGCAATCTGGACCACCACCTCTGAAGGTCTCACAGTATGGTTGCACAACATGCAATGTGTACACAAGATATCAATTACACAACTGCGTGCCTAATTTCCGTATTTTACTTTTGCTTGTTGTTGTATGCATCCTGGTTTAAATTTTGCTTAATCTTATATGTGTTCAGTGATGCTGATGGGCATTTTGACCTATTTATGTGTTGTAATCTCAAAGTGTGCGAGAGTTGTGCCGTTCTTCATTAGATGTCAAGATCCAAAAAATGGTATAAAGTAAGTTATTTCGCACTGGTACCAGGCCTAAATAAGGTGGGAATTATAAATATGACAGCTGTACCAAGTCATGAACTAGTTGATCTTATTTATACTTCTGGAAATCGCCATACAACAACATTCCGAAATTCGTGAGCGTGCTTCCTTACTTTTGCAGTTATCTTTCGGAAATTGCAGTTATTTGGCACGTTTTACAAAAGTATTCTCGGTATTTTTCGTAATTTATAATTATTTTTTATTTTCACTAGTTGTCAAAGAGACTTACAGTAATTTAGTTACCTGTGGATGATGCTTCATTACGATATCTGGTTAAATATTTTGGTAAATTCACTGTCAAACTTTGATAGTTTAATCTCATCAGACTTTACGGTGCAGACTCTTTTTCCAACTCCTTCAGCACAACCCTACGTACCGAGACATTCACTGACAATACCAAACATTATGACCACCTCCCTAAGACCACACTGGTTCATATGAAGGACGAATCCTAGGAATTACTCTGCAAGGCAACTATTCGATAAGTCCTTGGTGATTTTCAGAGGTATGCGGTACCAGATGTCTGCACAAAAGCCACCAATTCACAGGTCGCAGTTTTTTGTGTGCTGAGCTGGCGCCCGATAGCATCTCGGATATGTTGCAGAATAGGCGAATTATTTGCCAAGACATCATATTTAGTTCACTCTTACCTTCCACAAACCACGATTCTGGTTTGGTGATACAGACTGTTATCTTGTTGGAATATGCCATCACATTGAGGAAGACAACAACCACGAAGGGACGCACGCTGTCCGTAACAATATTTACGTGGTTCTCAGTTGCCAGGGTGTCTTTGCAGGACCAAATAAAGCGTCTTGCGTCCGTGGCGTGATGCATATTTCAAGCAGCCGTTCGTGTGGATGATGTTGTATCCAGACATGACCAACGATCTGGTGTAAAAAGAACCGTGATTCTTCCGAATGGGGGACACGCTTTTATTGGTCCACGCCCCAATCTCTGTGACCACGTGCTCACTGTATTAATAATTAATCATATCGTCAATTCAAAACGAAAATATGTGGGACGTGTGCTGCGGTCCTGCATGTTGAACTATGTGCGCCGAACGCTGTGCTCAGAAACAGTCTGCACCAGCACTGAACACCTGCATCACTTTTTCCAGAGATCGCAATACATCTCGCGAGTTACAGAGCCGGGCGCGTCCACTTTCTGTGTTGAGCCATAGACGTCCAACACTGTGTCGCCTACTCCTTAAATGCGTACAGGTACTCACGAGAATAGTACGCGAATAGTCGACCAGTGTCGCTCATTTCCGAGAGCTCGTTCCCAGAAGCCGGCCATAATAATAAACCCTCTGTCATAGACGCTAATGTCAGAGGATTTCCCCATTTTGGACCTTACAGTACCTACAATGGCTCCCCATTCATGAGGAGGAGATTATCGTTTAACGTCCTGGCAACAATGAGTTTATGTAGAGATGGAGAACAACCTCACATAAGGGAAAGATGGGGAATAAAATCGACCCTGTCCCTTTAAAGACACCAGCCGGTTTTTGTCTGTAGCGATTTATGGAAATCATGGAAAATCTAAATATGGATTGTAGCGCCGTAGTCCCGAACGCGAGTCCAGTGGAGTAACCACTGCGCCACCTCACTGAGTGATTTCCCATTCGTGTCGGTTCTGCTTGTATATTTTCCTTAACATGTTACTTGCCCAAAAACGGGTTAAATGGCTCTGAGCACTATGCGACTTAACTTCTGAGGTCATCAGTCGCCTAGAACTTAGAACTAATTAAACCTAACTAACCTAAGGACATCACACACATCCATGCCCGATGCAGGATTGGAACCTGCGACCGTAGCGGTCGCCCGGTTCCAGACTGTAGCGCCTAGAACCGCAAGGCCACTCCGGCCGTCACTTGCCCAAAACGTCACCGGTTGTGGCTCAGCCGTAAAGCGTCTGTCTACGTTGTCCTCAGACTACTGGCCCAGATCCTCATCACCATCGTCATGTTTACTGATAGCAACTTTTCATAGGTATAATATTACTGAGTCATCAGAAGCATCATCTTCATCTCCAACACATCATCAACCATGCCATTGTTATTAGTCCTTCATACAAAAAATTCGTCATTATGTAAAATATTTATTCATTTTATTTTGATACTAGCCTGATCCCCACAGCTACACCTGCGTAAGTGCTTGTCACATGTACGTAACACATGATCATCCCCCTCTTCCTCCCTCTGTTTGTCCATTTCATCCTCCCACCTGTCTACTTCTGCTTCCCCAACTCTCTCTTTCTCTTCCTCCTCCCCCTCTCTTTGTCCATTTCCTTCACCTACTCTTTCTGACCATAACATCCACTCCCTTCCCTCTGACTATGTCGTCCTCCCTGTCTCTTTCCCCATCTCCCCCTCTTCCTTTTCCACCTGGCCACTGTACATCTTCGGCCTGCTCCATGCATTACCCTCTCCTCCTCTGTTTCTGTTCACTTCCTCCACTTGCCCATTCTATCTGTCCCCTCCTTTATCCACCTCAGCCTGTCTCCAGCCTTGCTCACTGGCACATGTATCCCTGCAAAACCGTTCAGTAAAGCATGCTGGTACTACTTTCACAACACATCTCTCATGCAGGGCAGGTTGCAGGTTACACAACATGGGCTTTAAAATCGTTTGTCTGTCCCTGAGGTACTGGTCGTGATGTAGACAGGTTGATAAGGCAGGCCAATACTACACCAACACAACATGCCTGTCATACAGGGGAGCCTACATTTTGGAGACCAGAAAACAATTGCCTTCCCTGACATGAAGGGTACCTTTCAAAAGACGGCTGACTTGCCAGGCTAGGACTGTTCCCATTCAATGTGCTCATCATGAGAAAACACTTGTTTGCCTGGATCTCTGGTCCTATTGAAGCTAGGACGTTTTAAACTGCAAATTGAAGATCAGAGACTCCTGAGGCCTGCTGCTTCTGCACCAAATTTGGTTGAAATAGATGCAGGGGTCTGAGAGGAGATTGCAGTCATATACACATACACTATATATAATTGCAAAGAGCATTAGGTTGAAGAATTGGCTTCCACTATCTCTAGTCTATGTAATATTCGCCAAAGAAAAAAAGAAAACCTTTATGACATCTCTAACAATAGAATGTCTACCACACACCGCCCATCTGTCTGTTTTTGTAATAGTAGTAGTAGTAGTAGTTTCATTCATCTGTAGATCTCTGTTTACTAGGATATAGGATATATCAAAGTATTTACAAGTTAAGACGAATTTAAAATAAGCTAATTCGTATACACATACTTTACAGATTTCTAGTTAGAAACAATAATTAGATTTACTCCTCATATGCAATACTTTTTTTTGCAAATACTTAGTAAATAATGTAGGACCACACTGTTCACTCATATCTCACTATCAGTCATTGCACACACTGTACACACATTGTTTCATAACACTGCACTCACTACACACACGAACACACACACACACACACACACACACACACACACACACACACACACACACACTTAAACACACACACACACACACACACACACACACACACTGATGGTCTCTGGTCCGTTTTCTGCACCACAACTTGCCATTTGTTATCCGGAAAAACTGAGTCAGCATCCCTCTATAATGAGAGAGATATTAAGCTCAGAAAGAGCACCAGGTGATAGTATTGTGAAATGCATAATTTGGGGGTAAGTTTTTCTAGCAAAGGAAAAAGAAGGAAAAAACCTAGTGTGAAGGTGTTACGTGGAATGTTGGATGTTTTATAATCATTATTATTCTTTATTTGTATAACATTATTTTTACCAAACCCCTACTCTGTTTTATCTAAGTAATCCTTCAATGTATAAAGTGTATTGCATAACAGGCACTTTTTAGCTGCCTTTTTAAATAAGTGTATTTTTGCAATTTCTTTTATCTCTTTTGGTGATTTATGTACAGTTTTATTCGTTGATAGAAAATGCTGTTTTGAGTTTTATGTTAATTTTTTCTTGGAAAATGTAAGTTGAGTCTAGCTCTTGTTCCATGGTCATGGACAGAACTGTTTGTGCAGTAATTACCAATGTTATTTTTGATGTTTACAACTGACTAGTAAATGTATTCACATGGAGCAGTTAAAATCCCCAGTGTTTTGAACAGATCTTTACAATGAGCTGGACTACCATTTTTGGTTATGATTCTTGTGGCTCTTTTCTGGAGTTTGAAAATTCATTGTGTGCATTTTTTCAGCAAAAAAGAATGTCATAGCTAAGCATTAAGAGTACATATGAATAGTATGTAATTAAAAGACACTGCATGTTACACACTGATGATAGGATTCTAAGAGCATAACATGCTGATGACATTCTGCTTGCAAGTACCTTTGTGTGTTCACACCACTTCAACTGAGAATGAATATTCATTCCTAGAAATACTGCATTTGTTACACAGTCTATAGAGGTGCCATCTATATTTAATTTAATATTGTCATTTTCATCTTCAAACTGAAAATCATTGCATTTGTTTTCTTTATGTTCAGTGTCACTTTATTGCTTATTGACCAGTCATGAACTTCCTTTACAGCTTCATTTGCTTTCTCTGCAAGGAGTTCTCTTGTTTTCTCAGTGACTATAATATTGCTGTCATCACCAAAGAGAATTTTTCACCATAAGTAACGCTACTGGAAGGTCATTGATGTGTATCAGGAATAGTATTGGTCCTAATATGCTACTTTACAGAACCCCTATATTAGTGTATTTTGGTTCTGATAAGTGTTTTACGAAATGTTTAGATCTATTGAAGTATGTGTTATCTCTGCTCTTTGTACCCTATCTGCTAGGTATGATCAAAACCAGTCATTAGCTACCCCTCTTATTTCTAATGCTTCTAATTTATTTATTAGAATCTTGTAGTCAATTGTATTAAAGACCTTAGAAAGATCCAAAAATATGCATGTAACACACACATCTTTGTCAAGAGCATCAAGTACAACCTCTGTGATTTCTACTATGGCTGACTCAATTTTTTTGCCGCTTTGGAAACCAAACTGTAATTTACTGAAAATGTTGTATTTATTCAGGTAATTCATTAATCTGTCTTTCATAACTGCATCTATTATTTTTGAGAATGGTGACAGCAGGGAAATGTGCCAGTAATTTTCTATGTCTTCTGTAGTACCTTTCTTAAGCAAAGGTACAACTCTTGCCCGTTTTAACTGCTCTGGAAATGTCCCTGATGTGAAGGAATCATTTATTATATTTGTTAGTTGGCCTTGTATAACCCCTATGCATTGTCTCAGTACACATATTCGTACTCCATCCAAGCCTACTGAAATTTAATTTTTTTGTTTTTGAACAGTTTAATTGACTTCATTCTCTGTGGTTGGAAGTAACATCATTGTATTTAGCACAACATTATTTACAGGTGTTATATTTGTTTGGGGGAATTTTTGATGTAACTTCTCTGCAATACTTGAAAAATATATAACATCCCAGACTGCTTTGCTTTTATTCTCTGCATTATATATTATTTTGTCATTAAATGACTATTTTGCAGCAATCAGCACCTTCCTATAGATCTTTTTGATCTACGATAGAAATTTAACCATTCTTGATCATTGCGACTCTTTTTCATGGAACTGAGGTATTTAAGTGTTTGGGAGGACTTCTTAATACCTTTTGTTAGCCATCTGTTTTATGAAATGTTGATACAGAGATGCATAATTTTGGAAACGCCTTTTCAATGTTCAATTTAAATAACATGCAGAATTTAGAGAATTTCATATTCACATTGGTTTCCTTATACACTTCATCCCAGCTTTGTTTTGCAAGTTCCTTTGAAAAATTATTTATTATGATTTCTGATAGATATCGTTTGTAGGATTGTAGTTTAGGGAATGATTCAATGCCTGATTTTACTGTTGTTAAGTGATAGAGATGGTCCAATAGCCCTAGATCTTTTACAGCTACATCACATTTTTCCCTGTCCATATTTGTGGCCACATGGTCAATTGCTGATGCAGTCATTGTAGTGACCCTTGTTGCACTATTGACCAATAGGGACATACCAAAACTTTGAAGGATGTTTATGGGGGTGCTTCCCCACATAGTCAATTACTGATGCAGTCATTACAGTAACCATTGTTGCACTATTGACCAATAGGGACATACCAAAACTTCGAAGGATATTTATGAGGGTGCTTCTGGAGTCATTTATGATATTAGTGTTGATGTTAATGTCCCCACACAGAATTATGTTGACCTTTATCTAGAACTTCTGTTAATTTATTTAAAAAAGTGTCCACATTACCAGTGGAAGACCTATACATACATAAAATGATTAATATCTTGGTGGTATCAAGCCCTGTTAATTCAATAGCTGATATTTCAAAGTGGATGTCTTCCTTGCTGTACTGGGGTCATGTCTTGATTTGAACTGTTTTCCTTTTATGATATAAATGCATGATCCTCCACCCCTTGAAGCAGTTCTGCAGTAAGAGTTTGTCCTTTCATAAGATGATTACTATACAGTTCAAAGACTGGAGCTTTACTTCCAATAATTGTATTTTATTTTTAATTGATTACATGTTTTGTTGGAGGACTGTTAAATCTGTGAAATGCCCCATGTTATTCTTTCCAATTATTTGTTTTTCTTTGGCACATATGGTATGTGTGATACTTAATGTGTTAAAATCTGTCTTGTGCATGATTGTTTCAATATTTTTTAAAGTGCTGGAGATATTCTTTAGGCAGGGGAACCTGTTGTCTGGATTTATCCTAAGAAAAACTTACTTTTCCTACCCATGGCAACAGGTATTTGACTAAGTGTGGCCTGAGATCCACCCCCTACACTTTCATGTATCAGCTGTACCAATCTTCCCTTCCCAGTCCTGTTTAGGTGTTGGCCATGCCTATTGAAACCCCATCTGTTGATAGTCCCAACAGGCACCAGAGAAACATGAGCAAAGTTGGTTATCCTCAGAGCCATCCCTAACCCCACATTGATTCGCCTCACAGCTCCATCATAGTCTGGCCGATCATCGCGCAAGAACAGCTCAACAAAGTGCCATGAGTTAGGGACGTTATCTTGTCCAGGTCACCACCTATGTCATATGCCCCATCCCTGTCCAAATTGTTTCCCACCCGACCCATTATCACTACATGGTCCTCTTTTGTAGAGTCCTTACATAAAGACCCTAAGTCCTCTATCACACAACTTAGCCCTGCATTTGGCTTGAAGATACTGGTGACCTGTTATGCTGCCCATAAACTTTCCTGTAACTGAGGGCCTACACCTCGTCCATGGCTACTACCTAGCAGCAGCCCTTTCTTCTTCCTAACACTTTGTACAGTCCTAGGTTTCTTGGCCGCAGTTGAAGTGTGCTGCACATTTTCTACTCATCGCTCTACCTGAGGCTCTTTTCCACTTAACTCTGGCAATGGTAGACACTTGTTTTTGGTGATGATGATAAAACTGTCAGATCGCCACCCCCTTCCCCCCTATCTCCCTTGATCCTTATCAGTTCCTTCCTTGCTCCCTTCAACTGTGCCTGATGGGCACAGACTTTCATTTCCGGTTCCCCAATCAAAATGTTCCTACTGCATACCCTGCAGTTCCAGGAGAGAGCCTCTTCTGTTCTCGCAACGTTCTCTCCTCTGCACCCATCTCAGTGAAAATATTTCCTACAAGATTGGAAACAAATCCCTCTACTCACTACCCCATAACAGCTCCAACTTTTCTCACTCATGGTCAGCTTCGAAAGAATAATTCAGTTTATAGAATGTTTTAAATTTGTCAGCGACGCGAGATTGGCTGCATGTAAACAAAAAACGACAGAAGGGTCTTATGTGGTTGATGTTGTTTTTGTACTGATTTATAGATAAAATGATAGAAGACTGAATTAGTAATTATTTTGCTTGTAGAGAATTCATGTATCAAGCATGTTTGGTCAGGTTTTTAAACGTTTATAACTAGATCGTATCTATCTAACTAGTTAAACAATGCGAAATGTGTTAGTTAAATACGATTTAGAAACGTTTAATTGCGCTTTTATTGCGACAAAAGACACTGATGAAACTAGTAGCTGTCTTTTATTAACGAATTTTACACTATCAAGAAAACTTGAATAGAATTTCTTGTATTTAAGTCGCGCAACATTTTGGGTTATGTCGCGACTATCGGGACTTCAGATAAAACGAAGTTTTTTCAAGAACAAGCTCTGCTGGGACGCTAATAGTCGGTTGCGTGACAAGAACGGACACTACAGCAAGTAAAGGAAACAAAGAAAATATAAATTTGACACTATTTCTTCTTAAATAAGTTCTTTTAGCGTGTGAAGAAAATACCTGTGATCTCACTCGGCGGCAATGTTCATAACCATCCTGTCGCCAGTCTCGCGTCCGGCGGCCGTCGTAATTTAATATATTATTATTATTACTATGTTGAGTTTTGCCGACTTACGTGGTGGGCCTTAATCAAAATATTTCATTCAATTCTGATTCACAATTAAATGCTTTTGTGAAGTTCTCCTTTTTAACAATATTAATCTTAAATTATTTGTTACTTTAATGAATAGTAGACTCGCTGAATGTTAAAGCATGAGCATATAAGTTGAACAATGGAATAATCTTTTCATATTAATTTCCTCGGCTAGTCAGTTCACTTTAAAGCAAAAGATCTTTAGTTATTAATTACAATTGCGGCCCACACACGCGTGAGAATATTTCTTCTTACCTCCGTTAACCACTGTATTGTAGTCGGAGTCCTGGCTCTGGCTCTCGGCTGTGGTACTAAAAATAAGAATCTTAAAGCTACGTATTTTCTGCAACGTAGGGGACTGTGGAGAAAAATGTATATTATGTTGATAGCCGGCCAGGTTTTCGCTTTCGCTAAATTTTATATCGCCACGTAATGGCGTCGTTGGCTGCACCGGCCGCTGCGATTGTTGCACTGTAAATTGCTCGAATGCAGGTTAATTCAAGGAAGGCGGATATGAAATCGGGATCACCTCTTACAAATTAAAAGTAAACAAAATATTAAATCGGTATATTATCTGCTTAATTAGTACAAATATGCTTACATTTGCCAGCACTCGCAAGATTTCCGTCTACACGCAACCAAAACAAGAAAAGAAGTGAAGGCGACTAAAAAATTAACAAAAGAGCGTATCTTGTCGTCTATTTAGATCATTTTGTTATATTTCTTTGCCCTCGAAACTAACACAGAGAAATTATTATAACACGGATACATGAGAAAAATGTATATTATTCAATTTTAAAATGTCTCTTCTTTGTAAATACTGTTTTTTAAGTCTGTGTTTATTATTTCGCTGGAGACGCTATACCAGCCATTTTTCATCTAAATTAGCTATACACTGCAGTAAATTCCTTGCTGTAATCATTAAAGTCATCAGTTGCCGTCTTGACTAGCCACACAGGTTAGCACGCCTCTTACAAGATTTGGGGAGATGCGGCAGCCACGGATCGAACCCACCATGCAGATTAACGATGAGGGCCTGTACGCCGGTCTGGATGTGGTTTTTAGGTGGTTTTCCACAATGAACGAGGTGAATACTGGGCTCAGCATATGAGAGGCTAGAGGGATTGAGATATATGAAAGTAAAATTTCTGGGGTTAGTTTGCTCACCTTCATATTTTTTTCACATAAAACACATATTACACAGTCTTCTTTGCACTATGAATTTGGCTAAACCTGTGACTCTTATCTAATTCTTTGAATGTACTGTTGACTCTGTATTTTTTCAACTTCACCAACCGTCCTGATATCCCAAACGTACTTCCAGTTGCATGTCATTCTTTTAACTCCTCGAGTATGTGATACCTCCTCATAAATAATCCACATAAATCCCTCCTTCAGCAATACTGTCTTAAGTTAAATTAACATGCATCATGTCTTATAAACACTTTAAAATACTTAGATGCAACTGTCATCTGTAAACTAATGTTTTTGTTACAGAATACGTGCAATGAAATAAAACGATGAACCAACTGAAAACTACGGACAGTCTCCTCTGATATCTCCTTGTATGGCATACCTGTGTCAAATGTCGAAATAAAGTGATTTAATTTAAGTAGCTTAATAATAAATAATTTTAATGAATGTTATGGTGGAATCACTTAATTATTTCTACCAACAATTCCAAACAGATATGACGATTGTGATACACATTTCAATACATTATAAGACAGCATTTTCAGTTCGGTTGGAATTAGGTCCTTTTATAGACATCTGGTGCTCAGAAAAATCGCTGTAAGCCCTGGCAGTGGAGTGTATTCCTTTTGTAAGTATGTCGTTCCTCAATCTTTTCTTTAGGTTACCAAAAATGATGACCAACATGAGTCCTACTACGAAATACGACTGAATTTCAAGCCTGGTTACACACTAAAAGTATGTATTGGAATTAGCCTTGAGGTGAAACCTTTGCTTTCACAGTGAAGCTATAACTCAAAAAAAAAAAAAAAAAAAAAAAAAAAATGTATGTCACTTACCTATTGCGACATCTGCGTTCAAATCCCCACAGGTCTGTCCGATTTTATCTGTCAGCTCCACTGAATCCTGTAGCTTCAACATTTCGCACGCTCGCATGAAAAGTGACACAAGTCGAAAAACGGCAGTTTCTAGTTTGTCATTGAAAAATACTGGGGAAATGCCCCAACGTGCACGAAAAATAAAAAGGAATTTACTGTCAGCAATAAGTACTTGAAATTTAAAGAAACGTTACACTATTTTTTCAATATAAGGTTTATTGAATTAATTCTGTAAGTCAAGTTTTCTCAAGTATTGGATTTTTGAGTTGTGTCACTTTTCTTGACGGGGAGGGGGGGGGGCGTTTTAGTGACAGAGACGTTATGCTCAGCCATCCTAATATGGATGCATAACTACCATTTCCTTTCGTTTCTTTAGACTGCAGCAATTACGTATTCCGTTCGATTATGTAAGACCAGCTTAATTTTGAAAAAAAAAAGATGATCTATTTGGTCTTTTTCGTGTTTCTGGCTGTTGCAGTGTAAAGTTTTCTCTGTAGCTTAGAATGCTCATCTTTGTAAGATTTGCCATTGATCCGTGAATTGCATTCAGACGTCCATTCTATACACGTCATATTTTTGGTAGGAATAGAGAGGCAGCAACAGTTTCTATTCTGATGCTGTCAGTATGCAGGGTCCGCTATCCAGCAGTATACTCAAACTGAATGCCTCCATTACAGTGGTCGATAAGTGTGTTGTTTCAGACAACAACTTTCCTCTCACCATTGCACAGGCCTTCATACAAACGCCATGTCCATTTCGCCCTTGACAATAGTTTCCAAAGCAGTTCCTTTGCTTTACTTGAAATGTTATGAGCAGTTGCGCGATTGTTCTAGGAATAGACGTGCCGCCCCCACCGTTTTTGTCATCATATCGCTTAAGTACCAGTAGAGTGCCGAGACAATGATGAACAGTGTTTACGTAGCTGGGTTAAAAGTATCACTGCTTACAGACAAAACAGAATGGTATTCAGATTGGGGATGGGGGTGGTGGGTGTTGGGGGGGGGGGGCTTTTAGAGTTAAACGAATAATATTGCAATCTCTCTGATGTATGTTGCCAAAGCATTCTTTTGTTGCATGGTGGCAGGGTGTGGAAAGAGGAGGCTCGGTCAACATTGTGTTGACTCGGTCAAACTCACGCTTTTGATAGCGAACATGCACTCGATGTAATATGAAATGGTGCCTGGAGCTATACATTGCTTTATTGCCATCTATTCACCCAGTAGCCACAATATTACCTTTATGATAAAAGTGGATTCTCCTAAACGCCTTATTATTACAATTTCATTACAGTAAATGTGCCGAAATGTTTACTTAATTGTTGTAAAGGCACTGAATACCAAGTTCAGAATATACCACCCTAAGATATCAGTATAATATCGCGTTAGAAATAGCTTACGGTTTGATAATATTTGATGGGTATGTATAATTTTGAAAACAATGGCTATTTCATTATGGTGCTACTAAATACGCAATGTTATCTGCACATTAGTTTCCTTTAATAGATTACTGCAACATCCTGGCATCAAATAGCATGTACTGTTATTTGACTTAATTTTCAAGCGTGGTGGCGCAATGGTTAGCAGACTGGACTCACATTCGGGAGGATAATCTTTCAAACCCGCGTACGGCCATCCTGATTTAGGTTTGCCGTGATTTCCCTAAATCGCTTCAGGCAAAGGCCGGAATGTTTCCTTTGAAAGGACACGACCGACTTACTTCACCCTACTTCCCTAATCAGAGGGGGCCGATGACCTCGCTTTTTGGTCCACTCCCCCAAATCAGCCAACCAACCAACTTAATTTTCATGTTTTTTCAGTGAAGTGGAACTATACGTTGACAAACATGGATCTATATACTCCCAGTAAAACTTAAACGACCTTGGGTCTGATGCAGTGGCAGTATTTAACAAAAAAATGATGGTTCAAATGACTCTGAGCTCTATGGGACTTAACATCTGAGGTCATCAATCCCCTAGAACTTAGAACTACTTAAACCTAACTCACCTAAGGACATCACACACATCCATACCCGAGGCAGGATTCGAACCTGCGACCGTAGCGGTCGCGCGGTTCCACACTGAAGCGCCTAGAACCGTTCGGCCAACCTGACGGCAGTATTTAACAGCCTAACTTATCATATTACTCAGATGGTTCACTGAAACCATATAATGTTAGGATATTATTTATCATCAAGACAAGTGACGATAACGAATTCGACCGTGGCGAGGCATTACTCTAGCTGGTTTCTGTCAACTGTACTGTAAGTACAAGTAGATGAAACTGGATGATTACTATCACATATTTATTTTCTTTCGGACATATCGATAAATTAAATTTGAATATGGAAATGTTCACAACTACAGAAAACAGAAAAGCAAACATAATTCCTCCCGATTCACGCTGCGTTTAACCAATAGAAGCGTGGGGTGGGTAGTCAGGCAGAAGGACTTTCCCACCTATGAGAAAGTGCGTGCTATATGGGAAATTTCAGTACGAAACAACCAGACTGCTGTATTCTCAACATTAAACTGAGCGTCGATTTGTGGTATCGCTAGCCTCGGGAGAGCGACATCTGACTACATACTTTATCTTCCTAAAAGGTTTCTTTGAATAATGCTGCCTTTTCCTTTGTGAGATAGCTGTCCTGTCCACTGCCTGTAGCCCGTGGGTTGGAAACTGAACGCTGGTCTGGCTATCTCGGTTGTGACCCGACCTTGGACTCACAACACTATTATGGTAACCAGCTTCTTTTAATACTCTTATCATTTGCAAGCCGGCTCGTAGGCTATTAATTGTGCAGTCGCAGGAGGTTCTTAATTTAGCTCGCAATTATTATGCAGTGTCACAGATCGACTGCATGGATCAAGGGAATGGGTATAAAATGCTCTGAAATATGTTGCGTGATAGTTGTCACGTAACACTGTCTTCTTTGGTCACGGAAATAACAGTGCGGTGAGGGCGGAGTGCATTTGGATTTAATGTTGGTATCCTGACGACGTTGGGTTCAAGTCGAGGCACTGTGTGAAGGTAGATTAAGTGCTGCCAATTGTAGCTCAGTTTTCTACGGAAATTTGTGACTGTTGTGGATTGGCTTGTTTGTGGATTAAACATGGGGCGTGCGCTTTATCGTATGTGTAACTGTATTACTGTTCATTTAGGCATAAGCGTGGGTAGTGTTGTTAGTATTTGACGACTGGGTGACTGGGTGTAACTAGTAATTACAGAGCAATAGGTAGTTAGTAGCTAGATTACTCAGTATCTATCCTAGATAAGTTGAATAACTTTCAGTAAAAGGACTTGCTAGTGCCACGACTAAAGACTGCCGAGGGACATACACCATTACTTGCTATGTCGTATTGGACTGGCGCACGTACTGTCACAGATGTTAGGTACTGTTATTTATATTTTCTGTTATAATAATAGCTCTGGTAAGGCTTATTAGAGCAGCAAACAGCTAATTGTTTTGCCAGAGTGATTCATGTTTTGTACTCTGCATGTTAAATAAATGGCTTTTGAAACTAAGCCCTCATCTGCACAGTCCCCAGCCCGAAACTCTCTCCTCCTAAAACTTACGCTCTTCGGCGAATCTTCTCTACTTCTTCCATTATTTTTACTTCATAAAGGTCCCAATCAACATTCGGTCGATTGAGTGTTTTGTAAGCAACTTTTTCTGTGGAAGAGTTACATTTCTTTAAGATTCTTTTAAAGAAACTCGTTCCGGCATTTGCTTTTCCTTGTATTTCATTCCTTTTTTCATTTCTATTTCGTTGCACTATTTCTAGTGATTTGTCACCTATTTATGCACTGTGTCACATTTATTTACGTTCAGCGTCAGCTCCCAGTTTTGCAACATTCTGGAGCATCGTCCACGAATAGCCTCAGGGAACGTCCAACGCTATCAACTATTTCATGAAGACGAGCTGTAAATACACTCTGAAACACAATTAAAGAGTCACTTCTTCGAAACGCCATACGTGTCTCCCATTTGGACGCAGAGGCTTGATATTTGGCTCAAAAGTACAAAAGCGTGGCGCCTTGCTACATGACGCTCGGGCTCTGCGACTTTCGCAAGGTACGAAGAATGGGCGCCAAGGCACTGAAGTTCATGTGAAGTGTAAGGTGATTTAATGATTTCACATTGGCACAACATTTCACCACAACTCTTCCCAACGCTACTGTGCACCTGTCACACCATAGGAAGTCGTCACACTCCCTCTTAAACATTCCTTCTTTCGACGTCTCTGCGATGGAGGTCAGATCCTCGACGTCCAACATTGAAATCACGCAGCGGTCTTACGGGTGACCGAGAACAACATTTCAGACCGACCGTTGCTCATAATCGACACGAAAAGGCTTCAGCGGATGACATATAGGGCGTCAATGAAACCACTACTTCTTTTGAGGTGTTCATTTACACACATTTCGCGGCATAAAAACGACATTTTGCAGTGCGATGTGCAAGAGAACGACTTTCTTGTAACAACCTTTGCCACAGCAGACACTCCCACGGATGATTCAACCCTTTTCTAAGGACATCGTGGAGCTACAAATTCACTGAATGTTATCAGATCGCTTTGGAATGTAGCGCGACTACAATTTTAACTTTAACTATGCTGTACAGGGTGGAGCCACTAGGAACCTTTCAAAGCCATTAGAAGAAATTTGAACGTGATCTGAGGCATCGAAGGTGTTTTCTGTTTCATCTCTTTAAAACCCAAAATCCTTGGTGCCACCCGCTTACCGTTGTTGGGCACTTTAAAAATGTTCTTGTACAGAGATAGCCGTTCGCTGATTCTTAGGCGCCGGTGCGACCATTTCGCACACCTCAGCTGACTGGCGCTAAGTCACTGAACTAGCGGGCGACATGCAAAATCTAAGGGGAGTCGAAATGGACGCTTGTCACGCCAGCAAAAGAATTAGTGCATTGATGTCTCTGTACAGAAACATTTTTGAAATGTCCAATAGAGGTGCATGGGTGGCACTGACGTTGGTTTAGAGGGGACCTTTGCCATTTTATTCACATGTGTGTCAATGTCACCCCGCCCCCCCCCCCCCCCCCGTCTGCTCCTTGTTTGTGAGACAGGAAGATTGGAAAAACATAAGCACCCTTTGCAGCTTCTGATCATGATCAAATATGGTCGAATGGTTTTTAAAGGTCCCTAGTGCTTTCACCCTCTACACCAGAGCAAAAGCTACAGGCGCGCTACTCTCCAAAGGCTTCATATCACATTCCTCATCACGCAAAGTAATCTTGAAAATCAATACATGTTCTCAGGTAGAAGACAATCAATATGCAGCAATATGGAGATTAATTTATTAACCGGCACAATCACGAAACTGTTGTTGTTGTTGTTGTTGTGGTCTTCAGTCCTGAGACTGGTTTGATGCAGCTCTCCATGCTACTCTATCCTGTGCAAGCTTTTTCATCTCCCAGTACCTACTGCAACGTACATCCTTCTGAATCTGCTTAGCGTATTCATCTCTTGGTCTCCCTCTACGATTTTTACCCTCCACGCTGCCCTCCAATACTAAACTGGTGATCCCTTGATGCCTCAGAACATGTCCTACCAACCGATCCCTTCTTCTGGTCAAGTTGTGCCACAAACTTCTCTTCTCCCCAATCCTATTCAATACTTCCTCATTAGTTGTGTGATCTACCCATCTAATCTTCAGCATTCTTCTGTAGCACCACATTTCGAAAGCTTCTATTCTCTTCTTGTCCAAACTATTTATTGTCCATGTTTCACTTCCATACATGGCTACACTCCATACGAATACTTTCAGAAATGACTTCCTGACACTTAAATCAATACTGGATGTTAACAAATTTCTCTTCTTCAGAAACGCTTTCCTTGCCATTGCCAGCCTACATTTTATATCCTCTCTACTTCGACCATCATCAGTTATTTTGCTCCCCAAATAGCAAAATTCCTTTACTACTTTAAGTGCCTCATTTCCTAATCTAATTCCCTCAGCATCACCCGACTTAATTAGACTACATTCCATTATCCTTGTTTTGCTTTTGTTGATGTTCATCTTATATCCTCCTTTCAAGACACTGTACAATCCATTCAAATGCTCTTCCAAGTCCTTTGCTGTCTCTGACAGAATTACAATGTCATCGGCGAAACGCAAAGTTTTTATTTCTTCTCCATGAATTTTAATACCTACTCCGAATTTTTCTTTTGTTTCCTTTACTGCTTGCTCAATATACAGATTGAACAACATCGGGGAGAGGCTACAACCCTGTCTTACTCCCTTCCCAACCACTGCTTCCCTTTCATGTCCCTCGACTCTTATAACTGCCATCTGGTTTCTGTACAAATTGTAAATAGCCTTTCGTTCCCTGTATTTTACCCCTGCCACCTTTAGAATTTGAAAGAGAGTATTCCAGTCAACATTGTCAAAAGCTTTCTCTAAGTCTACAAATGCTAGAAACGTAAGTTTGCCTTTCCTTAATCTTTCTTCTAAGATAAGTCGTAAGGTCAGTATTGCCTCACGTGTTCCAGTGTTTCTACGGAATCCAAACTGATCTTCCCCGAGGTTGGCTTCTACTAGTTTTTCCATTCGTCTGTAAAGAATTCGTGTTAGTATTTTGCAGCTGTGACTTATTAAGCTGATAGTTCGGTAATTTTCACATCTGTCAACACCTGCTTTCTTTGGGATTGGAATTATTATATTCTTCTTGAAGTCTGAGGGTATTTCGCCTGTTTCATACATTTTGCTCACCAGATGGTAGAGTTTTGTCAGGACTGGCTCTCCCACGGCCGTCAGTAGTTCCAATGGAATATTGTCTACTCCGGGGGCCTTGTTTCGACTCAGGTCTTTCAGTGCTCTGTCAAACTCTTCACGCAGTATAGTATCTCCCATTTCATCTTCATCTACATCCTCTTCCATTTCCATAATATTGTCCTCAAGTACATCGCCCTTGTATAGACCCTCTATATACTCCTTCCACCTTTCTGCTTTCCCTTCTTTGCTTAGAACTGGGTTTCCATCTGAGCTCTTGATATTCATACAAGTCGTTCTCTTATCTCCAAAGGTCTCTTTAATTTTCCTGGAGGCGGTATCTATCTTACCCCTTGTGAGATAGGCCTCTACATCCTTACATTTGTCCTCTAGCCATCCCTGCTTAGCCATTTTGCACTTCCTGTCGATCTCATTTTTGAGACGTTTGTATTCCTTTTTGCCTGTTTCACTTACCGCATTTTTATATTTTCTCCTTTCATCAATTAAATTCAATATTTCTTCTGTTACCCAAGGATTTCTAGTAGCCCTCGTCTTTTTACCTACTTGATCCTCTGCTGCCTTGACTACGTCATCCCTCAAAGCTACCCATTCTTCTTCTACTGTATTTATTTCCCCCATTCCTGCCAATTGCTCCCTTATGCTCTCCCTGAATCTCTGTACAACCTCTGGGTCTTTTAGTTTATCCAGGTCCCATCTTCTTAAATTCCCACCTTTTTGCAGTTTCTTCAGTTTTAATCTACAGGTCATAACCAATAGATTGTGGTCAGAGTCCACATCTGCCCCTGGAAATGTCTTACAATTTAAAACCTGGTTCCTAAATCTCTGTCTTACCATTATATAATCTATCTGATACCTTTTAGTATCTCCAGGGTTCTTCCATGTATACAGCCTTCTTTCATGATTCTTAAACCAAGTGTTAGTTATGATTATGTTGTGCTCTGTGCAAAATTCTACCTCATGAACCATGGACCTTGCCGTTGGTGGGGAGGCTTGCGTGCCTCAGCGATAGAGATAGCCGTACCGTAGGTGCAACCACAACAGTAGTTGCAAGGGCAACAGTCTGGATGATTGACTGATCTGGCCTTGTAACAATAACCAAACCGGCCTTGCTGTGCTGGTACTGCGAACGGCTGAAAGCAAGGGGAAACTACAGCCGTAATTTTTCCCGAGGGCATGCAGCTTTACTGTATGGTTACATGATGATGGCGTCCTCTTGGGTAAAATATTCCGGAGGTAAAATAGTCCCCCATTCGGATCTCCGGGCGGGGACTACTCAAGAGGATGTCGTTATCAGGAGAAAGAAAACTGGCGTTCTACGGATCGGAGCGTGGAATGTCAGATCCCTTAATCGGGCAGGTAGGTTAGAAAATTTAAAAAGGGAAATGGATAGGTTGAAGTTAGATATAGTGGGAATTAGTGAAGTTCGGTGACAGGAGGAACAAGACTTCTGGTCAGGTGACTACAGGGTTATAAACACAAAATCAAATAGGGGTAATGCAGGAGTAGGTTTAATAATGAATAGGAAAATAGGAAATCGGGTAAGCTACTACAAACAGCATAGTGAATGCATTATTGTGGCCAAGATAGATACGAAGCCCACACCTACTACAGTAGTACAAGTTTATATGCCAACTAGCTCTGCAGATGACGAAGAAATTGAAGAAATGTATGATGAAATAAAAGAAATTATTCAGATTGTGAAGGGAGACGAAAATTTAATAGTCGTGGGTGACTGGAATTCGAGTGTAGGAAAAGGGAGAGAAGGAAACATAGTAGGTGAATATGGATTGGGGGACAGAAATGAAAGGCTTCATATCACATTCCTCATCACGCAAAGTAATCTTGAAAATCAATACATGTTCTCAGGTAGAAGACAATCAATATGCAGCAATATGGAGATTAATTTATTAACCGGCACAATCACGAAACTATCAATACGAAATTACTCTCTTCGGTCGTCCCTACCTCCTCACATCATCAGACCAATACTGTGGCTCATTCCCAACACTGCGTAAACTACATTGCACACCACAGTAAAATAATTCAAAAATAATCAAAAATGTTTCCAAAACTGGTACTGTGTTTCGTCTCTTACGCACGCTTTGCGTTATAAACATCTTTCATATTTTGAGTTACATTTCTCAGATAATAAATGTGGTAAACGTTAAGTAAACGTTAATGAATTGTGTGTCCACATTCACTTGGATATGTACTGCACATACAGGAATATCTGCTTACCTTTTAAACATTCTCGTCCACTTTGTGCTCTTGTAAATGGCGATAGAGGGGTATCATAGACGCTTTGTTGATCGGTAAGTAACAGTCTCTCGGTGGTACGTACCTGCAACAGAAAAAATAGACTTAAATTTTTTCCTTGCGTTCATTATTCATGTACATTATAAGTACATATACAATTACAAAAAGAAATCGCTTAAAATTTTTCATGAACACACAGAATTTACAGAACGGTAATTGCTCTAAAGTTAATAACATTTCTCCTCCACGTGTGCATTTATATTTATCCCATGACATTAAAAAAATCTTCTAGTATTATGTATTTTGGTTTTGATGTTTGTTACGCAGGTGTCACAGAGAGTGTAAATTTTTTTACTCGAGTAAATGAAGTCATCACGCAGAGAACTCCTATGTTAAAACATATTCCTGGATTCACTACCCTACACTGTTCAAGAATTAAATTATTATTGTCTTTTGCATTCAAAGTCTGTGATTAAGCTTGTACTTTGAAGGAAATGTAGCACTTTCGGGTACATGTCAGAGAGAAAAATACTGCAATCGCCAATTTTTTTTCTGTAGGATGGTAGTACTGTCACACCGCTACTGCGTACTCAAACGCAATTTAATTATTGTAATATCTACAACTCTGCAATTTGTTACCCATTTTTCGAAAATGAATGAAAACTGAGGGAGAAGAAAGAACTTCGAGGTTACCTGATGACGCTATATTTTGTGTCACAGACAACAAAGAGCCTAAAAGAGCAGTTTGATCGAAATGGATAGCATCTTGAAAAGGTGGTACAATATTCATATCAACAAAGTGGAATGAGGGTTTTGGAATGTAGTCACATCGCATGTGATGGTTCTGAGGGATTTAGATGGCATTCATGAGTCTCCTAGACGTGTATAACAAGGCTATGACCCTTTATCGAGTTTTGGATGTCAGTTGGACGCTCTTGCTCGTTATGACGACGACGATGAAGATAGTGGTGATGACGGTGATGGTGATAACTAATCTGAACTTGTTGCATAAATTTCTGCTACTGCTGCGATAATAAATTCAGTGATTAGCGCACTGGACTCTTTCGGGAGGATGGCGGTTCAAATCCCCATCCGGAAATCGTTATTTAGGTTTTTCGTGATTTCCCTCAATCGGTCCAGGCAAATGCCGGGGTGGTTCCTTCTGTAAACAGCATGGCCGATTTCCTTCCCTATCCCGCCTCATCCCGAGCTTGTGCTCCGTCCCTAAATGACCTCCTTCTCGATGGGACGTTAAATTATGCATCTTCCTTCTTTTCATCCTTCCAATAACTCTTTTCTTGACCGATTGTACGAATATATGTATAGACAAGCTTGCGAATATTTATTCCGTATATTACGTAACATTGATCTGTGTTCAAGTTTAGTATGGCAAGCGAAGTCGAGTTTCATTAACTACGTTCCACTATCGCGATGTGTTTACCTCGAAGTGTGCTTCTTATATCTCATACGAGAAGGTGAAGTGTCGATTGGCCTGCAAGGTCCTGGCAGATTAAAATTCTGCCCCGAAGAGAGACTCGAACCTGGGACCCTCAGGTTTCGCGGGAAAATTCTCTGCCAGCTCAGCTATCCGAGCAAAACTCGGGACCTGCTTTCACAGGTTTATTTCCGCCTGTACGTCATCTCCTACCTTCCTGTTTCGATTAGTTTATTTATCGAAACCGCTTAATTGGCCACGGATTACGTAATGACTAGTGGGAGTGTAGTGTTGAGCATTTTTTAAAAATAGTCTTAGACGTCAAAAAATTGAATAAAGAACACGAAACACTCTAAGTTCAGATGAATTACAAACTGAGCCATTACAAGACCAGTACTCCATATTAAACACGTTCCACTATCTTACGGAAAATCTGAGCACATTTTGTGGTAGAGGTGATTAAAAACACGCCGAAAAGTAGTGAGTTAAGAATTTATGGATTTGTTTGTTATAAAAAACTTGTACTACAGTCAGTCACTATTTTCTTCTCCTTGTTTCTTGCACGACACTTTTAGGAAATAATTCTCTTTCTCAAGTGCGTTTTTCGTGTATTATGGCAAATATGCGTGATGTTTCTCACATGTGAGCTGCTACATTACTCTGTTGCTTTTAATTTAATAAACAAATACGCACAGTTTTGTAATTTATGCTGAATCTTTATACAGCGTGTAAACCGTAACTGTTTAGTAAGTACCACAATGGTGTAGGTGAAACTGAAACGAGCAAATTGATATACGGCGCTTGCGGTTTATCTGTGTGAGAAACAGTTCTTAAATCAGCTTTCAGAAACCACCTATGGTGCAGAGCATCCGCACATTGAGAAATTTTGACTAAAATTATTGTCCTTGAATGAATCGCTGATTTTGACCTTTGTCTTTTGTGAATATTTTACTCAAATTGAATTTTAACAGCATGAAATTAACAATTAAATCGATTTTTTGATATGCCCTTCTTATTGCGAAACTACTGTTTTTAAATGGTTTTTAATTTTAGACTAGATGGTAAACGTAATTAGTTTTTGCACAACGTTTAGAAAAATATTGTTTTGCTTCATTACATGCACGGAATTTAATAATGTTAACGAAGTAACCGACTAAGCTGGTGGCGTAAACCACAGAGAGGATATTGAAAATATAGTGCAAGCGCTGTGGCTAGGGGGCTTTTATAGGTCAGTTCGAGGCTTCCCGTCTTGAGGCATCACAAGTGCCTCATATGAAACTGTTCGACTTGCCTGACACCACTGTGGGCAGTTGAAAACAGTTATCGTTTACGCACTGTATGTAATCGATGGCGAATTTGAAAAAGAAAAAAAAACTGTAAGTGCTTTCCTATAACCTACTTATGCAGAAATGTCTAATCTGTATTTTACGTTCTGTTTATCTTTCTGTTCTGGGTATTTTACTGACACCCGTCTCAATCTGTTTCTGCGCGGGCGCTGAAGACCTTGCCGTCGTTCGCCCATACAAACCTCCCCATCCATCCATCATCCAAAGTGGTCAGAATGAAAATCTCATAAGGGCGTTGCACAGCAGGTTCATACATTGCGCCGTTTCAGAGTTAATTAGGTTTGAAGTTACCCAATAAGACCGCTGCGGGCGCATGTTCGATTGGCTCGCCAGATACGGTGTCGTCAAACGTATTCATTGTGCGGTTACTGGAAACCGAGCAAGAGCATACAAGAATAGGAGATGGGGCGGTAGAAAGATTGAATCCCAGCCAAAAGCTGAGCAGTCTCGTGCACTGTCATCAACGCTATGAAAACAACTAACTGTATGTGGCGGGATGCTTCAATCTGCGTGCGCTACAGTCTGACTTGTTAACTTCAATGCTAATTAAGTCGGAAATGGAGTAACGTATCGAATTTTTCTTAACAATTATTCCTCAGCACAGTCTATCCAGTAACAGCATTACAAGGTTTTCAGGCAATTTGTGACCATCATTTATATGTATGATTTTGCGTAAGAGGACAGTAATAAAATCGTTAGCAAAAGTTTTTTTTTTCTAAATTTGTCATTGACTGTGTAAGGAATCCCTCATTAATTACAAAATGTCGCTCATACATCGAAAACATCGCGCATAAGCGACGCAAGAAACGAAAAACGAATCTGTACACAGTTTAACTCCGTAGAAATAAATAAAAGGAAATCGTGACCGGCAGCAGTTAAAGCTATAACAAACGAACCCATTGTTTGTAAAGTCGCAGGATTTTACCAACCGTTTTCAATGGATAAAATAAAATTACGAAAATAAACCACAATTACCAAACTTCAACAAAAAGCCCGCAAACAGTCTCAGTAAATGTTCCGATTGAAGAGGAGTGGTGAAGAGTGAATGATTTGTGTGCGTTTTTTTTTTCTTTTTTTTACACTGCGCAGTAAACGACTTATGGGGGTCAGAACGGGGATATACGTGCGCGAAAGCAGTAAAAGGCAAAATCTTTCTCTTGTGCGCAGTATGCTGATCAACGGCGTTACCTCATTTTTTTTTCTTTTTTAGCGCCAGCACGTTGTGGAGGCACACTAAAACCGATACGGTCTCCAGGGAGCCATAAACTGGAAATGGCTGCGTTTGCCTTCTGCCGGCAGCTGGGATACGTTGGCGTCCACCCGACGACCCGATACCGATAAACGGAGGCAAGGCAAGGAGCGCTACCGGACTTGGTCGCACACGAGCGGGTTATGTTTCACCAAGTTATATATTCTTACAGATTTTTATCCCTGCTCCAAACTTAGTTCCATGTAAAATTTATCACACATTGTTATGACCACGTGCTGTGTATATAACCAGATGTTGGTACAGCTATCCTCAAAAATTTTATACAAGATTAACTCAGTACAGAAAGAAACAGAGGGTTTTGGGGATTCCAATGTATTTACACACCACAGCAGGAAGGGAACTACTAGAATCAGGTACATTTTAGCGGAGCACAAAGGCGGCCTTAGTAAAGGGAAACTTGGGAAGCAAACGGCCGTTCTTGATCGGGCTCTGTTCGCCCTACCATTCACCCACAAGTATGTCAGTCCCTGCTTGCTGCATTTTGCCTCTCCTCTCGATGTATTCACTTCACGCCGACGTGCGCCACGTCTGTTGCCCCAAACATAAGTTTCTGGTGCCCTGATTATATGCAGTCGTGGTAGGGATTTGACTAAAAAAGCCTACTTGCGTAATTTACGGGTGTATTAATCGTTCTGATTATAGTCTTAAAGTGTGAAGGATTCGCATTTAATTCATAAGTGGACTCATTCAAGCGATATTTACGACTGTATTTTTTGCTTCTTTAATGCACTGTTTACTTGTGCTGTGTGTACTCGTTTTCTCGAGTCCATCCAGAATGTCTCTCCCTGGGTGAAGGCTAAGAGAAGAAAGACTGGAGATTGATCAAATATGGCAATGTTCTCTAAATTCATGGGAAGAGGACGTAGACATCAGTTTAGTCAGCCCGAATTAAGAAAAATGCTGATTTGCGAAAGCAACATTGTTGCATCGTATACTGTCTTCTTGTTTATTCGAAACGTATAACAAAAAAAAGTTACATCAGCCAGGCCAAATGCATCGTATTATTGGATATAGTATGCATTTAAGACCACAAAAACCACGAAAATATTTTCCTGACATTATAATATTCAAGAAAGATCTGTAACTTTTGCTGCTTAAATAACAATAAGCGCCAGCCGGAGTGGCCGTGCGGTTCTAGGCGCTACAGTCTGGAGCCGGGCGACCGCTACGGTCGCAGGTTCGAATCCTGCCTCGGGCATGGATGTGTGTGATATCCTTAGGTTAGATTGGTTTAATTAGTTCTAAGTTCTAGGCGACTGATGACCTCAGAAGTTAAGTCGCATAGTGCTCAGAGCCATTTGAACCATTTTTGAATAATAAGCAATAGTATGCACAGTGGAAGTACGAGTATAGGTTGTAGACGCATGGGTGACGACATATGGAAGCTTGGGTCCGGCTGTGAGTCGTGCACAGACAACCTAATGGTAAGGCGACAACTCGCAATATGCCGGAAATCCGGCACAAATCTTCATTGTCGCTATTGCGTTCAGCAGCTGATGGTTTCCCATTGTCGCAATTGCGAATACATTTAACGTATTCGTTTGTAGAGCTGAATGATTTCCTTTACCGTCTGCCTCACCTGTTTTGAAGGACGGTGCAAGCTAGTTTGTCTCTCGAGGAATCCGTCCCATTGACATTGCGTCCTGTGTTGGTGCATAGGTGGTGCTCACCCAGGGTCCCACACTTGTGATTCTGGGAGAGCTGGAGGGAAATAAAATTTCTCCCGTGGATCAGTCAGATAGGAGAAGTAGACTCCACTAGCCCTAATTCATCGAAAGGCTTCTACTAAATAATTGAAGCTTGGATTATCGGTGACTGGGTGCTTAGTCGACCGTAGACAGAAGAGGCAGCAGGGGAAGAAACCGCTGTGGGCCAACGGCTGCATTCACGGGCCACCACAGTTTTACCCTCGGGTGGAATTAGCTGCAGAAATTTAAGGCGAGTATAATCTTCTCCTACGCATGTAAGTACGAGCACAAAAGAATGTTATGGCGCCCCCCTTAAGTGACAGAGGTATCGAGTAACGAAAATTACTAAGCGTCCCCCCTAAGGGACAACAACAGACGCAGCGCTACCAACATGCTTTTAAAAAGGTGCAGCATAGGTTAAATGACTAAACGCAGCAAAGAACTAGCGGAAGTATCACAGAGACGCAACATTAATGTGTATTGTACACAAGAAATAAAGTGGATGGGTCAAAGCCCAAGGACATCGGAAAAGGCTACCAGCTAGTACATCTTGACTCTACAAATACCAGAAGGGTAGACATAATCTTGGACGAACAACTGAAGGACCATATGATATCTGTGGGTAGACATAGTGACTGACTCTAGTAAAACTCGACATTGACAGCCAACCTTGTCTAAATATATCTACCCACGCCCCTCAAACTGAGTGTATAACTGACGAAAAATCTGATTTCTCATATGACCTGTAAGATAACTGCAGATCCTCTTAATGGATACGAGGGTAAACATCCTCCACCCGACTTTACAGTCTACAAAAGAAATTATAGATACAGACATCTCAGGGCCCACTGGCGAAGATATCATGGGCGTTGCTAATGTTTCTCACATATTAATTACCAGGAAAATTAACATCCTATCAACTTCAAAAGTAGAATGTATGCATCCCAAATCGATTATGTTATGTTTAACAGCTCCTTGCGTTAGTATATTGTTTAGTGTCCCAGGGGAGAGCTATTAACCACATGACACCGTCTCTTGATAGCATACATAAAAATTCCACTTTGGAACAAAGCCCACAAAAAGGAAAGCACAAGAGTGAAACCATCTTCAAATACCTCAAGGAAACCGATGGAATCCATGACTACTGAGAGCATGGAAAAGTATGACATCGGAAGGAAAGACGCTAACATAGTTTGGGATGATTTACAAAGCTACTGCTAAGGAAGTATTAGGTATGAGGGAAGGCAAGTGACCGCCAGGCAAAGATCCAGGCTCGTAACAGCGACGTCGAAAAATAACTTGTAAAACAAAAAAAATTATTTCGAATAGTGGTAAACGTCAAAAGGAAAATCCGATCGTTTTACTCACATATGAGCCAAAAAAAGTCGAGATGCCTGTTAATGTCTCGAAAGCAACAGCCAATAATAGGCGATTGGCACAAATCTGTCACATTTTCAAGACACATATTTTGGCGACTAGTTTCTAAACTAGCCGCCAAAATATATGTACTGCAACTTTCACAGATTTGTAATAAAAACTTCATTAAATAAAACGGTTGTTGATTCTACATCAACAAAATGTTGAAACTGCGATGTTGAAACAACAGTCTCTAAATAGCTGAAGCAGATAATAGAATTTTCATAACTGCTAAATTTAGAAATGAACAAAAAAAAAAAGATGTAAAACGATAAACATGTTAAAAATATTTCTGAACACTAATAAGTTAGTAATGATAGATGACAAGAAAACTGTAAAATAATTTAATCTAAGAGTTGCCCGAGATAGAAGTTCATGGTTTATAGCCAGCTCATACTTCTTTACGAATTATAAAACCAGAATAAGCGAAAATAACCCTGGAAAATACAGAAACGCTAACGAAACTCCAAAGTAAGGATTTAAAAAGAATGCAGCAACATCATCTCCCTACTCCGTGAAGGATGAGAATGGTGATGATGAGTCCAGTCCCAAGAAAAAAATTTAATGAGCAATACTTGTCACATCAAATGAAAGGAGACTGGGCCAAGAGACCCAAGTTATGACCCTAAAGGAAGCTTTCCAGTATACGTAAAGTGGTAACATCGAGTGGAAACCTATAAGAGGAATCGAACATTAAAGTGTTTTCATGCCGATGGAGCCGGCTGATGGAAATATCCCGAACGGCTATTATAGAAGGTCAGCCTCGACTTAGAACGGTATATAAGCAAGAGATTCTGAGAGAGGATGCAGAGAGAGAGCAGTAGTGGCTGCTTTGAGGAGACGCCGTGTAGCTAAGCCAGGCAGCAGCACCAGAAGCAGAAGAATTCAGAAGTAATGTTCTCAGCGCGAAGACGGTGATCAGATCTGGTGACATGCACATGAACTGCAAGATAAGTAACTATTATCTGTTCTGAGGAATAGCTTTGAACGTAGACGATCTGTCTTTGTCTCGAGGAATAGACAGCGTTAGTAGTTTGTTAATTAACAAGAACAATTTACGGAATAGTAATTGGCTCTTGTAAGCTTAGGCGAGTGGCGTGTTGATAAGAATAAATCGAGTCTTACAATTATTAAACAACGGGTTAGGAACCAGGACCTCCTTTATAAGTTGTCAAAGAGATAATAAATGAATTACTTAAATAAATACTGAACTCTTCAGCATACCCATCCTGCCATTAATTCTAAAACATTAACACGGCAACCAATAATCACAACTCTACCTCGGAGAGCTTTCTCCCTCCCATCTCCGACAGCAAAGGTGGACACCACGACAACCCTCAGATTGTCATAAACGTCCCGATTGCACTACAAAACTGTGCTGGGACGCGACAGATGATGTTGATGGCGATGGTCGGAAAGAAACAGGGTCCGTGTGAAATACGGACTGCTCTAAACACGAGCAGGGATTCCAACATACAGGATGTCTCAAAAGCACTTTTACAATCTTAGGGGACAGATTCTTAAATCGAAACACGAAAACTATGTCCAGTAAACATGGAGTCCAGAATGCATACCTTAAGAGCTATGAGCATTGTTCATCTTCAGTACTGTGAAACATGTCTCTTCTACAGCAAGTGTTCTACTTTTCGTATTTTGGGAGGAGGTGGTAAGGACCACAACAAGGGGAAAATGTCCAGTAAACGTGGGCTCAAAAATGCGTATCTGACGAACTATGAGCACTATTCAACAGAAAAGATTTTCACACTATCTAAGATAAACCACTGCCCATAGCTCTTAAAGTATGCGTTTAAGAGCCCTTATTTACTAGACTTTTTCCTTGTTTTGGTGTAAGGAATCTGTCCTCAGAGTTTGTAAAAGTGTTTTTGAAACACCCTCTACATGGATCACCAAACTACTTAACATTACCTTAATGGAAGAGCAATTGTCTGAGAACTGAAAACGAACTAAGCTAATACTTAGCAAAAACAAATGCTACGAAGATGATTTTGGAAACTATCATGCAGTAAAACTATCATCACAAACCCTTAAGGTGCAGAAAGAGTGCTTGGAGGCAGAGTAAGTAAAGAAACGGAAATTACGTCCGAAAAGTGTTGTTTCACCACCATGGAAGTTACTATCGATGCTTTTGATATCGTATAAATCCTAATAGAAAAACTGAGAGATCTCAAGAAGAACTTTCGTGTCGTGTTAATCGACCTCAAAAAAAGCTTTCGACCGAATATCACGAAAGCTTATCTGGTAGCCTCTTCGCGCACATTTCCTCTCAGAATACTGTATCTATATTCTAAAGGACATGTATGAGAACATCAAGACCAAAATTATAAGTCCTGCAGGTGTCAACGAAGAATTCGAGGTAAAGGACGGGGTCCACCAAGGTTCTGCTTTGCGTCCAAAAATATCAGTTCTGACCATAAACTATGACAGAGAACGTCTTCCGAAGCTAACTCCAAGGACACTTTTGTACGCTGACGACAAAATTGTAATAGCAGAATGTCTACCATAAATTCAAGACGACCTTAATTCTCTTTGCCGAGTATTTAGAGTGTATTGCAGCTTCTCAAGAGTGGACATGATTTTTAAGCACAATGTAATTAGAACACCAACCGATAAGTTCAATTACCCCATTTCGATAACAATACCCAAAGCTAACATAGGTAAAGAGACTGAAAACCACATTAAAACTAGGTAGTCGAAACAGAGGTTGCTAACAGCAGTCCTACGACGTGAAAATGCAAGTCAAAGGAAATATATACAAAAGAGCGATAAGACCAATTCTAACATAGGGTTCAGAATGCTGGGCCATGCGCAGATGAGACGAATGGAAGCTCCAGGCTACACACTATGGTGTGGAGGAGTGACGCTTATTGGACAGAGTAAGAACCGACCTTATCCGAGGCTCTTTCGAGGTACCACAAGTGAAGGAAAAGCTTCAAGAGAATTGCCTCTGCTGATACGTGCTTGCCATGCGCCGTGAACCAAACAATTTGACACGAACAATACTGCACATAACAGAACTGAAAAGCGGCCTCGGGCGCACAGGGAACGGATGGATTAGGACTCTAAAGAGAGAGCATAAAACAATGGAACTGTTTCCAAAAATGATTCAAATACATTCAGAACGGCGTACCAAGATGAGCGGGGAGGGGGGGGGGGGGGAGCGGCAAAGAGACAGACATGGGAAATAAAACACGTAGCTAATGAAACGTTTCTATGCACAGAAGAAATTCTACCTGCAAGTGACCAATTTTAATCGTTACGGGACGGAATTAACTGAGAATGCATTCTGCGGAGCACTGTTTTACTAAAACAAGTTTGTCAGATATACTCTCTGCTGTTAAATGTGGGAGTAACCCGCTGGAACTGGAATGTTCGCAGTTTATAGTGCACCATTAGGCGTAATGTATTCCGCGGACAAAATAACTAAACGAGTACCGTATAAAAAGTGAGTTAGAAGAGTAATTAAAGCAGAATAACAGCTATAAAATCTAGTAGCAACTTGTTTTACTATCTGCAAACTTTTGTGATTTAAGCAGTGCACTGGCTCTTTCAAATTTCACACACAATATAGTATTCGGTGTAATCCGCGAAAGAGACGAAGGACGAGAAAGTGGTGTAACACCAGAAGACCCATACTTAATTTAAGAAGACATATTTCTACACTGTCAGGCTTTCTGTCAATCAGTATCAGGTGAAAACAGGTTACTCGTTTAGTTACAGACAAAATATAAGCTCTTTTCAAGAATTATGAAGCGATCGAAAGATGGTGCTAAGGAAAGGAAGAGAAATTCTTGTGAAATCGAAGCGATACCAGGAGACGGGAGGCAAAAGTTCACCGAAATATTTATCAGTTATTTACTTAGCAAATCATGCGATATGTAACATCAAGTTAGTGAGATACGGCTGTAGAGGGTTTCTTTTAGAAACCAATTCTTACATTTTGCATGAAGGAAGGTAGTATAGAGGCTACTGACATCACAACTTATGTACCTTCGGATTTCAAAGAAAAATTAAGATCGAGCATTATGATTTATGTGGAGGAAAAGAATCTTCCCTGAAAACAGCATAGGTTCACTCGTGATATCTGTTAGCTTTGTAGCTTACTTTTGGTATTTCAAAAGGCTGATGTAGGCTCTATTTTCATTCGATGTGTTACATTTCGGATCTGTATATTGCATATTTTTTCAAACAGAGATTTTCAATAGTCGATATTCTACACCACAGAGGTTCTGAGTATAAGCAATGTCATTGCTGTAGCATTGTAAGAGAAGCTAGTGAATGAGAAGGGTGTTGGCCATGCTACTGAGCGGTCTGGAAATAGCTCCCAGAGCACAGAAATAAAAAGACAGAGGAAGATGAATTTTGGAAATATGATTTGTTAAAGGTTAATTTGAGAAGGTTTCCAAGTACTGTTGTTGCTGTATTGCTTGCTTGCGTGTAATTTATGGCGTATTTGGAAAACTGGAAACTGTAGTAGAATTTTTCTTTATTGATTTTGGTGACTTAGTTTTATTGTTCAAACGTGGTTAACGGTCACATGGCTTATACACAGAGCATGTATATTTACCAGCAATTTACCAATTGAGTAATTAATTTCACTGCAGAGTAATATTTGTTATAAAAAGCAAGTTTTGTAGAGATCATTGCTATACCCAAAGGAAGTGTTTTGGTTTTCATAGTACAGTTTTTTTTTTCAATCATGGTGCTAATTCAAATTCCACCACCGTCTCCTCGCGAAAGAATTTCATTATTCTGATTGTCCTTGCATTGCACCGCTCAAGGTTTCCTTTCCTTTTGGGTAGCTTGCTGTTGCGCTGTGTTTTTTATGTTCATCACTTCGAGCAGTATCTAGTTTCCGTTGCAACAGGTAAGCCATATAAAAATTTATTAGGGCCGGTTACATCACAGTTAGAACATTGAAAGTTTATTTGCGGTTCGCTCTGCATTTTCAAAGTTTTTATCGGATTCAGTTTAGATGAAGTTCATTTCATATACAGACGGTTTTATTCCCAAATGTAGTGTTACATTTGCGTTTATGCCACACAGAGTTTGAAAATTTGTTTAGTCCGTTGGCATTCGTAAAATTACAGGGCATTTTCACAGAAACAATTTGGGTTATTTATTCATTCAAAATTCGATTTTTAATTTAATGTAGCATATTTTATTCTGTTAGTCTGGTGTGCTCAGAGTTTAAGTCACGTAGAGTGACATCATGCATTGTAGTACTGCTCACTGTGGGAGTATCCCGCCGGAACAATATAGAGTTACAAAGCATAGTTTCTTTAGCATACAGTTTTAGGTTTTCTGATGATATGCAATTTTAAGTTTTCTAATTATATTGGTAAAGGTCTATTCAAGTACACTTACACAATTTCAGATATTTTTGGAGACTCAGTTAATCAAATACCGTTCAGTTAAATACGTCCGCTCCGTTAGCTGAGTGGTCAGCGCGTCTTCTGACTGCCATGCAGTGGGCCATGGTTCGATTCCCGGCCGGATTGGAGATTTCTCCGCTCGGGGACCGGGTGTTGTGTTGTCCTCATTATCATCGACTCGCAAGTCGCCCGTTGTTAACTGAAAATTCTTGTACTCGACAGGTGGGGAGCCCCATCCATCAGCGCCATAAGATTATTTCTTTTCTATAATCACACCACTTGCATTGTTGAGGACACCAACACTGATACACGAAGTTAAAGGTAAGAAACCAATCCAGGTTTCGTTCACATCAAATAAACATTTTCATTCAGAAGTGTCACGTATCTTAGAAGATGGAGATGATAAAGTACATTCCAGCTTTGATAGTTACGAAACGTAAACGGGAAATGGTGACAGGATATTTAAATCGTCCTTCTAAAGCTAAGATTGTATTTTTGTAACTAGAGTTGTTGTGAATGTAGAGAGCAGCATACGATATCCGTTCGTGCATAAGAGCTACACAATTACTGGCGACCGAGCGAGGTTGCGCATTCGTAAAGACAATGAACTCGCATTCAGGATCAGTGGCAATTACTTTTGTGGCTATCGAGATTTAAGTTTTCCGTGATTTTCTGAGTCGATGATGGTAACTACTGAGGTGATTCGGCTGGGAAAGACACGGCCAATTTCCTTTCCGATCCTTGACTGAACTTTGTGGTCCGAGCGAATCCATGAAAACTGCGCCCAGTGAAATTTGCACCCATCCAGAAATCTCTGAAATCTGCACCCAGTGTCTGCATCCTTTGTGTCATGGCTTCCTTGCGCCCAGACCGTTGTAATTACTCTAACTACATGCTCCTCAGACACTACCAAACTGCGTCCTGATAGACCTCATCTACCACAGTAGCCGGTTGTATGAATTAACAGCCTTAGTGCCACAAAGCTGTCGTATAGTTGACATCGTGCGATTTGTGTATTTTTGTAGCAATGTTCCGATTTGGAACTTTCAAGGATCATTCGTCGTAAGCTATGTTGCCACTATGAAGGTTACTCTCACATAGTGAAGAGACGGAAGAAGATGGGACGGTGACGTGGCGCTGTTCAAGGTAGAATGCAAACCATTACCAAGGAATGCTTAAAACCAAGGATTCGACGGTGATTTTTTCACTCGAACATCAATGTGGACCTCCGGATGATGCTCGGTTGGAAGTAAGGAAGTCTTTCAACAGCCAAAGAAAAGTGCACGGAAAGAAGAGACTTCTATTTCCAAAATATATTTAGAAGAACTGGGTTGCCTGCATAATCGAAGGTATGATTTTGTTACGAAAATGCCAAAGCAGTAAGCAGCGAAGAGAACTTTATACTACCAGCGGGCAAAGTCAGAGGGAAAAGAGAGAAATCCGCAGGCAAGAGAAGAAGCTAACCGCTAAAATGAGTTACTAGCTATGAATGGTGGCAGCAGTTTTCTGGTAAGTGACGAAAAATTAGGGCCGGCCAGTGTGGCCGTGCGGTTCTAGGCGCTTCAGTCTGGAACCATGTGACCGCTACGGCCGCAGGTTCGAAACCTGCCTCGGGCATGAATGTGTGTGATGTCCTTAGGTTAATTAGGTTTAAGTAGTTATAACTTCTAGGGACTGATGACCACAGATGCTAAGCTCCATAGTGCTCAGAGCCATTTGAACCATTTTTTTTTGTTTGAAAAATTAGGAGAAATGATAATATTTTTTAGTGGAACAGCATGGAGACAGGCTGTAGGAAGTAAACAAGGCATTTTTATGGATGGTACGTTCAAGTGCTGTAGCAAATACTTTTCGCAAACATACACCATTCATGCCGACTTTAGTAGTACAAGTAATGGGACGTACTTTGCATTATTGGCATCTAAAAGAAAAGAGTCAAACATTCGTCTTTTCCGAAATTTGGTGGGAAATATTACAGAACGGAGAGTTGAAAGCGTGACCGTAATTAAGTGTATGAAAAGAGAAACAATTAATGAGGATAGAGCTGCGCATGGAAAGTAAACGAAAAAAAACAGTCTTCTTCAAACGGGATGGAAGGCTGGAAAAAAGTGGTGCAACAGTACGACGAGAATAGATAGAAAAATATACGAAATGTAAATAGCAACTTAAAAGTAAATAATTAAAATACTTATATTGATGTTGCTCATAAGCTGATTGTAAAGGTGCCTAAATGACAATAGTTTGTTTTTGCCATTTAACCAGTCCAAAGACTGGATAAAGTAAGATGGAAATATGATTATTTTTAAAAACGTGGGCTCAATACTACGGCTGGCCATACCGAATTTAGTTTTCTGTTGTTTCTCAGATCATTCCAGGCAAGCGCTGGAACGGTTCCTTAAGAAAGTCATGGTTTTTACCTCACCCTCCTATAACCACAAATCAGAGCGAAAGATAAATCTCTAACGATACTAACAGTCGACGTGATGTAAAACACCAAACGCAAAATTTGTTTTCGTAGGTGAAAATATACTGAGCTAAAATTAAAGATATCTGAGGAATGTAAACTTTATTTCTGTGAGCGAACATATCATTCACTTTATAAAATTTCTGAGACACATACATATACTTTAATAATCTAAAGATAAGACTCATGAGCTATTTTAATATTATTGAATGTACTAGCGATATTTGCTGTGATCAGTTTCGAACTTGTTCAGAACTGTAAAAGAATTCCTTACCTACACATCCAATATTTTATTGTGGTTCAGACTGACAT